>NW_014040801.1:2592558-3192558 GCF_000143105.1 Grosmannia clavigera kw1407 | reverse complement strand
CGTTGGACCCAAACAGCGTCTGAAGCGATATCTGGTTTTATTCCCTCGAAACAATGAAAAACACCTGTTCCAATGCTCTGTTGCAAATTGTAGTGCCATGCTTTTGACCCAGACGCCCTGCCGACCAGACACGAAAAAAAAATGACTCGAATGATAAGAGTAAATCAATGCGGCTTTGCGAACCCCCTTGCTCCATATTCATACCCCGTGTCCGGATCCAATCCTTTGATGCATATGACGACAGAGAAACGACAAAAGAGGAAGGACAAAGGAAGAGACCAAATAGTAGGACAAAAGAAAATCCGTCTGACGACAAAAGAAATCCCAACGCAAATGAGAGGACGCAAACGAGCACACACGCAATCTCGTTGCCTCGTGCACACGGCTTGCAGGACACTAGGCTGCCAATGCTAGCCCGCTGTCCAGCGATGAGCTGGCCGACCGCGGGTGCTCGCCCTTGGCGCCATCTTTGTTGCCACCGGCTTCCACCACTGCTGTCACTGTCCCCTGTCCCTCTGCGCTGATCGTGCTGCCTGCGTCAGAGCTCACAATTGTCGACAGCTTCGGCCGCATCGTCGACGCATGGTCCGGCGACAGCGCCGGCTCCGGTGCCCTCACCACAGGTCCCGTAGTTGGTGCCGTCTTCGTCTTCGGCTTGTTGTCGCCGTCGTCCGACGACCATTCGGCTGCTTCGATCGACGATGCCAAGCTTCCGCTTCCACTTTGGCTGCGCGTCCGGCCCTGCTTGTTGCTTCGGTGCTGGTTCTTTGGCCGGAGCCCCGACGGGTTTCGGGCTGCTGTCCGGTTGGGTGTGCGACTGCCGGCCGCCATGTCTCCCGCATCATCGGCCGATGGCGTCGCAGCCCTCGTGTAGCTGCCGGTAGCGCTAGTGTTGGACTCGGCTCTGCGCCGCCGAGCCTCCATGGCCATCTTGCGCGGGAGAGACACCTCTGAGCCGGCCGCGTTCGACCTCCGTCCCTTCGTCATTGTCGAGCTCGCAACACTGCCGCTCCGGCTGACCGGGACCTTGCCTTCCATCACCTTGGCTGGCGGCGGCGGCTGCAGCATCCAGTGCAGCCCGTCCTTGTGTGCCGGCTTGCTAGAGACCACGGGCGGGTGGTACTCGTTGACGGGAGGGTTATTCACTGGGGGCGCGTAGAAGTTGGCGCGGTCCTCGTCCGTGATCGGCCGTTCCTTGCCGAGCTTGCTCTCGATTAGACGGCCAGCCGACGAGCCGGCCTTGGCGATCGCATCCATCAGTTTGTTCTTTGTAGACAGCTCGCTGCCCCAGAGCTCTTCGTCCTCCCGCTGGTACCGCTTGTGGTTCCACCCTTCGTCCGACGTCGTGTTTGTGGCCGACGCCTCCACCATGTTTATACTGTGCGTATCGTCCGGCACCAGAGTCGGGCTCGAAGGCGGCGGACAGTTGCTGTTGGCGCTCCCGTTGCCTTGCGTAGAGGCGGAAGCTCCACCCGGCCAGCTTCCGGGTCCGCCACCCATGTCGGTTATCGGGCAGCTGAAGTCGATTGGCGTGCCCGTGTTGCTACTAGCAAGACTGCTGCGTGTAACTAGGCTGCTATCCTTGCCGGCACTCGTAAGTTTCCGTTGACTGGTATTCTTGCTAGTGCCACCAGCCCGTCCCTTCTTTGGCAGACTGGGTCCCATCATAATCTCTTCCTGCCAGTAGGGATTCACGTTAAAGGGGCTGGGATGGCGGTAGAGATCTGGCTCTTCATCGTCCAGGCGTGCTCGCTCTTTGCGTTCCCGGCGAGACTGCTTTCGCGTCCGGTAGCGGCTGCGGGCCGAAAGGCATGGTGTGCAGGCCAAGACATAGAACAGGGCCGACTGAATGGCGACGGGGAAAGCCATAATGGGAACTTTCGGACCACGTTTCTTTCCTCCTCCTTTCCGACACCTCTTCTATTGCCCACCCTCCTGTTCAGTCTTTCCAGATCAGTTGTCCTGGTTCCCCTTTTTCCGGTTGTCCGCACAGACTCTCGAAAGTCTGGCAATGCAGATTTCAACCGTAGGTACTCAGCATGTGTGCACCTGAGATTCGGGAGGGAAGTCGGAAAAGCGATTGGGTTCGAGACAGTGTTGACGGATATATGTTGGCTGCGTATGCCAGCTCCACAAAGGAGGATCTCGGAACGGACTTCCTGCAAGCTGAACATGCGTTGCAGGCAGGAAGCGGATCGAGTGGCTAGCAGACTCGCTGCGCGAGCCGCACAATGAAAGCGGTGGGCTGGAGTCTTCCTGCTCGAATGAGCTGACGATTTAGAGGTGTGGCTGAAGCTCTAGCGACGGCCAAGAGATACGTCTTGGGTACAACAAGAGAAGACGGCCGTTGCGTGGTCCTGCCGGATTGTCGAATGAGCGAATGGCGGTGGGTGTAATAGCAGGGCCACCGGTTTTGTTCTGTTCTGGTCCTGTCCTGCTAGCTATTTTTGGGGGGAGCAGTGTGGTGCGGAAGTGCTCCGTAGAGGAAGGGAGGGGGGCCCTGTATGAGAAATTGACGCGAGAAAGGCCCTGCAGATGTAGCAATGCCCCAACCTCCTTTCGTTGGCAGTGTCGTGTTTGGCGGAGCGCAATTGGCACTCGAACGAAATTGGATGGGAGGCCTGTTTGAAGCTGTTATTGGCGTGTGTTTGGGTGAGATTCTGTATCTTTAGCGACAGTTTGGGTGGAGAAACGAGAGAGGAGCCAGAAACAGGATGTTCTGGCCAGCCGATGGCAAGGAAGAGCACGGCGAAAGACTTTGAAATCTAGGAGGAGACTTGATATACCCCATAGAACAAGAAGGGGAAAGCGAGTGAATGCGAAATGCGGGATCGTTGCTTAGGAGGGGGACACGGGGCGGAATGTGAGATAGGATTCGACTTGTTGGACGTTCAGGGGAAATGAGGGGGGGAGCGTAAACGAGAGAAGGCCATCCATACCATCTATTAGCGCTACAGAATTAACGAAGAACAAGCACGAACCAGGCCTGTGTTATCAGTGGAGACGAGGTTACGAGCTGGCGAGGGATCTTTCGAAGGCAGGCGCCAAGCAAGTCGGAGGTCCTTCTTTCCCAGGATGGGTCCTGCCGCTTGGACGGCACGGCGTAATAAGAGGGCAATACGCCTTCCTTGCATGGCCATCTTATAGCACTCCGCCACCCCATTGCCTGCGCCGTTACGGAGTACTCCGTAGCACGGACACGGCTTTAGGGGGGAGGGGGGCTGCCAACCCCGTAAACTCTTCTCTCAGCACGCTTTGGGAATGCCTGTCTCACCCGACAGACGGTAGAGCATCTTTGCTCATCTATGCTTAACCAGCGTCAGCTGAAACGTATTAGAGCTAGCCGGCAAGTGCTCGGCCCACCCTAACAATGAAGAAAAAAAACCAGGACAAAGAACAATTGGGGTTCGCAGACACTGCAAATCTCCTCGTGGCTTTTAGCCTGATAGGCTAGATGAACCGGCTTGATTAGTCTTGCCCTGTTTTCTACTAGCCGTCCTGGAGTTCTTGAGGCATAAACCATTGAGAGCGATAGTCTGCCACGCTTCTCTCGTTGCTGTTCCCGTCGCTTTTCCCGTTCCCGATCCAAGTCCTGGCTTAAGGACCTCCTCACCGTCTTTTTCTCACGTGAAAGTACGAGTACAGACCGCGTTGGATGCGCTGTTTGAATAGGCTCGTACTCCGTAGACTCTATGCCATGTTCTCTTACGGCCTTCTCTGTCCTCCTAAGCTTGCATCTTCTGTTCCTACGTATGCGCTCCGTACACACACCAGATACAATCAAAGACCCTGGTCGCCGATCTGCTCATCGTCACCTATTCCGTCTTATGAAATAGGAGACGTCCCTCCTTTGAAGCCTGGTTCTTGCAATCTGTATTGCACGGCGTAGCCTCATGCGATCACCGCCTTCTCCACTAATGGGTGCTCGCCATAATAATGGCCACCTGTGCCTGCAAGCATCCATCAGAACAAAGACGTGTCTTGCATATGCACCTCTCCACCGCTCTCCACAGGCTTCTTACAAACCGGGGCCTTACGAGTCCTCGCATGCGGGAGATAAGCAAAAGGAAAAAGCGAGCATTCTTTGTACGACGTAATCTTTTTTCGCTCGCTACCATACAATGGGTACTGGGCTGTCGTTTCTGCCAAACACTGAAAACGTGAATAGCAACAAATAGGGGGAAATAGAAAGATCAGCAATTATATCAGCAACATGAAGAGGCTGTTTTCTCTTATCCCGCGACTCCAAACCATTCCAAACATCAGAGGGCAATTCCTCGCACGCTTTGTTCAGCGGCAGACATATCAAAGACATGTCTGCCTAAGACGCAGGGCTGGATGCTGGCGGAATGCCAAATGCATCACGCACCCCACAGCCATGCAGCACTTTTGTCCGACCGTAATATATACACAAATAACAAGCTGAGCTGTGCACAAACCCGCATTGTCCCAGCCTCTGCCCCTCACGCAAGGCGGGGGCCGTCTTTAACGGACGTGGACAAAATAAAAGGAGTAAAGGAAAGGAAGATCGCGAAGCGTGCATGACGGCGAGTAGCTCGGACGTGGAGCTTAGACATCCCACTCGGCCTCCTCCTCGGCCGGTGTGTCAGTGCTCAAGGCAGCAAATGCCGACTTTTGTGTGAATGACTTCACGGCGGAAGACCCGCTGCCAGCGACAAACACGGGTGCCACCTTCGGTGCAGCCGTATCGGCGTGTCCGTTCTCGCCGGCATCCGCAGCCTTCGATTTGCGAGACTTGGTCTTGACCGTGCTCCACGACTCTTCTTCTTCCTTCCGCAGCATCTCCATCTGCTCTTCTTCTGAAGGAAGGGACGACATCCAGTCTTCACCCTTGTCGCCAGACCGTGCCGACGACTTGGAGGCATCCGTGTGCACGGCGTTCGAGTCGAACGTGTCAAGCGGCTGGGCGGGGATGAAGGTGGCGCTACCAGCAGAAGCTTCCGCAGATGACTTCACGCCATTGCCCGTCCATGCACTCGATGCGCTGGTCTGTGCTGCCACAAAGGCGGAACCATCTTTGGCGGCACGGCCCTCGGCGAGCCGTGCAGTCCGGCGCTGCGCCTCCAGCTTGGACTTGCGCTCCACCTCAGCTTCCTCGCGTGCTGCCTTGGCCTGCTCCACCTTTTTCCGGTTCTGGCGCTGCTTCTTCGTCTCAACAGGCTCCGGTGCCGCCTTTGCCTTCTTTGCCTTCACCGGCTTGTCTTCTGAGACGGTCAGGCGCAGAACCGACGGGCCTGGTGCTTGCTTTTCGAGCATGTCGCTGACACCTCCAGCCGCGACGGCGCCGAGGACAGGCGAGGCCACTGACGAGCGGTCATCATCGGCATCAATGCCAGCCGTAGACGATGGGGCAGAGACGGCGGCGGCAGTCTCAGTGGTCACAGGGAGCTCCTCGGCGCGGGATTGCTTCACGCTCTTCTGCCGGGTGTCGTCCTTTGCCTTGCTAGAGATTTTGGTTCCTTGCTTCACGCTGGCAAGCTGGCGGGCAAACTCCCGATTGTTGGCAGCGTCATCATCAGAACTGTACGTGTAGATGATCGGAGGCGGAGGTGCTGTCACTGTGGCAGCTGCCGATTTTGCGGCCTGCGGAGGCTCGCTTGCCCGTGCCCGCTTCGGTTTGGCTTCTTTCTGTTCCTTCCGCTGGGTTGGGAAATGCCGCTCCTGCCGCTGTTTTTGCTGTGCTACTTTGGCAAGCTGTGCCGGATGGCTTTTGCTCCATTCGCGGAAGCTGTAGGCACCAAACAGGCCCAGAACGGCGGCCCAGCCGATTAACGTAGACAGAGTGACACCCATGGCAGCTCGCGAATCAAGGCTTGGCAAAGTTTGTAGTGAAGAGGGCGGTATGAGAGAACACCGACAAGTTCAAGCCTCGCAAGTGTTACGAGAGAAGAGCTCGTGTCCAACAAAAGCTTGCAGCACCTTCCCGTTGTGCTCGTGCGGCTCTAGATCGGATATGGTGGTCTTGGAACCGATTGGCAGGAAATGTTGGAGAAATAGGTTGGAGGTGGTCAATTCGCCTTGCAGCAACGCTGGAAGCGGATTGGTTCGTATTGAGACAGGCTCCGTGATGATATCGTGGATGGAAGTGATGGCTGTGCAACAGATGGGCGAGGCGTGTCGTAGAACGACGGACGAGAGGAAGGGAAGGGTTTGGGTGAGGCCAGAGTTTATGTCAGAACACAAATTTGCGCTGTGTGACAGTAAGAGACAGTGCCAATATGGTGGCGAAGGGGGCAAGATGATGACTTGCAAGCGTCGTTACGCGATCAAGGTGACCCAAAGGTGAAGCTATGGCGTCAAAAGAGATGAAAGGAAACGGAAGGGTGATGGATAGAAGGTGGAGGAATGGGGCTCTAGCAAGAGGATGGAGGAGAGAGGGAAGGGGTCGAGAACGGAAAAAATATAAAGTTGGGGAGCGGAGGTTGAAAAAAGGATAGTTGGCCGTGTCTCGATTTCCCCTGTGGACAGATTGTAACGAGTGCAGAAGGAGCTCTTTTACGATTCGGGCTAAGATGGGAGGCGTGATGGGGCAAGCACGACTGGGGCAGGTCCCGGTGGAAATAAACAGGTGGCTTCAGCTTCTTTTGGCAGCATTTTATTTTATTTTAATTGGATTATTAGCATTTATTCTGCTCTGGGACTAAGAGCAGACGCCGGAGAAGCGTTGTACTCGCTCGTACTCGTATCGCATCTTTCAATCAGTGCCAATCCGGCGGTGTTGTTCTCTGTATTACGAATGCTCTGTACGTTGGCTTCCTACGGAGTACTTTGACCACGCAATCTTGGCAAGGGATGCCCCTGTTCCAAACCCTCTCGCTCCGGTTTCGTGTTGTCCAGTCGGGCCGTGAGGGCGACCCTGTGGCGTATTCGCACTGTTTGCTTGATTCAAGTCAGCTGCAAGACAAAGCGTGCTGCTGCTGCTTCACGACTCTGCTCGCGTTCGAAAGGACGATGGCAAGCATGCTTGTTGGGCCCTTCCTTTGTCCGCCCGGGAAACGCGTCGAGACCGCTTACAACGACGTGGCATGTAAGATACTACGGAGCATGTAATCAATGGCATTTGTCATAGGGCCGTGCGCCTGTATTCCCGGCAAAGAGGGATGCAAGCCCCAAAAGGAAGGAAGCTGGCACAGCTGTTCGTACTCCATAGCCAGCGGCTCACCGTGGCTACCGCTTCTTGGTCATGCCATGTGTGAGAGCACGAGGTTACTCATCGACTTACTCATACTCGTGCTCCCACAGCACCACGTGTTGGTGAAATTGGGGTCTGAAGGCCATTCCGCCTCGGAGGAGACAGTATTAGAGGGGCGATAAGACCGGGGCGTTACGCAATATCGGATCCACCAGCAAGCTGGCCGGGTTTCCTCGAGAGAATCCGTTGGGCTGCCAAAAGGAGCGCCGCTCCGTACCAAAACCATAGACTCCGTAATAACACGGACTGCGATCAGCAACAAGGGCCCGAAATACGGACAGCCGGAGAGAAAGCCATGGCACCCAAAAACCGCATCATCATTGACACTGATCCCGGTGAGAACCCGCACCCGGACTTCGGTCCCCGCTTATCGTCGTGTCACGTGCTGACTACGCAGGTGTCGACGATGTTCTCGCCATGCTGCTGGCCCTCAGCGCCTCGCCTGAGGAGCTAGAGGTGGTGATGCTGTCGGTGACTTATGGCAATGTCCCGCTGCAGAGGCACGTATCTCATCTGGCCATCCTGCTTTCTCGCGTCCTCTCCGTGCACTGCTGACCAGAAGGACGGCCGCAGCTGTCTGCGCAATGTCGTGGCGCTCTTCCATGTCTTGGAGAAGGAGCTGGCATGGCGCAGCTCGACTGGCCGGGCTTCCGGTCCGGGTTTTGGAGCGCTTAAAACGTACAAGCCCATTGTCGCCTTAGGCGCCGAGCACCCGCTGGAGGACGAGCTGCTGATGGCCGACCATTTTCGTATGTCTGCCGCCGAGTCACCAGTCTGGTTTGCATCGTGTTGACTGACGGGACTTGTCCAGACGGTGCCGATGGTCTGCATGGCGTGCACGAGGCTGTAAGTCTGCTCGGCCTCTTCTCGGCCTCTGCCATTTCGGCATCGTTGACGTCATCACGCTGAGACATGTTTGCCTTTGTTTGTCTCTTGATTTAGCACCCCGATCTCAGCCCTGCGGACACGTGGAAACAGCTCTTTGCCGAGGAGAGCCAGCACGCCAGCGCGGCCGCGCCTCCGGCCGACACGGCCTCGCTCTCGGCCTTCTTCACGCCGTGCAAGACGGTGGCCCACAAGGAGATGTTGCGCATCCTTCGAGAGGAGCCGGCCGACACGATCACGATTGTGGCGATCGGGCCGCTGACCAACGTGGCACTGGCTGCAGCTGAGGACCCAGTGGCGTTTCTGCGGGTCAAGGAGCTCGTCGTCATGGGCGGCGCCGTTGATTTTCCGGGCAATATCACGCCGTCGGCCGAGTTCAACTGTTATGCCGACGCGGTGGCGGCTGCTCGCGTCTACGCGCTGACGTCACCAACGCCGGCCTCAACCATGCCGCCGCTGCTGCACGGCAAGTCCGTGCTGCCGCCGTATCCGGCCAGCCTGCCGCGGCAGTTGAAGCTGACGCTGTTCCCGCTCGACATTACGACACCGCACCTGCTCGACGAACCCTTTTTCCACGCGCAGATCGCGGCGACCGAGCAGGCCGACAGTCCGCTCGCCCGCTGGGTCCGTTCGTTTATGGACGGTACCTTCCGCAAGATCGCGTCCATCGAGGGCGAAGGCGGCGAGCTCGGCCTCTCGCTCCACGACCCCATGTGCATCTGGTACATGCTGCAGCGCGACGACCCGGCTTGGAAGCCCGTGGCTAGGCCCGAGGACATCCGCGTCGAGACCGTTGGCCAGTGGACTCGTGGCCTGCACGTTGTCGACCGCCGTGGCCGGGACCGGCCCGACGACAAAAACACCAACGTCGCCGCAGCCGCCATCACGGCCGAGACTGTCCCCGGTGGCGACGACTTGCAGATCGGCGAGGTTCCTGGCGACGACATGGGCTGGATGAGCACCAGAAGAGGCAACCGTATCAACCGTATTATCGGCTCGCCAGGCGTCGACGTCTTTGCAGGGTACCTGATGAAGAGGATTTTTGAATGCTAATATGATGATATATGCCATATATAACCATATATAAGAATAACTCAAGTCAACTTTTTACGTAACTAGCTTTCAGGGTATATCTTCCCCTCTCTCCTCTCTTTTGTCGCCAAGACCGAACCGTCTGTTCATAGCTGGAGTAAAGAGTGGACAGAGTTGTCTTTTCCAACAGATGTGTCGGTAAATCGTATAAAAATCCACTCGTCGAAAGATGGGACCGTCAGCCAGAACCCCCGTAGCAGGCTTTCCGCACTCCCTTGAGTCTTCCAGCCTCCAGAAGCGACAGCCGACCTTGATGCAACCTGACCTGCTAGCTTCGTCTGGTGAGTCTATCGTGGTACTGACCACATGCTCTCTCCTGGCAGCGGGCATAAACCGCACGCGGCGTTACTCGATTCGACGTTGGCCCCTCTTCCCCGCCCATGCAGTATGTCTGCGCTCAGCGTGCTGTATCAGACATGTTTTGTCGTTCCAATTACACTGCCCTTGACCTTGCTCCAGTCTATAGACGCATCCAGCTCCTCGTCCACCAATCCGACGCTGCACACATTATCACCACGCACAATGTAGAGGCCCAGTGGCACCTCGGCCGACGGCTCGGCATCGTCAGGAGTATTGATCACACGCTCGATAGCAGACTGCAGTACCTGAAAGAGGTCAGCCGGTGTGCACATCCGGAAAGTTCAAGGGTCCCTACTAGATTGGTCGAGTTGTCGATACATGCCAGGGTGCCAACTAGAATGCGGGAGTCCACCGTGAGAACGAGTACCTTTTCTGGGGGGAAAGTCAGCTGGGAGCGGAGGCGCGATGAGACGAAACATGGGAAAATATCTTACTCTCGACGTAGCCGTATAAAAGGGCCGACATGATTGTGAAGGTGGCCGTGGGCCCTTTGCCTAGCTACCAGAGTCTCCTTCCTAATGCTGAGTCGAGTACAGGGCACAGACAGGCAGACGAGCAGACGAGCAGCATATATCCCTCGTTGGTCTTGTCGCCAGGTGGATATCCGTGGGAGGGGGATCGAGAAGATTACCGGTGCTTTCTTCTTGTCGCCTTGTCGTCGTGGTTGCTGCAGAAGAACGACATGGACTATTTTTTGACACCCTAGAGAGACATGTGGCGCAGAGTCACACAAGCCACAATGACAGCTATAAGAGCTGTGTTCCAATGCGCTTCAGTGAATTGAGACAACAGCAGATAGCATCACACATAAAGACTCGTGGAGAATCACGCTATACTATCCCTCGTTTGGTTTTTTCATGATTGGATATCTTCAAGGCGGTTTTGAGAGCCATAGAATAAAGGAATGCCCGACCTGTTTTGCTTTGTTACCGAGATGGACTGCTCTACCCCGCCAACCGTTAGGGCGTTAGAGCTCCCTCTAGGCTACGCATTAATACGAGACACCCGTCAAAACATGGTCATTCTTGACGGCTGCATCCATTCCACCGATTCACGCCGATGGCTCACAACGGCCGGTACGGACGGGAAGAAAGGTTCTAGCAAAGACAGGAGAGGAGTAGTACCATCGTAGGCGCTTTGTAGTTCAGCCTCGGTTAGGACTCTCCGCTTATATGGGCTAAGACATTTGACCTTATGTCATCCTGTAAAGAGCTGGGTACTTAGTGGATAGGAAACAGGCGCGGTTTGACTCCTTTGATGTAGTCAGGTTGCGGAGGGGACAACCATTTGAAAGGGGTTGAAATCATATATTTTGGAAAAGACCAGATTCAAGCAAATAAGTCAACGTCGTATTAATTAAACAGCCCGTCGCAGATCTAGGTCTCTCTCAGCGTCCTGTAAAAAAAACGGGAAAACTTCTCATCCAAAGTAGCAGAGAAATGCCTATTTATCGGACGACTGCCTCTCTTCCTTCCAGATGACTTTCAAGTGAGCCAAGATTGGTCTCTCCACCCCGGATTCCCGCGTCCACGGTTGCTGTCGGCGTCGGTCGGAACGAAGAGCCCGAGTGTCCCTGTTTGAATTTTTAGCTGTCGTCCGAGTCTGCGCCCTCATCCCCTTCGTCCTTGTAAACGATTTCTTCCCCGTCTGGGTCAAGGTCGATCGGCGTGCTGTATTTGGCCGGGGAGCAAAGCGGGAGCGTGGTGGTACTGCGTCTAGGCGTATGTGCGAGCTGACTTTGGCATCTAAGCCCGGTATAGGAGTCCTGCTTCCCCACTGATCCAAATGTCGAACGCCACCGTGACTTCCGCTGGTCTAGCCTTCTTGAAGGAGAGCTCACCAACAGGCCGGTCTTTGGGAACTTGAGCAAGCCAGTCTGTTATGTCGTTGGTGATAGCGTGCTTCTCCTCGGGCGGGTCGGGGCGATCGTGCCGCTCGTCGACGGTTGCTTTGTCGGGCCCTTTGGCCTAGCTAGCAACATTGGCTGTCTGATCCTCGGCTGGCTTCGACATGGTCAACGTGTCGACTGACGTGCTGGCACTACAGGCAGAGGCGGCGGTGGCTGTCGCACTCGCCCGCGGCCACTCGCCCGGAGCAGTCTAGGCCTTGTCGGCGAGGTCCATCTTAGCCTGCACGTCGGCGGGCGAGAAGCGGTGCATGAGCTTAACGGCCTTGGAGGCCCGCTTGGGATCCTCCTCAGGGGCAGAAGCCTTGTTGATGTGGATCTGAGAGTGTGTCAGGACAGGCGAGCAGATCATTCAAAGACCAATTAAATAAAAATTGCACGCACCACAGGCACGTCGAGGTCGTAGAGGTCGCGCCACCCCTTGGCTTCGGGCTGGACAACATCGACTTCGCGAAATTCAAACGGCCGGACATCCCAGACATCCGAGAGAACCGACTTGGCCTGCACGCACAGGCCGCAGTGGGCACGCGTGAAAAGCGTGATGCGGCACGACTGCTGCTGCAGCAGACGCATGGATGGTCGCATGGCAAAAAGAGGTGTCGGGAAGGGTGGGAGCTGTTCTGGTTGCTGGCAGGTGTAATGATTTTCGGGCGAGATCAGATGTGCTGCGACCACGATACAGGTGAGATACTACAGGCACTATATCTCAAAGCAGTCTAGGCGGTCTGCAGGTTATAGCTGCAGGAGGGGCAAGGCTTCGGAAGGGTGGGTTTGCGTGTTGGGCGGCAGTTCTCACGCAAACCAGGTGGGCGGCGCCTTAGAGGGGTTCACAACGTGTTAAGAGGCGCAGGACAGGCACGTCTATTGCTTTTCCGGTGTCGTCCAACAGAGACTTGCGGGAAGGAACAAGTGGCGTGTAGAGCAGACCAACTTCTCTTTGTTATGGCGAGTCCGCGCCGTAAAGACAAGGCCAAGGACGATCGAAGCACTGTGTCCGCACAGTAGTGACACGGTCACTTAAAGCCGGCCGAAGTAGTAGTTTTTCTGTTGTCATGGAAGCTCTCAGAACATCGCCGTCCGTTCTCGACCAAACGGGCAAAGGCTATAGAAGCAAAGAAAGCGACAGAACACAAAAAGGGAAGCACTGAGCTTGGCGAATTTCCGATGGTGACCTGTTCTCTCGTCAATCTAGCCTGACCACCGTTCTCTCTCAACCATCCTCCTGTTGGTTGATACTGGGCTATCTGCGAGGCCGAGGAAAGACCGCGAAGAAAGCAGCCGAATAGGAAGACTGCCAAACTGTACAGCAATGGCCCAGAAGTGTGTGCACCAGGGATGTGGCAAGACGTACACGGACGCAGACGAGGTTTGCAGGTACCATCCCGGTCCGCCTGTCTTCCACGAAGGCCAAAAAGGTAAGCAGACACGGCAGGCCAGCGGCCATTCGATCCGCTTCTTTGCTCATACGTGCCCCTGCTGCAGGATGGTCGTGCTGCAAGCCGCGCGTGCTCACGTTTGAGGAGTTTATGGACATCACGCCTTGTGCGGAGGGTAAGCACAGTACGACAGACCTGCCGCCCAAGGTCGAGAAGAAGAAGGAGTCGCCCGAAGCAGTTGCAGCAGCGGCTGCAGCAGCGGCTGCCGTCGATGCCCAGTTCGGACCAGCCGTGCCTCGGAACCCAATCAACGTGCCGGTGCGCGAGAAGGCAGCAGCACCAGCAGCAGCAGGCACAGCGACGTCGGGCGCTCCATCAGCACCGGACACACCCGTGGCGCCGCCCGAATCCGAGGACGATGAGCCCAGCCTGGAGATTCCGGTCGGACGAGTGTGCCGGCGGCGGGGCTGCGGAGTGGCATACGCCAAGGGCGGGTCGCGCGAGGCCGAGTCGTGCGTGCACCACCCGGGAGCGCCGATCTTTCACGAGGGCAGCAAGGGATACACGTGCTGCAAGCGGCGGGTGCTTGAATTTGACCAGTTCATGAAGATTGAGGGCTGCCAGACCAAGGGCCGGCACCTGTTTGTCGGGAGTGGCCGCAAGGACAAGGGCTCGGGAGCAGGAGAAGAGCTGCTGGAGACAGTGAGGTGAGTTGGGGGGCAGAAGGAGAAAAAGAGAGAGGCACACACACAATGCTAACCTTGCAGGACGGACTTTTACCAATCGTCCACGGTCCTGACGGTGTCCTTCTTCCTCAAGAAGATCGACAAGGACAAGGCCGTGATCCGATTCCTGGAGGAGGCCATCGACCTCGACCTGCCGACCACAGACAGCCCGGTCAAGCGATACAAGACGGTAGTGCCGCTGTATGCGGCCATTGACCCGGCGCGTTCGTCGTTCAAGGTGCTGGGCACGAAGCTGGAGGTGGTGCTGGCCAAGGCCGACGTGAGCTCGTGGCCGGTGCTGCGCAGCGACGACCGGCTGACCGGCGAGATCATCCAGACTGGACGGGCCGCGAGGGCATAACGAGGAGGAACACAAGACACAATAGAGCGACGGTTGATCGGTACAAGTCTAGTCCATTCTATATACATACACACGCGCCTTTATCAGGAGCTCATGCCCTCGAGCATCTCGTTCTGGTCGATCAGCATGCCCTTGCGCATGACGTACTCGCGCAGGGCCTGGAAGTCGGCACCCTCCTCCTCGCCGTAGCGGTAGGCGTCGGTGAAGCCAAAGGCGCACGTGACCTTGTCAAAAGCGGCGCGTTCGTCTTCGCGCAGCCAGCGTTCGCGGAGGGGTGTGCCAGGTGACCACGTGACCCGCCGCATCTGATCGTTGGCGGTAGCGTTGGCGACGGCGCCGATGGCGCCGGTGAAGCCAACGTAGGCGAGGATGGCAGCAAAAGCCATGGCGGTGGCAGCGCCGTCATCGAGCGTAGTCTGGACAGCAGCGAGCTGGGTGGCAAGGCTGTACGTGGCCAGCGGGACGGCGACGACGGCGAAGCCAGGCAGGAAGCCTTTGTGCAGCAGCTTGTTGCGGACGAACCCAGCAGCGGCAAACGAGTGTTCGACCACGCCGACGGCAGCATCGAGGTCGCGGGCAGCGAGCGCCGCATCCAGCGCAGCCTCGGCCACGTCCGGATCGACGGCCGCGCCGGGACGCCGGGGGTTTTGCGGTTGGTAGTGTACCTGGCCAGCATTTCGGGCTCGCGGCACCGGCTTCGACGCGAACAGTGCCAGCACGTGCGGCAGCGATGCCGGCCGGCCCAGCCGCGCCTGGATGGCCACGTACTGCGCGAGAAGCTGTGGCGTGATGTGCACGCGGCGGTCCTCGATCACGGCATAGGCTGCGTCCGAGATCTGGCCGACGACGTCGCGGAGGCGAGGCGACCCTGCGGCCGTGGAGTCTGGTGCGGATGTGGACGCTGTGTCTGGTGTGCATGTCGGCGTCTCGGCCACACACTCGGTCGTGCTCCGGCCTTCTAGCGACAGCAGCGTCGACGCGGCCGTGTCGGCCTGGTGGTCCATGTTGTTCAGCTGCGGCTGCACGGACGCGTCCATGATCAGGTCGGCCGCCGCACCGCAGATCTGCAGCGCCGTCGCCGTCTCGTCCTCTGATGGCACTCCCGGGTGGTCTAGCAGCCTCGTGCGCGCTCCCCGCACCACCGTCACAACCCGGTCCAGATCTGGCAGTCCGGCAGCTGCGCCTGCTGTCGTCGCCATCGCTCGTCGCCTATCGCTGCTTCTGCTTGCTCGCAGCACAGGCGGCTGTGGTCTGCTTGTCTGTCGGTCCCATTGGGACAGCAAGGCCCTCGGCCCAAGACGCTGGCTCGCCTGTGTCGCTGCTGCTCTTCGCATGCTGCCTCCCATGGCCATCAGGCCGACAAGGTCCCCGACCATCGGCCGGCGGCCTATCCGCGGCCGGAACATGCTGCTGTACCTGTGTGCTGTGTGATCGGCGTCCTCGAAGCGGAGACGTGCTCGCTCGTATGCTGCCCCGTGTGTTGTCCTGCTCCGTACAGCGTGCTCTACACCGAGACGCATAATTTGCAGGGATTTGCAGCAGTGTTTTTAGCACAGTATCGCCGCGCAAACACACTGTACCCACTGCCTTGCAGTGACGAAATCCGGCGTGGTACGGAGTCATGCCTTGCGTAGGATCCACTTCTCCTCGATTGCTCCTGCCTGTCGTCTGTCTTGTCCTGTCTGTCCGTTGAGCGCTAAGACGACGGGCTGTCACCTTCGTTTTTTTCCTATCCCACCATCTCATCGACAGCATCATCCATCTTCTTTCTTGTTGCTCCCTCTCCTTTTCGGCCGCTCTCCCTTTGTCTCGGCACCGCCCTGCTGTCTGCCGCCGTCTGTCTTTTGTGATCCGCCATCGCCGCTTTTGGCTTCTCCTTTTTTCCCAATATTTTTTGGTTGCTTGCAGCTTTTCAGTTTCAATTTCGGTTGTTCGCTGGCGATACGACGTTCTCTTTAACCTGACCAGTGTCCAAGTCTTGGCACATCTCTCTCACCATCGTCGTCATGCCGCCGCCTCCACCGCCTCCACCTCCACCGCCGCCGGGCGGAGGCATACCACCACCGCCTCCGCCTCCGCCGCCGGGTGGCTTGCCGAAAGCGCCTCCTGCTAGGGTGAGTTGAGTTTGAGTTGGACGAGAGCAGCCGCTTTGGCAGTCTGCAGAAATGCTGACACCCTTCCTTTTACCCTCGCCCAGAATGCGCTTCTCGGTGACATCCACAAAGGCAGAGCCCTCAAGAAAACCGTGACCAACGACCGGTCTGCGCCCATCGTCGGCAAGGTCTCTGGAGGCGCTGGTCCTTCACCTTTGGGCGGTGGCGCTCCAGCTGTTCCTCGGCCTCCTGGCCCCAGCAGCAACGGCCTGAACCCTCCGTCTATGGCCAGCCGGGCCCGCAGCAACAGCGAGCATGTAGGCGGCGCCGACATGAGCGCGCCGCAGCTCGGTGGCCTCTTTGCCGGCGGCATGCCAAAGCTGCGAAAGACTGGAGGAGGTGTCAAGACTGGAGGTATTTATTTCTTTCTACCTTTCTTTTACTTTTCCTCTGCTCTCCGTCTCTGCTACCTTCTGACCCGTGCAGCCGTGTCCCATCTATCCGATTCCGAAGACAACTCGCGAAAGAGTGCTCCTCGACCACCGACCTTCTCGGCCCCAAAACCACCTGCCAGCGCCGCTCCTCCGATTCCTGGCCGGCCTTCTTTTCCCGCCCCGAGTATACCTCCTCCACCACCAGTCTCGGCACCGCCCACACCAGCTCCGGCTCCTCATCCTCATTCCCATTCTCAGCCTCATCATAGCGGTCCAACATTCCACCCGTCCATTGTGAACCTGCGCAAACCCTCTGGCCGAACCGACATGTTGCGACCAAACTCTTCGGCTTCTCAGATCGTCCTCAACAAGGGTCCTCCTCCTCCCATCGGCAAGAAGCCACCACCTCCACCCGGCTCTAGGAAGCCCTCGTCGTCTGTGTCCACGCCTCCTGTCCTGCCACCATCTCATCCGCCGCCACTTCCCTCGTCGGCAGCTCCTGCCATCCCGTCGGCACCTGCTCCGCCTGTGCCGTTCGCTCCGTCAGCCCCGGCACCCATGATTCCCTCGGCTTCTTCGGCTCCGCCTGCACCTCCTCCGCCTCCTCCGCCTCCATCAGCGCCTGGCAGCTTTCCGCCCTCTCGCTCTCAGCCACAGGCTCCTCCGCCTGCTCCTCCACCGCCTCCACCGCCGCCTTCTTCCGCTCCGAGCATGTTCAGCCAGAGCCTTGTCGCCCAGGTCGCCAAACGCGCTTCTTCCAACTCCCCTTCTTCATCACCTTCCGCACCACCACCACCACCGCCGCCGCCGCCACCGTCGGCACCCGCGCCGTCGCCGTCGTCCGCGCCTCCACCACCGCCTCCGCCACCTCCCAGCAGCCAGGCACCCACGACGACATCATCTCTGCTTCCGCCGGCTCCGTCCACTTCGACGTCCGTCTCCCTCTCTCCGCTGATCAGCAGCAAAACTGCCAACCACCTCGCGGCCGTGCCGCCGCCAATGCGCGTGTCTATGCTGGACCCGTCTGCCTACACGCTGTCGTCCAACGGAAGCAGCGGCGCGCCCGGTCCATCGCCAACGCGTAACGGCGGTGGCACCGTGTCGCCACGGGCACAATCCAGTGGAACGGGGCGCTACATTGTGCAGGATACCCGGTGGCGCTTTATAAGCGACGACCAGCTGCCCAAGGCACGTGAGTTTCAGGCCGGCATCAAGCGCTATCGGGCCGGACGGGGTAGCAGTGTACCGCTCGACTTGAGCTCGCTGACGTAGCGTGGAAATTCGGGACGGAGAGAGCGAGGTCGAACCGGAGAGATTGTGGGTAGCACGAGTTCACGGCAGCCTTGCTTACATAGATAGTAGCCTAGGCTGTCCGCCTTTTCCCAACTTTGCAGTATTTCTTTTTTTCTCAAATTTTGTTTTTTTCATTGTCGATAGAAACCGGTAGCAATGACAGACATACATAGGAATAGGCACAACATGCAATTGCACATCCCACGCATAAGTCAAAAGTGTGCGTTACTATTCCAGAAATAAACAATCAAAATCGACAATACATTAAAAACATCCTATGATATCCAATCCTTGCAACATGCAACATGCAAACGCCCCGAAAGTGAAGCATCCTCCGAATAAAAGCACCGAGTCCAGCAGGGTATGTGTCAAGGATATGCCCAGGAAAAGCGCCGTCTGCAAACAAGCACTGAGCCGTGTGTGTGCATTTCCAATCTCCTCAGTTGCGTCGTCCATGTGGTATTTGAGATCCGATGTCATGCGCCCGTGTGTCCCATGACGGAAAGCAAAGAAAACGAAAAACGGAAACGAAACAGTAAAAAAAAACGCCAACAAATGGAAGCTACGCCACCGCGCTTCTCGTCATGCCGGATCCCCAACGGAACCGCCGCAGCGTGCTTCCCGTCGACGACCGCATGATCTCGTTGCCGCAGGACGACGTCGCGTTGGACGCCGCGCTGTTGCCAAAGGCACCGCCAGCCGAGACGGCCTCTTGCTTGCCCACTTCGCGCCCGAGCACATAGCCGGCCCCGAAGCCGACCACCGACACCAGAACTACCACCCCGGCACTGACCACCCAGGTGAGCATCGTCGGCGTGAGAAACGTGGTGGCCGTGCCCTCGCCGTAGGCCGAAGACGACGTCCGCTTCTTCTTGGTCGCCCGCTTGCTCCTGCTCGACGACGACACCGCGCTCACAGCGCTGCCCCGAGACGATGGCACAGTGCGCATGTTGGAGCGCGGCCCAGAGCGAGAAGCACCGCCGCTGCCGTTGCCATTGCCGTTGCCGCTGCGGTGAGGCTGCGCTGCACCGCCGTGCGGTGACAACCGTGACGGCAGCCGCGGCGACTGGAAGGCAACATGAGAACGGGATCCCGTGGGGACATCGTCCATGAGCTCGGACTCGGGGACGAGCCGCAGGTCCATTGGCTGGGAGCTGGATCGAAGGCCTGACGAGATGCCCGATGCCTCGCCATACGCCCCAGCCTCCTTCTTGGGCAGGCCCCGGGCAGCTGCAGCACATGAGAGCAGCGTGGTCAGGGATGCGCGCAGGGCAGCGTCATTGTCCTCGTGGTTGGGCGGATACGTGGACGTGCCAAAGCGAGGCGCGCCGCTGGGGCCACGCGAGCCGCGCGAGCCGCCTCTCTGCGACAGCGACGACGGCCGCGTGTAAGACGCCGCCGCTTGTTGGTGGGGGGGCGAAGGCACGGAGCGATGCTGCTGCAGGTGGTGCGGTGGGTGGGAGAAGGCGTTTGGCTGCGGGCGGAAGGTCGGGGCACCAGCTGCCGGTGTGCCCAGCGCTGTTCCGTCGTCATCGTCTTTATCGTCCTCGTCGTCGCCATCGCTGGCAGCCGCCCGCTGCTGCATCCGCGTCTGTGCCTGCTGCTGAAGCAGGGCAAACGGCTGGGGCGGCGTGGGAGGATGGCGGACGTGGACGTGCTCTGTTGAGCTGGTCATCAGCCGCTCCTCCTCGCTCTCCGACTCGTCGTATTCCTCCTGGCTGCTCTCTGCCGAGCCGCGCGAGGCGGCCACGACGGCTGTGCTAGCGCGTTTCGGCGAGGGAGCCAGATGCACGGACACCGAGATGGAGGCCGATGCTGGCGGGCGGTTGGCAGCCACGGCCACAGCCTCAGCCTCGACCTGTTGCAACAGACGTCGACGCCGCTGCGGCATGACGGCCAGGTTGCTGCCGCTGCGGCCGTTTGCGCTGTGGCCAACGCGCAGTCCGGTCACGACGATCTCGTCTGCGATGGACGACACCGACGAAGACGACGGCTGCGAGTCGATCTCAACCCACGACTCTGTGCTGGGTGTCAGCGACTCACAGTCGTCTCGGTCGTTCGTCCCGTCGGCGGCGGCAGCAGCGCCGTCATCGCCCGGACGTGGACAATACTGACCGTCGTTGCGGCTGCTCGTCGTCGCCAGCTGTGCCGTCTGAACCTGTGCTGTCGGGCGAGAAGACGCTCTGCTGACGGCGGACGTGGTCGCCATGCGACTAGTGGAGGGGGCGGCTGAACGGTCAACGCCGGCGAGGGGATCACGTCCGTAGGCGGAGCTCATTTTGGCTGGACAAAACCGTGGCCGGATGAATGTGCAGAGAGATGGGTGGGATGAAGAAGAAGACGGAGTTCAAAATGGGAGTAAAATAGCCCAGGAAGCCCCAGAGAAAACGAGGCAGGAGGAAGGAGCGGGGCGGGTGATGATTACCGGTACGGAGTACTGCTTCAGCGAGAGAAGGCGCGAACCGCAGGGAGAAGCACGAGGTCCGGGCGTCCTTCCACACCTGAATTCCAGCCCCTTTCAGTCGGCCTGTCCTTGGAGCCTAATCGGAAAGCCACCCCCGCCTGTTGTGTTGGTCGCCAAAGATACGGCCTATACTGTGTTCAATCTTGTCACCGTTTTGCTGTCTTCCGAGCTGCTATGTGAGGCTCGTCCACTTTTGGCAATGCCCTGCGTTATCTGCAGGTCTTGGATAGAGCGGAAATGGGATATGGGAAATGGGAAATCCGGACGGACAGGAAGAAAGGGGTATTGCTATGCAAGCCGCTTTGATGATGCAGCCGAGCCAAGAGAGAGGCAAAAGCGTCTCCTCCTCTCCTTTTAGGGGATAACGCCCTTCATCTCCACTGGCACCTAGGCTCTGTACGAGTAGTTCGACGTGGAGGGGCCGATCTCTTCACCACAGACGCCTGCTGGTTTTGTTGGCAGTGGGGGTGTGACCCCCAGATCGCACCTCCTCTCCGCTTCCATGAGTACGAATATAGGGAAAGTCTCTCTATTGTGTCCTTTTTGTTGGGAAAACAGCCGTTTGCGCTGTTTGGGGTATGCTACAGATCCATTGCTCGACGCCGCGGTCGAGCTCCAGTAAGGCCACAACGTCGACGGCACCGGCACCACTTCTTGTGCCAATGACGCGATTCGAACAAGAAATCCGTCGAGAAAGCACTATTTCTATGCGCCGGCTACATTTCCCAGAGGACTCTGCCCCACCCAGAATCTAATCACTGCCTGAAACGAGCCTGTGCTTTCTTCCAGAACTTGTTGCGACTTCGGGCGGTGTATATTGTTATCTCGCATGGCGTAGCCTCCGCCCATTCAACCTATCTTTCTTCTGCTATGTATCCTCTCCCTAGTATTGGCGGTGAGGGCCGGCTGAGAAGAGAGAGGCTTTGCTCCCCAGCCTGCGCCCGGCTTGCCAGGCTTGCCAGGCTTCTCAGACAGGCTTGCCACCACAGGCTGACGGTCTTTGTCACACAAGCTTTGCGGCCTTTTTCCCATTATCCACTCCGGCACTTTTGCGTTTGATGACACCGAGGGCAGCCCGCCTTCTCCTAGGAAAGAAACATGCTCTTGCTCATACGATGTCCTGCTCCCGAAGCCTCAACACGAACCTTTTCTATGCGGCAAATGCATGCATGCGCACATAAGATACATGAGATACCGCACGAGACAGTGGGGTTCATGGCTGAGCGAGACATTGTGTCAGACAGGCCAATAGCCAGCTGCACTGGCCCAGTCACGCTCTGCCCTATCTCAGCGGCCTAGTGTTGTCAGCCCATCCAAGGAGATACGAAACGCGGCTGCCCGGGTTTGGGGGGTGGGCAAAAACATACTATTCGTACTACGGAGTATGTATTGTATCGTAGCATCTGCGCAGCCAAGATACTTCTGCGCCACACGGGCGCTAGAGCTATCTGCAAGGAATTGCGGGCTAGCTTAGGTGGTGGAGGATAGCTGAGTGCGAGGGCAGCACCTCACTGCGACATCGGCAGTTGACAAGCCCAATTCACCGACGAGGCTGCCGATACGGCCAGAAAGAACGATAGGGGAAAATTAATACCATATAATAAATCGAGCATAATAATCGGGAAAATCCATTTTTAGCAACGATATTCGCATTCAACACGTGAATATGCCCTTGCTCTACCGTATAACTCCACCACCCAATCACTGAGGCGAACATGTGGCACGATGGCACTCGTTGTTTACTCGAAGAATAAATTTACTTTTCCTATACCAAAACGCCATCTGTCTGATGCGGTCTATCCAAGGGGCAGGGTATTTTTAAAACAAAACGAAGGGGTAACGGGGGGGAGGGGGGAGAGAGAGAGAAGAAACGGGTGGGGGGGACGAGCTTCCGTACTTACCAGCTAAACACCTATTCTCTGAGATCACTCTCACAAGACATCAATGCCAGCCAGCCAACCAGTCGCAGCACCGATGATGACGAAAGAGCCATCACCAGCATACTTCCCCCGATACAGCAAAGCCCGTACGGAGCAGTATGAGCATCCATTTCGATAAGTATCTGCCAACCCAACCTCGCTTCTGACAACACTTTTGAACACATATCCCTCGGGAACGCAGCAGCCGTCGCCGCGACCGCCGAGTGCCGTTTGGCAGCTTCGACGGCACACGTCAGAAAGCCCTCAGAAACCCACAGCCATTCGGAAGCAAAACCCCTCATATCCAGCGTGAAAGACGAGAAGAAAACCCATCACGTAACATTAAACGGTAACCGACCGGGATCGTCCTCCCCGAGAACGTCCACAGCCACACGAGCCATGTCATAGCAGCCAGCAAGCCAACCAGTCATCAGGTCATCAAGTCTCCGAGAAGAGACAAGCCCACAGATAGAATCGAGCCCTCAGTTGCATCATCGCAGCCCCCATTCGCCTCCCCCAGCCCGAAAAAGGGGGAGAGAGTCAGGAAGCCTTCTCTCACGAGTGCTCCCCAGTCCACGCAGCCGCCAGCCCTCTCTGGCAGACCAGAGACAGCAGCAGGAGCTAAAGACCGGCAGAGCCGACAGCCAACTTAGCCAAAACCAACGTAGTGTGCCAACGAGCCCTCCGGACATTGCTATGCGGCGAGGCAGGGAAGCCGCCACCAGACCTCCGAGAGACCACGCTCTCTTCCGTCTGATCCGGTCTTCCCCCCTTCATGTTCACTTCTCTTCCACTTAAAAGGTGGTCTTCTTGCCCGCGAAGCCGCCACCACCACGACCACCGAAGCCGCCACGGCCACGGCCACCACGGTCACCACCGCCCCGGCCACGACCACCGAAGCCGCCACCACCACCACGGCCACCACCGAAGCCGCCACCGCGGCCACGGCCACCACGGCCGCCACGGTCACCACCGAACTCGGTTCTCGGCTTGGGGGTAGAGTAGTCCAGGCGGACGTTGCGGCCTGCGCAGGACTGGCCGTTGAGAGTGTCAAACGCCTTCTTGGAGTCCTCCAGGGAGTAGAACGAGACGTAGCCAAAGCCCTTGGGACGACCAGACTCCCTAAGTAAAATGAGTCAGCATGCTGCATGTAGAAGAGCGGGGCAATTGCGAGAGAGGATGCTTACATGTCGGTAGGCAGACGCAGGCTCTTGACGTTAGCGACCTCGCTGAAGAAGGCCGAGACGGTCTCCTCATCGGCGTCGAACGACAGGTTGCCGACGAAGAGGGTGTCGCTCTCCGGGCTGGTGACATCGCCGTACTTCTTGGCGCGCGACGCAGCCGGGTTGGCATCGTTGCTCTTGGCACGGCCGGTGGAGAAGTCAATCTTCAGCTCGCGGCCGTCCAGGAAGTAGCCGGTCATCTTGTCAAAGGCAGCCTGGGCGTGCTCGACCGAGTCGAACTCGACGTAGCCGAAGCCGCGCGAGCGCTGGGTCTCGCGGTCCGTGATGACACGGGCGCCAGTCAGACCATCGAAGCCCTTGAACTCGTCATACAGGACGCTGTCGTCCACGTTCCAGCTCAGGTTGCCGACAAAGAGCGTGGAAGAGGTCTCACCCTCCTCCTCAGTCTTGGCCTTCTTGGCAGCGGCCGGCTCCTCGTCGTCAGCCTTGCGCTTCTTGGACGGCTCCTCCTCAGTCTTCTTCTCCTCGGCGTCGGACTCGTCAGAGTCATCAGAGTCATTCTCAGACTGTTGCCATGTTGTTAGCATGGAGGCCACCGATATGTAGGGTGTAGATGGTGGAAATGAGGGGTATGCTCACGTCAGAGTCCTTCTTAGCGTCCGACTTGTCGGTGCTCTCCTCCTTCTCGTCAGCCGAGTCGTCAGAGTCGTCCGAGTCCGAGTCAGACTCTTCCTTCTTTGCCTTGGCACCGTTGGTCTTGGTCTTGGGCTTCTCCTCAGCCTCGGACTCGGAGTCGTCAGAGTCCTCGCTGTCGGCAGAGGCCTCAGACGCGGACTCCTCCTCGCTCTCAGACTCAGAAGATGACTCTTCCTTCTTGGACTTCTTCGAAACCTTGGCAGACTTCTTGGACGGGGTAGCAGCTGCCTTAACCGTCTTGGGAGCAGCCGCCTCGGCGCTCTTCTTGACCTTGACTTCCTTGGTCTTGCCCATTTTGAGATGTGTTTATGGATAAAGGGGGAATTGCTTGTGATAGAAGGGCTTGAATAAAAAGGAGCAAATTTAGAAAGAAGAAATCTGGATGTTGAAGAAAGCTTGAAATTCTTGGGGAGGGAGTAGGCCTCGCTATAAATGCGGATTTTTTTTTTGATACGGCAAAATTTTCTGCTAGCAGGAAAAAAAAATTAGCGTGGTTGGGATCTAGCTGCAGAGGTTGTGTGGGGTCGGCGGTGAATGCTTTGCTTACTCAACTACTTCTTGAGTCCTGGATTGTCAGGCGTCCAGGCCAACCGGATTGCCGAGCTAGAACTAATCTTTCATCCACCCCGACTCGTTAACCATAGAAGCGTCGAGCCGTTGTATCTTCTCGATTCAAACTGGCAGATCCCCCCTCTCAAATTTATTCTTTGGAGACACGCTCTCCGAACCGGAAAGGGCCCTGCTCACTACATCAATATCTCTCGCCCAGCCACAATGCCGACTCCCGAATCGGCCGCCTTCTTGGCTCGGAAGCCGACCGTCCCGCCCACCTTTGACGGCGTTGACTACGATGACTCGAAGCGCTTGAAGCAGGCCCAAGATGCCATTATTCGCGAGCAATGGGTGCAGGTCATGATGGGCCGGCTGGTGCGGGAAGAGCTGGGCAAATGCTACTACCGGGAGGGTGTCAACCACCTGGAGAAGTGCGGCCACTTGCGCGGTAGGTGGAATCTCGAAGGACTGCCGCACGCGAGCCGTTCTCGACAAAGGGGCAATGCTCCGGCTAACTTTTGCTGCAGAGCGGTACCTCCAGCTGCTCAAGACGGCAAGAGTCAAGGGCTACTTGTTCGACCAGCAAAACTATATCTCGAAGCAGGAGGCCCAGCAATAAAAGCGCCCTGCCAACCTTGGCCTCGGCCAAGATCTGCCGTCTCAGAACCGACACCATATGGGACCTCGAAGATGCGTCCAGGCTGTCTGATTCGAACGACGAGTAGCGAGATGGCAATGGACTTTTGGGACAGTCTAGCTGCGCGGTATCACAGCCAGGCATTGGTATGCCTAGCCCGGGGATATGTACATATAAACTCTTTGGCGAAATGCAATTCTATGAAAAAAGCCTTCCTGAAAGGACGCACTCATTGCCTCGCGACAGCGTAGCCACCTCTTACTCTCGGGCTCAAACTCGTGGCCAAGTGCATCTCGATTTTGGTCGGGATGAGCTCACCAGAAACGGGTGCATTCTGATTGGCTCAGTATCCTCACACAACTACCAATGGAAGCGATGTGTCTTGACATTGGCGCCACGCAAACAATGTGTTTTTTAAAAGCCTCGTCCCATTTCCCCTATATCAGTTCTCTCTGATTTTGTTCGATTTTGCCGCTGTCATCATTACCTCATGACCCTTGGCCGTCCTCTTGACGGCTTGGTGGGATACCTCCAAGCTAAAGTCACGTGCTTCCATCTTACAAGGCTATGGATCCCAATCGCGGAAAAGATGGGGCCTAAAATTCAAATCGACTCTTTTTTGCGTGTTGGTGATTTTCGGCCTCACCAGACTTGGCACTCCCTCGTGATCTCCAATTCGCCATGGCCCACACGATGAGCGCTTGCCAGACGGCTATGCGCTGGGCTCTTTGTCGCCAGGCGCTGCCGGCCCCAGCTATGCGCCTTCTTCCGCGGCGAGTCCTGTCATTCTCCACATCGAGTCCGCGAGCGGCACCACCACCGCCACCACCTCCACCACCGGCACAGGAGCAGGCCGCCCCGGTCGCAGGAAGAGCAGGGGAGGCAGCCGTAGCAGAGTCCGATGCCAAGAAGTCTTCGTGCCCGGCCGGGACGGTGCTGGCGGGCCTCAACTACTTCAAGGGCCGGACGGACCCGGTCGCTCTGGCCGACGAGGAGTATCCGCCATGGCTGTGGGACTGCCTTGACGTGATGAAGAAGACCACGACAGCCGAGGACGAGGACGCCGGTGACGAGTTCTGTAGGTGATCCACCAGTGCTGCTTGCTCAACCTGCTGCTCCAGCTAACACGCCGTCCCTCCCAGCCAAGTCGAAAAAGCAGCGACGGATGGCCGCCAAGCGGCAGCGCGACCTCGAGGCCAAGATGTTGGTGACGGGCGACCTCGAAGCGCTGGCACCCAAGATCCCGCTGCAGCACCAGACGATCAACCTGCCCGTCGGTACGGGCGGGCCGGAGGATCTCGAAAGCACGCTGCTGGCGGCGGCCAAACGCACGGAACTGCGGGTAGCGCTGCGCAAAGAACGACGGGCCACGATCAAAGAGAGCAACTACCTGCGGTCAATGTGATGTGCACTTGGGGCAGCTGGCAAGAGGTAGCATGTCGAGGGAACACATCTGTATGAATATAAAGACAAAAGTAGACCCCATCTCGAGGCTCTCCTTGGCAGCATGGCAAAAGGCTTGGAATATAGTGCAGTGTAGAACATGTATGCATATCCAAAAATGCCCACACGTGTCGCTGCCGAATATGTACTTTTTCCCTCTTTTCCCCCTTCAAGATGTCTTCAAATCCGGAGGCACAACAGAAAATTGGCGCCGGCCGATATACAATACGCCAGAACGCCTTGCTCGTCTTCTCAACCGGGATGACGCCCTTTGCCTTGATCCGTACACGGCAACGAGCCCTTCCGCCGTGAGAGTCTGGATATATGACCAAGAACAAAACCACGCAGTTAACGCCGTGCCAAATAGTAATGCCTGACAGCTGTAACAAATATACGGCACGTACAAAGCCCACGACTGTACCTTTATTAGACACTCTGTCCATTTTGGGGCCGCTCTCGGATGCCAGGACCCGTGGTGGCTCATTCTTCCTCGTCGACCTCTCCAATGGAGGCCTGTTTTAGACGCAGCTCCGACATGACGCGCTTCTTGTTCTCTTCGATACGCTTTCGCAACAGCATGTTCTGCGTTGCTGCCAGGTTCTTGTCCAACAACTGGAGCTGCTTCTTGAGCTCGTTGATGTCTTCCCGCACGCCCTTGACCTGCTCGGCCTGGGCCAGCTGGTCTTCGTCCATGTCATCGTCATCGTCGTCGTCCTCTTCATCGTCGTCCTCGTCTGCATCCGCATCGGACGCTTCGCTCTCAGCGCCAGCAGCACCGTTTCCTCCACTTGGCTTCCCTGCACCAGTAGCGGCAGTCTGTGTCGTCGGCGTCTCTGCGGCAGCTGCAGTGTCACCATCACCGTCCTCTTCCATAAACATAGCCTCGAGCTCGGCGTCATCGATGTCTGGAGCGGCAGAATCTTGATGTTGGCCAAAGTAGTCCTCGTCCACTTCGCCGTAGGCGTCTTCCTCGCCTTCTTCCATCTCGCCATCATCAAACTCGCCACCAGCTCCAGCCCCGCCAGCTCCAGCCGTCGTTGTCGTTGCGGTCGCAGCACGGCCGTCGTCGATAAGCTCCCACTTGGTCTCGACGGCTATCCTATCCTCGTTGAGCAGCCGCTGGAGTTCTGCCTCCTTGTCCTTGATTTCCTTCTTGGACAGACGTTTGCGGAAGCGTCGGTGGATACAGTCGTGCATCGGTGGCGTCAGGCCGTGTGGCCAGCGGTAGTCCTTGGTGACCATGGCTGGCAGAGGGAGGCTCTTAGCTTCCGCATCGTCCGCCACAGTGGCAAAGACGAGCAGCATCTGGCAGATATCGGCGCTCTTCATAAAGTTCCGCTTATCCCACGTCTTCATGCCCTCGGTGATTGTCGGCAGGTCGACCAGCACGCCAACGAAGCGGGTGCCGTTAACGGTGACCAGAGCGCGTCGTTCTACGCCTGGAAGCCATTTCATTTGGAAGTCTGCGCCACCCTCTTTCACGGGAACACCAATCTTTCGCTCTTCCGTCATTCTTCGCAGATAGTCGCAATGCTCACCCGGGAGCATGCGCAGAACAAACTCTTCTTCGATGGTCGGGTCGGGCTCGCGGTCTTCTTCCTCTGAGTCGTAGCCCTCTCCTCTGGAATGAGGGGGGATCTCCTTCGGTATCTGCTTGAGGACGATGCTTGCCGGTTTGGGCTTCATCGACTTTCTCACAATCAGCTTGGGCCGTTTTGGGGGCCCTGCGGTCGTGCTTTCGGGCTTGTTCTCGTCCTCGCTGTCGTCCAAGTCTCTCGCGCGTTTCTTCGCCGTGGGCTTCGAGACTCGTCCCTTCTGAGTCATAGTCATACTTGACGGGAAAGCAGAGGCCGGTGTTCGGGCCACGTTGGGGGTGGCGGTGGCTCCAGAGAAGCTGGAAGCGCGGTCGGAAACGGCTGCAGGCGTCGACGGCTGGGATCGTTTGAGGATGATCTTGGTGCCACCTGCCGATACAGGCGGCGGTGACATGGCTGTTGGCGTGCCGACCAGTGGTAAGGAACTTATGGAGGAGGGACGGGCGTTCGACGAGTTCGAGAATGATCCTGGAGGCTTCAACTTCAAGGTGACTGGTCGCGACGGCTTTGCCGGCGGGAGTGGTGGAGAGGCCATAGCTCGTCGACTAGGTACCGGTGGTGAGAGCAGGATGCGTGCAAGTATCACGACAAGTCGAAGAAAGGATAATTGCAGCGCGCGGTGTGAAGACTAGGAGGAGGAAAGAAGAAGTGCGGAGAAGAATGACTGAAAACGAGGCTAGGAAATGCCGTAAAAGAAGTATATTTGAGTCATCGAGAATCAGCCGTCGTAAATTGAGCTTTTGTGGCACGTAAACTGCCCTGGGTGTTCGCCTCTATCTTCGATTATAGGGACGAAGTCGTCGAGACTGTGTTGTCGGAATAAACGAGAAGATTGAGAGAAAAAGGACAATAATAGATGGCGTTTGCTTTGCGCTAACTGGGAGCATTGAGGAAGAGACAGAAAGGAAGCAGCAATCACCTGCTTTCGCGCTAAGTTGCATGAATAAGTGGGTCCGTTGCAGTCAGTATTTTGGCTAAATCTTGGGGGGCTCATCGCATTTTGGACTACACTACAGGACAGCACGCGGAAGACCGACGCATTCGAACAACTGAACAGCTGCTTTACGACGGTGATGGGGAGCTTGAGCCGATCTAGGAGCCGACCGTGAGACGACGACCCACTGGAAGCAGCAGCTGGATGCAGAAGTTGTCAGCAGCACCGCGTCCTCTGCCTTCAGTCTCACTCAGACCGTTCTCAACATCTCCGAGCTTTCCTCCTTTACTCCACCAAGACCTTCTGGACAGGGCGTGTTTTCATAGCTCTGCAATGGCGCCGCCTCCTCCGCTCTTCCACAGCCTGCTGCGGCCGTGCGTGCTGCAAATCCTCCGGGCGCAGGGCTACTACGCAGCGCGAACGTCAGTCGTCGACAGCCTGACAGACATGGCAGCGCGGTACCTCACGGCGCTGTGCGAGGCCACGGCGCGAAACGCGGCGCACAACAGCACAGAGCTCACGGGGCTGGTGCCGACGATCGTAGACGTGCGCATGGCGCTGGAGGACTGTGGCGCTCTGGCACCGCCGTCCGCCTTTGAGGGTCCGGACTGGCCGGGAGACGACACGCGCAGTGCAGACGAGTTCATCGACTGGGTGTGTGGGCCGCGGAACCGGGAGATCAAGCGGGTGGCTCTGGACGGTGACGATGAAAACACGGATTATTTGAGTGGTGGGTGTCCTTTGCTCTGTTCGCTCTTCATCTTCCCCGCCCAAGTCAGCTAACAAAGCAGTCCTGAAGAAGAAGCACAGTAAGACGGGCGAAGACTCCAAGTACAGCGGCACGGTCCTGGGGCGCGGTAACGAGCACGGCGACGTGGTGGTTGAGGGCGGCGAGTTCCCCAGCATACTGTCGTGGCAGGAGAAGCGTATACAAGAGCGACAGCGGCCACCTGCAACGCCGGCGCCAGGCGAGGAAGGAGCAGAGGGAGAGGGCGGCCAAGGAAGAAGTCCGAGCTCAGGACTCAGTTCGGTTGGCGACCGGTCAATGGAGGATATGGAGCTCGAGTTCTCTGTGCCACCATCGTGACAGAGCTGCAGCAATACGACTACGCGGCTGTAGAACAGGTTTTGCTTCCCTAAAATGGGTATGGCGCATAGCGTTTGGCGTTGTCTGGCTACTATTGGGATGGAAGAGGGGGACCAAATGCGTGCCAGTGTATATACACGATGCATATGTCAGGTGCCTTTTGTTCAGTCCGTCATCATTTTGTTTGTTTTAGGTTGAAGTTCCCGAGTGCCGCAAGGCTTTCTCTATAAATCATGTTTGATCTGCCATTATCTCATCACAACTTATCGTCGCTTTTCTTAGACTCGATGACACGGTCGAGATTGAAGGCAGCACTAATCAGGGCCAAGTGGCTAAAGGCCTGAGGCGTGTTGCCGAGCTGCTCGCCGCTGCGCGAGATCTCCTCAGAGAACATGGAGAGATGGTTGCCGAAGCTCAGCATGTTTTCAAACAGATTGACAGCTCGCGCCAGGTAGCGCGGCTCGTAGACGCTGGCGCGGCACATGGCCTCGACCAGCCAGAAAGTGCACATGCTGAAGGCGCCCTCGCGGCCACCGACGCCGTCGGCAGACAGCTCCGTGTCGTAGCGGTACACAAGGCCAGTGCTCGTGAGGCCGCCCTTCTCAGGGGGCAACAGGATGCGGTCGAGCGTGGACAGAAAGCGCGGGTCGCAGGGCGAAATAAAGAAGACCAGAGGGGCGATGAGGATGGACGAGTCTAGGGCGGTGTTGTTCTCGAAGCTCTGGATAAACGACTTCATCTCGGTATTGTAGCCTGTGAGCAAGAGGTTGAACATGGTCAGCACAGTCATACAAGCTATGAATGTAGCAAAAGAGACAAGGGAAAGCTTCACCCTTCTCCATGATGGCCTCGTAGATGTAGTCCCGGGCCTCGAGCCACTTGGCACGGTTGGGGCACGGCAGGTTGCGTTTTTCGGCGAGCCGCAGGCCGCGATCAAAAGCCACCCACAGCATGATCTGCGAGTAGGTAAAGTGCTGCTTGTGGTTGCGGACCTCCCAGATAGACATGTCAGGATCTGCTTAGTCAGCATATAGAGTCTTGGTCGGACGATGGGGATTCGTCTTACCGTGCATAATGGTGAGGGCATAATCTAGAAGAGTCAGTGGCTTGTCCAGATGAGTATGACCTATGCGGGATCACACGTACCGAGCAGCTGGCGGACAGACACCCACTGGTCCCAAGTGGCCGGCTTCCCGTATTTGTTGGCGAGGTAGATGGCGTCGAGCAGCTCGCCGTAGATGTCGAACTGCTGATGGAAGGCGGCGCCGTTTCCAATCCGAACAGGCTGGCTGCCCTTGTAGCCGGCGAGGTGACTTAGCTCGATCTCGGGGATGTCGGTCTCGCCGCGGATAGTGAACATGATCGGGAGGCCGCCGTCGGGACTGCGGGACTTGAGGATGCGCTCGCTGATGAAGGCGACAAAGGCCTCGGCCTCCTCGCTGAAGCCGAGGCGGAGAAGGATGTAGACGGTGAAGCTGCTGTCGCGAACCCAGGAGTAACGGTAGTCCCAGTTGCGACGGCCGCCGACGTCCTCGGGGATGGAAAAGGTCGGCGCGGCCACGATCGCGCCGGTGGGCTCGTACGTGAGCAGTTTGAGCACGAGCAGGCTGCGCGAGACGACCTCGCGCCAACGGCCCTTGTAGCGGCTCTTGGCGATCCAGTTGTACCAGAACAGCTGCGTGTCGTGCTGCTGGCTGTCGAGGACCTGCGTCGTGATGTGACTGGTCACGTGACTGGGCGAATCGTCCCGCAGCACAAACGACACGCTCTCGCCCTCGTGCAGGACGATGCGTGCGACCACGCCCTCGCCCGTCATGCCTGTCCGCTGCTGCTTGCGGAAAACGACGGTCGGGCCACCGCCGCCGCTGCCCACGCTGCTCGTGCGGCCGCGCAGGCCGTCGGGACCTACATCCGCGGTCCCGCTCGCCCCGTCGACGTCGCGGTCCACGGCAATGTCCAGCTGCAGCTGCAGGTCTCGGCTGCGGAAGGTGACCGTCTTGCTCGCCGGGCTGTTCACGTGGTGTACGTCCTGCTCGATGGTCGTAGTGTGCGGCTCCTTAGCATAGCCAAAGGCCGGGAAGATCTCGACGTCTGCCGCAATCGTCAGCAGAGACACGGACAGCTACACGCATACAGCACAGAAGGCCGTCTCACCCAGCTCAAAGCGCCCCCGGATGCACTCGACCCGGCGGACGAGCCACTTCTTCAGCTCCTCCTGCACCCGCTGGGCCTCGCGGAACGGCCCCTGCTTGACGCCGCGGGTCACCACGGCGGCCGCCTTGGGCCGCGGGAAAAAGTCCACCATGTCCACCACACCGTCCTCGTGGATGTATCGCGTCAGCAGGATGTTGGACGAAGGCAGATACTGCTGCTTGGTGGTGCAGGCCATCTCCGGCGACGCCGAGATGCTGAAATGCCCGCCCTTATCCTTGTCTAACAGGCGACAGAAGACGGACGGCGAGTCGAAATCCGGCCTGCAAGGTTAGCCAGAATTCGGTCTTCTTCTCTCTCTCTCTCTCCAAGCCCTCCCATTTCCTCTTACCAACACATAAAGTCAATGCTGCCGTCCATGCCGACCAGAGCACAGGTCCGCATGTTGCCGATGATGCCGTAGTTCTCGATCGGCAGATATCCACCGAAGCGCTGACGCATAGCGCTCACAGGGTCGCCCGCCGAATCTTGCGATGCCATTGCTTCCGCCTGTATACTGTACGTCGTAGGTTGGGGAACTCGAATTGGGGACAGTGATACTAATCAGAAGGCTGTGGGATGTGTAACCAACAAACGGCAAAGAGGGACGAAGAAGGGGACCGGTGAGATTGGTCTGTCTACTTATACACAACGGAGAAGGAAAGCGTATTGGATACGAAGCAATAGACAGTAGAGCTTGATGTATTTTGCTTGTGTCTCTCGGCAGTCTCGGCAAATTGATAGTACATAAACGCCGGATGAAGCAATTGTCTTCAATATAAGTGATTTGTGGTGGTCGGAAAACAGAGAACAGCGGACAAAACAAGTTACTGGAACTCGATATGCAATGGACCAGCAGAAAGCCATGGTTTGCGCATGCTTATGGCTACTTACTCAGCAACATTCCGATGTGCCCGCCGTTCCGGAGTTATCATGCATATGCATGAAAGCACGGAAAGATCGGCGAGCTTCAAAGGCCGTCGCTTCCACGGCCGTTTTTGCACCGTAGTGTCTCTTGCAACAATGGCCCCGCCATGCTTGCTATCCACTAAGGAGCCCCAGTACGTCAGGGCGTCGCGCACGCGCCAACGGCCCTAGACTGCCTGGCCAATCTACCCAAGTCCGGAAGAGTGGGGCACTGCCATTTTGGCCACAGGCCATTTGCCAGCTGAAACTGCTACATACATAGTAGAACTCCATAAGGACCTCACCGAGTCAACAGGAGCAACGCTCCTTTTCACACACCGACCACAGGACCATGCTCAGCAGCCGACGCACGCCCTCGTCCTCAACCACGACGACACGATTCAAAGAGCATGCCGTCGCCGAAGCGAGTGTCGACTTGGCGCCCAGCTGTTGCGGCTCTTCCGGCTTCGATTCCGAGCGTGTCTGTGACACCTTCGCCCGACACGCTCGTGCGGCCGTCAGCGGACATTGAGATGGGTTCTGTCGTGCCGCCCGGCCACCGGCGGCGTAGGAGCAGCGCAGCCAACGGGGCGGCCAGCCAGGTCAGCGTCAGCCATCTGGGCCACCTCAATGGAGAACGAGGAACTCGTCCTCGGGGCGAGTCGCTTCCGGGAGGCAGCAGCATCATAGCTGTGCCTGAGCACGCGCCAGGGGGCAGCAGCGGCACCGGTGACGACGACAACGACGACAGTACGTGGGACGACGCGTGGGACGATGGCTTTGATGACCTCGACGAGGAGGCCGGGCTGACGGCGCCGGAACGCCGCCGCCGAGCAGAAGTGCGACGGCAACGAACACAGCTGGATCAGCGCGTCGTTCCCGGTGCCAGCATCGAGGCCGGTCACATCGTCGATGACGGCAACGGACCGGCTGTGCCCATCAGCGAGGACGAGCGCAAGCTGGCCGACAAGGCCGTGGTGCGGCGCCTGGTGATCGACGGTACCCTGATCGGTCTCTGGTACCTCTTTTCGCTGAGCATCTCGCTCTACAACAAGTGGATGTTTGGCGGCCAGAACCTCAACTTCCCCTTTCCCCTTTTCACTACCTGTATCCACATGCTGGTGCAGTTCACCCTCTCCAGCACGGTGCTCTATTTTGTACCCTCTCTGCGGCCAGGTGCCGGAAGCAGCAGCAACAACAGCAGCAGCAGCAACAACGATGGCAGCTACAATGACGACGACGATGAAGACGACGACGTGTACAAGCCGCAGCATGAGGCTGAACCGCGGCCGACCCTTATGACCAAGATGTTCTACCTGACGCGCATCGGTCCTTGTGGTGCGGCTACTGGTCTGGACATTGGTCTGGGCAACACGTCGCTCAAGTTTATCACCTTGACATTTTACAGTGAGTGAGAAGAGGAAAGAGGAAAGAAGAAGGACAGGTTGAACCAAGACGCTGATCATCCTACAGCCATGTGCAAGTCGTCTTCGCTGGCCTTTGTGCTGCTCTTCGCCTTTGCCTTCCGGCTCGAGACGCCAACTCTGCGGCTTGTGGCCATCATTGCCACCATGACGGCCGGCGTGGTCATGATGGTGGCCGGCGAGGTTGAGTTCAAGCTGGGCGGTTTTCTGCTCGTCATCAGTGCCGCCTTCTTCTCCGGTTTCCGCTGGGCTCTGACCCAGATCATGCTGCTTCGCCACCCGGCCACATCCAACCCTTTCTCGAGCATCTTCTACCTGGCCCCCGTCATGTTCGCCACCCTCTTTGTCCTGGCCGTTCCGACCGAAGGCCTGGGTGCCCTCTCTGCCGGCTTCGGCACTCTCGTCGACAAGTTCGGCCCCCTGCGCGCCCCCGCTCTGGTCCTCTTCCCCGGCACCATTGCTTTTCTGATGACCGCCTCCGAGTTCGCCCTGCTGCAGCGCACGTCCGTCGTCACCCTCTCTATTGCTGGCATCTTCAAGGAGGTCGTTACTATCGCCACCTCCACTCTCGTCTACCACGACACTCTGACGACCGTCAACATCCTCGGCCTCGTCGTCACCATGACCGCCATCATCGCCTACAACTACATCAACATCACAAAGATGCGCCAGCAGGCCCAGCAGCACGTCCACCAGGAGCGCCGGCGCTCCTCCTCTTTCGGCTCCGACTCCTCCTCTGTCCACTACTATCCCTCCCTCGCCCCGGTATCGTCCTCGTCGCCGGCCATGGCAGCCACTGGCGACGACAGCGACGTCGAGGTTGAGGCTGAGGCCGAGAACGCGGGTCTGCTTCGCAAACACACCCCCAGTCGCCAGGCCGGAGAGCTTCTAAGATAAGGGTCAGGACCAGGACCAGAGCCAGGATAGGCTGGCCGGTTTTTGCATAGAGCAAGGATGCACACATTGTCATGGCGTTGGAAGAAGGTTATTTCACAGGATATGCGTTGTATAATAGACTACGGCTTCATAAGGACACTCTATCAATCGCTGCTATTATTTCTCTGTCGGGGCACTTTCAAAACCCGTTTCAATACAAAAGTTCCACCAACGCCACCGAATCACGTCGTTTCTCTAGCCCAGTAGCTTCAGCCCGCCCTTGGTCTTCTGTCCTGGCTTGTGGACTCCCGAAGCGACGGGGCCGAGTGCCGCTTCGTACGGGTCTCGTCGGCCGCTGTCACCACCGCTGCCAGCCGACTTTTTCTTGTTCTTGTCGTTGCCGTTGCCGTTGCCTCTGCCCTTCTTGCCGCCCTTCTTGTTGTCCTCCTTGACGGCAGCGACCTTGATCTCGGTCTTGCTCTTGCGCACCACCACCGGATGGCTGCCAATGTACTTGCCGTTCATCTCCTTGGCTGCCTGAAAGAAGTCGTCGGCGTCGCTGAAGCTGACAAACCCGTATCCGCGTGACTTCTTGGTCCACTTGTCCCGCTTCACCACTGCCTTCTGCACCGACTTCCAGCGCGAGAAGGCCTTGAGCAGGGTCTCGTCCGTCACCTCGCCGGCCAGGTTGCCCACAAACAGCCGCAGGTGGCTCGGGTCCCATTCCAGCAGCGTGTCGTCCGCCCACGTCTTGCCGCCGCCCGACCGATACACCGTCTTCTGCCTCTCCTGGTTGCCGCTGCCGCCACCGACATCTGCTTCTGCCGTGCCCGCTGTCGTCGATGCTCCCGCTACTGCTGCTGCTGCCGCTGCTGCCACTGCGCTTCCGTCGGGTCCGTAAGAGGTTGCGGCGCCCGCATATTGCGACTGGCTTGCAGCAGATGCGCCATAGTACGAGCCGTAGCCCGAGGCAGCTCCTGCTCCGTAGCTGCTGTTCTCTTTGGGCATGTAGGCGCCCTGCCAGTTGGCAATCTGGGCAGCCATCTGCGGGTCCTGTTCGTAGCCGCCCGAGTGCGGCTGCTGCTGCTGCACACTCGGGGTCGGAAAGGGATTGCGGATATGTGGTGCCGCCGAGGTGGCAGCGGCCGTCGGCCCGTACTGGGCCCCATAGGTCGTGGGCCCTGTCTGAGGACCATACGACGGCTGTTGCTGTTGTTGTGGGTAGGCATTGTACCCGCCGTAGCCGCCACGGCCGCGGTCGCCACCTACGGGAGGCGCATAGGTGCGGGAGTATCCCAGCCGTGCCTGGCCCTGTAGCTGCTGTGGCTGTTGTGGCTGCTGTGGGCCGGTAGCTGGTCCATAGTAGGAAGATGAGGAGGATGGAGGGGGAGGCGCAGATGGCCCATAGGTTGTAGCTATCGGGACCGCCGATGACGGGGGTGCCGACACAGTAGAGGAGTATTCCGGTGCGCTCGCGGCAACGGTCGACGGCGGCGGGCGCGGAGGAAGCGATGGATGTGGCGAGCTGACGCCTGGAGGACCGAAGGACGACATGATAAATTTGGATATTTTCGACGAGAGAGAGCAAGAGAGGCGGTGACCGCAGTCCGCGGGAGACGCACAACGTACCTGTGATGCCAGATAGTGCAATGCCAGCAGGGCGCTCGGGTCTCGGAGATGCGCGATGTGCTGGAGTGGATGCCTCTGCTGTTGCGTCGAGATGCCGCGTCGTCGTCGCCTTGCGTGTGAGATCCGACCGGAAAAGTCACATATGTGGCTGACAGAACGTGGCTATCTGTGGCCGTGCAAAGCGCCGGACTTTTTCCGTTTTGACGGAACAATGGTTACTCCGCGTGAGGATTACACTCCCGAAGCCGCACCCGCGTCGGATTTCTAATCACTGTTGTCCGAGCCATCCTAGTTCACACATGTGCAACTTACGACGTAAAGCAAAGTCCCGCGACATCAGCATCATGGCCCGTAGCGAGTGCCACTTGTGTCATGACCGTTTCGAACGTCGTGGGGTTTGTCATCCTTGACGTGGCCCTGCAGCCGCATTTCTCGTATTATTAGTGAACTATTAGTGAACTCCCGACGAGGCGCTTCGACGAACGTCCATTTCACACTAGCAAGCCAAGACAAATCAGTTTTGTCCCCCATTCCCCCCACCTGCCTATTTTTTACTCCAACCTTGCACTTAGGAGCTCCGGTTCTCGCTTGGATCACCGCACTGCGGGAGAAAATACCGCGAAGGAGACGACAAACCCCGAAGTGCAGGCCGGAGCACAGTGATCCTCGTCTCCCGTCCTAGTGTCATAGTGGCTGGTCGAAAAGGTGTAGCTGGTCCCTCGTCCTCCTGGTCGGCTGTCCCGGACAGCGACGGAGTAAAAGGCCGGAAGAGCCGGAGCTCAAAAGCGGACACGACGAGCGTGGCAATGCAACGATGCGCGCCTGCTGCATCGCATTTGTAACTTACTGTAGAATTGCCTTTCCTACTATGTAGCTGCCATGCGGCCGCATGTACGATACATCATACATGTAAGCCATCTGTGGGTCGTCGGAGTGCAGCTTCGGATTCGGGGAGGTGCTCTCAGTCAGCCCCACTCCCTGGAGGAGGGGGCATTTTTCCGTCACCTTCTTCCGGCGTTTTGGAGGGCCATCTCCGCCGCTAGCCCAGGTGCCGTTACAAAGTTACAAGGCTGTTGACCGATGAAGGCGCCCAACAACTTCCAGCAGGGCAGCTGCCCCAGGTATCACTAACCTCGCTGGAAACCTCGCTAGAAACCCTGCGAGAGAGGAGAGGGGTGGTTCCTTCCGTGTGTCGCAACTACCGGATCGTCCTTCACTCCTGTGGCGACCGTAGTGCCCTCTCCTCTCTAAAGTTCCTTCTTCCATCTCTGTCTATATTTTTGGACGTCCTGTTTTTTCTTCCTCCTTTTCTTCTGTCTTCCTCCTTCCTCCCTTCCTTCGCTCTCCCTCTACTTCATCTTCTCTTATCAAACATCTTCTTATAACCCCCCTTGCTCTCAACTTCTTGGAAGCTATCTGCCCCAAGCAAGCTACCCCGGCTTTCTCTGCACCATCGCTCCTCTCGACGAGTGAGGCTTTTTCGCATATTTCCAGTCTTCTCTCCGCTACAGCAGAGCAATGTCTGGCCCCGTGTAAGTTAAGCGTGTCTTTCCTTACGCTACCGTTTGTCGCCGGCATCGTCGCGACTACGCCGCTCTCAGCCGTTGCCGTGCTGGAGCAGAGCTGCTTCTGCTGCAGCAAAACTACCCCACCCCCGCTCAAACCTCAGGATGGCTGGAGGTGTCAGTGAGACATCGCGACAAGCCAAAAGGGCCGTGGACAGATGCAACGGCAGCAAAGCATTTCGTAAAAGAGCCATTTCGTCACCCATCCATTCCCTTCCTTTTTGGGCTATTGGTCTGAAGCGCTCATCTACATGCCCAATGGCTAAACAATGACGACGCAGAACCCGCCTAGCTATGCTCGGCGGGGTGTTCGGCACCCCCTCCACCTCCACCTCTCCCCTGTACTGTCAATGTCCACTCCATCAGCTACCCCTTCTACTTCTCTGTCCTTCACCCGCTCTGTCGTACATGCACTTGGCTTCCCCCTCTCTGTATCCCTCCGTCTTCTTTAACGTGAAATATACTGCGAAGTTTGAAGTATGGCAATGCTAACTGTCTTGGAAGCGCTGATCTCGGCCTCATTGGCCTGGCCGTCATGTAAGTCCAATTCTGAAGCTTCCTAGCCACAGTTCCATCACCTTGACTAAGCTAACATGTCTTGCTTGACAGGGGCCAAAACCTGATCCTTAACATGGCCGACCACGGCTTCACCATCTGCGCCTTTAACCGCACCGTGTCCAAGGTCGACAAGTTCCTGGCCAACGAAGCCAAGGGCAAGTCCATTGTCGGTGCCCACACCACCGAGGAGTTCGTGTCCAAGCTCAAGACCCCCCGTCGGGTCATGCTCCTGGTCCAGGCTGGCCAGGCTGTCGACGACTGGATCGAGACCCTTCTTCCTCTTCTTGAGAAGGGCGACATCATCATTGACGGTGGCAACTCCCACTTCCCCGATTCCAACCGGAGATGCAAATACCTGGCTACCAAGGGCCTTAGCTTTGTCGGCTCTGGCGTTTCCGGTGGTGAGGAGGGTGCCCGCTACGGCCCCTCCCTGATGCCCGGTGGTGATGAGAAGGCATGGCCTCACATCAAGGACATTTTCCAGAGCGTCTCCGCCAAGAGCGACGGCGAGGCCTGCTGTGACTGGGTCGGTGACGAGGGTGCTGGCCACTACGTCAAGATGGTCCACAACGGTATCGAGTACGGCGACATGCAGCTGATCTCCGAGGTTCGCATCTGATTGCCACCCACTTTCCTCCTGCTTGGATTACCGTGCTGACCCTTACAATGCAGGCTTACGACATCATGAAGCGTGGTCTGGGAATGACCAACAAGGAGATTGGTGACGCACTGGCCAAGTGGAACAAGGGCGTCTTGGACTCTTTCCTCATTGAGATCACCCGTGACATTATGTACTACAACGACGAGGATGGCACCGCCCTGGTGGAGAAGATTCTCGACAAGGCTGGCCAGAAGGGCACTGGCAAGTGGACTGCCATCAACGCCCTGGACCTGGGCATGCCCGTCACGCTGATCGCCGAGGCTGTGCTGGCTCGCTGCCTGTCAAGCATCAAGGACGAGCGCGTTAAGGCCTCGACCAAGCTTCAGTTCGTCGGCCGCGCCAGCACCTTTGAAGGCAACAAGGAGCAGTTCCTTGAGGACCTGGAGCAGGCCCTGTATGCCTCCAAGATTATCTCCTACGCCCAGGGTTTCATGCTGATGCAGGAGGTGTGTATTGATCACCCGCTCGGATGACGTCTATTTGTTTCACCACGACAACCTTCATACTAACTTTCTTTTTCCAGGCCGCCAAGGAGTACGGCTGGAAGCTGAACAAGCCGTCCATCGCCCTGATGTGGCGCGGTGGCTGCATCATCCGCTCTGTCTTCCTCAAGGACATTACTGCTGCGTACCGCAAGGACAATGACCTGGAGAACCTGCTGTTCGATGACTTCTTCAACAAGGCCATCCACAAGGCTCAGCCCGGCTGGCGTGATGTCGTTTCCAAGGCCGCTCTTCTCGGTATCCCGACCCCGGCCTTCAGCACTGCTCTGTCGTGGTTCGACGGCTACCGCACCAAGGACCTGCCCGCCAACCTGCTGCAGGCCCAGCGCGACTACTTCGGTGCCCACACGTTCCGTATCAAGCCGGAGTTCGAGAGCGCCAAGTACCCCATCGGCCAGGACATCCACGTCAACTGGACCGGCCGCGGTGGCAACGTGTCTGCCTCTACCTACCAGGCATAAATAAGTCAAATACACAATACCCTTGAGAAGACCTGTTCGGGCAGAATCAAAGAAACCATCAAACGACATGAGAATGAAGTAGCAAAAGGATTTACACCACGTCCCGTGTAGGGAGGGCAGTCCAGCACCGCACAAGGCTTGGTTTGATCAAACCGAAAGGATTAAGCCTTAAGGCACAGCCGGAAACAACTTGGAAGATAATAAAAAAGCCCACCAGTAACCTGCAGCCTTCCCAAGGTATAGACACTAGGCTTCACCTAGGTAGTTTTATCACGTGTGTTTTTGCATATGTCGTGAGTTGTATCTTATACCCGTTAGAAAGACGGACTCTCCCATGGCATATTTATGTTCTTCTAATGCAAGAGTGTGTGGATGAATTTATACTGGTATTGATGTTTGAACAACGTGGAGAGCATGAAGAAACAACCAGCTGCGCGAGTATGCTTTGCTCTCTCCCCTTCTTTCCCCCTCATCCCACCCCCCTCCTTTGGTCAGCTACATAGCAGACTGGCCATGTCTTCTCGACAAAACTAGACCTAAACCTTGAAAGAGAAAGCCTCCCCTCTCAGTCTCGAACGCCGAAAACATTCGTGTCTCTAAACCCTCCTAACATTGGAGACCAAAAAAGCCCAGCAGGAAAATGCAATGAAATGAAGCAAACAGAAACGAAAAGAGACGCCATAGCTGCCAAGCTATTATTCATTACTCCGCATCTTCATCACCGGCCTGCTTTGTCCGCTTGGCCTGGGGTTCTTCGACGTTGCGCGCCTCGTCGATCTCGGGATCGGCGCTCTTGCGTTTCTTGTCCGGCGAGGGCAGTCGGCCTTCGGCAGTGTCGTTGTAGTAGCTGGGGGGGTGATGGTGGCCGCCGAGGTCGTTGGCCACCGTCTTGAGCACGACGTCCGACTCGCCCGAGACTGTCTGCGACAGCAGCGCAGTGTCCGAGTCGGCCTGACTGGCAGGGGCAAAATGGTTCTTTTCGCTATCGTCACCGGCAGCGGTCTGCTGACTCAGCTGGCTCGGCTGGCCCGGCTGGGTGTTGCGGTCAAGCTCCATGGGCGTGACGTCGCGACTGTCACGGGATTCCTGCCGGCTCCCGCGCGCGGAGGCGGCGGCGTCGAGCTGGCTGCTGTTCAGCTGCGACAGCTCGTGGGCGCCCCGCGTAGTCTCGAGCGAGAACACGGGCGAGCCCTGAATGACACCATTCTGCTTCTTGAGCGGGTTCTCGGTGTAGAAGGCGATCATAATCTGGATCGCACGCGTAATGCGGTCCTGGTTGGCTCCCAGGAATTGCCACCACGGCTCGGCATTCACGTCGTTGATCTTCACGCCCGAGGCCACGCTGGCAAAGAAGATGGATGCCGACGCGATATCCCGCGCATCCAGCAGTAGCGGCAGCGTCGTCAGGGCGGCGTCGTTGAGAAAGGTCCAGGCCGCCTCGCGGATCGGCTTGCTCGGCAGCTGGCTCAGCTTCCGCAACTGCGTCCATAGCTGGTTGTAGGGGTTGGCTACCATGAGGTCGAACGTGAGGGTCTCGAGCATGAGCTCCTCGTACGTCAGGATACTGTCACGCCAGCGCCAGTACTCCTTGCTCTGCTCGTCGACGATCAGGTTGAGGTTCTTCTGTGCGATCTTGGCCACGGCGATGATGATATGCTTAGTCTTGAAGCAGTTTTCCTCTGTCTTGTTCGCGAGAAACAGTGCGGTGGCAGCAATTTTCTGAGACACGACAGACAAGATTGTGAGCGGGGGGTGATGCCAAGGTGAGAGCGCCCCTTCGCTGATCTCCAGGAAGACTTACGTAGTGGTGAATCCCGCCATGTTCCTCCACCATGCTAATGCGCATGTAAAAGCGATGAAAGAAGACGGCAGCGGCATACAGCGTCATCTGAGGCAGTGCGTGTGGCTGTACTGCGATGCCGGACTGGTAGATGAAGTTAACACCTTTGGCTCGCCGCGCCCGTTCTTCGCTCGGCGACAGCCCGTGCAGCACACTCGGCGTGCTCTCCATCTCCTCCTCGGTATAGTACCACTGGTTGGCCAACGGCGGCGTAGTCACAGGAGAAACCGCTCCATTGCGGGGCTGCTGCTGCTGTGGTTGTTGCTGTGGCTGTGGCTGCTGTTGTGGTTGTTGTTGCTGCTGCTGCTGCCCCGGTCTGGGCGGGGATGTTCTTAAGGACTGTGTCGGAGGTGATGGCGCAGCCGGAGGCACATCTCTCTTGCGTAAGGATGAGACAGAGTGTGGTCGGAGCTCTGTGGGAAAAGCTGGCGCCGGTGCTCCCGATAACGGTTGTCCAGATGCAACAGTTGTTGGCGCCGACGTCACGGAGAGGGCGGGTACCCCTGCTGCAGGCCGGGCAGCTGGCAGTGATGGTGGCTGGTACCCCTCGCGAACCAGTCTGTATCTCTCTATGCTGGCCATGGCTAGTGACTCGGCTGCAGGATCTAAGCTGTATGTTTCGTTGCGCCTGCGAGGCGCAGGAAAGGGATAAGAGAAAGGAAGTCGCGCCCGTTGTCGCCCAACTCGGTTCGGACAAAGGCGTGCAGATGTGACTGTATATCTATAATCATAACGAATGGGGCGTCTCTCTACCACATCTTCGGGGGTCGGTGCGCGGAGATGGCTTGTCCGTGGTATGTAAAGAGGCAAAATTTCGATATCGAAATGACGATTACCAGAAGTCACCATATAGTGCCGACAAATCGCTGTGGCTGTGGGTCACGTGTACGGAGTATTTGAAGGCCTGCGCCACCGTTTGGCCAACAAGTCGCGAACACTTTGTGCACGGACCCTTTCAGCCGCGTGAATAGGTTCGTGCTTTGTGAACTTTTTGTCAAGGAGGTAGAGCATCCCAACGGAGTCACCACACACCGCACGCCTTTGTCCTTGTCCAGTCGCCCAAAGCGGGTTCCCTTGCTCACATCCGTCCACCAAGGCATCGGGCCGGCATCGTCTTTTTGATAAGATACCAAAGGGGTTTCGGGCGCCCACTCAGCGCCAGTCGCATCTCGACCATCCGACCCTATTTTTGCCCCCTTCCTCCTGCCTCCACGCTCGATTGTCTCCCGATTCCCGACCCCGAACCGTCACGTCGTTCTCATTCCGGTCGCAAGCCTGTGCAGAGCCGGGTTCCTGTTCGATCCATCCGAGGAGGTCGTTGATTCTTGCCAGCAACGCGCAACCCAACGAGCTGTTATAGTCGGTAGTCCTTTGTCGCCTGTTCTTTCTGGGCTTCTTCCTCTTCCACTCGCCAAGACCGATCTGCGAGTGCTCGGGACGGTGTGGCAGCTCAGTGAGCTTGGGATTGTGTGAAGAGATCGACGCGCTCTCTTCTCCTTGACACAGCATACGCAGCAGGCACGACATAGCTCTCTTCACCGATACCGGCCATGTTCTTCCTACACAATCTCGAGCGTAGGGTGACTCTGCATCCGTCCTACTTTGGGCGGAACATGCACGAGCTGGTCACGACGAAGCTCCTGAAGGATGTCGAGGGCACCTGTGCCGGCAACTACTACATAATATCCATCATGGATACGTTTGACATCTCGGCCGGCAAGATCCTGCCAGGCAACGGGCTCGCTGAATTCACCGTGGGCTACCGTGCCGTCGTATGGCGGCCATTCAAGGGCGAGACGGTATGCGCAGCCAGTCCTGGCCCCGGTCTCGAGCACAGCTGCTTCTGCGTGTGAGAGGGGCGTACAGAAACGAGTTCAGAAACAGGCTGACACAGGAAAAAACATCAAGGTTGATGCCGTCGTCTACTCAGTCAATCCCCACGGATTCTTCGCACAGGCTGGCCCTCTGCGCTTGTTTGTGTCGTCTCATGTATGGAAATTTCCTGCTTCGGCCGTTTCCGAGCATTGAACGACAGCAATGACGGTGGAGTGTGTTAACACTTCATGGACAGATGATTCCTAGTCAGGTCAAGTACGATCCAAACGCCACTCCGCCCCAGTTCACGGACAACGAGGACTACCGGATCGAGCCCGGAACACATATCCGGGTCAAGATCATGGGCACACGAAGCGAAGTCGGTGAGATGTGGGCAATTGGCACCATCAACGAAGACTATCTCGGGTATGCATATCTTTGTCCACACTGTGGCTTCTCTCCGCTGGGAGAAATGAAACCAAAGTTAACGCCTCTCCCCTAGCCCTCTTGGCCCTTAGACGACCTCTTCGGCCGCGGCTGTTCGGCGCTGAAAGTATGCGCCGTCTGGGCGTGCGGCCGTCATTGTTGTCTCTGCCACGATGCAGACAACAACGGGCATCATTGTGCACATCTGTGTAAGAGGGTGGCGGCCAGTCGCCACCAGAATGGGACGTGTGTCTGTCACGAGAATCGAGGCCTTCTCGTTAGACATTTTCCCCTTATAGAGCCTTCCTGACCTGAAACGAGCGACCCAACAAGCAGAGGGGTGCGAACTTTGTCGTACGAAAAAGCGCCATAGAATTCCAATGCCTGTACTATACCAGCGACACTAAATCATGTTGGAATGACTTGTTTAGATATCAAATTGACTGCCCCGTGCGGTATTGTTACAGTGCGGACTGCTCCTGATGCTCGGGCTACCCGGTGTGAACAAGAACCAATTGTGATACACACGTGACCTTTTTGTTTTGGATGTCCGTAGGAGCGCCTTCTTCTCTTAGAGATATATTTTTATCATATGAATCTGTTCTAAGCACTGCTTCTTCTACCATTAAATTCCCAACTTGACCAGTTTCACCCAGCTTGATGCTTGAAGCGTTGTGTTTGGTATAGTGGCGCCTCTATGTTCTACGATACCTCTGGATGAAGTCGGCCACCGAGACACTGATCTTAGACCGCTTCGGAGTGTTTACGCGTGCCGAAGAGTCAAACTTACATCATTCTTCAGCAGACATCGGTGAGACTAGTTCTAAAAACAGCGTCAACCCAGAAGATAAGCCAACTGTGGCCAGTCCGGGACGAATGAAGAACAAGCCTATAAAGGTAGATAACCCGATTCGAATGGATTGGCCATGTCTCTGTGCCGGCTCGTGTTCTCGACTCTCTGCTTTCAGTGACTTTTCTTTTTTCTGGACGGGACGCAAAAGCGAGCACATGTTGCTCTTTCGTCGTACTGCTTAGAATATCCCATTGGATCAAACTTGGGATCAAAGTCAAAGGAGAATCCACGAAGTACAACAACCATTGATCTTTACGAGGAATACGAGCTCTGCCAACCAACAGCTCAATTGTTGGTGTTGGCATGATTTTGCTTGTTCCTGTTTGGGGCCACAAGAGACCTTTGAAAGTAGCCACCACACACACCAGGATGAAAACCTCAAAATCAAAATTTTGATACTAAATTCAGCTAAAGCAAGATAAGAGGGGCCTCATGAAAAGACTCACCGCTTCTAGTTTCTTGTTTTTATCTGTTATTCGCCTATTATCGGGCCAAGTTGTCTCCCACTGACGCCGTATCCATGCCAACATTTGGACATATGCAGCCACGCAGAGTTGTTTCCATGTGTGGCCCCCACAACCATATTTCCTTAGAGTCACGGCGGTGGCCGGAGGCAGGTGTTAGAATTGATTAAAATTGTCCAGATAGGGAGTGGTAGTATAAGAGTCTGTCGAGATGTACTCGATGCCCTGCTTCTACCGGGGGGGGGATGGTGTGAAGCTAGACCATCATGTTTTCGACATTTCTCCTATTTTCTTAAACCCCTTGGCATATTTGGCACGTTTCTTTGGACTGTGAACTAAAGCTCTAAACTAATGATCTCTGTGCCGCAGTCCAAGATGTTTTCTCGGCACAGCAGAACAGTTAGATCCGGCCGAGATTGGTAGAGCAGTATTACAATAATTTCTTCTTCTGCTACGTGGGGGAAGTTGAAAAAAAGCATGAAGCAAACAGATCCGATCGATCGATGTTAATGACGCAAGGCGGTTTGTGGCGTGTGTATAATGATTGATGTAGCAGCAGCCGATACTACTAAGGTAGGGATATTTCAGCTTACCCACAACAGAAACGCCTGCACGTGCTGAAAAGCAAGTCCCCTCGAAAATAAAAGGATACTTTTGTTAAACGTGTGACAAGATTAAGGTTGTTGACGTTGCTAATACCCTTTAAGGTGACTCGTTACTCAAATGTGTTTTGTACTTGCAAGGCTACAAACAGGCTGCATCTGTGTTATCTGTCTCTAATCCCAATGCTTGTGAGAACGAGAAAAAGTCTTGTTTTTCATTCGAGTGTTGCCCTTGCCAGTAGCTGGCAGGAGACTAGAACTCAGCCCCTCCTCGATTTACTTGCGTCACATTGTCCAATAATGCATCAGCTTCTCCACCTCACTAATTCGTTGTTCCCTGGCTCAGCTGAAAAGAGCGGCGAAAAAGAGAAAAGAACACGGAGTACTCCGTACAAAGTAGCTAATTGAATGGCCACGATACGATATGACAGAAAACAAAGGCGGAGTAGAGATGCCTTCAATATAATATACACCACAGTATCAAAATCGACTGGCCGAGAGAGGACTTTCTTGACATTTGACTAGATAAAATCATACAGCTCTCCACTCTAGATCTAGAAACGTGGCACTATATGCGATCTAATTGATCGTCTCCCTCTGCCGGCGAAGCATTGAAATGCAGGCTTAGTACGGAGTATCTTACATTAATCATCGCATGATCGGTCGGTGTTTGTGTCTTAGGAAACCTGGGCTGACAAGAGGTGTAAATGGACAAGGTTCAAGAGAGTGACCTCTCACCTAAGCGATCGTTTACACTGCCAATAAACAACTGTACTGGTAAATCATGCCTTGCATGTTGCTGAAAAGTTGACATAGAAAACAGAAGAGCACCACTGATAGCACGTGAGTGGCGAGGATACGAATCATGACCGGGCAAGAGACTGCATCAAGTAGTTTTGAAGATGTAGTTTAGAGATGTAGTAGGTAGTGGCGCACTCAAAATACTCTAAGTTGCGGTCTCCCTTCCTTGTCTGCAGAGAGGTTGCTTTATTCTCGAAAACAATTTCGTTATTGGAGGGAGGTCTTTGAGCTAGAGTACGTAAAATTTGTTTATTTTGCTTCAGTTTGCTTTGCTTTATGTGATGTTCTTTTTTTTAAACAAATTTCTTTTTTTTGTTTTAGATCCCTTTGCCTTTTAATCGGTGAGCAAACTTCATTGCTACTGAGGCAGACGCTCCGAACAAGTATAAATAGGAAAATCCCATCTGACTATGCTTTTCATATGTGCACCTTTTTCCTCTCCAATTTATATGTATTCAAACCTTACCTATCGTCCGTCCCAGCATTTGCAGACGTGCATCACATCGTCTTCTATATTCTTTCTGGCTTTTCGCCTTTCATGTACATCATTGGCTACATCATCCGATCAAATATCTCTCGACGATACCCGACAGACCACAGGCGGATAGTTCCGGTGCCAAGAGCTGCTGGGGGCAAGTTGGCAAGTTGAACTTTCGTTTACAATTCAGATTGTCTGAAGGGAAACTTGACCGATTGTAACCTCACTTGGTACCTTTATCAATGCAAATAGGCACCCTTAGCACATCTATCAGTCAGGAGAGGTGCCCAAGGAAGTAACTTCAAGGCTCGTTGAAACTTCTAGGTACCATCATCTACCATCGAAACCGGAATACGTTGAGGGTCGGGGTTTTTTTAACTAATGCTAACTCATTTGAAGTAGGTTGGAGAGAGTTCATCAGTGGTCATTGCAGAGGAACAGGTATATTATCATTGTCAGACATAATTAGCTACACAGTAGTTATACAAAAACGTAGCTATTGCTTCCCGTTTTGTCTCAAATAGTCTATATGAAGCTGTAGGTTTGGCTCTTTGCTTTCTCTGCAACTATAGCTAATGTCCTTTCCAGATAAGTTCACCGAAGGTAGGAAACACAACCCAGATATTCAACTGGACTGAAATTGGGATGGGAACATTTTTACAACTTTTTTTAGGAGCCGAGATATGATATTTTCATTCACTACATCCAAACTGACATAATTCCTGTGCGTATCTAATTTCCTTCTCCGGTCTCTCCCACTTCTCCCCCTTTTTTTTCTAATGTCGATTGTCCAGTCTTTTGTTACCCTTTCCGATAACCCGACATTTCTTAACATGGGTTACTCCAAATTTGGAGTGTACTTCGGCTGTATCTCTACTGCCAATGCAGCCTGTCTCCGAGGCACTCGCGGGATTGCCACTTTGCCTCGCAGGGCCCAGACAGCCCTAAAGGAGAGGTCCATCGAGGAAATCCAGACCGAGGAGAGCCAGAAGAACATGGCAGCAGCACCAACAGCCCTGAATGATAGCTTCTGGCGAAAGATCACCGTCTGGGGGAACATATCCCAGGATCAGTTTCTCTCCTACCGATGGAGCGTTAGTAACCCTACGAAAATTGAAAATACAAAAAAAGAAAAATGCTGATTTTGACGGATAGGTGGCGCAGACCGTCCAAGGAGAGAGAAAGCTCGCCAACTTCCTCGAGGCCGTGCTGCCTGACGCTGTACCTTACGAAGAAACTGGTGACAAGATGCAGACACGCGAGGATCTCGTAGCCGATGTCATGGACGGCATCAAAGCGGCCACAATGTCGACCAGAATGACGTGCTGAGCCCCCAATCCCCACTCGCCTTTTCCTGTCTTTGACGACAATGGCTGACTTCGTATAGGCCATATGTGCTCAGCCGGATCAACTGGAAGGATCCTCGCAATGACCCTATCTTCCGCCAGTTTCTGCCGGTCAAATCGCGAATGATTCCTGATCACCCAAAGCTGACGCTCGACTCTCTGCACGAGTCTGCCGATTCTCCCGTCAGTGGTCTGGTGTACCGCTATCCGGAGAAGGCTCTTTTCTTGCGTAGGTTTATTGTCTGGAGTTTGCAATTGGTTGCTATCATTTACGTCCTTGGCTGATTCTGGACCGTGATAGCCACATCAGTCTGTCCGACCTACTGCATGTTCTGCACGCGTTCATATGCCGTGGGCGGTAACACCGAGTCGGTCAAGAAGGCATCGATGAAGCCGACCAAGCGTCGCTGGGAAGAGGTGTTTGCCTACATTGAAAGCCAGCCTGCTCTGCAGGACATTGTCGTCTCTGGCGGTGACGCCTACTACCTGACTCCTGACCAGCTGGCGTATGTGGGCGAGCGTCTAATTGCCATGCCGAACATCCGTCGGTTCCGGTTTGCCTCCAAGGGCGTGGCCGTGGCGCCTGCTCGCATCCTCGATGCAGAGGACAGCTGGTTCGATGCACTCAGCTATGTCGCCACGCAAGCACGCAAGGCCGGCAAGGCGATGGCGCTGCACACGCACTTTAATCACCCCAACGAGATCTCGTGGGTGACGGAACAGGCAGCACGCAAGCTTTCCGAGGCTGGGATAATGGTCCGCAACCAGACGGTGCTGCTACGAGGTGTCAACGACGACGTTGCCACGATGTCGACGCTGATTCGCAAGTTGGCCGACAACATCATCTTCCCCGTAGGAACTACAAATCTCCCTTCCCCCCCTTTCTGGATGTCCGAAATCATAGGCTTATTCGATTTCCACAGTACTATGTGTACCAATGTGACATGGTCGAGAAGGTAGAGCACCTCCGGACGCCGCTCCAGACCATCCTGGACATCGAGGCTCAGATCCGGGGCTCTATTGCTGGCTTCATGATGCCGCAGTTCGTCGTGGACCTGCCTGGCGGTGGTGGCAAGCGTCTGGCTTGCTCGCACCTTGACTACGACCGCAACACTGGGGTCTCCCGGTTCATGGCGCCTGCAGTGACTGGCCGAGACAAGGACAACAAGGTGTATGAGTATTACGATCCTGTGGATGCACTTCCTGTGCCATCTACCACTCCCACGAGCGCGTGAGGGGATCTACAGTCCACCTCGTTTCTCGAAATGAAGTGCTGAGCACTTTTACATACGGACTGGTGGCGGTGTCTTTTTTTTGGAGTGACAATTGCACTTTATACCATGGGCTTGGGGAATTAGATATATATTACGGAGTACTGCCTGATGCATTGCTATTAATGGCATGCTATCGATGGCAAGCCATCGGAGGCTTGACGGCAATAGATTACCGGATAGAGAACAAGGTCACTAGATTTGGGTCAATGAATAGCTATTAGATTACTGTATGGACGTGCCATCTAAATGGGGTGTGCAATATTTGAGTTTGCTGCTGGGTATCATATTTTTCTGGTACGAGGCAACATGAAAGTGCTTCCTATGAAGAATGGACAGCTACGGTATTACCCGATGATGCGGTGTGTTGCATGGGGGGCTTGTCATGCTGTTGCGTTAAAGCGAACAGGAAGGTTCTTGTGTTAGTTTCGGCCAGAGACACATGACATCAGATGTGAACGTACCAAAGGATTACCAGTTATGGAGTCGGTTGTTCACGGTGAGCAGTTCCAACTAATGCAAACCAACATCGCTTAAATCCAGTAGAGTTGAATGTGCTCGTCGGGTTGGCTGCCTTCACACCGTTACTCCCAGCATATAGAGCGTAGCCGATTCCAGTCCTTTCGACGATGGCCGATACCAGCTACTATTCGCTGGAAGCCTACGCCCAAGGAGCCGCCCAAAAATCGGGACCTACTACATAAGTCGTAGCTGGAACAAGCCGAATCAGGAGCCCACTTCTGCAGGAAGCCGAAACCATGTCTGATTCACCCCTTTCTAGCAGCACAGCTCAACAATCGGTGTACGGAGTACGTCGTACTATGTACGTATGTACGAGGAACAACTGGAGAGAAACGGCGGCTATCTCACCCGAGCTACTCCGTACTCCGTATATATCTTGCCATCTCCCCAGAATGAATGACATCTGCTCGGGGCGAAGCAGAGACAGGGCCTCCATCCGAAATGCTTCCCCATGGCTGCCAGGGTGGGTTTTCAAGTCTGAGCCCAAAAATTCCCTCCAGCTGAGTACGGTCTTGTGATTTCCCTGTCGCATGTTTTGGACACGGAACCCTGCGGATAGGGATCTTTGAGAGATGATACGAGGGTAAAAAGGTAAAAAAAGTTTTGCAAGAACCCACTTTCGGAGGCATGGGGCCTTGTAGGGTGTCGTTCTGTGCGTATTAATATTCCGGGCTCTGTATACATAGTAACGAGTATGACTCGCGGCGTAGCGATGTCACGCTGGGGATCTTGCTTGTGGCTGTTCGGACTCCGTACTCTGTACGGGCGCCAGCCCGAGCTGTTGAACGAGAGAGCGAGGAGCGATGGATCATCTCACCTGGGAGCCACTGCAACATCAGAAATGGGGCTTTCTGCCGGGGCCGGAAACGCCGCAGGGTGGCAATAGGTGGCCGTTGGGGCGTCTCCCCCTTCTTCGATCGTGCTTCTATCCATCTCTCTCTACATAGTACGGAGTATGCCGGCTTGTTCCACGAGCGATGATCCTGTGAGAGCGCGAGAACCGGCATCCGGACCGCTTTGCCCACACTCGACTACGTAATCACTCACTAGCCAAGCCCTTGTCTGAGCACAGGCGGCAGCAAGATTCCCCGGAGAGGTCTCTGGAAACTCGCCGGCATATTTGATTATAGATGAGTGCTCGTGCACTAGGACTGGGGCACAGTATTTCCCAAAGACCTGTCATTTGGGTCAGCCACTGCCACTAAGCAAATGAATCCATGTCACTGGTATGGCAACGGCCCATTTTGCGCACGGAAGTAGCCATGATATCTCGCCAAAGTCCAGGTTCTAGGACAGCGTTGCAATGGAAGACGCCTAGAAGAAAGCCCGAGGATACGTCCAAGACAGACGACAGGCGCGAGAACGGAGCTGGAATCAGGAAAGCAGGAAACCAAGGAAACCAGGAAGCCTGGAAGCTTGGAAGCGAGAAGTGGTAGCGGATGATGGGAAATGCGTTTAATTACAAACAAGATGCAATAAGACGAAGGGTGTATCGGAGGTAAGCTCGAGAGCTGATGGGGCGGCTTGTCGATGTGAGCTCCGTAAGAGATCGGCCAGGCCGATCGAAACGGGCAATGATATGCCGTCCTTTTCGGCGCTGCAGATTGCCTCACGCTTCGGATGGGCGTGGGGCTTGTCATAAACGGTCAGAGATGCGAGTGAGACTGGACATCCTTGGCTGGATAGCGGCTGGGACCCGCAAAGCCGGTACTCGTTCTCAAATAGTATCTTATATCGTTGAGGCAAGGCAGGCGGCTGCTCATAGTACGATAGGATGCAGGCAAGCAAGCTACTTCTTGTCCATGCAGGCGAAGTGGAAAAAGTACGCGTACAGCAGAAAAACGGCGGCAGAACGACGTGCTCTGATGTTCGAGATGCTTCCCTGCAAAAAGCGCTGCTCGTATCCAACGGCTGGACCACCGAGGCAACATGTGCATCTTACGAGTGTCTGCTCGTGATGGACGATACGTGTGCGAGTATATGTCCACGATACTATGTACGATACATGGCTGCAGCGGAACTGCATTGCATTGCATGAACGGGCGGCAAAAATGTGCTGAACGGTGCCTGCGCATTCAGCAGAACGCCGTGCCATCACGGCCCCTGGCACGTCTCAGCGATGCTGGGGTTCCTTGCAGCTTTGATTAGTGTTTAAATGAACTAATTAGAACATCACCAGAATTGACCACTATAACGTAGTGCTACGACGCATGTAGCTTCGGCAGTGTAATCTTCTGCACTGCTACTATGCATTAATACAGAGTGCTACGTATGCATGTATCTGTAACATGCAATTAGCCCACGCGTCTTTTTGCGGAAGGCACGTCGGACGCGTCTGGACACGGCAGGAAGGGAAGGCACAGAGGACAGGAACAGCCCCAAACTATCGCGGTGCCAAAATAGTGACAAAACCCATCTCCAAACCCAGTACTTCTGTGGGCACGTTCGAACAACTTGCTGAGTTTTGCTTATACGTTTTTATTCGTACGATATGCAGCAGCGTCATCTACCTTCCACATCCCCCCCACCCCCTCTCTCCCGCCCTACGACCAAGTTGGCACGCTAACGCCACCCCAGCTGTCCCTGAACCCCTGACTACCAGTTGACGACCCCTGACAGCAATATGGAGAAAAAGCACCAGCTAGGCCGGTTCCGCTGTTGGCTTGGCGGCCGGTGGCGGTGGATAGCAGTCTGTGACCCCCGGTCCTGTCTGCCTCATTTGCCGGTCCTGGGTGAAGGGATCCGCTCTGCGTCTGCTCGTCTGCTCGTACTCGCCCGTACAAAGTACGATGTACGGGTACTCGTACAGCTGGCTCGTGCGGATTGGCTCTGGCCCTGGCCCGGCGTGATGAGATGAGGTGAGGACGGTCTGGTCGCGTCTGTTCTGGGTGGCTGCTAGTGCTGGCTAGCACTGAGTACCGCGCGTACCACGGATGCTCTGGTTGTACCGTCTGAACCAGTGAGTGACCGTTGTCGGGAGGAACAGACGGGGTCAGCGGGAGGAATTGGACTTCTCCCGCCTGGCTGCTGAGCCTGTTATTCTGTGCCATTGCCGTTTCTGCAGACATTCACGTTTCTGTTCTCGTCCTCTCTGTTCGTCTGTCTTCCATTCTGCTCACCATCTCATCCTGCTGTCGACAGAACTGCCAGCTTGTCCCCTGAGTTCGACGTGAAGGAGAGCTGCCAGAGAAAAGTCTCGCACCCACTTCACCGCCCACGTGCAGCTCCGAGCTCGCCCAACGACACCGTCCCGACACCGACACCGACACCACAGAACAGCACGGCCGACCGGCTGCAGACATGCCTTCTCAGACCGCTTTGGCAACGCCTGGCGACGACAGCGGCATGGACAGCATGACAGTCGCCGCCGCATCGGCCAACGGCGCGTTCTACCACCACAACATTGCAGCGCAACAGCACGCCAACGCAATCCTCGGCACGGGCTTGTGGCGGCCAGAATCCGCCCCTTCGACCGGACGGAACATCTCGCCCAGCCCGCTGCTCAGACGGCTGGCACGAGGTGCAGGACGGCGGCACCAGAGCGAGAGTCCATCGGGCAGACCAGCGAGAATATCGGATCGTCGTGCTGGCTCGTCCAGCAGCAGCGGCTACCGCAGCTACAGCGCTAACACCCACGACACGCGCTATGGCAGCGCCAGAAGCGCATCGATTTCGTCGGGCGTGCCGCCACCGTTGTCCCGGGACGAGTTCGAGGCACTTCCCGTTGCTATACAGAGAAAGGTAAGATACTGTGCTAGCCAGCCTTTTCCCTTAGTTCCCTTCACTGCATGGAAAAAGAAAGCAGCGAAACCGCGCCAGCGAGCAAAAGCAAGGAAGGCCAGAACAGGCAGCTCAGCAAGTGCGATACACTCACTGCAATGCATCCATTCGCCACTGGCCGTCTGGAGGCGCGCTCCCCTCCCTCAAATAGCACCACTCTCATTCTTGACGAGTAGCTGGTGGCTGGTGGCTCCAGCGGCTACAGCCTAAAGTGGAAAAGCTGTGGGAGATCACCCCTTCTGTCCCTTGTCTAGCCTGCAGGCCAGGAAAGCGATTGGATCATTCGCAAGACGAGCTGGACGAGTTAGGCTTCGCGCTGCTGTTCCGAGTGGACGCCAGACTTTCGTCTGACTCGGCTGCGCCTAGTATGTGCCAAGTGTGCTCTCGTCACAGCACACTGCGACGCCAGAAGAAGGCAGCGAGGCATCACAGACGTTGCAGTGTCACAAACTCGATCAAGCTGCATGCTCGGTCCCCATGCACCCCAAGCTTTTTTAGGGGCGGCTCTAAGCCGTCTTTGAGCTGTCAAGGGCGCCTGTTCCCTGTCTTTTCTGCCTTTATCCCTTTCTGTTCACGGCCAGACGAGATCTGGACATTGGACCCGCAGCTGCATGCCTGCTACTCTGTATGCACGCACGAGTACTCCGTGCTGCAAGATGCTCTCGTGCAGTCTGGTGGCGTTTCTCACACAGTCCATTTCACCTGCATTGGCTCCATAATAGTCTCCCTTGGTCGACCTTTTTTGCCCGTCTTATATTAAACCTGCCTCTCTCTCCCTGCGTCCCGCTTTCTGCTTTCATTGCCTGATGATCTTCGGCCAGCAGCCCTACCGTGTTGCTCTGGCAGTTGCTTCTTTCTGTTTGCTTTTGGCCTGTCTGTCTGTTTTTGGAGATAACAAAATGCCTGGGTTCTAACGCATGCTTTCTCTTCTTGCCCTGTGCAGTACTTCTCTACGCTCGAACGACTTCGCTTCGCTCAGGACTCCGGTGTCGACGGGATCTGCCAGCACTACGACGACATCTCTGCACAGAATCTGAAGCGCCGGAAGTCGCGCCAGTATCCCAGCGGCTCAGGGAATATCTCTGGCCGTCTCAGGCGACAATCGCTGCGGGAATCGCCTGTGACCGACTCGTTCATTTATGCCGCCCTGCCCGACAAGCTCAGAAAGCGCGAGTTCAGCCGCGAGGAGCAGGTCATATTAGCAGGACAGCTCCGTGCCAGTGTCATCCTCGACGCCGCCGACGAGGCCGTGTACAGGATAGGACGGCGTGCCAGCACCCGGCAGCTCATTCCGGACATCCAGATTGACAGTCCTTCACTGTCGACTCGGCGCAGCATGGAGTCTGTAGGCAACGGCAGCATTGGGCCGCTCGACCTGGCCGGCAACCGGGCCAGTGCCGTGCCCGATTCATTTTACAACTCTTTCCGGTGGGTAGACGAGGACGAGGACCTGGATCTGCGTCTCTTCCTCGACGACTACCACGCCAATCTCCGCGAAGCACTGCCCCAGCATAACAAGGAGAGACATCCGTCGTTCCGGCGCCGCATGTCTGTGTCCAAGATCCCCTTCAGCCTGCCGCTGGCCGAGCCAAGTCAGCCACCGGTGAAGGACACCCGGTCCACTGCGTCGGTGTCGCCGAGCCCGAGTCAGAGCTCATCACCGTTTCCCACAGTGCCATCCACGGTGCCATCTACGGTGCCGCCGCAGTCACCAGTGGCCTCGCAGCACCCACGACGCAAGTCCCGGGCACTCTCGCTGATCGGCCCCAAGCACACAGCACACACGGCACATACATCCCACATATCGCTCTCCTCGATCGACCCGGGTGCAGCTCACTACCAAAATCCCGAGGCGCGCCTGAAGCTGCGGGTGTACCTGGCCTCGCCGCAAAAGTTCGACGAGGCTATCGAGTTTGGCTTTCCGTCGACGGAGGGGGTCTCGGATGCGGCCACTGGAGCGCTGGATGCCAATTCTCCGAGACGGAGCCGGAGCCGAATGCATTCGCGCCGCACTCTCTCGGACAACTCCAACACGATGCAGACGTTCCTGGACGACGACGATGACGACCGGCTAGACACGGACCAGGCTTCGGTGCCCGATCCCGAATCGCCACGGACGCCGAACCTGTTCTCGACGGCCGATACCGTGGTCGCCGGACACCGGCCATCGGAAAGTTACGCTCAGGCGCCGATGTCGTCGCGTGAGATGACGCTGCGCATGACGCTGACGCGGCCGGATCTACGCGCCTGTGAGGAGCTCATGTATGGCTGGCAGCCGCAGCCGCTGCCGCTGGGCCGCAAGTCGCAGTCGCCGCTGCGCGAGGACCTGGCCATGGGCAGCAGCTCGCGGCCCAAGGACAGCATCGACCAGCTGTTTGCGGGCATCGATCACTGGGGCCCAGACCCGCCTGAGAAGGGCATGATGAAGCGGTTCTGGCACCGGATGCGGCGATCCTGAGTGGCCCCTGATCCACAGTGGCTTCCAGCGTCAGGCAACTCCTAATTGCGATACATCTGGTCCTAATTTCTTTTTTGTTATTATTTTTTTGTGCTTTTTCGGTTTTCGGTTTTTTTCTTGTTGCTTGTTTTTGCTTTTTCCTCTCCTTTTGTCATTTTCTGGCCTCTGGGCGGTTGGCTTCTCATGACGGACGTCTCCTACACTCTTTTTGCTCTACTAGCCAGCGATGCTTTTGCTATCCACTCCTTCTATAGACCTTGCTCTTTCCACTTTTGGTGGTAGACCTTCTTGCCGACCAACGACGCCTTGTCGTGTTGACAGACTGTTTCCACATGCAAAATACCCATATTATACCTAGTATACTCTATTGCCCTTGGCATATTCGCTTCTCAGTCAATTCCACCTGCCCTTGCATGAATGTGATGTCGTTCTGGCTATACGAGCACGAGCAAGTTATGGACGCCTCGGCAGAGGCGGAATGTGGCGTCAGGTCGGAGCTGTCCCGCATACTCGTACTTCTTTTCTTCTCGTTCCCGTCTTTACGAGGTCTCTTGATAAACAGTCGTTGGGAAGCGCAAGTCTAGCACAGAGGCCCATCTGCGCTGCTACCACCCTGCTTCGACTCCTGCAGGCCGCATGCATTCTGCACTCGTCAAACACCCGGGTTGCAGTAGTGCATGGTGTTTCAGGAATCCCAACAACAATACAGGTGTGTTGTACGGAGTACAAAGTACTATGTAAGATGCATAACAAACGATGTCTGATCTGCCCTCGCAGGGATTCTCTCCCTTGTCTTTCCTTTTTCGTCCTTCTTTGGCTGGGGGATTCCGGATCCGGACTTCTCCGTCAGCCATGCACGTGACCTGTGATAGTCTCTGCTTACGCAATCGTGTCGCACAGAGTATAAGCTGTCCATCAGGATCTCCCTTTGAGCTCTGCCAAGGCATTCGCCTAGACAACGATGGGGTCTCTCTCCGCCGAGACAGCCCGGACACTGGAGAGAGACAGTCCGGCGGCACACACGGCCGTGAGACATGGCGCGACCGTAGTAGTGTATCACCGACGGCAGCTCTCTGTAGGCAGCTGGTTATCTCACTTGAGGGCATATACATGGTAGTGTACGGAGTACAGTGAACAGTGAACAGCGCTCTAATGTCAGACACCTCCACCAGCTCTCTCCACCGTGCAGCAACGGTATTCAAAGGACAAAAAGGTGCGTTTGTGTGTCTTGTGTTGTTGGACGAGTGTCCCTCTCGAGGTTCTTCTGCCTCGTGTCGTCTTCCCGTCTTCTGCTGACTCTGGCTTCTCCCTCTCTTCTTGCCTCTCTCCATTCGCTTTCCCCCTACACCTCATCCTCGCTGTCATCCCCCAGCAGCTCGCCTTCGTCGTCGTCCACGGCCGCATAGTCGCCCCGGCCACGTGCAAAGCTGTCACGTGTGGTAAACCGTCGCGTGCCGCCTGAACCACGCCCACTGCTGCCAAAGCCGAAGCCTTGGCCAATCCGGCTCCAGGCTCCCCGGCCGCGATCACCACCACCACCACCACCACTGCCGCGTCCGGTCCAGCGCCCCAACGCGTCCGTCGTCGTCCGCCACACGGTCGAGGCTACTAGCGGCAGCGTGCCCAAGGCAGCCACAGCGCCGGCTAGCACCATCAGCGGGATCTTGAACCATGGAGCGTTGCCGTCGAGCGCAAAACGTGACGTGCCGTTCTCGCCCAGCCGGATGGACCCAAACTTGCCCGTCCAGTTGCTGTAGACCCACCAGCCGACGGCAGCAGCCATGCTGACCGGAATGACGACGGCAAAGAAGATGACCAGGCCACCTGGACCGCGGTGCTTGCGCTGGAACTCGTCCTCGTGGTTGCTGCAGGCCTGCGGCACCGTCTGCTTGTCGAACTCGTCGCCGCCCGAGCACGTTGTCAGCGGAATGCGCCGGAAGCCTGACGGCGGGTAGTAGTCCACGGCGTCTGGATGATCCTTGCACCACTGCTCCTTGGACAGCGGCTCCAGCCCCGGCACCAGTGAGCATTGTCCGTGGTTGTCGAGTTCGTAGTTGTAGTCACTGTCTGTCAGTCTTCTTGTTCACTACTACACCCACACCAAATTCACTCACCATTCATAGTCTCGCCGGCTGCACGTGCAGTTCTCCGTGTTGTACAGGTGCTGCAGCCGGAAGCCGTTGTAACACGTCCGGTCCGACTTCTTGCGCAGATACTGCGTCACATGTCCGAACAGACACTGCGACTGCGGCATCAGCGGATGCGACGGCGACCAGAGGTAGTAGTCCGACGCCTTGGCGTCCTTGTCGTTGTGCTCGCACGGCCGGTCGGCCAGGCCGGTAAAGTCCAGGTTGATCGTGAAGACGGCCGCGCTGCTGCCTCCCCGTCGACACCACAGCAGAAAATTGCGCGAGGCCCCCGACCGCAGCGTCGTGATATCCAGCACCTCCACCTCGTCTTCGCTGAATTGGTACTCCTGCCACGTCGCCCCTTCGTCTGTCGTGAACTGCACCGTCCGCGTGCTGCCGTGTCGCGGCACCAGCACCACGATCGAGCCCTGGTCGCCAAATTGCCACGTCCACGCGCCCTTGAGCACCTGGCGCCACGAGAGGCCTGCATCCGTGGTCATGAACGTGTCGGCCGTCGCCAGCTCGCCCAGGCTGTCGCCCACGTTGCCCACGCCAAACATCAGACCCACTGCACCGGCTGACGAATATGTCTTGCGCCTGTCCTCTCGCTCCGTGTAGCCGTGAATGTGCAGCGCGCACGCCGGATCGCCGCCCTCGCTCGCCCCTAGCTTCGGCCGGCACCCGTACGCCTTGCCTTCCCGGTCTTTTTCTGGCGGCGGCATAAATGCCCACTCGGCCCCGTCGTTGTGGCTGATCTTCGTCTGCAGCCGCTTCTTCGCCGCCTTGTCCTTATCGTCCCGGTTCGCCACCATGTTCACCACCATCACGCCCTCCAGCCCCAGCACTTTCTCAAAGTCGACGTAGTATCGGTTGTCACAGTTGACCCCCGCAATGCTCAGCACATACGATGTCCCGTTCGAGTTGCTCTTGAGGATCGTGCCGTACCGCTGGTCCTCCCGCGTCTCCGTCGCCACAAACAGGTTGACCGCGTGCGTCGAGCTGTCCAGCACCGTGTACTCGTGCTGCTCCGGCGTGTCAAAGTTGGCCGGGAACTGTGCCTCCGCATACTTCTCGCCGTCCAGGCTTGCCAACGCCCGCAGGCTCTTCCGCTCGCCGTCCTCGGCCGCTACCACGATGAACTCGGCCATCGTCGCGAAGCCCTTGGCATTCTGCTCGTGCACCTCCTTGTGGTCGCGGAACCAGTCGCTGCTCGACACCAGCTGCAGCGGGTTCTCCGCCGCTGACCCGCCCGCCTCGCGTGCCCGCGCCAGGCAGAGCACCTCTTCGGCTGACCGCACCCGGTACGCGCTCGACCCGATGAACTCGCACCGCTCCACGTATCGCAGCAGTGTCTGCCAGTTGTCGCCGCGGTCCAAAGAGTACGACGCCTCCACCGAGCATTCGCCCGTGCCCTCGCACTTCTCGCCCACCCAGATCAGCCAGTCTTTCTTGTCCGCGTGGAACGACAGCGGCGTCCGTCGGTTGCGCATGTCGGGTGGATACGGTGCCTGGAACTCGTGCCAGTGCTCGCCGTGGTCGATTGTGTAGATCACCCGTCCTGACGCCGTCACGAAAAAGACTGCCTCTCTGAAGAACTCGTGCGGCACGATCGCCCAGACTGCCAGGTCGTCAAACACTGCCGGCCGCGTCCACGTCTTGCCGTGGTCCGTCGTCACGAAAATCGGCCCGCCCTCAGACGTCCCGCTGATCGGCCGCATGATGATCGTCTCGTCCGCCACCGCGCTCGAATCGCCGCGCTCCAGGTAGTGCTTCTCAAACCCGTCGTACTGTCGCTGCAGTCCCAGCTCTTGCGTCGTGTGCGCCACCTTGCCCGATGCTGGTGCTGCCGGCGGCGCCGCCGAGTCTGCGCACTTGTGCTGCACCAGCTCGTCCTTCTGCTGCCCGCTGCTGCGCCGACACGTGTTGCCCGGAATCAGCCGCCAGCCCGACGACCCCTTAAAGGTCGCGTCTGCCTTCGCGTCGCGGCCGCACGCTCCCTCCGGCGGATGCACCGGTCCCACCTGCTCGCACTCGCCCTTGTCGTTGCGCCGGAAGTTGTAGTCGCACTCAAAGTCCTTGTCCGTGCAGTCACAGTCCGTCGTCTCCACCACCGGGTCTCGGAAGTCTGCCTTGAGGAAGCACGCTGCCTCCTTCTTGCGCCGGTGGTACTTTTGCGTGTGGCCCATGAGGCATGTCGGCTGGCCCTTGTCGTCCACCCGCGCCCACCAGTCCTCCAGGTCGTCCGGCTTGCACGTCGCCTCGTGCAGGCCCTCAAAGTCAATCGCGATGATGAGCGATTTCTCCTTAGTGTCCGCCACCAGCAGGAACTTGAGGCTCGTCGAGTCCTGCGTCGTCGTCAGGATCAGCGGCCGTACCCGGAGGCCTTCCGGCAGCGCTGCCGTCCGCCACGTCCGCCCATGGTCCAGCGAGTACGTCACCTCGCCCACGTCGTTTGCGTCGTGTACCGCCAGCAGGATCGAGCCCTGGTCGCCGAACTCGTACTTATGTGGGCCCTTCGGACCCTCGATCCACGTCACACCCGCGTCGTCCGACACGTACAGGTTCCCGTCCGCATAACGGCCCAGCGACTCGCCCTTGTTGCCAATGGCCATGACCAGCCCCGGCGCCGGGCTCGAGTACACCCGCCCAATGTTGCTCAGATCCGTCACCGAGTGCAGGTGAAGTCGGTCGTTGCCGCCCACCGTCACCGGCGCAAACGTCCGGCCATCGTCAAACGTGATCTCCGTCACAATCTTCTTCTGCGCGCGGTCGCTGTCGACCGCCTTGCCGTTCTCCACCCGGTTGACCAGGAAGATGCCCTGGATGCCCGAGATCTTCTCAAAGTCCACGTGGCCCCGCTGGTTGCGGTTAGTGTACTCCACGTTGCGCGTGAAGAACGTGCCGTTCGAGTTGCTCGTGAACAGCACGCCCATCGGGTCAGACGGCCGCGTCGTCATCACGTCGATCTGGAGGCTGTAGTTAGTGCTCTCCAGCACTGTGTAAGCCTCCTGGTTGATCTGGTGGTCCGTCGGGAAGACGGCGCGGTGCCACCGGAGCGTGTCGTCCGTCACAAAGAGCGCCATCTCGTCTGTGTTGAGCGACGTCGTCGCCACCAGCAGGTACTTCTTCACCGGGGCCACGTTGACGATTCCCTGGATCGGCCGGTCCGTGTCGAGGTTGGGCTCGAACTCCTGGATCGTCCCGTCCGCCGTCGTCGCCTGGAAGAAGTTATCCGACACCACCAGCCGTTGGTCCTGCTTGAGGATCGACCGTGGGTCCTTGACGATGCAGAGGATCCGGCTGGCGTCGAGGTCGGCCGAGCCGGTGCTGAACAAATCGGTCGAGCAGGCCCACCAGCAGCCGGCTGAATTGCCGCGCAGGAACCGCGCATCCGTGCGGAAGCCGTCTGTCGTGTACATGGCCACCTCGATGCAGCTGCCGGCGATGCAGTCCATGCCGTTAAAGATGATCCGGTTGGGGTCGTGGGCGTGGAAGACGAGCAAATCGGACTGGAACAAGCTGGGCTCGGCATCGGTGAAAAATGTCTGCCACGTCTTGCCACGATCGTCGGTGCGGTAGTGCACCACGCCTTCTGTCATCACGTATGCCCGCGTGGGGTCGAAGTCGTGCATGATGAGACGCGACGCTTCCTGGGCCGGGATGGCCGCCACCTTGTCCCATTTGCTGCCGGCATCGACGGACCGGAATATAACACCGTCGACGTAGTCGTGGAAGAGGATCACGTCCGAGTCCTCAAAGTAGTTGAGGCTGTCGGGTGTGTAGGAAAACGAGCTGACGTGGATCTCGGGGTCGTCCTTGGCAGCCCAGGCTGCTGTCGTGGCGCCCAATGCCCACCACAAAGGCACGGCCAGTGCGGCCGCTGCCCGTAAAGCTCTCCGGACCATCATGGTCAGCCTTGTATCGGGACGGTCATAGGTCGTCCAGCCGGAAAGGCAGAAAGGGAAGAAAGAAATGCGCGCGGGGACTGAGCGATGATAGAGAAGCTACTTCAGGAGATGCGGGCGCCCGCCAGGTAGCTCAAATGATAAAATGTGCAGATAGCCGTCGCCTGGCAGGATAGTCAAGAGAAAATGGAAGCTGGAAGGGCGATGGAGCGGCAAAGACGGAATGGTCGAGTGGCAATGCGCATACGTGGCCGACGATGGGAAACGAGAATGAGAAACTGGAAAGGAGAAAGACCTTACCTTACGGCCAGGCGCGCTGACTAGTCGGTCGTAGCTGCAGAAAGAAGCAAGCAGCAAGGGCTTCTGCCTACAGGGGTGGCTGGTGAGGGGAGCCACAAAAACAGGTGGCTTAGCGCTCAGATAGCCCGCTACGCTGTCCCACGTACAGCATGACGCCCGGGACGCCGTACCATCCTAACAGCAGCCGGCGATCGGCGCTGTGCCAAGTCCAAACAGCTTCTTCGCCTCTTGTCGTTGACGTCTTCAACGCGCATGGGGACGCGGGGGCGGAGACGCTCCGTACTCCGTGCTATCTTTCAGCTTCAGCCCTTACACCGAAACCGTTCCCGTCTCATGCATGGCATATCTTGTCACGGCTAAGCTAATACCGGTCCACTCGAGGTTGCCCACAGGATGTGCAAAACGGAGCATTAGACTATTGGCTGACGAGAAACACTGCAAGCCCCAGATCCAGCTTGCTCGGAAAAGAACCGCTCGCACGCTGGCTCGCTGCGGTCAGGATTGGTTGCTCTGGTAAATAAGACGTTTATCCTCGCACCTCTCCCTTCCTTATTCCTCGCTCTAATACCCCGGTTCGCCTTTTCGTATCTTCTCCCAGTCGTAGAAACACAAATAAAATCACTAGATTGTATTTACAAAACCAAAAAAAAACAAGACCAAATCACAGAAACCACAATTACAATAAACGGGGACAGGCCGCTCTCCTGTCCGTTGATCTCCCGTGCGATGCACAGAATCATGCATCTCCAGTTAGCGAGTAGGTCCGCTCAGACGAAGCCCGTAGATCGTGAGAAATGGAAATATAATTATAGCAAGAAGCCAACAAAGGAAAACAGCACCTCCACCTCATCGGCCAGTTTAGCTGCCGTACTTCTTGAACTTGATGACAGCGCTGCCGCCGGTGGTGAGAGACGTCTGTGCACACGTTAGCAAGAAGATCCAAACACGTCAAAAGTAACAGAAACATCAGAAATATCAACATGTTACGTACCGTGCAGCCACTGCCGCCGCCATAGTAGGAGCCGCTCTTGAGGTAGCAATCGCCGTTGATGTCACCGGTGATCTCAATGTCAAAGTCGAGCTCGGCCGAAGACGTCGGCGTGTTCGGGAAGATGGAGATGTACGTCACGCCATAGATGTCGGTACCGGCACCAATGTTGACCGGCGCCCAGTTGCCGGCAGAGTCGGGGTAGTCGGCGCTGGTCCACACGCAGCCCTGCTCCAGCGTGACGCCCTTGTTGTTGACGTAGTACTGGCCGCTGGTGTACTTGCCCTCCCACTCGTAGCCCGTCTTAGCGTTCATGTTGGTGAGCGTGACCGTCTCGCCCGCGCCCGCCAGCACCGGGATGTTCATCATCTCGTTACCGGGGTAGTTGGTACCGCACACGGCCACCTCGTCCGACAGCTCGTTCTTGATCGTGATGCCGCCGAGGCCGTCCTGGCAGAGCGTGTCAAAGTTGTCGTTGGTCAGCTCGAGGTAGCCGTCGCTGTTGCACCACAGACCGCCGATCGACTGGCCCGTTGCGCCCTGCGAGGTCGTCGGCCACTGTGCCTTAGTTTGGCCAGCCGGGCAGGCGTACGAGCAGAACGAGCCCTCCGTGCAGCCGCCGCTAACCGCCTCGACAATGTCGCTGATGAGCGAGCCCGGTGTCCAGCTGCCCGTGGTCTGGATGCTAGCCCAGCCGCCAAGCCCGATCCAGTCAACGGCCACCGCGCCGTACGCCGACGGGAACTCGCTGCACTTGACCGTTCCGCTGGGGAACTTCGTGCCCGAGCCCGAGACAGTGGTGGTGCTGCTGCTGCTGCTGCTGGCCGCTGCAGACGCTGATGAGGACGTGCTGCTGATAGTAGACGTCGACCACGTCGATGAGGAGCTCGTGCTCGTGCTGCTCCAGCTCGTGCTTGTGCTGCTCCAGCTGGTGCTGGTGCTGGTGCTGAACGAACTCGTGCTGGTGCTCGTGGACGTCGAGGTCCAGGCGGTCGAGGTCGACCAGCTCGACGTGGACGAGCTCGTGATCTTGGACTCGAAGAATTCCTGGGCCTCCTTGGTGCTCAGGGAAGAGGTCGACGTCGATGTTGGCGCAGGCGACGTGTAGACTGGCGTGGCCGTTCCGAGGACAATGCAGCTGCCGTCGTCAATGCACTCGTGGGCCTCGTCCGTAGACACGGGCGAGCCGTCCGCGTAGACGTAGGCGGTCTCGTACGCAACAGTAGCAGCACGCTTGGCTACAGGGCTGCCTTGTGCCAGCCTGCGCGCGTGGTGGTGACCGTGAGAGTCGGCTGCGACGCTGGCGACGAAGGCCGCAGCGACGGCGATGTTGGCGAGTCCCTTCATGGTGTTGTGTTGTCCTTTTTCCCCAACCTAGCGTTAACTTCTATTCGGCATCAGACAGTCCGCCTCGGGAGAGAGAGATAAACCTTCGTTGATATCGCGCAATCGGTCAGGAAGGTCTGCAAGAGTCGCGTCAGCATTGACTATCGATCGGTCGGTGTTTCTCTCAACAAAGTTTCGGAATACAAGAGGAGTGTCCTCAAGCTGGCACATATGGCCCCATGGCTTCCGTCACCCTGACTCGTCGCTTGGGTGCTCTGACACCGCATTTTCCCCTCTCGGCCCTCCCTGGTAAGTAAACCCACCTTTTTGAATTGTTTGGGGCAATATTATCGTATTTCGATGGACCGGTCTTTATTCGTGAAACCCCAAATGAGCGTGGTAGAGAGCGTCGGCTCCCTGTTGGATGGAGAATAGCGTCGACAGCAAAAGAGCGTCGTGAGGTTTGACGATGGCACGGGAAACGAGCGTGGGTGGTAACGAGTGCAAGATCCGAAGACGAAGAAACCAGAGGAAAGAAAGGGAGCGGCAACAGCCTGATTAATCATGTGCTTGCATTGCCAAGGTAGTTTAGCCCACCGCCCGAAAGACAGGAGACCGCGAGAGGAAGCAGCCTCTCTAACTGGGTGTTAGAGGGTCCCGATAAAATTGCATTCCCCACGAAAGGGGCAGAACCAGACAGGGGAAATGAGAAGCAGAGGCGCGTGCTTTCCGCCCCACGGCGGCCGTCGTCAACACGGTACATAGTATTTTACTCGTGCTTGTCGCTCGACAGGGGGGAGGGGTGTGGATTGGAATGAGATGAGTGTTCCTGTTCCGAGACCCGGTTGGAAGCCAAGGAGGCCAAGGAAGCCAAGGAAGCCGTGCCAGCCTCAATGGCAGCCAGAAAATCCTAGAAATAGCATGATTGCGATGATTGCGCTGTTGCCATACCGAGGGGAACGTGGCACTCGCAGAGAAGGGGCAAATAAATCCGGACAGACATGTTGCTAAGGCTTGCGAATGTTGACAAAAGACGAGAGTCGTAGATTAGGCGGGAAATAGAGATGCAAGCACTGTGTCGATTAGGTCTTCGTACGGCCAAAGTACCGGCACCCCTTGAAAAAGTACTGCGCGCATCAGCCACGCCTTAGCCAGTCTCAAAGGTACTCCGACCAGCAGAGCAGCTACAAGGAACCAAAGAGGTCGGACGTTTACCCTGTCTTCCCGCCTTGCCTCATGCAGTTGGTCCAATGATTGAGCCCCGCAATAAGGACCCCCTTTTCCCTCGTGACAGCGCGAGCGGTACCTGGACTATTTCCTTTTTGGATTGGCACAGGAACCCTTGGAATGGGGATCGCCGGACTGAACTTGATTCCTGATGGCAGCCAAGCCAGTTGCCCTTCGTTTGTGTCGTACGAACATCTCGATACTACGGAGTATTACCCTGCTCTGTGCGTCGTACTGTTACATCATCGTATGTTCTACGGAGCCTGCTCTCGCATAGTATCGCCTTGCTTACTCCGTACTCTTCGCCTGTTTCTTCTCCTTTACTCCGTATATTCGCTGCTGTTCTCAACCTTATCCGCACTTCACAAAACCTGTTTGCACGAATTGTCGTCCCAGCCACTTTCCGCATAGCGCACCTGATATATCCGACTCCGACTCTCAGAAACATGCCTACGGAGTACATGTAGGCACGTTACGGAATACTAGAAGGCGTACGTGGCTCTGCTGGCCACTCTGCGACCTCAATCTCATTTCCTTCTAGCTCTACCCCATCAAGAATCGTACAATGCACCGGCAAGTCGTGTAGTGCACACGTAATCCGACTCGTTTTCTGGGGTGTCTGCGAGCACGATACGCGTACGAGCTTTAGCTTCTGTCCGTGAGTACGGAGTACGCAGCCCAGCCCACACTTCTGGGTCCGATTGCCGGTCTGAGCGAACAACACGCTGGACGAAGTGCCACACTTGGGCCAGAACATTTTTCGGAGCTCGCAGGCGCACGCGGCAGCTCATGGGTCGGGTGGCGCCCACCCAATTGCGGATAGCTACCGCTGTGTATATTACGTGTGAAGACTCGTAAGGGTGAGTGTATTGTTTTGCTCTCTCCATCCGATGTACGACGTATCTTACGGCACGCCGAAGTGGCTTGCGCAGAGAAAGCAATCATACTCCGTTAAAGCTCGCAAATGCGACGTCAGGCAAGCCTGTTTTTCTCGGTGTTCGCTGTTTTGCAATCGACACCGGAACTCTTTTGTTCTCTTGACTGAAACCGGCAAATCAAGGCCTCGTGCAACCATAAAGATGACAATGCTCGGCGGAGATGAAACAATATCCCCCAATTAGGCTTTTGACGCACAGGCCAATAGTGCTGTTGTCATCCAACGCCCGAGACATGTGTCTCCTTAGGCACGTTGGAATGTGCGGTGGTCAAGGCAGTTCCTTGCGTCCAATGCAACGATGTGGTTGTAGCCCTCTTTATAAGCAAGTATGTGTGCCTGCCGCCATGCCGAAGTAGTGTAAAGAAAAAGAAACAAGAAACGTTGTTTGCCGCGGTTTCTCAATTAGTATGTTGGAAATATCACAAAGACATCCCAGAAAAAAAGCCAGTGTGACCAGCTCACTCCAGTAGGTAACGTGGCCGTGGTATGTACTCGTACGATTGCAAAGCACGTGTACAGAGTAAAACACATAGCATGCTCGTGCAAACAGAGATCGCTGACATGAATGCGCTACAACAATGGTCGGACCCAGCAACAGGCTAACTGGTTTCGCTGCGTCATAAGTGGAATTTTGTTGACATGGCCGGCATGATGAGCTAGTTAGTTTGGAGCATAAAAGTCACGGCGTGGTCTCGAATTGGCTGGACTTATATTTACTGTGTAGAGTGCCAATAGCCTTGGTACGGATATCAGAGGGTAAATTGCTCCGATTTTTTGTCTTTATTACAGATGCTATTCCGAATACTAAACTCTCCCAAAAGGCATTAAGCGGACTGAAGGGTAAAAAGCGCCTGATATAGCGTGTTGTCGAGCTTTCTATTGAGCGGGTAAGCAAGCGGTCAAGACACCTTGCCAGCCGTACGAGTAGCTCTTTCCACCAGTGTTTCAATGAACATATGCTCCGTATCTCGTAAGCTGCTAAATCTCCTAATTGTTGCTACGACGTACGGACGAAGACAATTATGTCTAGGCTGAAGGCTGCATCATCACTGACATTAGTCACGGGTGGCTTGAAGACAGGCCAATAATAGCATCCCTATACAGGGCATTTTACTTAAGCAAGACATAGTCAGTTGCCTTATGAAGACATGCAAGACTTTCTCGTAACGATTGCTTGAATGTACTCCGTACTTTGGAAGTCATGTAGGGATTACTGATGTTAATATGCCAAGCTTGTTTTTACAATTTACACTCCGTAAATTGGCTGCAGACATCTGCTGTGCTTTTGTTATTTACCTTCAAAGGTTGAATGCGCGATATTTCATATTAATTAAGTCTACCTTTGCCTTGCATATTTGTCTTGCCCGAATTATACGATGAACACAAGTCCCGTAAACCATTACGAATCTGTTGCAGTCACGAGGAAGCAGGACCAACGATTACCAGAACTACATATACGAGAAAAGAATACTCCGTATGGACCGTCGAAAAGCCCGTACAAGCCATATATCGTATAGTAGGAAATAAAGTGAAGGAAGTGGCAGCATTTGCTTTGTCAGGTCAACAAATAACTTGACGCTACTTTCCCACGACATACGAACAGTACCTCTGGGCACAGAACACAGACAGCTAAGTTGGTTACCTGAGTAACTCACGTCCGGTGTATGTCAAATACACTCAATTCGCGGTGTTGTAGGAACGGAGGTCTGTTCAGAAGCCAACTGCGAGTTACTCGGTCAAATGAGATTCAGCCACACACGGTGCACGGAGCCTGCTCCTTGCTACGAAGCCTGGAGAGCTGGAAGGCCTGTCCGGATCTACAACGACACAGCCACATACAACCAGTGGGGGCCGCATGAATTTGATAGTTCTGGAAATAGATTCAGGAGGACGTCGTATTATGTCGTATGCTCTGATGTAGATATTTCCGTGCAAGCGAGCACATATTCTCTGTATTTGCAGAGGCTCTTTCTGTCCTTGCAGTGACTCGAGGAAGATCATGGGGACAAGCACGCACAGGCTCCTGGTCAAGCCGGGTTCCGGTCCACTTGGCCATTTGTCCTTTTTCGCAACCATCTCGCCTACGACGGGAGCCTCTTCTCACGCAGCGACATGTCGTCGGCCTAGCTTATCGAGCCGCTATTCCCTGCGGCCACCCAGCGCAACTCCGCCAGCCGTCTCGCGCGGCCTGATGCCGATGCCAGCTGCGCAAAAAGCGAGCAACCGTGCTGTGGCTCGCTGCTTCGAGTCAGTTCAGCTACGACCTCTCCCAGCGGCGGGCCAACCACGGCGCGCAGACCAGTCGCCGCACCAAGCCACAAAATCGCATTTGCATCACCCCACACCCCCATCATCTTTCCGTCCTCCACCATCTGAGAGAGGTTTCTCTACTCGTAGGGACATGTAGTCGTAATCACGGCCTGCGAGCCCCTTCTCAGCTGCCTGCGCACACCCCCTCGCATTGCTGCTTCTGCCAATAGCATACTGTGTAGGCGACAGGCAGCAAGGGAAATGCTGAACGGCCATCCAAATTTCACGTATACGAGTAGACGCCCAGTGTGGCGCCCCGGAACGTCGCGCTGAATCTTGCGTGTTATCCGATCTCAGGGCAGCGGACTTTGTCCTTTTCCTCGACGGCTACTTCCCTGAGGCTAAACAAAGTGCACCACATTTCGGTCGCGCTTGCCCCCGGCTTCCCGGGTTATTTTTGTTTCTCGCACTGGCCGCCTGTCGGGCACATTACAGCAGCCCGTAGCAGCCAATGTCACCTGCACCTTGTCCAAGCAGCCAATGGGAACATCGGCTAGACATAACCGCACAGTGACACTACGCTAGTTAGCACTGCGCTGAACCGCCTGTAGGCCGCTACACCACCCGACAAAATCTGACTATTCATGCCACGGCGACCTCCAGCCTCACTAGCCATTCAGGTCCGGCAGTTCTCTCTTTTCTTCCCTTCTCACCCCAATCCTGCAGCTCTGCAGCATTTTCCCCAGAACACCCGCGCAAACTCGTACCTGTCCACAAAACCGCCAAGAACACATCCGTCTGCGGCCGCTATCAAAATTGTTCTTACTAGCATCATTCTGCCTGTGTGCGAGTTCCTCCACCAACGTTCCCTGACTCCCAACAGGCACGAACGAAGCTCTCGCCACGTTTCTTCAGCCACACATCGATCGCAGCCTCCCCAGTCCCGTTGCATTTGACGATGCCCTTTGGATTGCGTTGACGAGGCGCGAGAACAACGGGGATTCGAAAAAACGGCCCTGCACGCGACTGTTGACGGAACATTGATAGTTTTCGTTTTTTCTCTTGGATAAAGCGAAGAATTATCCCACCCCCCCTTTTTCTACTATTTTTGTCGCCGACGTACCATCGCCAATCTTTCTCTCATCACCACCACCACCACCTTTGAACAGCTGCACCCATGGCTTCTGCCGGAAAGGGTCCCGTAGCCACAGGGGCTTCGCATGCTGCGCTTCCCGGCCCCCCAACTCCGGCGTTTTCCCCAGACCCTTCTGCCCTTTCTGCCGTTATCGACCCTGAAATCGACCCCTCTGCATCGGAAGCTACGCGATCAATCAAGCGTCCACGCTCACCTTCGCTCGGCTCATCCGCTGCTGCCGCAGACATGTCCAGTATTGGCCTATCACCTAAAAAGATTGCCCGGCTCGCTACCGGCTCGCGATTTTCCGATGCCACCGCCGAATTGACCTCCCAACCTCCCGATGACGATGGCCAAGAACGCGTCGAACAAGAACATGCGCATGAGGGTGCCTCCGTGCTGCAGCCCCTAGGCGCTGATGACTACGCGGCACAGACAGCTCTATCAGTCCTGCGCGGAGCTGAGGCCCTGATGTCTCAGAAAGCCGCGTCCGGGACCGCTACTACAGAAGTGGTAGCTGAGGCTGCTGCTGCCGTTGCTGCTGCTGCTTCGGGTGAAAACGCAGGCGCTGAGAACACCGAAGATGCTGATGCGCAGATCACTGCCGACAACGCCACTGCCCTTGCTGAAGCGGCCGTTGAGGGGCTCGCTGCCGGCGAAGGCAATGTCCATGGTCACGGTCACGGCCATAGCGCAGAACAGATGGGCGTGGACACGCAGCAGAACCGGTCGAACTCTCTGTACGCTACCCCAGGCATTTCCACACAGACGGATACTGGCGATGTGCACGGATTGGCTGGGCCAGGGGCATTTTCAGAGCTGGTACCCAAATCGCCATCCAACAAGAAGCACAAGTGTCCTTACTGCGAAACCGAATTCACACGCCACCACAACCTCAAGAGTCACCTCCTCACACACAGCCAAGAAAAGCCGTACAGTTGTCAAGGATGCGACATGCGCTTCCGACGGCTGCACGACCTCAAGCGCCACAGCAAACTGCATACGGGCGAGAAGCCCCACATATGCCCACGATGCGACCGCAAGTTTGCTCGTGGCGACGCCCTGGCTCGGCATAGCAAGGGTGCAGGAGGCTGTGCTGGGCGACGGTCGAGCTCGTCGGGCAATTTTGGTGGCGCGGCCGCAGACGAGAGCTTCGATGCCTCCAGCATTGCCGATGCAGACAGCTCGGTCATGACTGGCATCGAGTACGACAATACCGATGACGACGAGCGCAGACGCCTAAGTCTGCCGGTCAACAAGCTGCCGCATGGCCGGGGTCCCCGAACGTCCACAGACGTGTTTGGCGCACATGCACGGACGTATCCCCTCATGTCAGACGGACAGAGAGGGCCAGCAGTCAGCAGCCTTTATCCACCGAGCATCGACCGCACGCCCCCTGGGGCGTCTTCGACTCCGAGTCTGACAAATGGGGCGTTGACGACGACAGCAGCCGGAAGGGGCCATACGCCAAGCACGAGTATGCCGTCGATCCCGATCAGCACAGGCAGTGCCTCTCTTTTCTCGCAGCACGGAATTGCCGAGAGCCCCAAGCCTCTCAGCCCTGCTGCTGGCCCGGATTCGAATGCTCTCCGACCGTCGGGTGCACAAGCACAATTCACGCAGGCACAGTTCACGCTGCGCAGGCCCAACTTGGCGGAGCCGCATGGTGCGTTTGCTGCTGCCCGAGACGCTCTGATGAGTCCGGTGCGTTTTTCTTACTGACAATTCTAGTCTTATCCTCCACAGACCCGTTGCAGCAGATCAAAACCAATGGCCCCAGTGGCAATGGGGATACCAATGCGAATATTTTCTCGTCCGAGCAGGGCATGTGGACGTATATTCAGACTCTGGAGAGCAAGCTCAAGGCGCAAGACGAGAAACTGAAGCTGCAGGACGAGCGTATTGCGCTTCTGGAAGCATCGAAGCTTGGATATGAGGCCCAGATATCCAGCCTAACGAAAGGGACCGCCGGCACGCGCAGCCAACCGACGACGACCGACGGCCAAGCACAGGCTGTGGCGATTTCCGTCGATCCGGTTCCAGATACACAGCCGACAATGGGTCCGCTGATGGAATCTCAGATGGAACCGCCGATGGACCCGCCGATGGAGTCGCCGATGGAACAGCAGGCCGAGCAGCATATTGGACAGGAAGACCAGCAGACGGACCAGCAGAGAGACCAGCAAGCGGAACAACAAGCGGAGCGACAGGCAGAGCGACATGCCGAGCAACAGCTGGAACAACACATCGGGCAGCAATTGGAGAATGCAATCGTGCAGCAGTAAGGCCGCTAATGGAAAGCGATTGGGCCATACCCGGTGGAGGTTTTGCCGGAACGTCAAGCCCGCTCAGCCCCGCCCGATGGGTCTGTTTTTGTACCCTTTCTTTCGTGATTGTTGTTAATCCGGGTGAAATTTGCGTGCTGTGTGGCACTTGTGCTGTCTATCTATCATGGAGGGGGTTTATTGTCAAAATGGGTCGAGTGTCTGGCGTTTCATTTGCATAAGTATCTTTGCATGTTTTTCCCTGCCTGCTTGTTTTTCTCGGGGTTTCTTTCTATTTGCTTGTCTGGAAGGCGCTGGGAGGAGGGCCGATGCCAAGCGTTTCCGTGAAAAGAAAAAAAAGTTTGCCATGGCGAACCGACTGAGAGAGTCGGTAGCCGGTCTCGAAGCGTTTTTTTGATATGTGCCTCTTGGCCGCCAAAGAACAGCCCCAAACGTGTGTGGGAGACGATCACCGGGGAGATGCTAGGCGGACGGTATGGTTTGCGACATGTTGAAGTTTATATAAAGCCACTGTATTATTATATGGATTATGTGTTCTAGGACATTTTGAATGAAAAATTGTCCGAATTCGTCAAATTGTGCCAAAGCAGAAGGGACGCCTCACTCAGCCACAGTGGTTGACGTCATTACGCGACAGGGACCTACATAGGCTGGCAATTTTTAGTCAGGGGACAAACCTGACACTGATTTTGAGAGCAATCTATCGTCATCTTTCCGCGAGCTTCCGGCCACAGCGTGGAATACTGGTTTTGGTGGCCGTCGGCGTCGGAGCACTGCGGCACACTGCACAAGAATAGCATTCGACATAGGGCTCGTCGGCTCTGCCATTTAGGCGGCAGGAGAAACAGACAGAGCTGTTTTGCATTGTCTTTAGGTGAGACAAAGACCCGAGCAGGTTGTCGGGGTGAGTTGCATGGTGTAGACTGGCATTTTCAAAGAGAGTTGCTATTTGCACCGTAAAATTTGGCTATCTGCACCGTACTCCACTGATAAGAAATATGGTACATAGGGTGGGTTTAAGAAAACTTAGTTGATTGGTTAATTTGTTCTGCGCTATACTAGAATAGGAATAGACTTACGTTTTTGCCGTAAAAAAAGTTGCTTACTATTACAGAGTACTTTTTACAACGTACGGAGGTCCCTACTAAAAGTTCGTTCTTACTGCTCTTCTATAACTATAGCAATACATAGTGCAGAGTGTAATTTATACAGAGAAAGTTATTAGCGATAATGCGCTAGAGCTTAGTGGATATTATCGCTAATATAATTCAATTATGTATTTTGTTTGCCTATAGAGTACAAAGTATAGAGTATAGAGTACAGAGTACTCTGTACTTAACTAGACAACGGTGCGAGAATATTATTGGCTAAAAGTAAATTTATATTATGGGTCCTTAGGGGTGAAAGCAGGGACCCACCCTATGTACTATATCTCTTATCAGTGAATTACGGTGCAGATAGCCAAATTTTACGGTGCAAATAGCAACTCTCTTTGAAAATGGCATTTGCACTTTCTTGTCGGTTTAAGTCGCTGACAGTCATAAAGGGAAGCAGTGAGAGGAAATTCGACAGCACAGCACAGTAAAGCACAGCAGACAGAACCTGCAGACGAGCATGTCTACGGCTTCGATAATCGAGCCCAAGGCGGCGACAGCGACGAATGGGACGCAGCCCAAGACGAGCACCGATGCAGACGGGCCGGCCAAGTCGCCCAAGGTGCGGTTTGCACCGCTGCGGGTGCCGCTGCGACGACGGAAGCAGACGCTGGCGGTGCTGATCCACTGCACGAGCATCATGGTATCGCTGCCGCTCTTTTTCTTCTGCTGCGCGGTGCCGCTGGCGTGGCCGCTGCTGATTCCGTACATGCTGCACCTGCTCTTCTCAACCGCCGCCACGGACGGCCGGCTGCACTGGCGGTCGGAGTGGTTTCGGTCGCTGCCGCTGTGGCGCTGGTTTGGGGCATACTTCCCAGCACAGCTGCACAAGACGGCCGATCTGGCGGCCGAGCGCAAGTACATCTTCGGGTACCATCCGCACGGCATCATCTCGCACGGGGCGTGGGCGTCGTTTGCGACCGAGGGCCTTGGCTTTGCGGCCAAGTTTCCCGGCATCACCAACAGCCTGCTGACGCTCGAGTCCAACTTCAGCATCCCCTTCTACCGCGAGTACCTGCTTTTGGCGGGCATCCGCTCCGTGTCGCGCCAGTCGATCGTCAACCACCTGAGCCGCGGCGGGCCCGACGGCCACGGTGCTGGCCGGGCCGTGACCATTGTCGTCGGCGGTGCGCGCGAGTCGCTGCAGGCCAACCCCGGCACCATGCGACTCGTTCTGCACGGCCGCTACGGCTTCATCAAGGTGGCCATGGCCACCGGCGCCGACCTCGTCCCCGTGCTCGGCTTCGGCGAGGTCGACCTGTACCAGCAGCTCCAGGGCGACGCCCATCCGCTGCTGCACCGCTTCCAGCTGTACGTGCTCAAGGCCTGGAAGTTCACTCTGCCATTCATGCGCGGCCGCGGCATCTTCAACTATGACTACGGCCTGATGCCCTACCGCGTGCCGCTCAACGTCGTCGTCGGCCGACCCATCGCCGTCGACAAGGCCACGCCCGGCGCCCTGGACCCGGCCGAGGTCGAGCGCCTGCACGGGCTCTACGTCGCCGAGCTGCAGCACCTCTGGGACGAGCACAAGGATGTGTATGCCAAGGACCGCGTCGAGGAGATGCAGATTCTCGCCTAGTTTTGCTGGCCGGCTTGCTTCGGGGTATCTGGACCGAGTTTGGACAGGGCGGGCTTCTGGTCGCAGACATGTACGTGGATCGCACAGACAGCAAATATCATCACAGTTATGGCTCGGGCTGTGCGTGTTGGCGGTGCAGCATGTCTTGCTAGGGCGCGACGAGAGGCTGGCGACAGCCAGAGCGTGCAGAGGGAGAGCCGGAGCTGCCGGCCACGCTCGCCAGCAAGGGGGTGGCTACAGCGATCTGGAAGGCTGTGGAATGGAGGGCGAGAACAAGCGTCCGTTCCAGAGACAGCAGCCAGCCGTTGCCAGCCCCAAGCCTGGGGATATGCTTCCTCCCTGTGCTCCAAGGGAAACGGTAAAAAAGGCCCGAGACGGCCTCTACGGCGTACCACCGTGCGGGCCAGAAAGCCAAGGCCCACGCGGACAGACCAAGAGGAAGCAAGGGAGGCCCGCATCCCGAGACTAGAGGGTGGGAAAAGGAACGAAAAAAATGCGCGAGACAATGTCAGTGCTCAGATCAGCGGAGGCCGGCCAGCCGGTGCGGCGCTGCTGCGGGTGCATCGTCGCAGACCAAGACACGCATGCAGGTAAGAGGCGGAGGCGAAGGGCTGACGGCGAGGGCGAAGACTCCTGTAACGGCCACCCCCCTCCGACGAGAGAAAAGAAAACAAGAGGGACCGTTGCAGGTGATACCATGCTGCTGCTGCTGCTGCTTTCTTTTTCGACTTGTCGTTTGTCGTCTCTGATTTTTGGTCTTGCTTTTTGGGATTATGTGTGCAATTTCTCGATTGGCCGTCCGAGACGTCTCTTCCTCTACTTCCAGGATGAGACGCGTAGGACATCAAAGGACGGAGGAGCGCATCTGCCGGTCTACGACGTACGTACGCCATACTGCTCTAGGCGGCCTCTTCTTGACCCTCGCATCCGGGCCACCGGCATTGTGTCTCCGCCCAGTAAGATGCCTGCATCTTGCATGCTCGCAGATAAGAGGTCTTGGATCGTGGCTCCCGTGTTTGTGTGTATGCATGTAGCTCTCTTTTTTCCCTCTTTATCTCTCCAAGGCCTTTTTCCCCTCTTTCTTTTTTACATTTTCTACATTTACAGCTCTCATTCGCCATTTCCTTTCTTTTTCCTCTCTCATCGTGCCTTTGCTCGCTCCATCTGCTGATCTCGGCCAGCACAGCACAGACCTCTGGTCCATGGACGCTTGACAACACACTAGACGAGATCAGACCTCCGGGATACCGGCCAAGAGGCAGACTTCCCCCGATAAGGCACTCGAGAGTAGTATGATCAGCCGGCAACAAAGGCGTAATCGCAGAATTGCCGCCCGACACAGAGTAGCATGTTGAAAAACGGTTGGCCGTTTGATGGGGTCGTCGCTAGTTTCCCCTTCAATGCTCACAGCTCTCCTCCCGTCTCGACGATCGGCAAAGCAGCACGCATCACGATTGCTCGGCACCCAGATGAACATCCAAGACTTCCCTCAATCCGGACAATCCTCCTGGCCGTTTGCTTCCGGCTCTTTATTTTCGGGGTTTTCTCTTCTCTCAGCCACTCGTACGAGTGTACGCTGCCGATCACTGCATCGGTTGAAAAATGTCGGATTTTTGCTTCTGACATTGTACTAGTGTTCCGCACCTCTCCCAAGCTGCAAGTTCGTAGCCCGCTCTTTCTCCGAGTCTAATGAACAACAGCCCATTAATCTACGAGTGTCCATCCTGCTCATAAGATCCCACTCGGGCTCAAGTTCATCACAGCGTCGTCAGCAGGCGGAGATGCATAAGGCTCGGATGTAAAACACACTCCTTGCTGCTATTGATGTAGGGGGGCGTGTTTTTTTTTTCTTTCTTTTTTTTTTTTTTTCTTTTCGTTCGTATTATGTATGTACTCAGCACGCAATAGTAGTCGGCGACCCAAAAAGCAAGCTCTAGTAGCGGTGTAGGTACGAGTAAACAGTAGACACTCCGTACTCCAATCACCAACAACTTCGCATCAGCAGCCAGAAAAATAAATAAACGAAACAGCTGCCAACGCGAAACGCGGCGGATTGGAATCGCTCTCTCTCTCCATCGTTTCCGCTGTTGACGCGTCACAAACTGTGCAAAGAGTTTTCTACCGGTGTGATGATCGTGTGTGTGGCAATTTAGGACCTGCATGAACGAGAACTTGCATTGTAGCGAAGCACCAGAGGTACATCTGTGCCGCACTCTTAAAAGCTGTGATGCGGGTGTGTGGCAAATGCGGGCTGGTAAACGCGTGCCTCGTATCTACGTCGCAGGGCTCTCGGTCTGTATTGTTGGCTACCGCCCCCCTGAAAGACATAATGCGACCTGCCCTTTTTCATTCCCTTGGTTCTCCCTTTTCTCTCTCGCCAGCCTCTTGTTCCAGCCCCCGTCTACGGAAATCTGGCTGAGGTTCCGCGAATGAAAAGCCCGTGACTGTGACAGCAAGTGTGACGAGCTGCGGGCGGTGATTATGTGATAAGGTTTAAGCTGGCTTATGGCCGCTGTTGGCCAAAAGACCCCTAGACGCACTACTCCAAGAGCTGTCAAGGCGCATGGGCAACACATGGTTAGAGGCACAGATTCAAGCCCAACAGCCAGGCCGTACATAGTGGCCGCAGACCTCCCACAGGAACGCGTAATGCACCGGAGCCAGTCCCAGAATCGCCGACCCCTTTTCATCACGTTTCAATCTCGATTACCCCGGCTTTCTGCCCGTCTCTGCCGGCCGCGTGTGAGTTGAGTTTCATCAAACGTTTCTCTTCTGCCGTTAGATCAGAAAGCCTCCGGCCTGCCCGCCATTCAGAGGCTGTCGGCCAAGGCCTGCCCCCACTGGCTTTGCATGAAAGACATACTCGTAGGGTGGCAGCGTGTTTATGCCAGGGAATGGCCTTTTTCGGCACCTCAGCGGACACATCATGATGCAGTGCTACCTATACTGTATTTTGCGTCAAGCCCGAGCGGCTGCTGGCCAGAACAGGGAAGCATGTCGCCGTAGTCAATACTCCGCCCATAGACCTATTGGTCCTTTCTGACGCTGTCTTCCTTGGCCGATTAGAAGCCATGCCACGATCTGACAAGTCTCGGCTGATCCAAGCGAGTAAGTAGTATGACTTCCTTCCCACTGACCGAGCCGAAAAGACACTGGCTCGGACCCGGACACCCGCCAAACAAAAGAACGTAGAACATGTGCACTATCTGTGCGGGATTTTCGAGCTGGTTGGTCTTTCGTTGGTGGCAAAGATACGAATCGTGCTAAAAAGCCAACGACTTGGAATTTGGGCGGGAACGCTTGGCTGCGTGCGCTAGACAGCCGCTATAGACTATTGGTCCTTTTGGCTAACTACTGTATGTAATAGCAGCCTGCCAAAACTAATATCGAAAGCGCATTGTTTTAGCCAACTCTCTTGCTTGGTCCACGCTTGCATCGATAGTATCGAGCGGGGGGGTTCAAGACGCACACCCTTCCATTCACTCGTATCTTCGGAGCGGGAAGAAGCGTTTTCGCGTTCTAGCTCGATGGATGCAAGATACGTAACAGACCTCATCCCCAAATACGGACATCCGCGCTTGCCTCCACGCGCTTGCCATAGTCGCCATAAGCGTCCGAAGCTCGTCATTCGAAGAAACCGCTCATGCAAAGGGCGGAGGACATTGGTGCACGTACGAGCACGGCACGACACGATGCGATACGGCATTGAACAAGAGAGCAGGCCGCCGGTCTTCTCGAATCGGACATGCCGCTTCTTATCTCGTGGGATGTCCAGGCTGCGGGGAACGTAATCTCCTTTAGGCATCACTGCAGAGCTGCCATTCCGCGCCTTCCGCCCCCCCCAATGAGCGTCTTGACGACTGGATAGGTGTGCCGCAGCCATCTATCCCGCGCTAGCTGCCTTTCGAGAAGGTCGATGGAAGACGATGGTGTCGTCTCAATCTTCCCATCACCAGCAGCATGATATCTTCTGTTTCAGTCGGTGTGCACGCTGATAACAAGAGTGGGGGGCTGTTATCTTTCAACTCAACTGGGCATGATGTCTCGAAACTGCATGTCATTCTCATGTCTTACTCTGCTCTGAGACCGCAGTCAGAAGGCGGGAGCTGCCGCAGGCCCGTCGTACTCCGTAAGCAGCCGCACGGTTTTCCAGGATCAGTCGCCTCGCGTCTTCCGAAACGTTCCCGTGGCGATGAGCTCAAGAAGAGGAAAAAGTCACAGGATCCCATCGAGCCTTGTCGTCGCTGTGTCGTCTGCCCGCATAGGATTGCCACACGTGCTTGCGCATGCAATAAGCATTTACGTAACAGCAGCTGACCGACGACCTCAATTGGAAGCCTCCGAAGCAATTTGAGTAGGTTCGGGGGGGGGGGGGGTCCCAGTGTTTTATCGAGACAGTAATTATCACAGGAAACACTAAGCAGGCGTGAGCTATTCTAGTAATGATTGCGTACGTATCTTACAAGTTTGTGTGTAATGGTTTCTGGAAGAGAATGCTTCCGAGTATCTTCCCTCCCATCTCCACATTAGGAAGGTGGTAAGAAGCAGTCGGCAAGTCGTTCTTGTTTATACATAGCACAACACCGGCGGACGGGACGATTTCTGTCAAGCCTGTGGAGACAGACCGCCCCCATCCATTGTCTGGCATTTTGCCTGATCGACAGCCTCCCACGCACTACGTCGTACAGCGTACGTCGTACGCACTATTCCTCGTCGTCCGTATATCGGTGCCTTTCCTGCCCAGCACGCTTGCCCGTAGCGAGCCTCTTGGGCCTTTCGTTTCGATGCAGGGAGGCGAGAGAGGCGAAGGGAAATGAAGGCGAAGGCGCTCGAGCATGGCCACAGCTCTGACAAAGAGCAAGGCGTATTGAGTTTGCCCTCGTAAGTAGCGTCGGAGATTGGCGAAGCCCACTCGAACCAGCCAGGCTTGGCGCTCGCGCCCATGCTCCGCAAGATACGGAGTACTATGTACATTACATACTATGTAGTACAGACTCGAGTGTCTGCCTCTCCGCCACGAATTTGCGCACGGGACTCTTTCTGCGAACTGGCTGGCAGGCTCGTACGAACCGGGCGGGCTCTGAAACCTTCGAGAAGTTCCTGCGGAAGTCCCAATTGGTCGGCCTGGACGTTCCTGCACTAGTGTATGCGCTAGGGCCACTAGCAGATGCTGGCGAAGTTGACCGTCAGCCATGCTGGCCTGTTGCCGGAAGTACGTCGTACGTACTGTGTATGGTCTGTACCGACCCCACGTGCTAGGACGAAACGAGGGTCCTGGGACCTGTTCCAGCAGCTGCCGGGATGGGTCGTACATAGTAGTATCGACAACGAGCTGGACAGGGGTTGGCCCAGGACCACTCATTTAATTTGGCACCAATTTTGTCTTCATGCAAAAGCTGCTCCGACAGAGGGCACTCTGGCCATGATACGAACATGTACGACTATCCGTACCGAGAGCCATGAACCCTGCGCATCTGCGAGCTGGTGGCGGCCAGCGGAGATGGGTCTGTCGGAAAGCGCGCTCGACAGCTGCCAGCGGCCGCGGCCGCGGCGTCCGCTGAAGAGATTGCGCTTGTCCATCTTTTGCGGGGGATTGAGGGCCAAGCGAGTCATGATCCTCGCTGGAGGCGACGTACGGCCGAGTCAGTGCTACGTCGCACGCTGCACAGCTTTCCAAGTCGTTGACCGCCGGACTCTGACAACGGCTTTCTGCGACGTACGAGCGACCGACCTTTATTCCACATTGCAGTGCATGTGACCCTATGGCGGCTCTCGTTCGTGCAGCTCTCTTGCCACTTCGCCTCGTACAGACGCGGTAGCATGAGAATGATTCCATGCTCTCTCGCCTGCTCGCTCTCTACCTTTCTCTCTCTTGCTCACGGGTGCTGTGGTACCTGCGGCCATGCCGTACCTCGACCAAATCACCAGCTCTGCCGGTCTTTAACGGTGCTAACCGTCATGGGCATGGCTCGATTACAATTAGATATAGCTCGCTACTCCGCTTTGGGAGATATGAAGACCCCCCCTGCCCAATCCATGTCGGTTACAGCAGGTGTGGGGAAGACAAAAGAGCGTAGCGACGAGAGGCAGGTACAAGCTATCCTATCTTACCGGAAGACGAAACCCCGCTCCCAAAACGACCTATATTGCTCCGGCTGGGTGATTGGCGACTGGCGGTATGTATCGTACGGGTATATCTCGCCCTGGGAATTGCAAGATTAGTCGAGAACCACCGCCGACGTAACGGTAATGCCTGCTTCTTGACCGTTTTTTTGTTCTGTTTTCGCAGAGGCCTTCCATGTATGGAGCAGTCTGCCCAACGGGTCCGGCTGTGTGAGCGGCAGAACCCCCCCCCTCAGTGTGCCAGCATTGGCAGATCAAACGACGGCAGCTCGGTACGAGCAGTGCATAACACACACAGCTTGCCCGTGGCGGGCCCCCCGGCCCCGGAGTGCTTCAGAGCTTCCGGCGCCTTCACCGCGCACCGCCGCTCTTGACCGCTCTTGCGCAAAGAGCGGTCTCGGTGCCGAGGCATGAGGCACAACCCTCGTTAGAATCAACGAGACTGTAGATCTGAATACCGACCTAGCGTGCGGTGAGAGCCTGTACGACGTATGGGTATTCTTCAATCAAGCGGTATCTCTTGGGAGTTGCACTGGCTGAATTACGGCAACCGGCAGAGCAGCCGGCGTATCGTTTTGGTGGGCCTATGGGCAAACCGAATACGGTACGGGCGCCGGATCTGAAATGAAGACTTGCAGGGCTGGCTTGTCGCTCCAAATCTCCAACTCTGACACTATGCAACTAGTCTGCCCGCCGGAATTTGACAACGTCGCAAGCCAAATCCATGAACCCGAGACTGTGGCGAGGAGAAGCTTCCGTTGTTCTCAGACCCTTGGCCGGAGGCGACGCTCTGCTGTCCGCAAAGAGGAAATGAGAGACCAATGGGGTTGGGAAGGAAGGCGGGCCTGGACGCGGCCCACGCCCGTGCCTTGGGCCTTGGGCCAGGGGTCTGAGCCAGGGGACCTTGTAGGTACATACAGGCTACTCGTACGCTATGCCGCATTGGCATATGCAATGCCTGCAACAAATGACTTTTGGCCATTGCTGGTACGAGACCGGTGATCTTATACGGCTCTGTATTGGTCTTCAATTTTCCCTTCCGGATAGGCCTGTCCCGGGTATCGGTTCCGTGACATGGGACAGCGGCGGCGATTTTCCTCCCCGACATATAACGTACCATGCAAAATGAAGCATCGAACCCGGCCGGCAGGCCGTTCCATTTCCAGTGCAACACCGTTTCTCTCTTGTAAGATTCGAGTGCGCGACTCTGGCAGAGAGACGAGCCTGCTCGAGGCACCCTCCCGGAAATTGAACACGAAATACAAAACAAAACACCGTGCCACACGGTATCTCCCATACCAGTAATACGCTCGTGCCCGACAATGGACAAGGCTATGATACCGTGCGCTGCTTCGGATAGGTAGGAAGGAGACACGGCAAGACTCTAGCCTGTCAGCCGAGCAGGACACGGGGCGTATCGTAATGTGCTCGTTCGCGTACCTTGCATATGATTTGTAGTTCCTGCAGGTGCAGTTGCATCTGCGGGACGACTGTGGCAACGCGCATACGAGGATTGGCCGTGGCGAGATGTCTTGCCGGCGGTACAGAGGTACTTTACAATCGGCTTTTAGCAGCGACGTACGAGCACGAGCAAGATACAGGTACAGAGGTTGCCAGTGAGCCACCGCTTGGTGCGGTGCCGGGCATGCCAGCAGATCGGAGCGTTCCCACAACTTCGGGGCGGTCGGCTTGTCGTCGCCCTCGTTTGACCGAGGCTGTTTGACTATTTCCGGTGACGCAAGACTCGTATCGCCCTCGATTTGTGCAAGGGCCTCCCTCATGCATTACTGATGTGGTGGAAAAAGGAAAGAGGATAAAAAAAAACGCGATGGATTGCGAGTACGAGTAGTGCAACCTATGCATGGCCGAGGAGGCCTGAGCTCGTACGAGTAATAGTGCACTGGTTTTTTGCCCATGCATGTTTTGATCAACTAATGCAAGGAAGGGGGGAAGGGGATTGTGACGCGTTTACAGGCCACAAATGGCGCGAAGCCGTGCCTGCCATGCAACGTAAGCCTGTTTCGGCCTAGCTGGTGGTAGGAGGAAGAGGAAGCCGCCAGCCATGAAACTGATAGTGGCTCTTACCTTACTCGCCGATCCAGACAGACGAATGGCAGTGGCACGGAGAGAGCCGACGTTGGAGGGCGAGTGGCGGGTTGTAGTGAGGCGCAGCACGATAGGGTAGCAGCATGCGGGATCAAGTTTCGCAGACAGACGGCACGAATCAGGCAGTAAAGTCTGATACTGGCCGCAGAACCAGAGGTGCCTTCAGGCTGTGAATGGCTGCAGCAGTGCCCCGTCCAGTACGATATTTACTGGTGAGCACCACTCGGCGCACCGTGCCAGCAAGTATGGGCGGCCTTCTGTTTGCGTTTTCTGGGTCAGAGACTAAAAAAGCAGGGCGCCCCATTTTCTGAAACAACCGTAAGAGACAGGAGACCAACTGCCGCCGTTGGTAGAGGCCAGAGCCTATTAGCCTCCAGAAGTGCGCATGCAAGAAAGATGCGAAAAAAGGCCCATGCGATCGCGTGTACGGTGTAGCGTGAGGAGGCGAAGAAGAAAAGAAAAGAACGACAGTACTCCGTACGGAGTACTCGTACCTGGCGATGCTATGTCGCAGGGGCCGGCCGAGGCGGAACTTGTCCCGGTGCTGGCCAACCCCATAACAGACTACTCCGTACTCCTACGGGGTGTACACCGTATGAGGCCTTTGCTGAATACGAACAAGAACAGTACGGGGTATGTATTGGTGACCGCCCATTGGGGGCTTGACGTGTCATGCGGAGGGAAGTACTCGTACAGATGCGTAATCTGCGGTTCTTTTGTCTCGTGATTTTTTTTTTTTCATTTTTTTTCATTTTTTTTTTTCCCTCGGCGCCTCTGAACATGTTGATAGCGAATATGCCAACGAGACAGCCACCAGTAAAAAGCGTGAGATTGCCATAGATTCAGGCATGAACATCGTGCATAGTGCGCGTACTCGTATCTTATTGGTACAAATAACCGTTTCAGGAAGGAACAAAAGCGGTGGCAACACCGCAGGGCTGATTGATCTAAACAGGCAACTGGGGCGTCTACGAGTAAGCATCGAGTCTGGCTCTGGCTCTGGGGCTCGTACTCGCACACACGCGTGGCCAGGTCCAAGTCAAGAGCGATACGGCTCGCGACCGGTGACTACTGACAACCGCCCCGTCTCTTCCGTCCTTCCCGTCCTCTGGCGACACAGTTGCTCTGACCGTCGTCGGCTGGTCCATGCATCACAAGCGTCATGGGGATACGGTCAGCGGCCGCCGTTTCCTGGCTTCTTCGCTCTGCATGCATGCGCATTCCCCCGCACGTCTTGGAGCGGGACGTGTGAGTGGTCTGAGCTCACGCTCACCGCCGTCCCGAGTACATACGGAGTATCACCCTGGCTACATACACCCGGACGCGGCATAGATGGGACGGACTCTGAACGTAAGATTTCGCTGGCGTGGAGAAGACAGATCCACGGAAGAGCGCTCCGTATACGAGCGAACATGAGCAAGCGTACGCGTACGAGCAATACTTGCAGAGCCGGGGCGCATCGGACGGGGACTCTCCGTCACACGCTAGAGACAGGAACGTATCGCATCGTTGCGGCGGCCTGGCTGCGAGCGTGAATGTATTCCGTACGAATTGCATCTCGTATCTTGGTATCGTTGCTGAGATATCGGGCTATGTATCAGCACGGGCACCCGACCAGAGAATGGCTGAAATGGGCTTGCCCAACAGTCGGCGCCATTTTTTCCCTCTCGTTCCGCTGCAAAAGTGGACCGTCTTGTGTCGCTTGTTCCTTGTCTGGCGGTTCGTGCATAAGCACTAATAGGAATTGTGCTAAGTCTGGAGGTATGGACAGGGTGTTCACAATATTTGCGCAATGGGCACTAGAATGGCTTGGTGGCGCCAGTACCAAAGGGGGCAAGTTGTGTCAAAAGATGCACTCGCTGCCAAGTGCGGCACCTTCCTTCCACCTTGCACGTAACCCCGGCTTGCGCTATGCTATATGCCTACGAGGTATACCAATAACACCACGTTCTTAGCAGGCCTGCTATTGCAGCATCGCTGCGTCAAACGGTCTGCGGAGCTCGCGCCAACTTTTCCCACGTCCGGCTGCTTCTGGCAAGCGGTCTGTTCCAAGTAAGATACGATGCTAGGTGTTGCCAGCCTGTACCGTAAAGCTCCACGTCATTCTGGCCTGGCCAGTGTCTTTTTGCATCCCTCGCTAACAACCTCCCTTTGCCTCGTGGCTGGAATGGGGTTTACGAGTGCAAAAGCCTGCTGCTGAAGAAAGGGCTGAGAAAAAAACCAAGGAAAATATGTCGGAGGCTGTTTGTTGGACACGGCGCGTATTTTGGCGCGTAGGATTACGGAGCTCGGCAACGCGTGACTGTGAATAGTCCTCCAGAAAACTAGATGTGACGGGAAGGCCTTTGCATCAAAGAGCCAATAGCTGCTGGGATCTTCCATATTCTCTCTGGCGCCTGTCTCTGTCTTGGGTGACGACCGATTCGACTGGTCGACTTCCAACTACGCGTTCAGGCTATCACTTGGAGGCTTATCCTTCGCCTGACCAACCAGCAGAACAAGCACGGATGTGAAGCTATCCTAAAAAATGAGCTGTTCGATCACTTGGCCACATGCTCAGCGCTTGGACTACAGAATTGGGATTGCCATTCGAGATACTGAATTTTTCCAGTATCTTTTTCGTCAAACCGCCAGACAGACCACATACGGCATTCAGCCGCAGCTCCGTCGTTTTGAGGACGTCCTATCTGCCCACGCTAGTTTTGCACCAAAAAAAAGCCGAGCCCTTCCACAAGCACGGCAAAATGGTCGTAAGATACGAGCAACTACCGGTGGCCTCCGACCGAGAGGCATAAGTCACTACTCGTACGCCACGATACCTGTACCCAGTGGGAAAAAGCGAGAAAGAGAAGAAGTGTGCCTGCAGGTCCAGCAGGACAGGGGGCCGCACAACCGGATATGCAGGTTTGGCGGCGATGCACACCAGGACCCTCTGGCTCAGGCGGTTTTTTAGAGAGGGCGCCTTGCTCTATCGCGCTCGCCGGTTCCAAACGCCAGTGCTGCATGCACTCAGCATACGTGAGTGGCTGTCTCGACGGCTTTCGGATGCATGCACGTCGCCAGCGGGTTTGGTCAAGTACGAGAACCAGATATCGGCACTGTGCAGTGTGCAGTGTGCAGTGTGCAGTGTGCTCGCCGACTCTTCTCTCGTCTCTTCTCTGGCGAGGGCCCACCCGATTCCATTGGGCCCAGATGTGGTACCCGTACTCCTCTCTCTTCTGCTCGCGTACTCGTACAGTGCCTCTATCCGTTCAGTGGCTACAGACCGCAGTGGTGTGCTGGCCAATGGGACCACCAGGGGGGTGGTCCCGCTGTCCAGAATTAGAACATGGGAATAATAGTACGTACTTTTTGTGTACGAAAGTAGACAGTGCTGCGCCTTCCTGCTTCCTTGACCCTACTCGTACACACCAACCATGCAGATGGGGTGCGACGTACCTTGCTTCTCTGGTCTTGCCCCCAAACAGCATGCAGCAAGGCAGTGGACCGAGCGAGGGGAAAAATAAAGACAGGGGAGGGGTCGGTTGTTCTTGCTCGTGCCCACACCCCCCACCCCCCCAATTCTCAATTCTCAACACCCCCCGTCTGCTACACACCCCCGCCCACACTTGCCTCCCCTTCTCTTGCCAGCGAAGCACCCTTGTCTCACCATGGAGGACCAAAAACGCTGACATGTTCGACTAGGGTGTATGGGTTGACGGCCCCGCTCCAGGTCCAACCCACCGCGGTGCTTGGTGGAGCCCTTCTTCCAACCGTCCGTTATGGCCCTCCCTCTCATATGGGTTCTCTTGGCCTCTTGTCCTCTTGGTCGGTTCGCGCTCCACTTTGCCTATCGACACATCCCATCCACGGCCTTTTTTATCTTTCGTTGATCGCTCTGAGGTGTGTGTGGCCTGGCTCCTCCATGCACTCAGTTCTTATTATTTTATTCTGACTCTCCATATCCTCGTACCCTCGTCGCAAACTACTTATCCTCCATCGGTTCCCCTTCCCTCACCACGCTCGTTCGCTTGTCTTCCCACCTCTCCTGCTCACGGTTGTTCTTGATCCGTTTACTTGGAATCTAGTCCGTGTTGTATTTTTGTGTTCTGTTCATTACCGGCTTCTACTTCACACCTCGCGGTTCATCCTTCGTTAGAGCAACTCGACTTTTGGAACTCGTTCCTGCCCTTCATTTATATCACGACATTGCTCTTTCCCACTCGCTCGTCCACAAAATATCTCGACGTTTGCGCTCTATATATATACTATTCTTCCCTCCCACCCATCCTTGCTATACTGCCTACCTTACTGGACAGTCAAAGGAAAGAGCGACTTAGTATCGACAGGGTAGTTAATGTACATCAGCACTCGCAACAGCCTCGACCTATCCTCAATATAGCTTCGAGACTACAACTTAGACTCGCCTCGCATCCACTCCTTTCAACTGACAGGAACCGAACGGTCAACGTCCTTCCTTGGGCCACCGTCCCATGCAACAGCCCAATACGAACAACTTGTATACTAACACACTGCACCAAACCACTACACTATCCTCACATTTGCGGATTTTGTATATTTAATTTATAACTTCAATTCTTGGCATAGCCAGGTATACCTTTCGTGAGTCACCCCGTCCGACACCGCTGTCGGCAAGGACGAGGCTAACAACATCCCAACAGGATCGAAATGGAGTCCATGATGTCCAACATCGGCCCGGCGTTCTACTGCTACAACCCAGAACAGAGCATGGCCGCCCGGCAGCACAACCACTTCATGCAGCACCACCAGATGTCGTACGCAGTGCCTACTCTGCCGTCAACACCCATCTACTCGCGGCCAAATTCGTCGTGCTCGCAGCAGCAGATGCAGATGCAGCCGCTCAGATCAATGACCAGTGTGCCGTCGAGCATCATGGCCCCCATGCCTTCGCCGCCGGCAACATCTTCGGCCATTATCAACGGCCACATCATGCACAAGCCGACTATCATGCTGGAGACTGAGCTCTGCGACGCCGATGGCCTGCACTATCCGTCCACACCGCCGCTGTCGACGGTGTCCAGCGCGATCAGCAGCCCCGGCAGCTGTGACATGCTGGCCACGCCGCTGAACCCCATGTTCTCAGGGCTGGACAGCTTCCGCAACCTGAAGGAGGCGTGCCCGACCGACTTTGTGCCCGATAATGGGTCCATGACTGGATGGAGCTCTTCACCTCCGCTGACACCTGGTGAGTCTTGGTTCCGCAATCGATTATCCCATTCAATTCCACAGGGGACCAGAAGCGGCAGCCCGTACACCAATGAGCGGCCGAGGTGGTCTCACATACATGACAATAAATTTCTGCGGGCCCCTCGCTGCACCTTTCAATTCTTTCCGTCTTTGTGTCTCCCGAACACTAGTGAACAACCGTTGCTAACGCATGCTCCCCAGTGTTTGTCCACTCCCACGCACAACAGATTCTGCCTATTGACAACTCACACGCGCCCATCTCGGTGCACAACGAGCTGCTTTCCGTGTCTGCTTGCCCTTCTCTCTCACCTTCGCCTTCCCCGTACCCGAGATCCATTGCATCTGAGCAGGACAACGATTTCTGTGACCCTCGGAACCTGACTGTCAGCGCGGTCGACAGTGATCTGTCGACAGAATTCTCTACTCTGCACTCTGATGTGGATGACGACTATTCCTTGAAGACGGAGCCGCTGTCGCCTGAAGCACATGGTGTGGCTGTCTGTGCTGTTGACTTTGAGCAATCTCTTGTGCACGGTGTTACTGGCCTGGACGACTTTCCGGAGCTGGAGTCGGAGGATGACTTTGTAAATGGGCTGGTGAACCTTGGTGGTGAGCTGTCTGCTATCTCTGCGGGATCTCCGTCCGCGGACCTGGCCAGCCGGTCACGCTCCAGCTCTTCGATCTCGGCGAACTCGGACTTTGAGTGCGATCAGTTTTTTGACACCTGGGACTCATCTCTGGAGATGGAGGCCCAGCAGTCGCACAAGCGCCAGCGGACAGTGTCCACCGGCATGAACATTTTCACGGCCGCGTCAGACTCTGCTGGCTCGAATGAGGTAGAGCAGGTGTCCAGTGTTTCGGACGAGCAGAATGACTCGTCGGACAACAACACAGACTCGGCAGGATCTGCCAGCCCAGAGAACATGGATGGCAACAGCAACACGCCGAGCGTTCCGGTTTCGACGAACCGTCGGGGCCGCAAGCAGTCGTTGACTGAGGACCCGTCGAAGATTTTTGCATGCGACCTTTGCAACCGGCGGTTCCGCCGACAGGAGCACCTCAAGAGGCACTACCGGTCTCTGCACACACAGGAGAAGCCGTTCAGCTGCCACGAGTGCGGCAAGAAGTTTTCGCGGTCGGACAACCTGGCGCAGCATGCCCGGACACATGGTGCAGGTGCTTTCGTCATGAACCTGTACGACGACGCGGAGATTGTGGCGGCGGCAACAGCATCGTATCCGCCACACCCCATGTATGCGCAGCATGCGGCTGCCATGGGCGATGACTTCTCCAACATGGGACGGGTGCTGTTCCAGGTGGCTGCAGAGATCCCGGGCAGCGCAAGCGAAGTGTCATCAGACGACGGCGGTGATGGCCAGGGCAAGAAGAAGCGGAAGCGGTCTGAGTAAGCTTGCTTACTGGCTCTTCGGCTGGCTGCGGCTGCTTCTGGGCAGCCGACCTGGCAATCGCATGTCCGATACGAATTTGATGACACATTCTTTTCAGACCGATGACCGCTACTTTTATGCGGAACGGTCCCTAGGGTTGGCTGTGGTGTTTAGAGGCGCCGTGTTGCGCTTTTGTTGATTGCCGCGGACACCCAATGAAAAATTGGCAGGAAAAAAGGGTTTGTGGCATTTCACAGGTTTTATATTATTGCAATATTGTATCAACACCCCTTGTCTGTTTCCGGCCGAAAGGTATCTTGTTTTGTTGTTCTACTGTCGAATGTTTAAGAGCCCATCACGATTTGCTAAAAAAGCGTCATCACAGTTGGAAAAGGGGAGGAGTTACATCTAAATTTTGTATTTGAGAGGTGGTGGTATGGGAGGCTTGTCGAGAAGGAATGCTCTACCGTTGACGGCATGAAGTATTATTCTGGCTTCATGACCTGAAAGAAGGGCAGATAAGAGTGTGCTGGCGGTGAACTGCAGCCAGACAGCCAGCTTTTCACTTTTTCCCCCGTTGTACTTCTGTGTTCTATTCTGTCTCTCTTCCTGGATTCGAATTTGTTTTTCACGCTGGTTTTCCCCCCCAAGTCAAGGAGTGTGCAGGTCACAGTCGCAGACGGAGACAAATCAAATTGGAATCAGTATTCAGCTAGACTTTCTTGAGCTTGTGATGTGTGCTCTGTGAAGTGATGGTGCTATGACTTGTCAAGGAGATGGTAGGCGAAATGGAATAATCGGTCCAGCACGTGACAATGGTGTACTACAGCCGCAACATAGCGTACGTCTGTGTGTGTAGATCGAAATAGGCGACACCAACTAGAGTTGGTCTAGATCGGTGATAATTTCTTTTTCCCGTTTTCCCTGTTTAGGTTTATCAGAAGCCTGGCGGGACGGCCAAAGCGCGATCGGGAGACAACGGCGTGGACCGGGCAAATTAATTTGAGGAAACATGGATCTAAGAGCGGAGCAGAAGCTAAATAAAGGAAACAAAATTGCAGTTGGGAAAAGACGGAGAGCTGTGGCAAGGATACAACGTGAGGAAGCATCCGGAGTATTTGGGGCAAATCGGACAATGTCAGACAGGCAGAAAAGCGAGGCTTAGCCCCACTTTAGTTTGCTTTTTTTGTCGGGCACATTTGCCAAGGCTACCAGGACGCAATTTCACAACAGCCAGCCAGCCAGCTAGCCAGCCCGGGCGTGAGTGTAAAACTGGGATTGAAGAGCGGCTGAGTTGAAAGGTGATCAGATCAACGGAGAGTGTTCCCAAAGAGGGAGATTGCCCGGTGTGGTGTTACCAGAAGGGTGTGAAGAGTCCAGGTATAGTGGCACGATGGGCCTCCAGGTGATCGGATTGGTGTCGGGGGGGAAGGACAGCTTTTACAGTCTGTTGCACTGTCTGGTGCAGGGACACCAGGTGGTGGCGCTAGCGAATCTGTACCCAGGGGACGAGAGAGGCGAGGGTGAGGAGGGTGAGGAGGGCGACCTGAACAGCTTCATGTACCAGACGGTTGGTCACGAGGTGGTGCCGCTGTACGGCGAGGTGACAGGTCTGCCGCTGTACCGACAGGCGATCGAGGGCCAAGCAGTGCAGCAGGGCCGGGAGTATGCGGCGGACGAGACGACAACGGGGACGACAGGGACGATGGGAGACGAGACCGAGTCGATGACGCGGCTCTTGCGCCGGGTGATGGCAGCCCACCCGTCAGCCGAGGCCGTGTGTGCGGGTGCGATCCTCAGCACGTACCAGCGCACGCGGGTCGAGTCGGTGGCCGGCCGTCTGGGACTGGTATCGCTGGCCTATCTCTGGCAGCTGCCGCGGCAGCTGTCGTCGTCGAGCCGGTCGACGTATCTGGGCGACCTCGGGCTGGCCGGCCTGGATGCCCGGATCGTCAAGGTGGCCAGCGGCGGCCTGGACGAGCAGATGCTGTGGGCCGATGTGGCCAGCGCGAGCGGCCAGACACGGCTGCAGCGGGCACTGCAGCGATTTGGCCGCCTGAACGGAGAGAATTGTGCGGATGACAGCGTGGCCATGCTGCTGGGCGAGGGTGGCGAGTACGAGACGCTGGTGCTGGACGGGCCGCGGGCGCTGTTTCGTGTCGGAGCCGTGGCCGTGGCCGAGGAGAACTGCCGGGTGGTGCGAGAGGGCGGCGGGAGTGCGTGGCTGCAGGTTGGGAAGGCGGTGGTGAAGGGAAAGGGGAGGGAGGACGAGGACGAAAAAAAGGACAAGCAGACGGCTCAGGTACGCGTGCCTGGAATTTTGGATCCGCGGTTTGAGAGCGTGCTGGCCGACATGAAGAGTCTGACTGCTGCTGAGACGGTCTCATCGACGTCTATCCCGATCTCGACTTTCCCTACTTTGTCTCTTCCGATTTCGACCTGGTCTGTCCTCCCGGAACAGTGCGACTGTCTGATTGGCGAGGCGGCCCAGTCGGTCGTCGACCAGGTGCGCGTCCGGTTGCAGCAGCTGTGGCCGACAACCGAATCACCGCCCGAGCCGACGCACTGCATCATCCGCACGCTCGTCGTGCTGCGCCGCATGGCCGACTTTGCTGCCGTCAACGCGGTCTACGGCCGGCTGTTTGGCAGTGCCCAGCCGAACCCACCGGCTCGCGTGGCCATCTCGTGCGGCGATCTGCTGCCAGACGGCCTGGACGTGGCCGTGCATCTGACCGTGCTGCTGCCTCCTCTGGCCGCCTTGACCTCAACCCCGACTCTCTCCTCAGATCGCCAGGGGCTGCACGTGCAGTCGCGCTCTTACTGGGCGCCCGCCAACATTGGACCCTACAGCCAGGCCGTCTCGGTGCGTGTCGATGTCGATGTCGATGGCGATGTCGACCAGGCTGACGGTCCCCGTCTCGTCTGCATCGCCGGCCAGATCCCGCTCGTCCCCGCTTCCATGGACCTGCCTGATGCCGCGGTCGAGACCGGTGCCCTGGTTGGCGAGCAGCTGCTGCCACTGGTCGTGTCGGGCCCCGGTTTGGCATCGTCGTCCGTCCGCGCCCCGTCTCCTCCCGCCTCCTTCGCCTTTCAGGCCACCTTGGCCCTGCAGCATCTCTGGCGCGTCGGCACTGCTGTTGACGTCCGCTGGTGGGCTGGTGCTGTGGCCTACGTGCCGCGGCAGAGCGGTCTGGCGGCCGGTGGCTTGTCGCGCCAGGCCATCGACGTCGCCAAGGCCTGGCGGGCTGCCCATGCGTGGCGACCAGAGCTGGCAGACAGCAGCGACGATGACAACGACGATGGACCGGACCTATGGGATCGCCATTTTGACGCCCGGCACTACCAGCTAGCAGGCGACGACAGCAACAATAGCAGCACGGCCCTGCAGCTCCCAGACTGGACGGCGGTCGCCCCAGCATCCGCGTCGTCTTCGACCGTGCCGCCTGTCTTCCTGGCCGAGGTCGAGGAGCTGCCGCGCGGAGCTGCGGTCGAATGGCATGCGCTTGCTGGTTTCAGTCACGTGACCGCCGGTAGTATCGAGCAGCACACCACCAGACATGGCCCAGGCAGCGGTTTCGTGCAATACGAGACGGCCGTCAAAGACAGCCGCCTGAAACAAACAGTGCGCATGTGGCCACGTGGTGCTGACGCCGGCACGCTTGCTGAGGCGGCCCTGCTCGATGGCACGGCCGCCGAGCTGGTGTACGTGGACCCGGCCAGCTGCAGCCTGTCGGCGATCACGTGGACGTCGGTGCCGGTGGTGCCGTGCATCTCGCTGTGGAACGGAGACGGTGAGAGGCTGGCGGCGGTAGTGGTAGGGTGATGGACGAGAGGAGTGAAGAAAAAGGTCAATTGAGACAGATATGGGTCTATCAAAGCCGTCACAGCCACCAATTCAGCCGTGCGGCTGCACGACGACGACGACGACGAGCGAGGCCACCATCAGGGCAAAGGCCACGACGGAGACGAGCAGCACGGTGCCGCGGCTGGCCGGAAACTTGCCGCGCAGGATCCACTGCTGGCTCTGGTAGTAGCGGTGGTAGCCCAGGAAGAGGATCAAGATGCTGATGCCAAGAAAGGTGCTGCCCAGCGGCCGGCCGACGCGGTGAAGTGCGTCGAGCTGCGAGCTGCTGTCGGAGGAGGTGCTGAGGCGGAAGAGCTGCGTGACGGCGATGCCGATGGAGGAAAAGGCGAGGGAGGTGCGCAGCCAAGCGAGGAAAGTTCGTTCTGGGGGATTAGCGGGAGGGAAGAGGAGAAAAGAAAGAGGAGAGAGGAGGAGGAGGGAGGAGAAGACGAGATGAGAAAAAAAAGAGAAGCGAGGAGACGAGAAGAGAGGAAAGGAAGATGATGACAAGAACAGAATCAAAACAACAGACACTCACCCAATGCCAAATGGTCCCTTGCCACACTCCCCTTGTTCTCTAGCTCCAGCGTCTGCACACTAGCCAGCAGTGACGCCCACCAGCTCAGCGGCTGTTCCGCTCCGTCTGGCCTGTCGTGACTGGCCTCGGACGTCGCTGTAGGCGGTGCTCTGCGTCGTCGGGGGGGTGTGCTGCTGGCTGAGGTCACGGCCGTGCTCTGATAGTCGATCGGTCGACCGGCGGCACTGTCATTGTGGAGCAGAGACTCCATTGGAACGACAGGAGCACGCGGTGTGTCGGTGTCGTAGAGAGAATTGGCGCGTCGACGGCCAATCTCGAGAATGACCTCGATGCGGTCTTGCGGGCGGACAGAGGCTGGAGAGCGGGTGCGGCTCAGAGGACGGCTCGGCGGATTGGACGGACTGGGGCTCTGCGGGTTGATTGGACTGGGACTCGGCGGACTGAATGGACGGGCTGAATCATCGCATTGGACCATCTTGATGTTTGTGCATATACTCCGTATGTGCAGACTATGTACTCCGTATAATATATGCACCTGCCAAGAGGAAATCACGTCAACGGACGCAGAATGGCGCTAGGCCGGAAAGCACGTGCACTGCAGCTACTGGAGCTGCCACCAGCCGGCCTCGTCACTGCTTTGCCAGCTGCTCGACGATGATGATTGTAGCGGTCTGTTGTGATTGTAGGACATGTTCAGGCGTATTACGTGCTGTACATAACTATACTGCCCGTGTCATACATATTCCGGTTGCTGCATATCACGGGATCCACAAGCGCGGGTCACGTGAGCTGTATCCCCATTAACCCCACGTGATACTCGACGACAGCTTTCACGACGGAGGCAAACACGCAAACACGCAAACGCACCAGCACACACGACGATGGCGGCCACGGAGAAGCGGACAGAGCCTATGGCGGTGGACATTCCGGCGTTTGCGGCCGCGCAGCTGGACCTGCTAACGGCCGAGCTGCAGAGCGAGATGGCAGAGACGGCGACGGCCATTGGCAGCCACACGCCAGCAGCACTACAGCGGGCAGGTCTGGCGTTGACGAACCTAGTCGTGGACGGACGGCGGACAGGCATGGGCGGGCGAACTGTGCTGACGCTGGTGCGTGACGGAGCGCTGAGCGTGGCTAAGAACAGTGAAGACGGCAGCGAGCTGCCGGAACACGGCCTCCGGACCGGCGACATTGTATTGGTGGCCGAGCAGCCAGGCGGCAGCGCGAAGAAGCGGGAGATGCGGGAGCTGGAGCAGCGAGGGTCACGAGGCGTGATCACGCGGGTGCGGCGGACAGGACTGGACGTGGGGCTCGACCAGGGCGACAGCGACAGCAGCAGAGAAGAAGCCGTGGACGTGCTGCTGGCCGGTCGCGTCTGGCTGGTCAAGCTGGCGGACGACGTGACCTTCCGGCGCATGTCAGCGGCGATGCAGACGCTGCAGACGATGCCATCTAGCGAGTACACGAGCCTGATGCGGGTGCTCTTTGGGCAGGCATCGCCGTCGCCGGCGGCACGCGAGAACGAGGAGGACGCGATTCGCTGGATTGACGGCTCGCTGGACGCATCGCAGCGGGCGGCCGTGCGGTTTGCGTTGGCAGCGCCCGAGGTAGCCCTGATCCACGGGCCGCCTGGCACCGGCAAGACGCACGCGCTGGTGGAGCTGGTCCTGCAGCTGGTCGGTCGCGGCCAGCGCGTGCTGGTGTGCGGGCCGTCCAACATTGCGGTTGACAACCTGGTCGAACGGCTGGGACCACACGGCGTTCCTATGGTGCGACTGGGCCATCCGGCACGCCTGCTGCCGTCTGTGGCCGGCTATGCGCTCGACGTGCTGACCCAGACGTCCGAGGCCGGCGCCATCGTGCGCGACGTGCGTGCCGACATGGACAGACAGCAGGACGAGCTGCGGCAACTGCAGAAAGGCCAGAAGCTGTCGGCCGCCGCTCGACGTGCGGCCCGTCGCTCTGTCTACGGCGAGCTGCGGGCGCTTCGCCGCGAATACCGCGACCGCGAGCGGCGCTGCGTCCACGACCTCGTCGCCGGCAGCCGCGTCGTGCTGGCAACGCTGCATGGCGCCGGTGGCAGCCAGCTGCGGGTGGCGGCCGGCGACCAGGCCAGCCGCAACTTTGACGTGGTCGTCATCGATGAGGTCGGCCAGGCACTCGAGGCACAGTGCTGGGTGGCGCTGCTGGGCGCCCGCAAGGTGGTGTGTGCGGGAGATCACCTGCAGCTGCCGCCGACGGTGAAGTCGAGGGGCAGTGGAGGGGGAGGGGGAAAAAAGAAGGGAGGAAAGGGAAAGGGAGGGAGTGGAAAAGGAGAGAAGGGAAAGAGCGAAAAGGAAGATGGGAAAGAAGCCGAAAACGAAGCACACACCACTCTCTCCCTCGAATACACCCTCTTCGACCGCCTTCTCGCTCTACACGGCGACTCGATCAAGCGCATGCTGACGACACAGTACCGCATGCACGAGCGCATCATGCGCTTCCCGTCCGACACGCTCTACGGTGGCCACCTGGTGGCGGCCGAGGCTGTGGCCGGCCGTCTGCTGCGAGATCTGCGCTACGGCGACGCAGACGACGGCTGTCCGGTAGCAGACACGGATGACACGCGCGAGCCGCTCGTCTTTATCGACACGCAAGGCGGCGACTTTGCCGAGGGGGACCAGACGAGCGAGCAGACATCCCGAGGGAAACTCACCGACAGCAAACACAACACCTTGGAAGCTGCCCTCGTGCGGCAGCACGTCCGCGCGCTCGTCGCCGCCGGCGTCCGGCCCCAGGACATTGCTGTCGTCACGCCCTACAGCGCCCAGGTGGCCCTGCTGGCGCCGCTCAAGACCGCCTTGGCCGGGCTCGAGGTCGGCACCGTCGACGGCTTCCAGGGCCGCGAGAAGGAGGCCGTCGTGCTCAGCCTGGTGCGCAGCAACTTGACCGCCGACGTCGGCTTCCTGGCCGATCGCCGCCGCCTCAACGTGGCCATGACACGGCCAAAACGGTCGCTCACCGTCATCGGCGACTCTGAGACTGTAGGACGGTGAGCTTTCTTTTTTTTTTTCCCCTCTTTCTTTTTTTCCTCTTTCTTCTTTTCCTCCTCTCTCTTCCTTCTTCTTTCTTCCTCTTTCAACTGCTAACCAGCCAGAGGAAGCACCTTCCTCAAACAGTGGATGGCCTTTCTCGAAGAGCATGCCGATCTGCGCTATCCAGACTCGTCCGAGGCCGCAGCCGAGCCTTGAGTCCCTGTTGCTGACTAATCACTACCTTCCGGCTTGGGCTTCTCTTCCGGCGCATCGCATCGTGCCGTGCTCTCGTAATGCCTGCTGTACATAAAACGGGTATGCGAATACGGAGGACCGGTCGCACCTGCTTGTTTCGCTGTCCCGCTGTGCGACGGATGCCGTGCCTTCCCAGTCCGGCCTCACGAGCTCGTAACTTGGCCTTCTTTCCCTTCTCATCTTCAACCTCTCCTTTTTCACCCTCTCCTTTGCTCATCCTCATCTCCTCCCTTTTCATTCATCCTCTCCTTTTCTCAATCTCATCTCTCATCCTCATCTATACTCTCTTTCCTCCTCTCCCACTGCAGCCTTACCAACCACGGTGCGAGACCTCCCACCCGACCCATCCGTGACACCACACACGCCGCAAACACGTCCGTTCGCCGAACCCTGGCACATCCGACGTCTGACACTGCAGAAGGAATACGGCGTAAAGCTCAAACACAAACAATGGCTGGGCCTCTTGCGACCCTCGGCCCCTGCATCGACTGGGCCCACCAGCAACGTTGAATCCTACCGTGCCAGCAGCTGCGCCTTACCTCTTTGGGCGCCCTGCTGCAACTGTCGCTCCATTCTCGAATCTCCGCCGTTGTTTCTTCTCTTTGCTTTGGCGCCGTTCCGGCTGTTTCATCCACGGGGCCTGTGTGGTTCCCCCCCCGTCAAACTGCTCAAACTCTCAGACAGCCTTCGCTTCGCTCTGCCAGCGTCTGGCCTCGTTCCTGGCCATCGCCACCGCCCGCCCGCTTCAGATACATCGCATCATCATTTCTATTTCTAAACCCGCAGAGCCCGCCTTTTTCTTTGCTCGCGGACCGTTCCCCTTCCTCCACGCTCTGCAAGCTTGGCTTGGGCCCTTCTCCCCCGTCCCACCGCCCTAGCATGCCAACCAGCAGCTAGGATCCCTGCATACTACCACCTTATTATATTGCAGGTATCTTACTTGAACTCGTGTCGCATACTCACTCTTTTCTCTCTCTCCAGAGTACACCCCCTTAAGACGGTCGCGCCCACCCTCATCTACACAGCGTCTGTTTCTGTTAATTGTCTGCCGCTGGTTCGAACGGCGCTCTCTCTCTCTCTCTCTTGCTCTTTCGCTCTGTCGCTCTTTCGCCCTTTCGCTCTCTCACCTTTGTCACTCTCTTCCACTCTGGCTGGGACAGAGCGGCCATCCATTCGTTTCAACGTGTCTGGTCCACGCCGCACAGCACTCAGTCCTCTCTGTCCACCACCACCAGCGCAGCGGTCTTTGCCGGTGCCCGATGGATCACGCCGGCACGAACCCGCGACCTCGTCTTTCCGCCAACTCCATCGCCTCTCGTGGTCATGAACAGAGCCACCATGTTGAAGCCGCTCTCCAGCCCGGGTGTAGACCGGCCCAGGGCCTCGCGCCAGTCTGTCCGGGGACGCATCTCGGCTCCAATCCCCATGCCCGATCCCCTTGACCTCAAAGAGCAGCAGTCCGTCCCCAGTGAGTCTGGTGCTGTGCATGAGTCCTGCCCGAGTCCCATGCCAAAGCCAGTCCAGTCCGCTTCTTTCGACCCGGAATCGGCAGAGGTCGTGCCTGTGGTGGCGGCACCGGTCGAGAATGCCAAGAGCGCATCAGTACCCGACGCTTCCGGACCCCCTGCAACGACCTTTCCGCCTGCATCGGCCTCTCTGCTTCCCTCCCCTCTGCAGAGAGAAGCAGGCACCAGCTCGCCTGCATCGGCTAGCCAGCTATCACCCGCTTCCACACCACAGCCGCGCCCTCTCTCGAAGCGACCGCCACCACATGCCATTGCCACCAGCTCGACTCTGCTCTCAGACTCCCCTCCTACTGCCAGAGGCTCAAAACGCGTTTCCTCGGCCCTTCAGCAACGTGCCCCTCCAAATAACGTGCGATACTCTGAAGCCAGCGCCAGATCGGAGAACCCCCGAATCAGCCAGAGCAGAGATACCGGCAGCGACATAAGGCCTCAGCGGAAAAAGTCTGGTTTTCGTGGCGCTTTCAGCAAGCTCTTCAGCCGCCGGAAGCACGTTGATAGCTTGCCCCCTCCCAGCAGCCAAGCTTCTCATTACGACACCCCCCCACTGCACCGCAGCGTGCGTTCGGTATGTTTTTTTTTTTTTTTTTTCGTCGTCCGCCTGCGCCTCCTCATACTGACTGCTACAAGGATCCCACTGTGCTCAGCATCTCAAAGGAGGCCGAGCCTGGGCGTTCGACCTCGCTTCCCCTCAGCGAGTATGGTCGCGCACTCCGGTCGCACTCAGTCGGTCCTGGCGCCATGTCGATCATTGACAGCGTGCGGACGTCCCTACATGCTGACGGCCCGTCAACGGTCCAAGACGACGCCGCTCGCAGTCGCTCATCCGCAGCTACGGCCACGACGGTAACCCGCATGCGTATTGCACAGCACCACTTGCGCCGTGGTGCCGGGGGTTACGGAAGCAGCGGAGACATTCTCGGCGGGGGGGAGTGGGCCGGCCTGTCTCCCCGACCTGCAAGCGTGCATGCCCGAGCTACTCACCATCCGCTCTCATCTACCGGCCTGGGTGGCGGTGCTGCCACAAGCCGAGGGAACTTGGCAGGCAATGTTGACGGAATCGTGCCGTATCGCGCTGACGAGATCGGCCGTGCCATCACATCTGACCTGGTGGGAGCGACAGACTTGGGTCTCAGGAGACGTTCTCGGTCGTTGTCTGGTCTGCGCGACCTGACCTTTGGTCGGGACAGGTCCCGTCGCCGCAGCGATGAGATCCGTTACTGGCGTGAGAGCTACGATCCGACGCTCATGTCTCCTCTCTCCGACGAGGATGCGGACGGCCCGGAGACTCGCACAGGCCACGCAGATGACAACGGCATTGAGGGCCGGGACGGCGACGACGACGATGACGACATCCGTGAACGCGATCTTGCGCGTCGGCACAGTGGAAGCCCTTCGGACTTTCTCAATAATGGCGGGCTCAGTGGCGCCCTTCTGCCCAGCCTGCCTGCCACACCTGGCTCCCCGGACTCGCCGAATACGGCGATGCAACCGTTTTCCTTTGGCAACTTATCCGGCCTGCCCGAAATGCCACACACCGCCAACATGAACTCCCGTCTCGACATGCTCGAGTCCCGCATGCATCGCGTCGAGCATGTCGTCGACCAGCTCTTCCACGCCGTGGCCGAGCTCAAGGAGCACCCGAGATCTGCGCACTCGTTTGCCAACGACACGGTCATGTACACCTCGCCATCAGCAACGGCAACAGCAGAAATGCGGCCGATTTACACGGCCTCGACATCGGCCAAGCACCGCTTTGCTCCCGCCGCCTCATCACGCTGCAGCAGCCGCCATTCAGACCGCTCCGGCAACTCCACCGCCTCCTTCGACTCGGACATGCACCAGTCACACCTGTCCTTTGGCGAAGGTCGCACCTACATCGGCTCGCTCCACCCGCCATCGACGGCGGCCACGCAGGTGAAGCCTGTGCCCATGCCGGCATTCCCACCGTCAGTCGCAGCCACAGTCAGAGAAGCGGCGAGCCTGCCGGCACTTGGCGCCTCCATTGGTCGCGGCACGTCGCCAGCCTCAGCCGCAGAGATGGCAGCACAGCTTGAAGCAGAGCGGGCTGCCCGCCAAACGCTCGAGGCCCAGGTCAAGAAGCTGAATGACCGCATCAACGTCCTCTCCACCACCATGTACGCCATCGTGCGCGACCCGGCAGCACAGCAGAAGCGCAGCCTTGAGCCTCTGTCCTCCCCGGTGTCAAGCACAGGCAGCATCCGTGACGCTGTCGCCACAAAGCTCACGCTACCACAAGCCATGGGCAAGCTCGAGCGGCCGTCGACCCGGGAAGACGGCAGCAGCAACGTCGACCCCAGCGGTGGCGACAGCCCCGAGCAGCAGCGAAAGACGTCCAGGACTCTCAGCCTGGGCCAGCTGACGCTTGGCAAGAGCGCCGTGCGCGCATGAGCAGCATCTTATCTTATGAGTGCGATGATACCCACGTTTTCGACTGGCCTTTGTTTGCTGCCCTCGTTGCTCTACTTGCTACTAACAAATGCCCGTTCTTGGGTCTCCTTGCTTATTCCCTTTGCCCCGTCCGACCTCAACTGTATTATACTTAGCTCCTCTGTCCTTTCCTTACCGTGATACTACGAAATCCCGCGTTTTATCGTCCTATTTGCCCTACTGTAGGCATGACCTCTTTACCTTTATTTTGTCCTCTGTTTCGTTCAAACTGCTTGTTTCGTCAGCAACCTCTTTCGTCTGGCAAGCACGTGGCACTAATGTATTATTATCCGCAGCGGAAGCCCGCCCGCCTTTTGATTTTGGCATACGTATTGGAAAGCCCCTATTTGAAGCAGAAGTATGCTCCATATGGAGAAATCGTACGCCATAATATATAAGATACCAACCATATGTACTCCGTACGGAGTACCATCCAACTTCGTCCACCGAAGGCTGAGCTGGGGAAAGCCGACCTTCTGTATTAGGAATAGCGCAAGTGGGGCTTATCTTCGAATAGGTAATAGCTCTTACTCCGCAATCGCGCTGGATTGAGCGCATGAAATTTTAGGTTGCCCGTTTCTCACGTAATCAATATTCGCGACCTAGTCTCATCAGGATCTGTTCTTTTGGTGATCATCTTGTCCTCCTGTTCCGTCCAGCTCTCAATTGCCCCTGGCCATCCTGTGACAGCGCTATCTTCCGATCTCAACACGGTTCTGACGCCCGATTGTATAGCGCGCCAGCAGAAGCATTGCATCAAGGCAGACGCGAGAACGAAGTGAAAAGACGAGGCACGATCGCAAGCATCATGTCGCACACGCAGTGGGTCGACTGGACGAAGACCACGCAGTCCAAGGACTACCGTGGCTCCAATTCATTTGCGACGTTTATGATCATTGGCCGTAGGTGCTTATTGTTTGCGTGTGATTTCTTCGCGACGTTGCGCTGACCTCTTGCGCCGACAGCCGTGTGTTTCTTTCTGGGCATCCTCTTTGCCTCCTTTCCGTACGACTTCCCGCTGCTCTGGACGTCGGACCCGGTACCGCCGGCGTACTATGACCAGCTAGAGACGCACCTCAAGTTTGTGCACCAGTCGCCGCCGCTGATTGCGCGGCTGCTGTCGATGATCATCAGCGTCGGCTTTGCCGGCTTCTTCATCAAGCTGTTCCGGCCCTCCGAGGCCAACGTGCTGTTTGACGGCGCCAGCCTGGTGCTCTACCTCATCGGCACCGGCGTCTACATTGCCAACATCGTCAAGGGCCTACGCACCGTCAGCGCCGGCATCTGGGAGGACCCCGAGGCCTTTGAGACCATCAGCGGCCCGCTCACCGGCGAGGTCGTCCTCGGCCGCGAGGACAGCCTCCAGGTTCTGTCTGCCTCCAACACCATCCTGGCCCTCATCCTCGTCGGCGTGCTCGCCCTGCAGATCGGCCAGTGGCACGCCGAACGCCGCGAGGCCGACGACGAGACCAAGCGCCGCTCCGGCCCCAGCAACAGCAGCAGCAACGGCAACAGCCACAGCAACAACAACAATAGCAGCCACAGCAACAACAGCAATGCTACCAGCAGCAGCAATGCTGCCAGCACCAAGAAGAAGCAGTGAGGGCTTCCGCATCAGAGGACGAGAGGGAAAAGGCCTGCATGGCTGTGTGTGTTGGGTAAATTGGGAACAGCTGATACGGCATCGTCGGAATGCCGGCAACAGCCGTGATATGGGACTCGTACATATTACAGTCTAGTCGTCGCCTACGTGCCAGATCAAGCAAAACAGCCAATACAACGGTAGTAACACCATACCTGCGAAAGCCTTGCGACAGATCAAAGCACGCAAAAAAAAATCACGAGTATTAGGAAAATCAACAAGCCGACAAGCAAAGAGTGGAATTAGGATAGTGGACAACCAGCTGCGTGTATTTCTATTTGGTAAGATGGATTAAAGAGTGATATTGCTCTGCAATTGTATCGTATCTTGCTCTACTTAAAAACACCTACGCAGTATCCAAACGCCCAAGTCAAAGCTTAAAACAAACCCGAAAACGAGTAGGGAGAGAAAGAACAGGTGGCAGTGCCGTATAAAACGAATGCTAGCCCTAAAGGCTCTGTCTGGTATCATATGCATGCATAAAGAAACAAGTACTCAAAACAAACCCAAAAGCCGAAGGAAACAAAGTAATACAAAAAATAAGAAGGGCTGGAGCTCTACTTTCGCCGTAAGTCCGGCGTTGATTGCACGCTGTCTGGCACATAGTGGCCGAGGTCCAGGCTTGCTGCTGCCATCATGTCGGAGAATGTTGTCTGCCGAATTCCACTTTGTTGCCGCTGAGATCCACTGTTGCCCGTTACCGTCGCCACCGGAGGTGGTGTCTGGAGAGCTGAAGGAAAAATAGTGCTTTCTTGGAAGCCAGCATGTGCAACGATGCTTGGGTCTGCACCAACATTGATCTCCTCCATCCCGGGAAGGCTTTGCTTCCACTGCTCCTGTTGATGTCGGGACAACGAACCTCGCATGTTTCGAATCGGGGGCACAACAATAGCATCCAGAGAAGCAGTCCCTCTGGACCTTGGAGGTGAAACTGTTCTGTAACTCCCAGCGCCACTGAAACCAGGATTCATCGTTCGCTGGCCACCATCGCTGGCCACTGTCGAGAAGTGCGACACGGGCGACGTCGACTGCTTGCGAATAAAATCTGACCGGAAGGCCGTGTCCTCTTGTAGCATCGGCGAACTGATCGACAGTGGGTTTTTGATTATGTTGCCAAACGAGGAAACTGTCCGGGACCGCTTGTAGTAGCTTCTTCCACCAGGCATCCCACTGCTCGGCTGTCCCTTGCGCCGGAGACGGTAGCTCCCAGCCCACACCATGGCGCCGATCAGCAGGAGCCCTCCCAGGCCACCTACTACGCCGCCGATGACCGATGCGGTAGGAAATGGTTTGGTTGATTTGCTGCTAGTGCTTGTAGCTGCACTTTCACTACTGGTCGTGGTGCCAGCACCAGTCGTGCTTGTAAAGGCAGCCGTCGGTGACGAGTCAGTAGTCGGCACTACGGCGACAGTCGTCTCTGAAGAAGTCGGTACAGTGGAGGAAGAGAAAACTGTTGTGGCTCCTGCTGTCATTGTCGGTATTGCTGACGTGGTGAGTGAGGTTGTGACGGGAGCTGTATTCTGGTCGGCGTCCCGTGTACAATCTCCGGAACTGTTGCAAGAGTATCCAAACGGACAGCAAGTACCAGAGCCGCAGTGTGTCAAGACTCCGTTGAGCGCAGTAGTCTTGACACTTGCGTTCGGATAGTTATCCACATCTTGTAGGCTTATGTCGCAGGAAATCGGGCGAATAGTTGAGCAGCTTTCTCCTGATGGACAGCAGAGGATGGTGGTGTTTCCCGCTAGGACATCGCAGGTCGAGCCGGAAGGGCAGCAGAAGTTGCTTGGAAGGTTGCTTTCTGCACATGCGAAGAAGTTGGAAGAGCAGCCTTCTGACCGTGATACTAGAAGCGGATGATTATCCATAGAAACTGAGTAAGCAAAGGCGTTGTGCGGTGTCCAAATGGAGACCAGTATCACGAATGTCCAGGTTGTTGGTATTCGGGACATATTTGAGCGAGGCATATCGATTTGGTTGCTCGTTCGTTTGCGTATGTGTTTAAAGCTCTCGCTCTGATGGCATAAGTTGTTTGTAGAATATGTGTGATTGTGAGGTGTACGGGTGTCAGTGGTGTATTCAGCACGGCTGGAATTGTGTTGGGGGTGACAAGGATTTGGGAGAGGTATGCAGAAAGGAAGAGCTGAAAATCAGAACTAAAACAGCAAGGTATGAACGGGAAGAGGTTGGCGGCAAGACGGTGCCTTGAAATACAAGACGGAGCCACAGCAATGGAGTGATTCATGAGCACGATTTGGGGCCTCAAGGGGCCCAACCAAAGCCACCAGGTGAGGCTAGTGGGCTACCTCAAATACCAAAGGATAATAAAAGAGGGTAGAAAGGCGCAGCCAAAAGAACGTGCGGTTTCGTGGACGAACAGTGTTGGGGTCTGAAAGAAAGACGGTGAAAGGCCAAGGGCAGGCTCTAGAAGGAGGCAGGCACGAGAGGGACGAACAAACGACTGGTTCTCTGGGTCCAGGATTAAGTGAGCAGTCCAGTTTGTTCATGCACCAAAGATCGCCACATTGTCACTAGGACTCTTTGTCTGGCCATGTGGACCATGCCGCTTTGCTGGATCGGAATGCCAAGGAGTGCACGAGGCACAAAGGAAACGACAAGATGTCTGGTTTGCTAGCACAAGGAGAGGTGGAGCTGAAAGGACTGGAAAGACCGATCCACGGTATGTCTGCGAACGAATAGAGTCGTGAACAAACGGACAGAGCTTCGGCTGGAAAGCCAGTGCGACAGGACAGGAGGAGACGACGTATGCAGACGTTTCATTAGCCACTTGTTGCGAGCTGTCGCTTGCATCTGCCGCCTCGTGGTTTCGTTGATGCACAGAAGCCGGCCAAACGACTGGGTGGGAGGATCTGCGTTCGTGCAAGCGCTTGGTCGCTACCGTGTTAGAGGAGCTCTGGCCGTCAATCGTTGGGGGCGGTTGCCTGTGGCTCCACAAAGTTTATTCTTAGCACAGCCCCCCAAGCTTTCATTGGATCTCAGCAGTCTGCCTCTTTGAATGGGAATTGTAGGAAAAACGTGTGCCTGGCGTGTAGGTCCTTTGCCTTTCTTTGTCATTTGGGTGCGATCGATTGGTTTATATCTGTAAAGAAGGTTGCCGCCCGGAAATTCGCTCTTTGAACACTGGCGAGGCAATAAAGGGATTGAGCAACGGTCCTTGAAATTATCGACGGCTTCCTGGTGATAGAAAGTCTCGAAATATTGGTGAAAGAGCGATGAAATGTACATCGTTTGGCAAAGTCATAGTCACAAGAATGTAAAAGATATGTGAATCATAGAGCTTAAGAGCAGGAGCGTATGACCAATATTCCCGGAACAACTTCTCGCCGTCTTGCCGTAGAAAGTGAGGCCTTGGAAAGTGAGGACAGTGACGCATATCGCAACAACTGAAATGCACGCTTTTACACACCAGAAACAATGACTGACAGGCAAGAACAGTCGGAAGCAGCCATGGGTTTGCTCTGCAATGTGTCCTTTCGCTGCCGTGCGGCCAGCCGGCCGCTCCTGTCGTCATAGCCCTGGTGCCGCGCGGGTTGCATAGGGAGGAGACAGACGTCCAATCGACGACACGGACGAATGAGATATCCCATATATGTCCCTTCCCCCACCCTCAGCCAGAGAGCCGCGCGGGATCTGCTTCTTCATGCTAGTTTGGGCCGTGTATCGCTGCTCTGCTCCATGAACCGCTGAGATCTCTGCAATCGCTGGTGGCGTACTCTGGCCTGGCTAAATAGCTGAGCGACAGGGCCAGAGGGCGGCAAAAGGCAAGAAAGGTTCGCGAGAACAGAAAGAACCGCCTTGCTTCCGTCTGTTTCGGGTTGGCGCTGAGCAGAAGCGAGTCGGGACGCTTAATGAAGGCGGTCGTTGTCTATATATCTGTTCGAAGCACTTTGTCACTAGGCAGGATTCTTGCGATCAAATTGTAGATTTCATATGATTTTTCGTATTTCATGATACGGTGAGCCATATCCCAGGCACCGACTACCTATTATCCTTTTCATCCCACCTAACCGGGTGGCCAATATCCTATCATCCTATCCAAGGATGGCCACTTCCATAAACTCCAGTGTCCAATGCTATGACGGGGTATATGATCCCAGAATGCTTCCCAACCGGTAAGAAGACCCCTCTTCCATCATAAAAATAAAGAAAACAAAAACATGGAAAGAAGCGAGGACCCTGCCAACTAGATCAGGAGAAAGTCCCAGCCCTTCATCTGCATCACGTCCCGCCAGTGGACGTATTGTTGTTGGCTGTCGCTCATCGATGAGCCAACCGACTCAGGCGACGAGGGCTGCTGGCCCTGCTGCTGCAAAAGGTCCTGCTGGTGCCACACCTCGTGCAGAAGAGACACCACGCGGCCGAATGAGCCGACGTATGCCTGATCGCCCATCTGCTCGATGCGTTCCGCAAAAAAATCCTGGAACGGCGAGCCTGGTACAGACACGGCCCCGGCCATGAGATACACCCACACCACGCTCCGATCATAGCCGGCTGCACCACATGGGATCATCTGCAAGACTGCCGTCAGCTTCTCCACCAGCCCGATGCAGCTTGGCTGTGCCGGATGGAAGCCTGGCACCAGCGAGCAGAGGTACACGCGGGCCGCTAGACGGAAGGCTGCCGTCATGTTCTTCGACAGCTGCTTCGGGCTGAGGGTGCCGTTGGCATTGAAGGGCGGCCTGACCGGCGCCTCACCCATCTCCGTCAGCCCAATCTGGTCGCCCAAGACGCTGACGTGTTGGCACAGCATGATGTCGTCCATCCCACCCGCCTTCAGCGCCTCCAGGCAGGCGATCTCCGAGATCAAATACATGACCCGGTCCTCGCAGCCCATCAGCTCGCGCAATCCCAGCGAGGTTTCATGTGCCGGCGACAGGTGCTTCTCCCGGTACGTGTGCGCAAATGTCGGCGCCCGTCCCTGCATGGTCGCGCCCAGGATGTCGATCCAGGCCGTGAGGGTCATGTTGAACGGCGTCTGCGGCTGCGGCAACGATGTCTTCAGTGGTTCCTGGGATGACACCTCCAGGCTTTCAGTGACCAGTCGCGGAAGATCCAGCTTCTGCACGACCGACACGGCAGCCTGAAAGTGCTGGTGCCACGACACGTCTGGGAGGTCGTCGTCGAGGCGACCGACAGAGCACTGGAAGAAGATCATGCCCAGCGTGGCCTCCAGAATCTGCTGGTAATTCTCTTCGCACGGCAGGGCGGCACACAGCGTGGAGATCGTGGCGTAGCGGTGGCGCATGACATCACCGTCCAGCTCTGAGCCGTGCGGCTCGCCCAGCATGGCTTTGAGGTGCTGGGCTGCGATGCTGAGACAGCAGTGCAGGTAGCACTTGTTGCTCTGCAGTGCCGGCAGAATAAGATCCGAGCCTACCGAGCCGTGCTGGTTGGTCTCGAGAATGGGAAAGATGGACGGCAGCACAAAGCGCACAAAGTGATCCAGCAGTCTCTGGTCGCCCTCGTCCAGCTCAATGGCCACCTGCCGCGAGTCCGACGACGGCCCGTGCGAGAAGTCGAAGAAGTGCATGTTGAGCGTCTCCTCTGTCATGGACTCGCGTCGCTCCAGGTACACCTGCTCCATCCACTCACCACCTTCAGTGGCGACGCCCATGGCGACACCCATGCCCGGGGCGCCCATGTAGGTGCCGTCAATGACATCGATGCTGCCAGGAGTGCCGCATGGATACGGCGGTAGAACGGTGCCAGGGGGCGGTGGCGTGTGGAATGTGCTGAAAGTGGATGTGGTGGACTCGTGGAGTGTGGGCACGTTGTCGACGTACATTTGGCGCTCAGTCTTGATGTCCACATCGTATGGAGGAAATCCGGCGCTGAACATGAAATCAGGGTTTAGCTGCGGAGTGGAGAAGGCGCTGGTGCTGCCCAGACCGTAATCGGACGAGGATGTGGGCGGGCTGTTGAAGTTGAAGGAAAGGTGGGAGTCCACCGAAGCCGATCGCGTGCGGTCGAGCGGGTCTGAGAAGGTGGCTGACGTGGGCAGCGAGTGCGACAGGCCCGGTGGCGATGGTACCGATGACTGCATGTTTGTGTGCTGTGCCGACGTCTTCTCCGACTGCTTCGTGCATTTGATGATCCGCTTGATCTCTTCCTTCTTGGCGCGACGAGCCTCGTTGTTGCTCCACCAGTGCGGCCGCTTGAACTCGCAGCAGAGTCCGAGGTGTTTGCAGGCCGTGCACATGGGGGAGCCCTCGTCGCACTTCTTTCGCCGCAGCCGGCACGTGTAGCAGCCTAAGAAGCAAAGCGTCAGCAACTTGTCCGAGGGGGGAAGAGTCTGAGAGACGACGAGTGTGGCATACCTGTTCTTGACCGGCGGTGCATCTGCGCCTTCTGCTTGTTGGTCGAGCTTGTGTCGGAATTGGCCTTTGCCGCCTTGGCAGCGGCGGGTTTTGCCTTTGTTGTGCGCGGGACTGCCATGTTGACAGTTGTGGTCGTTTTTGTGGTCGTTGTGGTTGCCGTCGAGGATGACGCCGATGCCTTGACAATGGGGGATATGCTAGACATTTGTATGCTGCTGCTGGTGCGTGTACCTGCGTTTAAAGCAAGCAGCTGGGTATGCGACCCGTGAAGGGGGGGGGAAGAGTTGCTAAGTGTGGTAGTCGTCTAAGTGGTGTACACTTTTGGTCCCTGACAGATCCACTAAAGAAAGATATGGGTGGGTGGGTATCTGGCAATCTCTGGCCCGAAGGAAAGCGTTGCAGGGGGTTTGGGTGTGCAAGGAATTGAGCTATGCAAAAGAGGAGGAGAGGGTCCAAGCCAGTTGCCCCAGTAAGGTGACAGAAGAGTAATAATGCAAAGGGGACCAAGCCTGTAGTCCGACGGAGCCAAGGGCTAAACACACAGAAGCAGGCGAGAGTGGTTCGCGAGCAGAAATTAAACAATAACAAGGGCTCTCAATGAGCAATGATTGACTGGATCCGAGCAAGTCCGGCTTGCTGTTCACGGGAAAGAGGACGTCTGAGGGTGCCGAGCCGATTAGATGAGGAGGAGAGGAGCGGCAATGGCGGTTGGCGAGAGGCCGAACGGAGGAAGAGAGGCGAAGAGAGAAGAAAGAAAACGGGGCGAACACTCGATTGCAACTGGGCCTTGGTCAACAAGATGGAAGGAAAAGAAGGAAAAAGAAGGGAGCATCAATAACGAAAGGCCCCAGAAGCCGGCGCTGGATGCTCAATGATATATACATGAGCACGATCACGAAAAGAGACCTGCAGATTGGCCTTTTGGCTGCTGGCTGCTTGTTCGGATGCGGCCAGCGTCTGTTCCAAGAATAGAACAGCGAGAAGAGTGAGAGGCGCGAGTGACTGGCTGCAAAGTAACGCTTCCCTCGATTTCGACCACACAGAGGAAAGCATCGACGGCCGGCCGGTCGCCTGGGTGTATGTGTGTTGGTGGAGACGAAGGTGGGCAGTCAAGCCGCGCTAGTACGAACTAAGCATGCAGGCAGCCTTCTTCAGGCTCTCGACGAGGAAAGCACGATGGCTCTGCGCTTATTGGTGACCAATACTACGACGTATGTACATACAGACCGAGGGGTGGGGCTCCTTATCCGGATCAAGTCATCCCATTCCCTCACTTAGAATAGAACAGCAGAGGCAGGTGCGAGAGAGAGGGCAATAATTCGGCCGGGTCTGTGCTCACACACATCCTTTGTATCTTACGCGTATCTTACAATGCTATTATCCGCACACCATTACCGCTATTCACCCACGTCTGCGGCTGGCTCGGCTGGCTCGCAGCTGGTCGAAGCTCCTCTGCTCGACGAGGCGGGGAGAGAAAAAACATGGGGAGACGAGAGAAAAGTCTGACGACACGCCACGATATCGGCAGAGGACGGACAGGATCCGAGCTAGATCCTACATAGTACTACGACTGCATCAAGCAGGCAAAGGCGCCAATGCAAGATATGAATTCTACTCCACGCTCCATACACCGCCTGTCTCTCGTGGCGTTCCTGTCCCTGCTGACGTAGGGATGAGGCTGCCGTACACACAAGAATACCGAATACTGTGCTCCTCTGCGCCGTAGCGTTGAAAAAAACGAGAGAAAAAAGAAAGACTAAAGGAAAAGCGTGCTTCTTGGGAGGGCAGGTGGAGTAGCTGTCTGACCGTGCGCTCGTTCACGCCCTGCGAGCGGTGCTATGTAGCTTCCAATACCATGTACTTTGTACTATACATGCATGTCGTGCCCCGATCAAGCAACATCCACAGCCATGCTTGTGCCACTCTGTGGCTCTCGTCTGTGGGCGCCCACGCCCACGAGCACTTTGCGCGCTTTGGCGGGAAACGACTCTTAGCGGTACTTTTTGGCCAGTGAAGCAACTCGTCGGCACCGGCGCCTTTCCGAGCGCATTGCTTTTTATTTTTATTTTTATTAGACTCTCTGCAAATGCTGTCGGTTGGATGATCGCCGGATTGCCTCATTACCTGGTCAAAGGGTGGCTGTCGAATAAAGGCCCGAAATTGGCAGAGAGGCTCTGGATTGGCTGGCGAGGCACTTGATAGAGGACGATCCTGTCTTGGTCGGGGTTGGCCCCCAAATTCGGGTTGCTCGTACTCGTACAAACGTTGGCCCGTGGCCTAGTGGACATACACGGTCAAAAGGGGCAAAGCTGCCCGGCCTCTGGACGGCTGCAAGAAGAAAATCTACCTCTGATGAGAATGATCAGCGAGCTACTTCCGGGTCACAGTAGCATAACCCCTGTACACACTTCTGATTGGCCAAAAGTATGGAACCTATGTGACGAAAAGATGGCTCTGTGCATATGCAGTTGGCCTGCCGGGACCAACCGTCTCTAGCGCTTTGTGATAAGACATGGATTGTAGTCCTTGTGAGGATCGCGAGGTAGGGTCGTTACGGCTGCGGATTGGCTGGCCGGGGTATTTGGCTCGGGTAGTAGTTGCGTTTTAGTGCTTGACTAGCGGCCGGGGTGGATTCTCGTTGTCCTTCCGTCCCCTTAGTGACTTGTACGAGTACAGAGCGTCTTGTGCGCTCCCCGACCATTTTCCGTCGTCCAAACAGATGGAGCGATTTAACCGCTGTCGAGAAAGAAAAAATACACTGGTCTGGATAGTATTACTATGTAGGTCGCTATCTATTTTTGCCCACCTTAGCACCTGCTTGTGCATGTCCAGAGGTGTGCTCGCTACAGACCGATGTTCAGATCTTGCAGCTCTATTTTTATTTACGGAGTAGCTCCCATTTGTCTGTTTGCCCTATTTTGGGCTGGCATCAGCCATTGTCCTGTTGTAAAGACAAACTGCGGGGAAGTCATTCTTGGTTAGTGGATTTGGAGGGGTTCTACGGATATTCATCGCTACTAACACGGCATTGTCTCATTTGCTTATCACGGAAAGCTGTTCGGTTCCGACCGGGCTTATTGACTTCATCTGTGCGAGTATGTAGTACATTCTGGTACGAGTACTGGACTAAACCGATGAAATAAGGTGATGACGGGTATCTCTGCCTTTCAGGGAGATTCAGTGAGCCATTTTGCACTCAGGCACGTTTGTTGCGGTAATTTCCCCTGAAAAATGCCTACTCGCATCCATATACCAGCACTCCCAAAGTCAGCTCATCTACGCTGTGTCTGGCCACGTCTTGTCTTTGTTTGCTGCTTCTTGTACTCGCATGCGTCGACAGCGGGCAACGAGCCGTGTAATTTCCACGTCCTGTCAATCACACTCTGGAGTCTGCAAATGCTCGCATTCGAGGCGTGTCTCTTGCACCTGCTTTTCGGTAAGAGCAACTCATTCTGGCTACGACGCATCTTGAGGCCCAGGACGGCTAGTGTGTGATGAGCGACACACGTAAGATACTACTATATTACGAGCCCTGGATGCCTGAAGATTAAGCACCCTGCTATCGCTATGCCCAAACGAGCAATATTGCGCGCCAAGTTCGATGGCTGGATGGAATTATGCATTCTATCTCCATAATAAAACGCTTTATCGTGTACAAGTACGTCGTACTCCGTACTCTTCGGCCTTCCACGTACGATGCAGGAAACGATGCGCTACTCGTGCTCCATGCGCTAGCGTATGCAGCTCACCGATGAGGATTGAATGAGGTAAAGAGGCGAAGATCATGGTCTGTGAGAACCCTGCTCCGGACGCTATGAGAAAAGATGCAATGTCGGCGCGTTGCAGCGTAGCACTCCGTTCAAATCTGCACGCACGGGCATGGCGAACCGGGTGAATTCCGTTCTTCTACGAGTACGAGCGTCAGGCATCTGCCATTTTCCTCTTTCTTTTCGTTTCGCGTAATCAATGTGATCAGGTCACCCCCATGAGCAGTACACCCGTATGCTGATCTTGGTCCTCCGTGAGCTGTGAGTGACGGTTCTTACTATTTTAAAAAGGACTGAAGCGAGGTGAAGCAACGCCAGATTTGGCAGCGATTAACAGCAAGTGTCTCCTGTTGGGTTTTGAAAGTATTGTGCGCAAACATCAGACGCAGTGAAATGTACTCGCATACTACGATATGCAGGGAGTAGGATACATTTGGCTTGTGATTGGCGGCGGATACGAGTCTTCATTATGGTTGCAAGCCCCTCGTCGTCCCCTGTCTTGCAAACTGAGGCTTTTTGCACTCCGATGTTACAATTGACAGGGGAGCGCATTGGGCTCCGGTCCAGACAGAGGTAAAATACTGATCAGAGAAAACAGGCTGGGAGCTGAGGAGGCCGGGATTCCGCTGTTTATGCAAGACAAGCGGGGAAGAAGAAACGGCAACATTAGCTTTCTTTTGAGAGACTTAGTTTTGAGATGGGGTGCGCACGAGATGCGACGAAATATTTTCTGTTTGGCTCTGCGAGTTCTGCCATGGTGCTACGATTTGTGGTTGCACGTGCATCCGGTGATGGGAGTGCAGCTACACTGCTGTTGTATGCTGTGCAGTCCGATTTCATAGTAATCCGTACTACGTACATATGGTAATTGATCAGACCAATTGAGCTTTGCACCACATGGGACAAAAATGCCTTTGAGGGCGGGAAGACTATTATCATGTCGGGAAAGGCTCTTATCTTAATTCACACCAACGGCAAGTTCATTGCCACAGACAAGGTTGCTTCCGGCCATTGGTACCTGGTGCCGGCACTTCCTACGACGCAGGATAGCTCTGCTAAAACCGGTATTCACAGCTTACTCCGTACTCCGTATTTCTTACGGCCTTTGTCCATATGGGCGTTTCACGGCGGATGTGGATAACTTTTCCATGCCGTAGCTACCAGCCATTGTCCTTCCAGCTACTGGGACATGCAGGACGGGCATGGCGAAAAAATCGGTAGTGACACATAAGATTTTGAAGAAAGCTGTTCACTTGTGGGGAAAACGTCACGACTGGGTCATCGTGCCCGTCCATGTGGCGATTGCTGACCTTTACTGTACGGAGTACAATGTGTCTTGTGATCCCAGGCTGTTTCAGACCGGGAAATGCGGGGTGAAAAATGCTGAACCCTACATAGTATGGAGCACTTCGGATGCAAATTCCTTGCGCCAGCTCTCTCCGGTTTCCCAACATTGCGCGTGGAGACGTAACCCGATTTTCGGCGGCCGCTGATGCGGCCAGCTTCACCTCGGAGGCAAGATACCCTTCCCGGCTAGCAGACGTTGCGGTGAGAGGTTCATCTGCGTTCTGCTGCTTCAATGTGCGATGCAGGAACAAATTGTCCCTCTGCAGCATGTCGTAATACCATGCACACATTTCTCTGTGCGATGCGATACCGCAGGCTGATGACTCATTTTTTTTCCTGCCACGGGACCAAGACGGGTTGGGTCCTCTGCCCCAGTAGCGGCTGACTGTTGCCACAGTCGGCCAGCCGAGAATGGCCGAGCTGGCTTGAGGATCAGCAAGGATGATCCCCGTCCATCGCAGCTGTGCGGTCTCAACGGCGAGGACAGATCGGGCTCATCCGCACACCGTCTCTCTCCTTGGCCGCTCTCTCTTCGCAATCCTCTTCTTCATCAGGTCATGTGCCCCCACAAAACCGGCGTCCGGTGTGCCCATGCTGGACTTTCTACATTCGGCAACACACCCCTGCCAACAGTGCGAGTCGATGAGTGACAGGCCGAAGACCGTTTTAGTGCCTGCCACTAACAAGAAAAACGACGCCAAGGAAGTAAGAGATGGCCTAGAGTGACTCTCGATTGATAGTTAAAACGGTCCTCTACGACGTATCTTACATAGTAGCGGGCGTTTTGGCTCGTCTGTACGCCGTACGCCGTATGGCCCTCTTGGGCTGCGCTGAAGGAAGCGAAGCTTCGACCCACCCGGGCATTACGAGTAGCCGACCCCGTTGCTTGCATTCTGATCTTCGGCTAGCCCCTCTCTTTGCCCTGCCAATCTCTCAATCACCAATTGCACACTGGCATCACACTTTGCTTTTTCCTCGTCGGCCAAGGTACGGTCCGACTCTCTCGTAATGGCAGACCCTAGTTGCCATCTCCCCATTCTTCGCACTTTCATCGGCAGCAACCGGGAAGGGTTTTCGTCGCTCTCGTCGCATTCGGAACAGCCAAATGCGGTAATAGATGGAAACATGGTCGGCTCGATCATGCGAGTTTGCAACCATGTGCGTACTTCCATTTTTTTTTTTTGCGGTCCTCTCTGCCCTTGTTAGCTACACACAGATGTCTTTTGCAGACGGCAGAAGTGGTGCAATGGGCAAGCACGGCATATACATATCTGAGCACCTTTATGCCATTGCGATTACACTGCACGTTGCTATATTAATGGACTCCGTACTCCGTACTTGTATCTCACTCCGTATGGTTACATCACAGACCGGCCCCATGTTTAGCTCCACCCCACCGGTGCCAGAATATGTGCGTACGACGTACTCGTACTCTTTCTTGTACTCCGTACTATGTATGTATGCACATGGTTATAGTAGCTGGCTGACCAGGTCAAGCCTCCCGCCACGTCAAGCTTCCCCATGAGCCCTGTAGGGCCTGAATTGCGGTCCTTCAGTGCTCGTACGTCGACAGTGAGAGTGGCATGCGCAGACGTCTCAGACTTCAAGCCGGCTGGCATCTGGCTCCCAATGATTCCTAAAGGCTCTCCGCGATCGCCAGAGCACAGCCATACTCCGTAGTGGCACGGCCTCGGCCCTTGGACCTCGGCCTGTGACCCAAGAGAGCTTCAGATGGCAGTGGGGATGAAACAATTCCGGCCAATGAAAATTCTATGCTGCGGGCGCTTAACGCAATTTATGTGAAAACAGGGCGGGCCTGCGGGAGGAACTGCAAGGTGGCGTGAAGATAGGAGGAGTCCATGCAAAGAAGACCTCTGATAGCAGTTGCTGCAACCTGGTTATTTTTGTGCCATTTGGCCCCCTCTGTCCAATGGGGTGTTAGCGCCGTCCGCAGAACAAGTGGCACGACATTCTTTTTAGACCAATCGGCGCCGCAGACGATCCCTTCCTGCAATGCGCTCTGCACTGCAGCTCGTACCTTCCCTGTCCGACTTCCCGTTTCGCCAATGATGCTTCGTCTCTCAACGCGCCAATGCAAGCTATCTTGGTCTGTTCACACTTCGACCCCCCCCTATGACCCTCCCTGGTCATCTGAGCCAGTCGTTTTACCGCTCCTCCGCGGTCAACAGGGCTGCTTCTGCTCTGCACCAATTCTATTCTTGCATACTTTTCAAGGCTAACACAGAGGTTGGGTTACGGCCCTTGCCCCCAACGAAAGACTCGCAGTCAATGCGTTCCCGTTGCTGGGGGCAGTCTCTCGAGCCACTGAGGGTCGATTATGATGTGCTCAGACGACTAAAGATCTGTCTTCTCCATAACAGAGGCGAGGACAGCCGGGGGCTTGAAAACAACAAAAGCCAGTCACTGTGACGGGACATCCTGCATGTGCCAGTGCTGTGATTAAAGCCGCTTATCATTGCTAGTTTATCCGTCACTGTCACCTCAAGGGTTATCCCTCTCTACTAAGATACAAGCTGTCACCACCTCTACGATCCCAGGCACAGCCATCCTTCCATACATAATTCTCTGTAGCCGCCCGCTCATCCTCACGACTGTTGTCCTTTTTTTCGAGTTTTCGAAGTTTCTGTGAAATTGCGTGTTGGATCCCATCAAGCTCTCCTTTTTGGTCGTTTCCTTTTGTTTGCCGCCGACCCCGTTTCTTGCGCCAAGCCCGCCTCTCCTGTGTACCGTTTTCCCTATTTACAACACTGTCACTCCTGTCTGTCTCGTTGACCGAGAAAACAGACCCACTGGCAACGGTATCATAAAACGAAAAAATCGAGACCTATCCGAAATACTCAAGCGAGAGGAGGCGACTGAGCCCGCGAACGTTACAAAACCATACCAAGGAGGAGTAGGTGACAGCCAAACGACATACGAAACACAAACATACAAAGACAAGCACTTGGGGGCGAAACAAACAACATGGTAAGACTGCCCCACCAATTGTACTGTCTCGATCTATGTTCTGATCAAATATACTACCAGACGTCCCATATGCCCACTGCTGTCGCATGGCAGCCGTCACGAGAAATGCAGCAGAAGGGCTCACAATTCCTTCATAACTCATTTTTCAGTCTGAAGGGCGTCCAAGACAGACCAGTATCTGTGGCGACTGAATTTATGGAGTCTGACTTTGAGGACGATGAAATTTTGAGCGACTACGAAGACGGTGAAAACTCGCCACGTGTGAGCCTGCACGTAAGTTGACACACTTTATGAAATAAACCCGCACAAGCTTGTGTTCTGCTAGCTAACGATTTACGCAGTCTGGCCAGCCCAGCTTCACCACTGTGTCATCCTACGACGAGGCCCAGACACCGAGGTCCAGTCGAATGCCCACAGATTACCACATCGCGGTAGAACAGCCAAAACAAGTCGAGGGCCCCCGTGGGCCGCACTTGTTCCGGATTTCCACTCTGTCAGCCGAGTTCCAGGCCGAATTCCAGAATGCCTTGTCTTTGTCACCCTTGACTCCAAAAGTGCCGAGGGGCGAGGGGCTCCCACAGGTTCAGCGGCCCCCGCAACAACAGGTGCCGCTGCCGCTGGGTATCACCCCTCTGCCTACCAAGAAGACGTACAGTGGACCGTTCCAGTTCACTGACGAGGAACTGGACACGCGGGATCTGTATTCGTGGTCACCGGAGAAGGTCGCACAGCGGATGCTCAATGCAGGCTTTGAGCTCAAGGTGTGTGAGCGTTTTGTGGAGAACGACATCACGGGAGGTATATTGATTACGCTCAAGTTCGAGGATCTCAAGGAGCTAGGCATTCCTTCATTTGGCGTGCGGACAAATGTGTGGACCCAGATCAATGCGATGAAGAACGTGCAGCCGGCGGCCGAGCCGCGTCCGGAGACGCCGATCGAGGACGAGCCAGATCGGCATGTGCGGCGCGAGCTGCGGCAGCAAGATGGTCCTGGACGGCCGCTGCGGCGGCGGGCAAGCAGCCGGCGCAAGAAGACGCGCATGGACGACGTTGTGACGCCGCTGGAGTCGGTGTCGATTGTGGGTATCGAGCAGATAGTGCCGAAGCCGCACCAATGTTCCAAGGGCGAGAACTGCAGCAAGTGGAAGCGCAACCAGCGGATGATTGAGGCGTTCAAGAAAGATCATCCCTTTGTCGATATGGACAAGGGTGGTATCATCATGATCGCGGGCGACCCGGGCAACCCGGAGACGGCAAAGGCCATATGTCCGTGGACTGCGGTGGAGGACGACAACCAAAACCAGGGCCTGGGCCAGAACCAAGGCCAAGACCAGTACCTGCGGCCGCTGTCAGACATGGTGCCGTCGGTGGTGGCTTCATCCGACGTCATGGGCCCGGGTGTGTTGCCGGCACCCACACAGGCATTGCAAGAGGACACGCTTCGGACAGTGCAGACACGAGACCCGCAGGACAACGTGCGACAGTTCCTGGACTTCCAGCACCAACACATAACTTCCTGCAGCGAGGTGCCACCGACGCCACCGTTTGAGCTCTACCCTACCCGCCAACAGCCGATTGAGGGTCTGCGGTCGTTGCCCCGACTGTCGATCCCGTCAAAGATGCGGCAGTCCACAGCTGCTGCAGCTGCTGTCGTCTCGGCCAGCCAATCCACGGTGCGGCAGCCATGCTGGGCACCTGAGTCGGCGCAGACGGCATCGACAGTGCCCACATCAGGCACATCATATACGCACACGGCTATGGAGGAGTCGCCGGATCGCACGCCGATGGAAGTGTACCGGTTCGGGACCCCGTTTTCGGAGATGGACGTGCCGGTGACGACGGTGCCTCTTGGCCCAGTGGCTCGTGATGTCTCGCAGTCTGTGCCCCCCGACATGAACTACCGTGCGGGACCGACGAGGACCATGTCGCGAGCCTCTGCACGCCGGCCGTCGTTCCCAGTCCTGCCGTCGCTAGACGAGAACAGAGCGACTGCAGCGATGACGCGCGGGCAGCGCCAGCGATCGTCCCCTCTGGCGGCAGCTCCGACGGCAGGCAGCTCTCTGCCAGCTACCACGCGGGTGCTGCAGCCGCCACCACGCATCAAGTACCCGTGGTCGCCGGAACGGGCGACGTTTGAGACGGCCATTGCGCCCATTTCGTCTGTACTGGGGCATGCGGCACCGGAAGCGTCAGACTCCTCGTCCTCGTCTCTCGTCTCGACTGGCTCATTCAGCACCGGGGCTTCGGGGTCGACCATGGCGACGTCAGTCAGCGGCAACGTGGTGGTGCGGACGAGGGACGACGTCACAGGGGATCACGTGACGTATCAAGGTCCAGTGAAGAAGCGCAAGACCAAGATGCTGCGGCACGAGTGGCACGACCGGTTTGTGACGCTCAAGGGCACGCGGCTGGCAGTGCACAAGGACGCCAAGAACGTCGACCGCACGCTCGAGTATGTGGACATTGACGACTATGCCATTGCCTGCTCATCGATGGCTGCGTCGACCAGCAAGCTGAACGCAGCCTTCAAAGCCATGAGTATCCGACGCGGCGGAAGTGCCGACCCCATGCAGTCGAGCAAGGCGGCGGACGTTGCTGCCTTTTCCTTCCAACTGATCCCACAGGATTCACGCGGTGGTGTGCGTCTGAGGAAGCGGGAGAGCAGTCTGCCTACCGGCAGCAGTGCAGGTGTCAGTGGCTCGGCAGCTCTTTTGCCGACACTGGTGCCAGCTTCGGTGGCAGGCTCTGTTGCCGCGACTGTGACAGTTTCTGCAGCAGCAGCAGCAGCGACGGCGGCGGCGCCTGTCTCTGAGAAGCCGTCATCACCGCCACCGCCGCCAAGCGATGCCGTCAACGGCACGGGCAAGACGCATCACTTTGCAGTCAAGAGTCGGGACGAGCGGATCGAGTGGATGCGCGAACTGATGCTGGCCAAGGCCATGCGCCAGAAGGGCGAGGGCTTCGAGGTGAGCGTGAATGGTAACATGATTTGAGGCGGGAAAGGTGGTGATGATGGAAAAATTATGAATGCATGAATGAATACGTATGTATGCCTGCGAATTTGTCTGTTTGTCAACGTCAAGGGCGACCTTGAGGATTTGCTTGTAATAGTTCTATACCACGCTCCTTCGTCATGGGCGGCATTTTGAATTGATCTTAGTTAGTTTTACCTTGTTCCACTTGTGATTACAACGGACTCTGCTCTTGGTCACAAATGTACTCCATATGTCCATTTTATTTATGCTTGGGTGATTGCTATCTTACAAGGGTACGCCCAACTGGCCACGGCCCCCGCTCAGGTCTTGAGCATGGGCCGGTTGAGGTTGGCCATCTCGGCCACGGCGTCCCAGTCGATTGCATTCCACCAGGCGTCGACAAAGGCAGCCTTGCCACCGTAGCCGTCGGCGCCGAGGCCGTAGTCGCGCAGCCAGACGTGTTCCCAGGTGCTGAGGCAGAGCAGGGGAATAGCGTCGATGCCGCCGGGCGGGCGACGGTCGGTGGACGAGGCGGCGGGGAGATGGGTGGAGGATGAGGAGGCGGTAAAAGCAGTGGCCGAGGAGACACCGCCGGCAGAGACGGCCGCAGCCTGTTTGTCGAGCCATTGGCGGGCGACATTGCCACTGCTGCTGCTGCTGTCGACGCCATCAGCACCGACGGTATTCATGTCGACAGCCTGTCGCCGCCAGTGAGCGCCCGGATACGGTGAGCCAGCCAGGTAGGTGGTCAGCAGGCGCAGATTGTCGCCGCCGCGGCCAGACTGCGGCAGATGGCTGGCCTTGACGAGCCAGATGAAGCCGGGCCCGAACATGGCCGAGGCGGTGGCAGCAAACTCACGGCGCAGGGTCTCGGCGCTGCCAAAGTTGTCGTCGATGGCGCTGCGCAGGGGTGCCGGGATCTCAGCCGGCGTCCCGTCCGACGACGGCCGCAGCTGCTTGAAGAAAAAGTCCGTGTTGTGGGCCATGCTGGCGTGGTTGAAGACGGCCGCCTGGGACGGCGAGCGGGCCGAGTCCAGGACGATGCCCTTGAGATCGCGGTCTTCGTAGTCGGTGCCTGGGGAACAAAGTGTCAGCTGAGGGCAGGCAAACATAGTAAAGAGAAAGAAAATCCCCCCCCGTAATGGAAAATACCTGCTACCAGCTGGTTCAGCCGGGCTAACATCAGCGTCATGTGCTGCGACCAAGCCAGGTCGAAGCCCTCGGCCGAGAGCAGGTGTGGCACGCCAACACGGACGTCGTGTCTTGATTTGGGCATGTGGTGTATGCGCCGGCAGGACGTCGTCGCTGCTGCTGCTACTGCTGCCGCTGTCGACTGTGACTGCTGGAGCCGGCGGCCGAGCGCGCCGACGGCCGACGGCCCACGTAACCTCGGGCGGAACATGGCACCGGCAGGATGCACGAAATAAACAGACTGTGACGAGGTTCGCAAAGTTGTACGGCGGTCTTGGTCCGTGGCAGGCCCGCTTGATCGTGTGATTTCACCGAGTCGTCTGTCGTTGCTGCACAAAATCGGCAGCTGCTGGTTTTTTTCGCTAGATGTGGTGTTCTGCCAGGCCTGACCGCCCTCACGGACCTAACCTTGCTTTGCGGGACAGAAGGTCCAACGACAAGTCTCTATACTAATGCTCGACTCAATACTTCGATTTCATGAGGAGCTTCAGCGCATGCCAGATATCCACTCTGGGAGCCTCCGCATTGCAGACTTCCCACGTGCTACTCCGCCGACCAAACAGCCGGCTTCCGACAGAAGCTGAACACAAAATGAGCCATTGGCGCACTTTCGATTCATGTTTCTGTCCAAGAAACTCAGATAGGCCTTCTCTCAGCTTTCGGCCTCTTATGCCTGTCAGTGTATCTGTGGTAGGTCTGAATATACTCAGACTCAGGAACTCGTAAGTACAACATTGTGTATAAGTAAAATTAAATCAAAACGCTAGATATATTCATATTGGTGATCCAAGTATCTTGTTGAAAACGTCACGCTCCTGTTAATGCGAAAACATACGAACGCCACAATACCCAGCCATACATACGCAGATGCCCTGCCAGGGACCCCAAGATCAACGCCGTCGAAGCGCTATGTAGACGCTCGAAACAAAGGATACGACGCTGGTGCAGAAGTGCAATGTGAAACAAACAAAAAGACGCGGAAAACTTCCGTCTAGTCGTCCTCCATCATTGCCAACATGTCCAGCTCCGTCTTGACGAGCTGCTCGAATTCTTCGCGGTCAATGCCCGACGCCCTGGCGAGCATAAAAAGGCTCTTGATGCTTCGCGACACGTGCTGCTTGACGCCAAACTCGCCCCGTTCCCGCTTGTCGGCCGAGTGCTCTAGCTTGGCGACCGCCGCCGATCCGCTCGAGGAGCTCTGGCTCGAGGCCGAGGCAGGCCGCGGGTGGATCAGGTTGGCGAGGCGTTCGTTGTCCTCGCCGGCGTCGTTGCCGTTGGTGTTGCCGTTGACAGCGCGCTCGAGCGTCAGGACAGCCGTCGGCCGGCCGAACCCGATAGGAGGTGTGGCAATAGCGGGTTCCCCAACGTCCTCATCGGGGTCGTGGCTGTCCATGGCCGGCTGCACGGTGTCGTACTGCGCAAAGTAGGCGTCGTCGGCCTCTGTCTCTGTGCTCTGCTGGGTACTGGTGGCAGCAGCAGTCGGCAGCGGTGCTGGAGAGCGCTTGACAGCAGGCGTGCGAGCGGGTGTGGCGTCGTATTGGGCCCAGTAGTCGTCGTCCTCGTCATCTGTGTCTTGGTCTGCTGATGTTTTTGTTGTTGCAGCACCTGCACCTGCACCTGCACCAGTACCGGCAAACGCCCGCTCGGCCTCGGCGGCTGATTGGTAGCCGCCAAACGAGGCAAAGGCGTCAGGAGTGTCGGGGATGCTGACCTCACCGACACGCCAGCCGCTGCCGCCCCCTTCGTTGTCAGTTTCGCAGTAGACTAGCCGGAAGACGAGGTCGAGATCTCGCAGGAGGACGAGGGCCTGCAGGGTCTCGATGTCGATGCGCTGGTAACGAATCTGGACGTCGCCACCATTGCCGGCACCGGCGCTGTCCCAGTCGATCTCCACCTCGCCCGAAAGCGGATGGGGCTCGAGCCGGGTGCTGCGGGCAATCTCAACCAGCCTGGCTGCTTTGACCGCGTCGTAGGAGAGCAGGCGGATCCAGGGCTCGGAGCTGGATGCCGAGAGAAACTGTACGCGCTGGCGTAGAATGGGTGTGAGAAGCGGAAGAATGGCCGTGGCCGGCTCAGACGCGATGGCGGCGCTGGGCAGCGACGGCAGCAGGGGGGCCACGATGCCTCGCGCATCGAGCGGGCAGATGACCTCTGTCATGGTGTGTGAGGGGGGAGAAGGGGGAGAGAGAGAAGGAGAAGGTGAGGGAGAGGGCGAGGGAGAGGATGAGGAAGAGGGACAAAAGGGGAGGTAAGGGGGGAGAGAAAGAAAAGGAGAATATAAGTGTGTAGGCGAGACTGCAGTAAGGAACTGCTGTAGAGAGAGTAGAAGGTGGAGGGGAACAAGAAGGGGAAATGTGCCTTGATAATAGCGTGAGGGTCGATTAGAATGGATCACGCGTAAGATACGCAAATGATTTTGTAATGTGAGCAAGCGTATTATGTGCAAGACGCTTCTGCCGCTACTTGAGTGAGGAGAACCTGGGCTATAGACAATATATGGAGGCGAGAAGTGAAAAGACAAGAGGCCTCGCCAAAGCCTATTTCCGATTCGGGTTAGGGCGCTGTCTGCTAGGCTCCAACAGCGTCCATGTGCCCGCATGCCCTGAGTACGTCGTAGTGCGCCACTCTCCTTCCGCCCTCATTGCGGTGCTTCGGGCAGACGGAACCAATCAGCAGCGGCACAAAGCGCACCTCCCAAACAAAGCCTTGGGGCCCCGCGCTCTTGTTCTGGGGTGCACCTGCCCCGGCTTCGGCCTGCCGACGGCAAAACCGGCCAAATTAGAGCTAGAGCTCCTATACGGAGTACTCCGTATGTGACTAAGACAGCAGTGCAACTTGCTGACCTCTCCTTTTTTTGTTCTCTCTTCTGTGGGTCTTCTAATATGGATCTGCCGTCTACGGAGTACCAGTCTGGCTCGGGGTTGCAAAGGTGGCTGGGCAATGAATATCTCTGTCTCTGGTCTGTTGTACGAGCAGGATCTGGTTCAATGGCTGGATAGGAGATGCGCGTCTGAGACGGTGGGGTCTCACATTCTGCGAAACGGCAGGTTCGGCACTGTATGCAGTTCTGGAGATTGCCATGCAACAGCGGGTGATGACGTAGCTTCCACTTTGACTCTTTAGCAGCCACGAATAGGATTGGAGGTACGAAGTACCCTGTGCAAATGCAACTTACCGCCTTTAAGCTCTTAATAAGGCCCATGTACGGCGTACCTTAAAGTGTATATACGTTGTATGGACTTTGTAATCAACTATGTAGGTTTATGTCTCCGTTCCTTTTTACTATCGCTTGATATCGCTTGATATAACTCTGAAAATTGTTTAATGCGATGAAGACGTACGGCAGAATAATTAGATATTATAAGATGCTGTCTCGCCCCACTATATATCTTACCTATGCAGGGTACGGAGTAGTGCAGGGCAAATAACGGTGATTCGTAGTGTTAATAGCACTTTTCGACTAGATCTGAGAAAAAAGCATAACCCCAAAGGTCTATCATATTTGCGCGCCAACTGCAATTGGGACGGACTCTGGACACCAAACCAAGGATACACCTTCCAACGACCTCAGTGACTGTCTCCCGACACGTGCATGCATGTCTAGCAAGGGAGAGCGCCTGAAAGATGAGGTAAGCCGGGCATCGCGCACGCTTCCGGATAGCAGCGATCAGACGGCTGACAGTGTGGACACAGGGCTCAAAGCTTCAGGTGGTGATTGCCGGAGGGACGGCAGGGCTGATTGCGCGGTAAGTTTTGGTGGTGGTCAGGGCTGCACGGCGCAGACACGAACACGGACACGACGCTGACGTCTTTTCCTTTTTTCCTCTTTTTCCAGCTTCCTGGTCGCGCCGCTCGACGTGGTCAAGATCCGGTTGCAGCTGCAGACGCACTCGCTCTCGGACCCACGGTCGCAGCTGAACCTGCACGGTGGCCCGACGTACAAAGGCACGCTGCCGACGATGCGACACATTATCGCGCACGAGGGCCTGACCGGCCTGTGGAAGGGCAACGTGCCGGCCGAGCTGATGTACGTGTGCTACAGCGCGATCCAGTTCACGGCCTACCGGACAGCCACGCTGCTGGTGCAGCAGGCGGCCGGCGGCCCGGGCGTGCTGCCGCCGAGCATTGAGTCGTTCGTATCGGGCGCGGCAGCCGGCGCAGCCGCCACCACGGCCACATATCCGCTGGATCTCTTGCGCACGCGCTTCGCAGCCCAGGGCTCCAAGGACCGTGTCTATACGAACTTGCGCCACGCTGTGCGCGAGATTGCCCGCGATGAGGGTCTGCGCGGCTTCTTCCGCGGCCTCGGCCCTGCCATCCTGCAGATCGCCCCCTTCATGGGCACCTTTTTTGCCGTCTACGAGGGCCTGCGCGCGCCGCTGCTGCGCGCTCACCTGGCTGACCGGCTCCCGTTTGGCGGTGGTGATGCGGCCGCTGGTGCCGTTGCTGCCGTCGCCGCCAAGACCGCCGTCTTCCCGCTCGACCTCGTCCGCAAGCGCATCCAGGTCCAGGGCCCGACGCGCGGCCGCTACGTCCACAAGAACATCCCCGTCTACGACGGCAGCGTCGGCCGCACCCTGCGCAAGATCGCCCGCCGCGAGGGCATCCGCGGGCTCTACCGCGGGCTCACCGTCAGCCTGCTCAAGGCTGCTCCCGCCAGCACCATCACCGTGTGGACCTACGAGCGAGTGCTGCACCTGTTGATGCGGCTAGACAAGCACGACTGAGGGATGGAAGGAAGGACGAGAATGATGGACTTGCAGGAATTGTCCCTTTCCTGAGACGTCGCCTGTATTTCTATCATACACACAGATGCACAGAACACGCGTCCCCGCTCTCTTCCGGCCTATTTGCCCTTCTTGACCCAGTCCTCGACGGTCTCGCGCACGGCATGGACCTTGTCGTCGGCGTAATTCTTGCTGACCTGTGCGTGCAGCTTGGCAAAGTAGACGGACCGCTCAATGGCCGCGCGCGTCTGCAGGTGGGCCTGGGCGATGACCGGTACGCGCTCCTCGTACTGCCAGAGCAGGTCGGCGCAGTTGCGCATGGTAACCGGCAGCAGACCCCAGCCGGCGCTGACGCCAAAGGCCAGCGGCACGGTGGCGCGCAGCAGAATGTTGCTGCGACGCGTGACGATGCTGCCGGCCATGGCGGCCACGAGCACGTAGACGGAGCCGGGCATGAGCCGCTCGCCGCTCTCGCGTGACGGTGCCAGCGACGCGATCGTCTCGGTGAACGACCGCTCGAGCCCAAACACCCGGTTGGCCGCCTGGTTGACGCCATCCTCGGCCGCGCGGGCCTGACGGTACAGGAACAGGCGGGCGAGCCGGATCTGGCCGGCGAGTCGGTCGGTCGGTGTGGGGCCATGCCGGATCGGTGCTGCTGGCGACGGCGATGGCGACGGAAAAACCGTTGCGACAGCTGTGGAGGAGGGTGCAGGCGATGCCAATGGCTCGGGGGAGGATGGTGTCGGGGCAGCGGGCGACTTGGCCGCGGACAGCGGCGCAGGCGAGGGCACGTAATAGTCGTCGTAAATGGGCTTCTTGGCCTAGAGATGGTCAGAACTGTTTCCGTTTCCGTTTCTGTTTCTGTTTCTGTTTCTGTTTCTGTTTCTGTTTCTGTTTCTGTTTCTGTGGTGGACTGACATAGTTATCCGGAGCTTCGGCATGCGCCGTCCGCGGGTAGAGCACGACACCTCCAAGCAGCATTGCAGCCACGGGTGCTGCAGCTCCCTGTCATGGTTGATTAGCAGGGCGAGTGCGGGTGGACGGGAGAGCATTAGACTGCAAGGCACATACCCGTTGCAAAAGTCTGGCTGCCATGACCGGTCAATGGAGGATGGGGAGGACGCGGCGAGAGAGGGGAAGAAGCCCGGTCAGACGATCGAACGAGAAGGAAACAGTCAAGCGACACCGCAGAAGGAAAGGCTGCAGACGGAGGAGACGGGCGAGGTCGATGAACTTGAACTTGTTTGGTGATGCAGGGAAATTCGCTGTCTCTCTCTCTCTCTCTTTTCTTCGTTTGGCTCGGCAGCTGCTGCGGCTATTTTTCGGGAGCACCTTCCCATTCATTTTTATTCTATTTTTTTTTGACCTGATTTCAATCGCCGTGTACTGACTAAGCCATATTGGACCTAGCGCTGTCCAGACGCTGGGCTTCGGCAGGGACACGCGAACCACTGAAGAAGGCCGAAAAACCCCTCCGTCTTCTGCATACAAGACGCAGCTAGACGGCCATGTTGAAATACGTGCGGAGAGTACGGCCGCTGCCGTGGATATGCGGGCGATGTCTGGGGCAGACGTCGCTCAGGCAGACACAGCAGCGCCGGCCGCTCTCATGGACGGCGACCAGGCTGTCCGCACAAGAGACGAGCGAATTGTCTGCATTGCCCTTGGCAGGATCCCTGCCGACGGACCACCGGGTCAACACGGGCCAGGAGAGAGACGACGACGCGATGCTGCGGTCCATCTTCGACTCGTCGGCCGCATGGACGGCGTTTTCGCGGGCAGCCAAGAGCAGGCCGGCGGTCGGATTGTTTGGCAACGCATACCTGACAGAGCCACGGGGCTTTCTGGCCTTTGCACAAGCCAGCCTGGGACGGGCGCAGGGCATTGTGGACAAGGTGGCGCGGGCATCGTCGGCGGCTGAGTACGGGGCGATCGTGCGAGACCTGGACCAGCTGAGCGATCTGCTGTGTCGGGTGATCGACCTGTGCGACTTTGTGCGGGCCAACGCGCCCGACAGCCAGATGCAGCAGGCCGCCTCGGATGCCTGGGCCACGGCATACCAGTATATGAACCAGCTGAACACGACGACAGTGCTGGCCGACCAGCTGGACGTGGCCATGGGCAGCGCCGCCGCATCGGCCGGCTGGGGCGAAGAGGAGCAGGCCGTGGCCGCCATGCTGAAGCTGGACTTTGCCAAATCGGCCGTGGACTTGCCGCAGGAATCGCGCGACCGTTTTGTCGATCTGTCACAGCGAATCAGCGAGGTCGGCACTCGCTTCGTCGAGACCATGGCGCCGGCTCAGGCTCGTCTGGACCTGCCCAGCGCCGCCTGTCGCGGCCTTGATCCGGTCGTGGCCCGCGGTCTGACCACCCGTGGCCGCCTACGGCTGCCGACCGCCAGTGCTGAGGCTGCGCTGGCGCTGCGCAGCGTCGTCGACGAGGACGTTCGCAAAGCCGTGTATTATGCGTCTCGCACGGCCTCTCCTCACACTGTGCAGCTGCTCGAACAGCTTCTGTGCCAACGCGCTGAGCTCGCCGGCCTCGCCGGCTTCGACAGCTACGCCCACATGGCGCTGCGCGACCGCATGATGGCCCGGTCGCCCGAGTCGGTGCGCCGCTTCCTGCTGGCGCTCTCGGGCAGCAACGCACCGCGGGCACGGAGCGAGCTGGCCGAGCTGATCGCAGCCAGGGCTTCCAGTGCTTCAGCTCCCGACATCCTTCCCCCTTGGGACCGCGACTTTTACATGCGCGCCTTGCGCCGGGCTGACGATGCTGCTGCGCCGCGTCAGAAGCTGCTGCACGGCACTCCGCTGTCGCACTACTTCTCGCTCGGCACCGTGATGCAGGGCCTCTCGCGGCTGCTGCAACGACTCTATGGCCTACGACTCGTTCCGCGCGCCACACCGCCCGGCGAGACCTGGCACCCCGACGTGCGTCGCCTTGACGTCGTCTCCGACACTGACGGTCACGTCGCCGTCCTCTACTGCGACCTCTTCTACCGCGACGACAAGTCGCCCAACCCGGCCCATTTCACCGTGCGCTGTGCCCGCACCATCTCGCCGGCCGAACTGGCTGCTGCCGCCGACAGCGACCTCGGCCGTGCCCTCGGCTCGCCCGCCAAAGCCGCCAATGATGGCATGGCCACCATACGCACCGCCGACGGCGCCGTCCACCAGCTGCCGACGATCGCGCTGGTCTGCGACTTTGCACGCAGCGGTACAGGCGGTGGTGGTGGGTTTTTGTCACGTGTCGGGTCACGTGATAGACCAGCACTCCTCAGCTTCCACGAAGTCGAGACCCTCTTCCACGAGATGGGCCATGCCGTCCACTCGGTCCTGGCCCGCACGGCGCTGCAGTCTGTCGCCGGCACGCGCTGCGCCACTGACCTCGCCGAGCTGCCGTCGACGCTGATGGAGCACTTTGCCGCTGACGCCTCAGTCCTGGCCCTGTTTGCGCGCCATTACGAGACCGACGCGCCGCTGGACCACGCCCAGGTCGCCGAGGGCCTGCGCCGGTCGCGCCGCTTCGCCGGTCTCGACGACGAGAACCAGATCGTGCTGGCCATGCTGGACCAGGCGTACCACGGGCTGCCTGCCAGTGCTGCCGAGGGTGCCGGCCTCGACTCGACTCGCATCTTTCACGACCTGCAGCGCGCCATCGCCGTCGGACCGGCCGATCCGCCCGGCACCTGCTGGCAGGGCTTCTTCGGCCATCTTTTTGGCTATGGCGCCACGTACTACAGCTACCTCTTCGACCGCGTGCTGGCCGACCGCGTCTGGCACGACGTCTTTGCCGCCGGCCGCGACGGCGCCGCCCTGCATCGCGACAACGGCGAGCACCTGCGTGACTCCCTCCTCCGCTGGGGCGGTGCCCGCGACCCTTGGCGCTGTCTCTCCGATGCTCTGCGCGACAAGCGCCTCGCTCCCGGCGACGAGGACGCCATGGCCCTCGTCGGCAGCTGGGGCACGAGCAACACCTTCCAGCAGAACAAAGGCCGCGTCTGATGGATGCTTTTCATCCGGAAACCCTTGTGAAAAGGGCCTGTCAGAGAGAGAGAGTACTCCGTATGGCCTCGTCATTTTATCTGTTCATATCCTTGTGCAGACAGAGATCAGCCGCATTTAGAAAAGTGGGACTCTGAATTAGAACCAACCAATAAGAGGCCGCCAATACAATTTTAAGACCTGAATACGAAAGGACTCGGCAAGAAGAGCAGTCCAGTCCGAGCGAGAGAACAGGTTGCCCGTGTCTTTCCGACAGCGATCTGGCTGTTGTGGTGCCCGCCTGTACTTGTTCCTCCTGCAATCCATGACGCGCCTGCCGCGACCAATGCGGATGCCGGCTCGAATGATGTTGTGGTCGTGGTGTCTGGCGCTGGTCCTTGTCCTCGCCGGCTCGACTGCGGCTGCGGCTGCAACCTTGACCCCAGCCGCCGCGACAGCCGGCTCGACCGCGACGTCTGCCGTCTCTGCTGCCTCTCCGACCGTGTACAACAGCTCCGCAGCGACGGGCGCGTCCCGCCTCGTCCGCCAGTACGCCTACCACGGCTGCTTCCTCGAGATCACCGGCACCAACGGCACGGCTCCCGGCAGCCGCTCGATCGAGGACGGCACCGACGAGATTCTTCCCGGCAACATGACCGTCCCGCTCTGCCTCGCCTTCTGCGGCTCGGCCGCCTACCCCTACGCCGGACTCGAGTACGGCCGCGAGTGCTGGTGCGGCCAGGACCTGTCCGCCCTGGCCACCGAGGAACCCGCCGCCGACTGCGACCTGCCCTGCGATGGCGACACCTCGGCGCTGTGCGGCGGCAACCTCCGCTTGACGGTACGCCTCCTCTTTTGCTATTTCTATTTCTATTTCTATTTCTGTTTGTTTCTCTCCCGTCGCGAGAAGAGACGCTGACCTTGCCCGCGCAGGTCTACCTGCTGAGTGCGGCTGCTACTGGAGGCGCTGCACATGGAGCGCTGTGGGCAATGCTGGCCGCTATCGTCACAGCGTCTGGTGTGCATCTTGTGTAGGGTATGGAATTATGCTTCGTGAAGAATATATAGATGCGATAGTTGCATAAGACGTTTTTTCCCAATTTCACGCCTGTTCCTTCCTCTTCTGCTCCTTCGTCCCCGCTCCTTCCTCTCTGTATCGTCTTTCTCTCATCTTTTATAACCTTCCCACTTGTAATCTCCAGATTTATTCTCGCTTCTTTCCCTCCTTCTACCCTTCATCTACCTCATCTATCTTCTCTACTTCATCCAAACTGCATCGGCCCCAGTCCCCTCGTTCCCATCGCCTTCTGCACTGCATCCTTCATCTGCGTCACAGCCAGCCGCCAGGCCCGTCTTCCCAGGCTCTTTCCCTCGCCATCCTCCCCGTCTTTCTCGACCCCCTCTTCAACTAGCCATTCCAAGCAGGCAATCAGCTTCCGCACCTTGTCCATGTCTCGTTCCTCTAACACGACACCGACCAGAAACCGCTCTAGCACCTCCACGTCCGCTTCGTGTGGGCCCTCTTCGCATGTAGCCTCGTGCCATGTTCGGATCATGCTTTTGGTCTCCTGCACAGACAACAGCCGAGATCCTGACGCTGTTGCCCCCAAAGTCATCTTGGCTGGCATTGCTGGGAATTGTAGCATCGCTTGCATCTTGTCAACGCTGCTTCCGCCGCCATCGCCATCGCCAGCTCCTCGTCGTGCCACCACTACCGGTATTTCCAACCGCAGCAATCCCTTTGTCGCCATCTCCTGCTGATGCTCCAGCCGTCTCTGTCGGTAATCCGCCAAGACCTCTGCTCGGATGTCCTCTGGAAGCGCAGCCAGGACAGCCGGATCTGGCTCCTCCAGCAGTGGCGTGCCGTTATTTTCAGTCTCCTGGTTACTGCCAGCGTGTGGCTGCCTACTTTCCGCAACAAAGGTTGATTGAGCCCGATTGGCCGCTGCATCGTGTTGTCGCTCTCGGGTTGTTAGCACGGTAGCACCTTTTCCCCCTCGAGTACCCCAGAGACTTCGCCTGACGCCTTGTTGCCCTATAATTTTGCTGCCCCCCCCCCTCCCCCTCCCTCTCCCTCTTCCTCTACCTCTACCTCTACCTCTGGTGCTATTCCTCTCCTTGTGGGGTGATGCTGCAGGCGAGTTCGATTGGCGCCCCTGATGCTGCCTGTATTGTGCGAGCACCTCGGCACGCACATCCTCCGGAAGTTCACCCAGCACATCCATATCGATGTCGGCTGGCATGTCGTCCGTTGCAAAACTAGTCACAGCTGCTCTCACTGGACTTTGCACCCTGGACCACATCTTGATTGGCGATTGGTGCCTGCTGCCGCTTTCGTTGGGGCCGCTCGTGCTTCTGATGCTGTTTCTACCATTGCCAGTATCGTCGCTTACTTTGGACTCAATCACTTCTGGCTCTGCCACAAGCTGCCGCCGAATCTCCGCAGGTAGCATTGCCAGAACACTCGGGTCCACGTCTCGAGGCAGAACGAATTGCGTGCTGGCCAAGGCAGGAACCTCCCCCGGCGACAATTGGCCGCCGTCAGTGCTCCTCTTCTCTGCACCACCAAATGACAGCTTCTTCTGGCTCCCATCAGGCGCCGCTGCCATCGACTTGATCGGCTTGATCGGCTCCAGCTTTTGCAGCTGCACTCCCAAACCGCGCAGGTCACCGGGGCTGAACCGGAATGACCGCAGGATCGACACAGCCTCCTTGCCGATGGCCTCGGCACTATGCGTTGCCACACCGAATACCACACTTTTGTTATAAACGTCGCAACGACCATGCCCGAGGTGCTTTTCAGGCTCCAGCGGTGCATTTGCAGCCCGCTTCAGGATCTTCATTGTCAGGTTCTTGCCCCGGACTTGTTCGTTTAGCAATCGTCGCTCCAGCTCTTTGCAGAGATTCAGCACAAACTCCTCCGCCTCCTCCTGGCTGACAAATCGGATGCCCCAGTTCACCTCAGCCGACACAGATTTGCGCACCGGATGGCCTCCTACCTCAGTCCGGTCGATGCCTCGCGCATAGTCCCACAGCCGTTCGCCCGTCTTGGGGCCAAGCGAGCCCACCAAACGCTCTCTCGACACGCCGCGGAGGTCACTGACCAGCTTCACGCCAATCTCTTCGAGCTTTCCTCTGATGCTATGCGCAACCCCCGGCAGCTGCTCCACTTTCAGACCACCCAAAATCTCCAACACTTCCCCAGGTCGCACCTGGAACTGTCCGGCTGGCTTCGCTCGCCGCAGCGCTACCTTGGCCAGCAAAATGTTGCCACCAATGCCGACCGATATAGGACACCCGGCTCTCTCTAGGACGCGTTGTCGTAGCTTTGTCGCTATGCTGTCGGCTATCTCTTGCTCCCGCCAGATACTGCCCTCATCAGTACCGGCTCCAGTCGATCCAGCGGCTGTAAGCACAATGCTCGTAATGTCCATGAGGGCTTCATCCACACTGACGCTTTGCACAACACCGCCAACCTGAAGGATGGCTTCGTAGAACAAGCGGCTCGCCTCCTCGTACGCAGGAAAATCATACGGAAGAACCTTTAGGTCTGGACAAAGCTCCAAGGCTCTCTTCATCCACATGCCATTCGTGACGCCAAAATGCCGCGCCGTATAATTGCAAGAAGCAATCTCAGACGCGCTTCCCGAAGAGTGAGCAACTGCCACAGATTTGCCGGCATACTCCGGCGCACTCTTCAAGGAGACAGCACAGAAGAAGCTGTCAAAATCAGCATGCATGATATACCGGCGGGCTCCGGGTTTCTGCTTGCTGGATTTGGCAGGTGCTGTCGCCCCCTTTTCTGCTGCGAGTCGCTGCATCTTGGACTTCAGCTCTGCCCTCCATGTTGACAGGTGGTGAAGACGGCTCTCCGAATAGAACTGCTTGAGAAAGTCAGGATTCGCTGTAGACGACTTCCGTATCTTGGGGTCAGACAGCAGCCAGGCATTGTGCTCTTCTGATGTCATGGCATCCGGCTTCTGCGGACTTGGAAGTAGGCCCGTAGAGGCCTCGGCGTCTTGCTCCTCGCCCGAGTCATCTCCATCTGGCAACATGTCCATGTCCACGTCTAGGTTATCAAGTCCTTTTTCTGGGCTGTGGGCATCGTGTACAGAGGAAAGGATCTTGTGGACCTCGTCGTTCTGCAGTACCGTAGAATGCTTCTGTATATCGTCTGTATAGTAGCTGGCCTTGCTCTGGACTCGATATCCAGCCATCTGGTTGGCCTGGCCATCCTGTACAACCAACCCGCCGTCGTTAAGTTGGATCCTTTTTTGCCGGGGGCCTTCACCGATCAATAGATAGTTTTGCCACGGCAACAGCTTTCCGGCTGCTATGGAATCGACGACCCAAGCCGGTTGCACCACACGCAATCTCCTCCATTCATCTGCCTTCTTTGGTGGCAATGTTGAAGCGATAATGTGTGTGACCATAGTCTTATAGTCCAAATATTTGATGTAGCCGGCACCATGAAAGACTAGAAGCCGACGCAGCCTGTACTCATATTAGCGAATGCACGGCGTCCACCATCGTATCATAGCCAGTACTCTGTATGTGCCCAGAATCCCCACTTACTCTTCTGGTGGCGGTTGGGTGTAGCTGGCCACATGGGCCACTACTCCCTTGAAGATTTGAGGCCTTCCCTGCACAGCCTGTCGCATCAAATAGTCTTCGTTTTGGAGCTTGATCTTCTTTCTCCGAAAATAGTCTCCAAACTCCCCAAACGTGCTCGCGCCGTACTCTTCGCCATCGTCTCCCAGAAATGCATGCTTTTCTAGCTGTTTTCGCACCACCGTTGAGTTCTTATCCAACTGGTTGGCCATAGCTGCATCTGCATCTGGAATTTTTTTTAATGATGTACAACATCAGGTTCAACCGAAAAACAGTACCATGACTCTTTATTATGTGCATAACCAAAGTGTCGATGTGGAGGAGAATCGCGTCATAAGCGAAATCGCGTAAAGTGGAAGTTGCTACGGGATGACTGTGCCCCGCTTTCCGCGAAAACACGTGACCATCTCGCTGCGACGAGCTGCGATAAGCCGCCATCAGAATTTCAGAGCTTTGGGTTGTTTCTAAACGCATCAACACGACCACCTCTACCCGTTGTCGCCGTCCGGCAAGATGAACAATGATCAGTTTCGTCGGCTTGCGCTTGGCGCCGGCAAGCAAGGAGGCCCCAAGGATGAAGCAGGCAAAACGTCAGCGTCGCCTAGCCCCGGTATTCTAGGATCGAGACAGAAGTCCAGCATACCGATGACGCCGTGAGTGCGCCTTTTGCTTTGTGACCCTCTGTTTGAAATGCACACAAGTACTAAGAATCTGCGTAACAGTCGTTCCGGAGGCAACGTTAGCAGAGTAGCCTTTGCTCGGCAGATGGCAGAACGATTCCAAGATACGGAGAAGCAAAAGAAGGTTCGAACATCGGTTCCCAAAGGCAGCCGGCTTGCTCAGGGATACGTCGACCGCGCAAAGACCCGAGTGGGCGAAGACAGCACGGACGAGCGGGAACAGAGGCTGGCAGCGTTGCAAGAGGCGCTCAAGTTGGAGCAGATCGACCAGGCAACATACGACAGATTGCAGCTCGAAATTGCGGGTGGCGACCTCTCAAGCACACATCTTGTAAAGGGCCTGGACTTCAAGCTGCTGGAAAGAGTGCGAAGGGGCGAGGATGTGTTTGGGGAGGAGGTTAAGGCGACAAAAGACGAGGAGCAGAAGAGTGGCAGTGAAGACGGCGAGCCTGCAGGCGCAGCAAAACCGGGCGACAACATTGATGATGAGTTTGAGCGTTTGGTTGAAGACAAGGTACAAACCATCACGCACGAAAAGGTGAAGAAAAAGGGCCAGCTGGCGACAACGAGACTCGTCCCCGGACAGAAACGGACAAGAGATCAGATTCTTGCGGAGATGAAAGCGGCTCGCGAAGCTGCGAAGAAGAAGGAGCTGCCTGCGTTGGGGTCACGATTTAAAAGAATCAGCGCGCCACAAAAGGCGGGATCGCGCATCGAGCACGACAGCCAGGGCCGCGAGGTTCTCATCATTGTAGACGAGGACGGCCACGAGAAGCGCAAGGTGCGGAAGCTGGCGAGAGGCACAGACGCAAGGGAAGCTAAGGAGCGCGAGAGACAACGCGAAGCAATGGCCCCGGCCGAGGGAGCCGAGGTGCTCGGCATGGAAGTGCCAGAGTTTTACCGAAAACAGCAAGAGGCGGAGGCGGCAGCAGCGGCAGCAGCAGCAGCTAAGCCTGTGGATATCTTTGAAGATGCGGACGCAGACTACGATCCGCTGGCAGGCATGGGCTCCGACTCAGACTCAGATTCAGACTCGAACTCGGAAGCAAAAGTACAGACGGAAGCCCGGACAGAAACGAAGGCGACCAGCAGCAGGTCTCCGTCAAGAGACAAAGAGGAAGGCGAGGCAAGCGACTCTTCGCAAGATGCGAAAAACAAGCGGCTCGCCTCAAAAGAGAAGACACAGCCGACACAGCCACGGCAGAGCTATTTCAAAGGGTCGACGTTGCTGTCAGAGGTGTCGCGAAGCGGACCGTCGATGGACGACCCGGCAGTGGTGTCAGCACTGCGCAAAGCAAAGGCGATGCGCGAGGCAGCCGAGTCGGAAGAAAAGAGCAAAGAGGACGAGAGGACGGAGCGGCTCAAGAAGCTGCTGCAGGCCAGCGACCGGGATGCCGAGGACCTGGACATGGGCTTTGGCACCAACCGGGTCGAGGACGACGAGGACATGGAGGAAAGCGACATCAAGCTCTCTACGTGGGGCGACGAAGGCAAGGGCGAGGACGGCCAGTCTCGCGGCGAAAAAGGGAAGCGGAAGAGGGGGGCGAAGAAGCGGAAAGGCGACGGCAATAATGCGGCGGACGTGATGCGGGTGTTGGAACGGCGCAAGGGAGCTGGCGGGGCTTGAAGAGGGCTGTAGGGAATACGGAGTACGGGGCACAGGATACCACCAAACACTCTGTAGAAGACTAAAGCATATCTGAAGATTAGGTATCTATTATTGGCATTGCGATTTGTGATATTGCTCGATGGCTCTCCACATTTCTATTTTGATTATTTTAGACATTCACAGCAGCTAGCAGAGATAAGCTGGACCTTAAAGGCGAAGGAAGGTTACTGTGGGGAGAAGGAGCGTCGCCGCAACGTTGTTGCCATTTGTAGCCCGAATTCTGTCTGCTCACTGGCCGTGCATTTTGCCTTCTATCGCAGCTAAAAATCCTCCATAAGCTTGCGTCCTGCAACCAACCGATTAGCAAAATGGCCGCGAAACAGATACCGGTGTGGCTGGACTGCGACCCGGGCCACGATGTGAGTGCGGGGAGGGGGATGACAGGCCGGAACGAGTTGATGGACTGATATGCTGGACCGCAGGACGTCTTTGCCATTCTTCTGGCAGCCTACCACCCATCGATCCGGCTGCTGGGCATCTCGACCGTGTTCGGGAATGCGTCGCTGAAGTGAGCAATGGCCGACCGACAAGAACGAGCGGGGAGCAGTGAGGCTGACTACTTTCATTTTTCTCTGGTTCTAACAGACACACGACCTGGAACGCGACGTCTGTGCTGACGGCCCTTTCCAAGGAGGAGGATGTGTCGGTCTACGAGGGTGCAGCACAGGCGCTGGTGCGGCGACCACTGCGAGAGCCGGCAGCCGACATCCACGGCGAGACGGGTCTGGACGGCACGGCGCTGTTGCCTCAGCCACTGCGGCGGCCGGCCGACGACGTGAGCGCAGTTGAGGCTATGGCACGTGCTCTGATGGTCGAGCCGGCCGGAACAGCCTGGCTTGTGGCTACGGGCACGCTGACTAACGTGGCCGCCATGTTTGCAACGCATCCGACGCTCGTCGAGCACATTGCCGGCCTCTCCATCATGGGCGGCGCCATCGGCGACGGCTTCACGGCGGCTGTGGCTGGCACCGTCAACGGGAGACCGCGCATCGGCAACACGACGCCCTTTGCCGAGTTTAATATTCTGCTGGACCCCGAGGCTGCTGCGGCGCTGCTGCACAACCCCCGGCTCGCCCGCAAGACCACGCTGATCCCGCTCGACCTGACGCATCTCGTGCTTGCCACAGCATCCGTGCAGGACCTGCTGCTGCACGGGCCTGAGAGTGTCGGCAAGGAGGCCAGCAGCAGCAAGGCCGGCGGCAAGACCACCCTGCGCACCATGCTGGTAGAGCTGCTCAACTTCTTTGCCGACACGTACAAGTATGTCTGGACTCCCTCTTCCTTCTCCCGCTCCGGCCCTTGCTCACGCTGCCAGGAACGTGTTTGGCATCGTCGAGGGTCCCCCCCTACACGACCCGCTGGCTGTGGCGGCCGTGCTGATCGGCACCGCGGCTGAGATCCCGTTCTACGACTACACGGACGACGACAGGTCCCGCCACGAACGCTTCGACGTGCGCGTCGTCACCGACGGAACCAGCGAGGAGGCGCTTGCTGGCACGACCGAGACCGGCCGCACGGTGGCGCGGCTGCTGGAACCTGGAGCCGAGGGCGTGCGCATCCCACGCGGCCTGGACATCCCGATGTTTTGGCGCGTCATCGAAGAATGCTGCACGCGGGCAGACGCTGCCAACGCCGAAAAGGGACGCAGCTGAGTGCCGTCCAAGACGTTCACAGGGCTTCTGACCACTAGAAATACGCGCATGTGTATACGATACAAGACAAGAAAGAGGCGAGGAATTGATTAGACCGATTCGTGAGTATGTGCCCGTTTTAGTATCCAATTTACTTCAGTGTCCAAATCAGCAACCCAAGCCAAGTCCAACTGTGCCGTCAGAGGCTCGAGGATCGTCTGGGTGAGTTTGGCCTTCTTTCCCGCTATGGCTACTGCCCGGTCAGAAGGCGGTCGTGGCGGCTGAGGTCGATGCCTCGGGGCGGCTCAAGGCTCTGCTCGGATCAGAGACTGCGAATCCAAAGGCGGATGGATGGCTGCCGACGAGAGGTGATGCCTCCGGCTGTCGATTGTTCATTGTGCTTCTGGCCAGAGCCAGAAGATGAATGCCGGCTCAAGCTGCCTTGGCATCAGCGGCTGCTATCTCGGCCTTGGGCTCGCCATCGGAGTCAAAGCCGAGTGCGTCGAGCTCACGGATCAGCTCGCTGATGCGGATGACTTTTGCAATCTGTTCCGGCAGCAACGCCTCGCCGTCATCGCGCTTGTTCTTGAGCTCCCTGGCTTGCTTGAGCTTCTTCTTGAGTCCGCGCAGCTTCTTTTCGCGCTCAGCTGCTGGGTCGATAGGGGGAACAGGAGGAGTGGCCGCAGAAGGGGTAGAAGAAGCAGCAGCAGCTGCTGCAGCAGTAGATCCTGTTGCATCATCTGCTCCGGCCGCCTTCTTCCTGGCTTCCCTACGCTTCGCGTTCTTGTTGGCGGCAGCACTGGCGGCCGTCTTAGCCTCGTCGACCAATCCCTCGGCCCCCGGCACGCCGCCCTTGTTCCGGTTGCGGAAGCTCTCGGCCGTGCGGTTCTTGTACAGCTCCACGTCCTCAGGCGGCCGATAGCCTGGCCGGATCTTGATGGCTCGTCGAGTGCTGCCATCAGCTCGTGTCGATTCTGGGATCTGCCGCTCGCCGCTGGCATCAGTGATGATCCCCGCCGTCGTTGGCTGGGACGGCATGTTGGAATTGGCTCGTTGCGTTCTCTCTTCGCAGCAGTGCTGGCCGGCCTGGACTTCGGCTCGCTCTGTCGTCTGTGCTTTTTTCACCCTTTTCTGTGAGAGGGGCCACTGACGATTGGATTGAGTGCTACGACGTACGGAGTATAAGAAACCAAGCTGCCCCGCCCAATTGCACCTGTCCACAACAGGACTAGTGCGCACATGCGGTGTGTCGTTACGTAATCAGAACAGACAAGTTAAGCCAATGGAGCAAGCGACAACTGATCGACATACGACTTGTAATGACAACACCCAACCAGCAGACCCAATTGATGCTAACCGCACATGAAGATACGAAAAAAAAAACGCCTGACTGCGCCCCTCTATTTTGTCTACTCCATTCCGATCCAGCCACTCTCGTCGTCGTCGTCATCGTCGCCGAGGACGGCGGGCAGTACGAGGGTATTGAGATCCTCAGACTGCTTTTGGCCGTCTGGCACCAGGGGCAGCAGGGCGCCCGACTCGATCTGAGGCAGTTTCTGCGACGAAGTGGCAGCCTGGTGCAGGAGGTAGTCGACGGTGTAGACGTTCTCGTCTGCGAGGCGTCGGATCTCGTCCTGCATGCGGCCGACGGCGCGGGCGACGACGCGAAGCTCGACATCCAGCTTGCCGCGATTGGCCGTCAGCCAGGGGCCGTGGCGGTCGACAAGAGCCTTGATCCAGAGCAGACAGAACTCGATGTGCGGCGACTGCTCGGTTTGGGCGGCGACGAAGCGCAGCAGACGCGGAACGTAGACCGTGGGCACGTGATCGACGACGAGCGAGATGTGCTCGTGCGGCACGGCAAGGAAGACGTGCTCGATCAGCTTGGCCTCGTTGAGGCGAAAGGCCATGACGAGAGCGGTGAGGTAGTCGCGGTCGTTGCGCAAGACAGCGAGCGTGGCAGCCGGGGTAATCTCCATGCTGAGGTCGAAGGGATCAAAAGGCAGGACAGCATCGAGGCTGTAGACGAGCAAGCCCTCGGTGGAGGCGGCACAAAAAGCCATACCGGTGGGCGAGAAGGCCACACCGGAGACTCGGACCTCGGGTTTGCGCCGGCGGGCAGACGGGTCGCCGCCACGCTTGGAGCCGGGCAGCGAGCGGTCGCGACGATCCTCGCGATCCGAAGCCTCGCCGACATCGTCCAAATCGTCAAGCGGACCGGCCTCGGTCAGCAGACGGCTGTTGAGGAACTCCTGGGTGCCGGAGAGCGAGAGGTTGACGCTGACGGTGAACTTTTTAAGCAGCACACCGGTGGCGACGGCATAGAGGCAGATGTACTTGCTGCGGCCAGCAGCCAGCAGACAGGTACCGTCAGTGCTGTAGCGGATGCTGGAGAAGCTCTTGGTGCCAGAGACGTTGGCAGCAGTGCGGCGGTCGGAAGCCTTGCGGCCGCCCGAGACGTCACGCCGGCCGTCGAGGCCGAGCACCTGGGTGGCCTCGGAGAGTGACCAAAAGGTCAGCTGACCGTCGAGGGTGGCGATAGCGAGCTGCTGCGAGTCGGGGCGGATGGCAACGTCAACAACGTCGGCCTGCAGCTGCAGCGGCTCACTCGTCTGGGTGCGAGCAAAGACGGACCAGATGCGGGCAGTACGATCCCAACTGCCGCTCACGAGGCCGCTGCCATCGGGCGCAAAGGCCAGCGAAGACACGGGGCCCTCGTGGCCGGACAGCTGGTCCAGCAGCTGGCCCGTCTGGACAGACCAGATGTGGATGTCGAACGAGTCGATGGAGCCAGCCGCGACGACCTCACCGCTTGGGTCGACGGCCATGCACGAGAAGGACAGGCGAGTGGGCGCGGTAAAGGTGCGGAAGTTGCGGAAGCGAATCAGATCCCAGGCCCGGACGGAGCCGTCGAGGCTGGAGGTGAAGAGCACGTTGCCCTTCCGGGCAAACTCGCAGGCCGTCACACCGCTCGTGTGCTCGGTAAAGGTGACGATGCAGAAGCCCGACTCGACGTCCCACACCTTGATGCGGCCATCGTCGGCCGTGGTGACGACACGCTGGCCGTCGGGCGAGTACACCAGCGCGTTGGTGGAGTCGAAGTGGCCCTGCTGCTTCAGGATGTACGACTCGGACTGCCACTCCCACACGAGCAGCTGGCCCAGCTTGGACGCGCCAAAAGCCAGCCACTCGCCCGACGTGTTGATCGTCACAAAGTCAATGTCGTTCTGCGAGATGCTCAGTGTGTGGATCATGTTGAAGTCGGGCATCTCGTACAGGCAGAAGAGCCCGTTCGAGAAGCCGGCCACGAGCAGGTTTGACGCCGCATGGTACGCCGCACACCGCAGGCTCGTGTTGTTCTGCATAAAGTAGTTGCGCTTCACGATCCGCCAGCGGTAGTCAGCCTCGTCGTCGGCCTGCTCGTCATCGTCGTCGGCGTCGGCCTCGATGTCCAGCGGCCGCCGGTACTTCCACTCGAACAGCGCGCCGTCTTTGCTGGCCGTGAAGATGGTCTCCTGGTCCTTGGAGAACCAGGCGCCGACAACGGCCTGCTTGTGGCCGGGCAGCGCCGTGTTGGTGAAGCCCTCTTCCCGCTCGAGACTCCATATCCGTGCCGTCAGATCCTTGGACGCTGTGAGGAAGAAGCGCGAGTCGCTCGACCACTCGATGTGCTGCACCGTGTCAAAGTGCCCCACGTACGTGCGGTAGAGCACAAATGGGGCAAATTCGAGCCCGCCATCGGCACTGGAATCCGGCGTCGATGGCACGTGCCACACTTCAGTCTTGCGGCCGAGGCCGACGGCAAAGAAGCGCCCGGAGGGCGAGAAGGCGAGCGCCGAGGCCGACGTGCGGAAGGAAAAGTGGTACAGCGCGATGCGCCGCGGCAGGTTCGTCAAGATCGCCTGTCCATCTTCGTCGATCGAGAGGAGGAGGTTGCCTTTGGGCGTGAGGCCGATTCGTGCAATGTTCTTGCGGTGGGCGAACGGGAGCGTGTAGGACTTGTTGCTGCGACCGGGTCAGCACTCTGTCTTGGGGGCTGGCTTGGTTGCGCTTACTCGACAAGGTTGAACACCGTCACCCGATTGCCTACGGGCGAGTAGAGCTGGGTGCCGTCTGGGCTAAATAGCAAGTTGCCCTGGCAGTAGACGGTCCCAAGCAGGTTGGAGAACTGTGGGCGCGAATCACGTCAGCACCGCATGCTCGACCACCGCGGACAGACGCCCCATGCTCACCTTGAAATCCGTCTTCATCCTTGCTGGCCAGTCGTCACCGAATTCCTAGATGAGCGCCGAGATTTCGTTTTTTTTTCTTGCGACGACACTTTAGTACGACTTCTCCAGGCCGGCAGAATTTCAAAATTTTAGCGGGGACTGGCGAAACATTGTTCCGTGCCGGCTCTAGGTGCAACAGCCAGCTGGGCTAGCTCGTAGCGCACCCAGCTAGCTGCTGTCTCGATGGCCCTAAACGGCCGTTGCGTTTCGGTAATACAGCGCCGACCTAAAAAAGGGGGGACCCTGTAGCCAGCGTGGGACATCACAATAAGAAGCTGGAGGACGGAAGGCACTTGGGGGAGCCACTGGTGGCCCCTCCCCCCTGGATTGCCTGGCCCGTGCGTCGCACTGGAAATTTGAACACTTTCCCTTCTTCGTTGGCTTCTGTCCCCTGACGCCAAAGCTTCTTCTTCCCGCCTTTTTCTATCTGCTGCAGAAACAAGGAGAACCCGACGAGAAACAAGCCCGCACCACTTCCTTTTCTCTCCGCCATCCTCACCGTTGTCCATCGCGACTCTCCGAGCTTCGATCGAGCTTCACACCGTCCCAAGAACCATCACAGCTGGGCCACTCCCGACCTTGCTTCCCCATCTATACTAGACCCCGTACATATCGTTCGCAATGGCTTCCGTGACCGTCGAGAGCGCCTCGCCGATTGGCATCGCCAATCTTCCTAACCAGCGGCACAAGATCGTGGCCAAGAGAGGAGCTGCCTTTACCATCATGGTAAGAATGCCGTCGTTCGGACGTCTCGTGCAGACGTCTCCCCCCGGCTGCTGGTCTTGTCCGCTCTTTTGGCTGACCCCCTTTTTTCTCTCGTCTTCAGGTTGCCGGCGAGTCTGGCCTGGGCAAGACCACCTTTATCAACACCCTGTTCTCGACCACCATCAAGAACTATGCCGACCACAAGCGGCGCCACCAGAAGCAGGTCGACAAGACGGTCGAGATCGAGATCACCAAGGCCGAGCTGGAGGAGAAGTTCTTCAAGGGTATGACGTCCGGCACGTTTTATATTACCCTATCGACACGATGCTAACGCTGCCCAGTCCGTCTGACCGTTATTGACACGCCCGGCTTCGGCGACTACGTCAACAACCGGGACTCGTGGATGCCCATTATCGAGTTCCTCGACGACCAGCACGAGTCGTACATGCTCCAGGAGCAGCAGCCCCGCCGCCAGGACAAGATTGACCTGCGTGTCCATGCTTGCCTGTACTTCATCCGCCCCACCGGCCACACCTTGAAGCCTCTGGACATTGAGGTCATGAAGCGACTCTGCTCGCGAGTCAACCTGATCCCCGTCATCGCCAAGGCCGACACGCTCAGCCCGGCCGACCTGGCCCGGTTCAAGGAGAAGGTAAGCAGCGCCCCCCCTGAGATCGGACACTGGCTTTGCTGTTGCATCGGCTGCTGACGGACCGCGTGCAGATCCAAGCCGTCATCGAGGCCCAGGGCATCAAGATCTACCAGCCGCCCGTCGAGGAGGACGATGAGGCGGCGGCGCAGCACGCCCGCAGCCTGATGGCTGCCATGCCCTTTGCGGTTATCGGCTCAGAGAAGGACGTGAAGACGGGTGACGGCCGCATCGTCAAGGGCCGGCAGTACTCGTGGGGTGTTGCCGAAGTCGAGAACGAGGACCACTGCGACTTTAAGAAGCTTCGGTCCATCCTGATCCGCACTCACATGCTGGATCTGATCCACACAACCGAAGAGCTGCACTACGAAGCCTACCGCGCACAGCAGATGGAGACGCGCAAGTTCGGCGAGGCCCGTCCCCGCAAGCTGGACAACCCCAAGTTCAAGGAGGAGGAGGAGACCCTGCGCAAGCGTTTTACCGAACAGGTCAAGATCGAGGAGCAGCGGTTCCGGCAATGGGAGCAGAAGCTTATCGCAGAGCGCGATCGCCTTAACAAGGATCTCGAGCAGACCCATGCCCAGATCAAGCAACTGGAAGCAGAGCTTGACTCGTTGCAGGGCCCTGCTATTCGCAGCCACGGCCGTCGTTAAGGGCGGCCCAACCACACCGGCCACTGCGCCGACAGCTAGGCTCGCCATGTGCGGGTACCTGGCTCCCGTACCGAGAACACGTCTATTTCGTTTCTCTTGTTTGTCCCTACACCGGGCCTGACGGACAAGCTTTTCTCTGGGTATGTGGGAGCGGAAGCGAGGAAAATAGCAAGGAATGTAGCACGGCCTCGTCCTATTTCCTTTTTCCACTTTCAACAAAAGGAGGTCATTTCCCCGGCCAGACATTTTTGTCACTACATCCTTCTTCTAGCATCCTATCCTGCGTTTGTGTGTGCGTGTGTCTGTTTTCTTGCGTCTTGTTAGCCCTTTTTTTTTTATCCCTCCGCCTTTTTTATTTATTTTCCCAAGCTGCTGTTCCTAGTAACGATGTAATATGGCCGTCTTTCTTATGATACCAGATAATGAGATTGGCTGCCCTGTTTTCTTTTAAACGTAGCCACGAGCTGCGAAATTAGCTGGTATATGGATCTATATTAATCTTCGACTATTAAAATGATATTCAGCACCCAAACGCCTATTGTTTTCCCCCGGCCGGCTGTCTAGACAGCATCCATGCTTGCCCGCCGTGTCAGCTGCTCATTCTTGTTTCCCAACTTGGAGATCTGAAGGAAGACGTCGACGCCATATCCCTCGAGACTGTGAAGCTCGAGGCTGCCAGCCCAGTATTCGGCGTAGACGCGACTCAAGGGCAGCCCCATGCCGAGACGCAGGTTTGGAGGGCGCTGAGAGAGGGTGGAGAGGGAGCTGCCATGGTCCGAGTCGGGATTGACGTGTTTGTGGCGATGGCCGTGCTTGTGCGGCTGGTGCGAATCGTCTGTCTGTAGCTCCTGCAACGTGGCGCTCATCCGGGGCACCTTTTGCAGGTTCTCCAGCAGGCGCTGCGAGTGCTCGCCCTTGCTAAAGGACCAGAGGTACGGGAGCATGTCCTGGGACACGCCGCCACCCTGGTCGGAGACGCGGATGATGATGTGCTGCTGGGCCTCACAGATGGTGACCTCGATGGGGGGCGGGGTGCCGGTGCCGAGGCGGAGCTGCTTCTCGACGACGGCCTGGACGGCGTTGCGCAGCAGCTCGCCCACAATGTACTCGATGTGGCTGAGGATGTAGGGGAAGGTGGTGTCGAGGTGGCCGGCGATCTGGACGCGCGGCAGCGTGACATGGGGGCCGTAGGCGCTGCGGGCGAGCGCGCAGACGGCGTTGGCACAGCGTTCGATGACGTCGCGGGCGGCGCACTTGAGGAAGACCTCGCCGATAAAGTCGTGATTCTCGGGCAGCGGCGCGCCGGGCGAGTACCAGGAGGCGCCAAAGGTCTCGGTGAGGGCGAGGTGCTGCTCGGCGATGACGCGGCGGGAGATGCGCTCTGGGTGTTAGAGCGGGAGGCAGACACAAAGACACGCAGACAGCTCACCGATCGCAGGATGGTGTTCATAAACTTGTCGAGGTCGCCGGGCCCCATCAGGCCGCTCGACTCGAGGATGCCCATGGCCAGCTTGGGGATGACGGGCAGGTGGGCCTGCAGGGTGTGGCCGATGGCCGTGCAGAGCGCGTCGTTGTCGTCGAGGGAGCGGATCTCCTTGAGGCGGCGCAGGCGGTCAAAGGCGTCGTAGTACAGCTCGTAGACGGCGCTGATGTGTGGGTTCGACACGACGGCATAGGGCAGCTGTTGGATGTCGCGGATGCGGTGGGCCAGCCGGATCGGCAGCTCGGTACGGACATAGTTGCCCGAGCTGATCAGCCGGGCCTCGGTCAACGACCGGCCAAAGACCATGAGCTGACGGAGGCTGATGGGACGGGCCTCCTTGGCGACCCAACTGCGATGTGAGTCAGTGGGGAGAGGAGAGAGGGGAGGAGAGAGAGGAAGGAGAGGAGGAGAGGAGAGAGAGGAAGGAGAGGAGGAGAGGAGAAAGAGGAAGAAGAGAGATGAGGAGAGGAGAGAGGGAAAAAAGAGGAACCTACTCGTCAAGAACAGAGATGGGCCTCCATTTCGAAATGTCAGGAGAGTAAGAGGCTGCCGGAGAAGTCGACAGAGACCTTCGAGGCAGAGCCGAAAGCCAGAAGAAGCGACTGCCAGCAGCAGGACGACAGCAGGCGATGCGCAACCGCCCTGACGGACTGGCCATCCGTAAGGTCCCAGGAAAGACACGACGAATAGCAAGAAGCACCAGGCAGACAATAATTGGCGTGTTGTCGTCTAGACGAGGTGAGACTCAGTTGTCGACTAAACAGATTGAGGTCTTGCTTCAGCACCTAGAAGCACAGGCCCACAGCACAGTCCTCAGGTCTAGTGGCGGAAAAAGGCTGCCAATTACCCCACATCGATCACTTTTACGGGTCAGATACCGTTGGGTCTTGCGAGACGACAGTAGAGAGAAACGACAGCCGTGTTACGACGCATCTGGATGGCGCAAGACCCATGAGAATAGGATGGGATCTTAGCGTGCAATAGTCCCTTTGCAGCGTAGTGCAGCCTCGTGGCGGCCCTGATTCCAGGCGATAATCCGATGACGTGGTCGCTTCCATGGCAGCTCCAAATCACACGACAGGCGTCTTATCGCCCGCACAGACTGCCACTGAGCTCTGGCACAGAGCACAGAGCGCTGGACGAAAAGCCTGCCCGAACGTCATGGCGGGGTCTTTCCTACCTTGTTCATGCCTGCCCCACCCAGGGTATGCGCTGAAAAATCGGTATTAGCGGCCACCCGTTCGACCTGTTGGGCCTAGCCGAAAGCAAAAAGTAAGATATCATCAGGCTTTGCCGTTGCAGCGATTTCTCTGATGTGTGTACTGACCACTGTCGCCCTGTCCTCCGTGCCCTCGTCCACGCTGAGCTCCTGCAGACAAGCACCCGTAGTCTAGCTGTTCTCCCCACGTTTTGCCGTCGTCCGGTCCTCTCGCTCTTCCCATCCGCGCCGTGCTCTGCAGCAGCTTACGCGGAGCAGCAGCAGCGTCTCCGCCCAGGCTATAGCACCGATATGCACGAAGAATGTAAGATGCAGAAATAGTAGACAGAACCCAGGAAAAAATCAGCACCTCATCCACCCCAATTGCACACCAATTTGCACCGGTCTGCACCAGCCTGCACCACCCCCGTACTTCTCGTCAAAGCGAGTCCTCGCCCGTCTTGGTTTTACTCTCTTTCTCCATTTCTTAGTGCCCCATTTGTCATACGCCCGTGGCCATCGCACGCCCCCCAATACGAGTGGTCCATTTTGTGCTGTTTTTCTCCTCCCACTTTTCTCCTCGCCTCGTCTCTACTCGCACCTACCTCTCACCATCGCGGGTCGCGTCTCCCACCTCTCAATCATCCCTCCTGTCGTTCTCGTCCTGTCCACCTTCCTAGGCCGTCGACTTTTTTCTGGTGGCCTCCGAGACCGTGCCGCCTAGCTCTTTCCTCCCCACCGAGAAGGCAAGAGATTCCAGGAAAGGCAGGCAGAAGCATCAGCAAAGCCGCGCGCTCTCTGAGCAGACATGGTAAGTTTCCGACATCGTCGCCTCCAGCACCAAGACAGCCCTTCTTATCCCTCTCGTCTACGTGCAAGCCGGTCAGAGTCTCGGCCTCGGCTGTCCGTGTCCGTCTTCACCTCCTCTTCCCCACTCGCCATGCCCTGCCCTCCTCCTCCTGGCCCGTTCTCAGTCTTCAGCTCGCTTAGTCTTGAGGCTGTCAATACTACCTCTTCCATTGCCCTCCTATTTCCTCGTCTCTCCCCTCTCCCGCTATGTGCTTCACGCCACAGTGTGCTTTGACTTTCGCTAAAACAGGCCTCGGTCTCCCACGCGAACAGGATCCCAATCACGATGCGGATGTTCCGTACCCCATGGAGACCGACGATGTGCTCACCGGCCCACCCGTGAACAGCACATCCGACAACGACTCAGCCACAGATACAACTCCGGATGCCCCGATCGGCATGGACACAGAGTCCGATCAGCCCCTCGCAAATGACTGTACGTTCCGCTGTCGCCAACCCCTCTTAGCCTCTCCCCTTGCGAGGTACGCTGGGCCGCTCTGCAGTGCTAACCGTTGTCCAATGATCAGTCGAGGCTATGAAGGAACTGATCCTCACCCCGTTGATCGAGGAACCTCCCATTTTGGATGATGTCATCGACACCTGGACGGTGCCCCAGTGGCGGACGCTTCGTAAGAAGGAGCATGGGCCCGTCTTCAAGGCTGGCGGATATCCTTGGTATGATAGCTCACCCGGTCTTCAGGACCGTCCTCTCCAGCTCTTTGCGCTTCAATCGGTGCGACTGCATACTGACTGCAGCTGGTATCACGTCTCACAGGCGCATATTGCTCTTCCCTTACGGCAACAACGTCGACCATTGTTCCGTCTACCTAGAGCACGGTTTCGACGCAAACGAAATCCCCGACGACTGGGTGTGCTGCGTTCAGTTCTCCCTGGTCGTCTGGAACCCCAACGACCCCTCCATCTACACACACCACACCGCACACCACCGCTTTACAAAGGAGGAAGGCGACTGGGGCTTTACCCGTTTCGTCGAGCTTCGCCGGATGCTCCACAAGTCCGAAGGCCGCTCAAGACCTCTCATCGAAAACGACACGGTGAACATTACGGCCTACGTCCGCATCGTAAAGGACGAGACAGGTGCGCTCTGGCACAGCTTCATCAACTACAACTCCAAGAAGGAAACGGGTTATGTTGGTATGAAAAACCAGGGCGCCACCTGCTACCTCAACTCGTTGCTACAATCCCTCTACTTCACCAACATTTTTCGAAAGGTGAGTCGTGTCCCGATATTTCAGGCCTGGTGTCCCGCTCGCGGCTGCCTTGCTAACATGTCACCAAAGGCCATCTATGAAATCCCCACTGAGACCGAAGAGAGTCTCAGCAACAGCGCGTACACACTGCAGCGACTGTTCTACCAGCTGCAGACGTCAAATACCGATGTCAGCACCAATGAACTGACAAAGTCCTTTGGTTGGGAATCAAGGCATATCTATGTGCAACAGGATGTGCAGGAGCTGTGTCGCAAGCTTATGGAGCGCATGGAGGAGAAGATGAAGGGTACGGCTGGCGAAAACTTCCTCGCCAAGATCTTCTGTGGCAAGGTCAAGACGTACATCTCCTGCATCAACGTCAAATATGAGTCTAGTCGCATCGAGGATTTCTGGGACATCCAGCTAAATGTCACGGGGAACAAGGATCTGCAGGCGAGCTTCGAGGACTACATCAACGTTGAGAGAATGGACGGCGACAACAAGTACTTCGCCGGCGACAAGCACAAGCTGCAGGACGCCAACAAGGGCGTCATCTTCCAGAGTTTTCCTGATGTCCTGCATCTGCAACTGAAACGCTTCCTGTACGACTACTACAAAGACGCGCCGATCAAGGTCAACGACCGACACGAGTTCCCCGAATTCTTCGACGTGGAACCCTTCCTAGCCAAGGACGCCGACCGCTCTGAATCGTGGGTGTACCAGCTTCACGGTGTTCTCGTGCATAGTGGAGACTTAGACGCCGGTCACTACTACGCATACCTGAAGCCGAAGAAGGACGGGTGGTTCTACAGGTATGACGACGAGAAGGTGACAAAAGCTACGAAGCGAGAAGTCCTAGAGGAGAACTATGGCGGTGCCTACCCGCCCCTACAAAACCCATACGTGCGCCCTGGTACGAACAAAAAGTCGCCTGTTATGCGTCCAAACAGCGCTTACATGTTGGTGTACATTCGCCAATCGCGGGTCGATAATGTCTTGACTCCCGTTACCGAAACCGATATTCCCAGCCACATCCGTACGTCTTCTCCTTCTGCATCATTCACAGCTGCCTGCCAGTCGGGGTTGGTGAGTACTGACATTGGTAGAAAACCGCTTCCTCGAGGAGGCTGCAGCGCGCGAGGCCAAGCGCAAGGAGCGCGACGAACAGCACCTGTACATTGGCATGAAGGTCATCTCAACCGACACGTTCCGCGGTCACTCCGGATTCGACCTGACCAACTTCGACGCCATCCCCGACTCAGACCCTGCTGCCCCTAGAGTTTACAGGATATTGCGTACGACAACGATCCAGGAGGCCATTGCTGGTATCGCGTCGGATATGAGCGAGAATCCCAAGAAAGTGAGGTTATGGCTAATGGTCAATCGCCAAAACAAAACGATCCGGCCAGATCAGCCAATCATGGATGTGCACTTGACTGTCGAGGAGACGTATACGCGCATAGCTTCTCACAGAGACAACATGCTCCGCGTATGGGCTGAGGTGGCGGACGAGGTTGGACCTGATGGCGAGCCCATTTGGCCCACCTTCCAGAGTCAGCCTAACGGGCAGGTGGTTAGGAACGACCTCATCTTCATCTTCCTCAAATATTTCAACGTTGAGGAGCAGACAATCAGCGGTGTCGGGCATGTCTACATGAACAAGGAAAAGAAGGTGGAGGAGCTGCTTCCCCTGATCATGAAGAAGATGGGATGGGGTGACAAGCTGTCGGATGGTGAGAAGATTTTGCTTTGGGAGGTAAGTCGTCTTTTCGCTTGCTGCAATAAATGCATTGAGAGCGGTGTTGGCTGATATCACATACAGGAGATCAAACCGAACATGATCGAGTCTTTGAAGCTGAAGCAGACCCTGAAGGCTGCAGAGCTGCAAGATGGAGACATCATCTGCTTTCAACGCCAGCTGGACCGGAAACCGTCGGGTCATTTCCTGGATAAGATTACCAGTGATAAATCATCGACAGGGGACAAGTCCTCCAGCGTGTATGTGCATTTCACACCTGTTCTGGGACTCTCTTACTAACTCACTTGTTTCAGTGTCAAGAAATGGGACTGGTTCGCCGATGCCAAGGGATACTATGAGTTCCTGCTTAACAAGCGACAAGTCCACTTCATGCCTCATCCTACACGGTGTGATACAGAAGCATATGGTCCGTTCGCCCTCATGCTGAACATCCGTATGACGTACGACCAGCTATCAGAGCGGGTCGGGAACCAACTCCAAGTCGACCCAACACACCTGCGTTTCTACACTGTGAACAGCAACGCGTCGGGAACTCCAAGAACAGTTGTCAAGCGCAGCGTTGCCCAAAATCTCAACACCATTCTTACTCCGCAGGGCTACGCCTCCCTGGGCACTTCTCAGAAGACAGACGCTCTCTACTTTGAGGTTCTCGAGATGAGCCTAGCCGAGCTGGAAACGAAGAAGGGTATTAGGCTTATCCTTCTGAGCGAGGGCATCACAAAAGACGTAAGTCCAAATTCGAATTATCCATGGCCGGGAAGACGCTAACGTTCCGTTGTACTACAGGAAACATTTGATCTCTTCGTCAGCAAGAATTGCACGATTGAGGACCTCATTGAGGCGCTCGTCCGAAAAGCCAAAATCGCGAGCGAGGCGGAAGGTGGAAAGATCCGCGTCTATGAGACAAGCGGCATGAAGTTCTCTCGCGACCTCTCCCGAGACTACCCGGTTGTGAGTCTGAACGACTACTCGCAGATTGTAGCGGAACGAATCCCGAAAGAGGAGGTCGAGGCGGCCGAGGATGCGCAGACTATACAGGTGTTCCAATTTCACAACGACCCGAGCAAGGTTCACGGCATTCCGTTCCGGTTTTTGCTCAAGGAGGTACGTCTGATCAGAGCCCAGGAGCGGATGAGTGGTTCAGCACTGGCCAAAGCTAACTTATGTCTAGGGTGAGCCGTTTTCTGAGACTAAGAAGAGACTCGAAATACGGACTGGGTTCAAGGGCAAGAGCTTTGAGAAGATCAAGTTTGCTCTCGTGCGGCGGATGCCCTATTCCAAGCCACAATATTTGGAAGATGGTGAGCTTGCACAATTTCTTTTACGCGAGAGCGGCCGAGTTCTAACATGTTATAGATGACATTCTATGGGATCTCACGAACCATGAGGACGACTTTTTGGGGCTTGACCATGTTGATAGATCAAGAGGCCTGCGTAACGGGATCGAGGATTTGTTTTTGCACTAAACGGCGGTTGGTGAATACAGGGTGTAGGATGGGGGAAAAGGCCATCTCTTAGCACAAAGTACCAGTAAATACAGTTGGAGCCCATGTGCTGTATATTCCGCGATGCTTGCATTTCAATGATGCCTCGGCGGCGTCGAAGGCGATAGTTTGGGCGGTGAGCTGCGGCAGAAATAACAAGTCGATAAGACTTTTGTCGCAGTGAAGGAAGACCAGTCCATACAACTAGCTGTACTGAGGGTCACAGCAACGCAGAAGATTCGCTCGATCCTGTCTCGGCCTTTTCTTCTTTTTCAGGTCGCCTCTGTCATTTCGACATTTGTACGCCTCTCGTTTGCGACATGAACTTCCCAGGGGCGGGCCTTCCGACTGGGGGCGGGCCAAACGGTGCGGACGACCCCAATGTCAAGAGGGTGAGACAAGATGCTGCGATCCGGGTAGAGAGCTTGATGTTTATGATTTGGATGTGTTGGTCTGACTGTGTTTGCACGAACAGGTCCAAGCGCTGATGGAGTCGTGCTTTGCTAAGACGGCCATGTCTGGTGTGGCTGGATTTGGTCTTGGTGGTATATTTGGCATGTTCATGGCATCAGTACGTCGTCAGGAGCGGGTTTTGAAGCTGGGGTGCATTCTTACCAGTGCCGTAGATGTCGTATGACACGCCCTACCACACGGCAGTGCCGACACCCACGCCAGCAGCGGGAGCTGTGGCAGCTACTGGGACAGCAGCAGCAGCAGGTTCTACTGGAGCTGCAGGAGCAGCAGTGGCAGCAGGGAAGCCAGCCGTACCAGGAGCAGTTGTATCTACGGCAGCGACGACGGCATCGACAACAACATCGACGGCAGCAACAGTGACAGCAAAGGCGCTGCCCAAGGCGGCACCAGCAGCCGTGCTCACGCCCGAGACGATCTCGTCTCTGCCACTACGCCAGCAGCTAGCCTACGGCTTCCGCGACATGGGCTCGCGCAGCTACTCGACGGCCAAGAACTTTGGCAAGGTCGGCGCGCTCTTCTCCGGCATCGAGTGCGGCATCGAGGGTCTGCGGGCCAAGAACGACATGGGCAACGGCGTGGCGGCCGGCTGTCTGACGGGCGCGATCCTGGCACGCAACGGTGGTCCGCAGGCGGCGGCGATCGGCTGCGCCGGTTTCGCGGCTTTTTCGGCAGCCATTGACGCGTACATGCGGATGCCGCCGAGCGATGACTAGGGGTCGATGATGTATGTATATAATTTCATGTGCAGAGCCATACAATCACACATAGAAGCGGGTTGGTCATTTCACATTGAAACTCAAAGCTGGATGGGGCGTTTTCTTGGCATAGACGGGAATCATATAACAAATCAAAACTCTTCTCTTGATCGACGGTGGTATATCAAACTCGGACAATGTTGTGGCCTAACAGGAGAAATCAAACAGAACAGACAGATCAGACAGACAATACAGCTCCAGCAGGCCTATGAGCTCGCCTGGAAGACCTTAAAGGTGCCAAACTCCCAGTATGCATCCTTGAACGCATTCGGATAGTTGGCCACGTAATCGGTGCAGTTTGTGGGCGTGTAGCCACCGACACACGTGTGGCTACCAACACAGTTGTTCGGGCAGCCTGACGAGGCGTACTTGGCCTCACCCAGCGCTCCACACAGGTCGATGTTGGCGATGATGCTCGCGTTCCGGAAGTGGCTGCTGATGCTGCACTTGGTGTCGGGGAAGTCGGCCAGAGCAGTCCCCCACGTGCTCGGGTCGGGCGCGTCGTTGCTGATGTCCGAGGGCACAGCATCAGAGTCAAACTGCCATACGCGGATACCGGCATCGCGCCACTCGACAGCCATGATGCCGCCGCCAGCGTCGTTAAACGACGGGCCGTACGTGGAGTTCTTGCCGGTGACGCCGCAGCCGGCGTTTTCGTTGGTCGTGTTGTGGCAGTCGGCCTGGTCGACGGTGCCGGACATGATGCGCTCAACCGACTTCATCGTGCAGTCGTCGGTGGTGTGCAGCGTAACCTGGTTGCCGGACGTGCCCTGGTTGACAGCCTCCATGATGTCGATCTCGCCGTTGTCGGGCCAGTTGTTTGGGCTTGTCGTGTCAGCGGAGGGAAGATTGGAAGAAGGGAAGAAGGAAAGAAGAAAAAGACCAAAAAGGTACATACTCGGACAGCCACAATGCTGGCCACGTGCCACAGCCATAGGGTGTGTGCTTGATATCAAAGATGAAGAGCCCGCTGTCGTACTGGGTCTTGGACGTGAGCCGGACGGAGAAGCGGCCAGTCGGGGCATCCGGAGACGACGTGTTCCCGACAGACGTGTCGACACGGACGACAGCCGCAGACGTCGAGGCGCTCGTGAGGTTCTAGATAGGGGGGAAAGTCAGGTCTGTGTGGCTGTACGGCGGCATCTGGAATTCACGTACCAGGCTTTCGGCCGTACCCTGAGGCACATAATGGACAAAGCCATTGGCAGGATCGTATCCGCTGAAATAGTCGAACTTGTCAAAAAAGTTCTCGTCCGAGTCTTGTCGTGTCAGCAGTGACGTCGACGAGAGAAAGGTGGTAGCGACTGCTTACATGTGTCTGAGAGGGTGTAGTTGATCTTGCTGTACGTTGGGTAGGCCGACTTGCTGTGTTTGCGAGATTCGACCACGGCGACCGGGACGACAATGACAATGATCACGACAAGGCCTCCGACCAGCGCGGCCCATATCTTGTTCGACCAGAATCGTACATCCCACCACGGCGCACTGTAGCCTCTGTAGGCGTCCATTGAGGCTGCCGATCAGATAAACGAAATCGGGGACGAGAGATGGAAGCAAAGAACGTCTGAGCGAGCGGACGAGCAGAAGCTGCTGTTTCGAAACGACTGTTGCGGTAGATTACCTCGAAGATAAGAGAATGCGAAAAAAGGCAATAGCTGCATCCACAAGGACACGCGGCTCACTTATAGCAACATCTCGTGTCTCGACTCTAGTCTTGCGTCGCGGGTTGTAGTGGAGCCGAGCCGAGTCTGGCGCACTGTAGCGTGGCTGTCGAGGGCAGGCAACGCATGGCGATTCTAGGCTCGGCCAACTACTGCGGGCTTTGTATCTCAGGTCTCTCGCAGGTGGCGATGGCTTCCAAAACCTGTACGAAATACCAACGGGCTGTATTACCTGAAGCAGCCTTGAGCTAAGTAAGATATGAGCAGCCCCACCGCTCTCAAGGAGGAAAGGGCGAAAAACAACGTCTGATCGCTCCTTCCCAAAGTCTGGCGACGAGGACTCGCCTGCTTTCTCTATTGGACAGTCATCGACGACACCAGCCGTTTCTATACGGCCTCACAGTTGCACTCATGTTATAGCTCGCTCTGCGATCCTAGAAAGGACATGACATCCCGAACCGTTGAATTGACTCGGGTTTCTGATGCTTGGATGATACCGAACCAGAACGTATGGCGTTACGGAGTACATGTGTCGCCACTCCTGGGTACACGGACCTTTGACGACTTGGGAGCACTCGGAACCTGACCAGATCTATAAATACTCCGTGTGATGACTTATACGACGCTAAACCCCGCCGGAAATATGCTGGATATATGCTGGAAGAATGTCGTAGCACTCTTGAGCTTAGCGTTGTCAGAGGTAACCAGGCGACTGGAAAGCATCTGCGCAATGTTCTTGCCGAAATCAGCCACAGTGAGATGTGGATGTCTTCTTTACTCTTATGTTCATATTGTCCGACTCCGCCCTCAAGACCGTTCGACAGTGTGTTCTGAGATAGATGCGGCTTTAATGCCGGTCAAGCTATCGAAGTTATCACCATTTTGACCCTTGTTTGTGCAACGATATTGCCGTACGGTCCGAGCCTCAAGTAGAGGACTTTGCCAGAGCTGACGATGTCTGATCTCGGTCCTTCCTGGTGCTCAGGGGCCACAGTTCAGACAGACCAAAACGGCCCATGAGTGCCGTCGTGTTGCATTTTCTCGTGGCAGAGCATATCATCCATGACACAGGAGATCTGTGGCCAGAGTCCAGCCGTCAATGCCTCTGCCTACGGCTTTTAAAAAGTCGCGGCTTGCATATACAAAGACGGAGCTGCAGCCTTATGCAGGTCCCAGAATCGGCATAAAATATATCATTGGTGCCTCCTCGGGCGCTTACGCCTCGCTACACTCCGTTCGGTCCAAGAATACAGACACTATCCAGCGACTGGTCGACTCCGGCTTTGTCGTCGTCGGCAAGCTTTAAGACAAGCCAGTTTTCTGACTCTGGCACTCACATACTAGATCTGAGAGCCTGCGCGCTCCAGCTGCTGCTCAGGGAATATTTAGCATGCGGCCGTCTCGCGGGGGCGACTTACATGCGGCCCCCTGCCGATTGTCATCATTTTGCTTCTGTTAGCTGACTAATCATATCCTTCAACACAGTCGGCGGGTTTGTGAGGACAGAAAGAGGGCACGATGTTCTTGCCAAGGCTCTGTATGGATCGTAGATGAAGTAAGGGCTGGCACGAACAGAGGTTGTTGGGGTCTGCTGACTGACAATCGTTTTGGGCCTGGACCAACGGCCGCACTTCTTCAAAGCCTTATAAGGGAGTGTAAGAAGAAGAGCCACTGGTTCATCCTAAATCTGCAAATCCGTTTCAGATACCTCTGCCACGCGTCGACGCCGAGTAGTCGTTGACGTGGCATCAGGAACAATCTTGTGGGTCTAAACAACACTACGTACGGAATACACAGAGCGGAAATGGCCACCGGCTGCTTGGGACTAATCGCTGTACACGTCCAAATATACTGGCAAACAGGAGCAACTCCAGACATAGTTGGGACGAAGAAAGGGGCTAATATCCTGTGTCTCTAATTGGCTGGCAAGTTGATATGGTATACTGATCAGCTATGCCACTCTTCTGCTGGCTTCGTAAGAACATCCATTGCTCCCTTGTATATTCTGCACACTCATATGCTCAGTGTGCCCTAAACCATGCTGCCGACCAAAAGGACGGATGATCGCAAGAATCAAGCAGAGAAAACAAGATAGAAACACAGCCCCAAAGAGCAAACATTAGCAACAGCAGGCACAAACCCCCATTTGTATGTATCCAGACTCCGTCTTCTCGCACTTCTCGCACGTCTTCCCTTTCAATCTTCGTCCTCGTCCACACGAGCCCGCTTCGACTGCCGTGATCCACCCTCCTCTTGCAGTCCGTAACCACGCTTTCCGGCCGAGCTCTGCTCCACCTCTGACAGGAATTTGTCGACATTAAACGGATCCGCTCCGCTCGGTGCAGCGACCTCCTTCTCGAACTGTACCGGGCCCTCACGCGCTTCCACCTCGCGCGCCCCCTTGAATGTGCCGCGGCCCAGTGCCTCGCCAAAACGGCTCGTCTTTTGGATCTTGGCCATCTCCGCATCGCCCGCCGCCGCGTCCTCGTCGTCCTCGTCGCCCGCCTGCGTCCGCACCCGGTAGATGCTGCTGATGGCGTCCTGCGCCGCAAACAGCGGCTTGTCGTATGGGTTGTCCTCGTTGATGCCGCTGTCGAATCCGCTCGTCTGGTTGAAGAGCCGCGAGTCATACATGCCCTCCTTGGACGCCGTCGGCTTCGCCAGTCCTAGGGCCACCTTCTCCGATATGTCCCGGTTCTGCTCCCGTGCTAACACCTGCATCCGTCGCTCAGCACCCATCCGAGACTGCCGCAGCTTCCGCTCTTCGTCGCGTCGCCGTTCCTGCCGTGCCTCTTCACGCTCGCGCACCGCATCTTCCTCGCTGTCTGTGCCGGAATCTGATCCAGATCTCGAGTCTGACTCGGACCGGCTGTAGCTGCCCGACCGTGACCGCGATCGCCTTCGTCCACCGCCGTTTCGCCGTGGTGCCATCGCCTTTGCCCGCTCCTCTCGTGCCAGCTGCGCCTGCTGCCGCAACTGCTCTTCTTTCTGCAGCTTCTCCTTCTCTGCCAGCCGCTGCTGCATCAGTGCCCGCTGCCGCACTTCCTCACGCGCGTGTCGGTCTGCCACAAACAACGCCTCCGAAAACTGTGCAAATTTGTCGTTGATCGTGACATCTTCCAAGCCCTTACCGGCTGCCGCTAACCGCTTGTCCAGCGGAACGGTGAATCCCTTGGGGTTCTTCCAGTTGGAAATGGGTGCTGCAACAACCACATTAGATTTGTCTCAAGGAGGCATGCGGACGTCCTCGGACTCACGTGGAATCTTCCAGGCTTCCTGATCGGCCGCCGTTAATTTGCGAGGCGGACTGTGCATCACCGGCGGTGGAGGACTCGGGGCTGTTGAGACGGACAATTAGCAACGATACATTGGTAGACGCATCTGACTGAAGACTTACGACCGCGCGGAATCTTTTTGTGCTTGAACTTGGGGGGCTCCATAGGATCCTGATAACAGAGTTAGCAGATGTGCGTGTGAGGCGGTTCCCTTCGAAAGCAAAACATACCCGTTGCCGCTCAACAATCTTCATCACCCGATCGGCCTTCTGTGAGGTGTCGCCCATTTGCGATGCTGGCGTGTATCGCACATACGTGGCCTCTTTTCGCTCCCCCATAGCTGCCAGCGTCTTGGGTTTCTGTGCCGCCACCGCGCCGTTCACGAGCTTTGCCAGCGCGTTCCTCGTCCGCTCTGCCGTCGCCTCGACCTCCTCCTGGCTTGGCCGCTCGAGATTGATGTCGCCGGCCTCCGCTCGCTGCCGCAGCGGAATCAGGTCCTTAAAGGACGTGTGGATCACCCGTCCTTCTGTGTGGCCCTGCCGTGCGATCGCGTCGTATTTGATTTTGCCGTCCCCGTCCACCTGCACGGCGAGTGCGTTGTTCTTCGTCTTCTCCGTCCGACCCATGCCCAGCGGGTATTGTGCAAAGAGAATCTCCTAAAGCCCGGCAGAAATGTTAGCCACCTCGAGTCATTTGTGTCCTCCATCGCGTACTGACCGGAAAGGCACCTCCATCCCCAAAATCCTCTGCCTCGCGCGGCCTCCATCCTGCTCGCCTCCCGTATGCTGGCGGCCCGGCCCTCTGCAAAGAGGTCAGCTTTACTCTCTCAACATCACAGGAAGCATCGGCCGGAGACGCGCAAACCTTGACAACAACTTGTGTCTCGTCCAGTTCGCTGGCGCTGACGATACGCGGTCCACGAGGCACGGCTCGTGAAGGCAGCTCCTCTTCCTCGCCCGAGTATTTGGGCTTCGGTAGCGCCTGCGCCAGTGACGCCGCGATTGAAGACATCGTCGATCTTTCGTCTGCCGCCGTCGTTCCTGTGCAGTGTCGCGAGATTCTGGCTCGCTCGTGGTGATTCCAGGATGCCGCAGTCGCTATTTGTGGCGTCGAAAGAACAGTCGAAAATCCAGCCATTAAAAAGTCCAACCTACGTGCCAGTGGGTCCACTTCCATATAATCACGTGATCGTTTATAAGCGCATTTGGTTAGTTCCACCGAAGCTACGGACTACGTCGATCAACGCCCGTCTTTGCGCTCGTTCATATTCACGTGACCCTTACAGGAGATACAAAGTTCTCTATGAACAGCCAAGCAGTTAAGATGGTCATATTCTCTGTTCGGTGCATGATACATACGTCTTTTATACAACATCCCTCCACTTTTCTCCCCAGACCGCGAAAAGGGCTCCGAGAATCCACTATCCTTCGTGGCGGCAGTTTGAACAGACCGAATCCAGAACCCGCCAGCTGGTGCCGTACGCCTTGCATGCCGTCCATTACTGCCATGTGTACCTAAGCCCCCTCCCGTGTTGCGTTCTCCAATTCGATCATACGTAACCTTTCCGTGCACCCTGTGTCTCTGTTAGTTACTTCGTCGCGATGCTGGGGCTAAGTGGGGGAAGGCGGCACTGTGACATACTTGGAAGAAGAAGCGAACAACGAACACCTGCAATGCGCCCATACAAACGACAAGGCCGCACTGGATGAGACTGAAATTGATAATTCGCTTCTCGGTGCTACGGACCGTGCTGAAATTGCGGTTCTCGCGCGTGCGGAAGTACTTCTGGTTGCGCGTGATGGTCGTGAGCTGGCCTGACAGTTTGAACACAGACTCGGCGATCTTGCCGGTCTGTTCGTCTGAGCTGCCCTGCTTAGACGGCAGCTGGACGCGAGCTTCGTTTTCCACCTGTACTGTTAGCGGTGGCCTGGGGACGGAAGAGGACCGACGCAAGGCACGTACGGAAATCTCAAAATCAACGTATTTGTCCGTGTATGTGCTCATCTCGTTGTTGAAGCAAAACTTGTGCTCGCCGGGCTCGTTGGCTGTGAAGACAAAGTCGCCCTGTCGCTCGTTCTCGCCTTCGATAATGACACCACCTGCAGGGCCCGTCACTTCATAGTTGATGTCGAAAGAACCACCAGATTGGACCTAGATACGTAGGCGCAGTCAGCATCCGGACGTAAACCGCAGCAAGGGAGCTACACGCGGCACTTACCGCAAAGTAGAAGGCGATCTTTTCGCCCTTGTTAGTAGCATCTGCGAAGAAGCAGGCCTTCTCGTTCGCCGTGACCTTGTAGGTCAGCGCTGTCGCCGCGACGTCGGTCGCGAACCAGGCGGTAGCGCCTGCAATGACATTCGAAAGCCTCATTGTAACTTGTGGTGTGGTCGGAATGGCATTGGCGAGAAGGCGGTCGTGTGGACAAGGTGGAGGCGGAAGAACGAGAGCCTCGAGTTTTGGAAACCGTGGCACGCGAAAAGGGATGCTTACGTACAGCTGGTCTTGACACGACTATTCGTGAGCTGGCACTAACAATTATTAGCGGATTATCCGATTTCCCAGGGCCGAGCTCTACTATGTAAGGACCTTCAGGGGCCTAAAAAAGGAGACAGTGGGACCTACAAACGGAATCGCATTCGAGCTTGGACCAATTACATGCTGGCAAAAGACCGTTGCATATTACATAGCCAGTAATGATATCATTCCAAGCCTCACCCGCATGGCATTTTTGGAACCTGCCAAATATCCTTTGCACAGAACAATACCAACAACCAGCGCGAGCTCTCCTAGTCTCGCTGCTGTGTAATCCTCTCGAAGCACTCGGTGTTCCTACAACACCGAGCCCAGGCTAGGCGCTACGCGCACCTGATGACGAAGCCACCGTTCTTTCGAATCAACCAGCCAGTTTATAGGTCCATGCCAGCCAATCCGAAGTGAAACACAAACGCACCACCGTTCCTACAAAGACATCGACCTCAGATACAAAGTGAGATACTGTGTTTCGGGGTGCAAGACCACCGGAAAGCAAGTCTGATTCTCACCTTTCACCAACAGCAACCAAAGTCGACCAGAGAGACCCGCCTTTCGGTTGCCAATCTCAAAACAACCCCCTTACGGCAATCAATTCGCGCTGTTGCCATGGCTGTCCAGACGGCGCTCGCCCAGATCACATCGATCTTGATACGAATTTTATCGTATTTCTTCCTTCGTTGGGTGAGCACAGTTGGAACCCCGGTTTTCTCGCCTGATCTACTAGCTAACAACACCAAACCGGTTAGGTTTCTGCTCCTGTAAGTCAGCTCTCGTGCTAATCTGCGATCTACAGAAATCATAGGGCAGCGGGAGATGAGCCTCGATGGGCTGAAGAATTCTAACCGCTCGGCAGATCGTCCCCCCGGTTATATTCAGCCTCCTCGCCGTCAATGTGCCAGCATTCATTTTCAGCCATTGGGCTGAGCCCAAATACGAAGTGGTCGGAGAAGAGATCGACATAATTGTCACCGACACCGAGGTGACGAACGAGAATGGAGACGGTTCTGAGATGGGAGAGGTGAACGTTTCCGATACTGTGATTCTCGGAAGGAGGTCCATATCCCCATGGAGAAGTCTTCTCTTGGGCGCCCCAAGCCCAAGCAAGCTGCTGTCGCTTCTGGCTGTGGCCATCAACGTCGCCCTGGTCGCTATGGTTGCCGACCGCCTTTTCTCTGAGCACTCAGTCACCGCCGCCGACTTGTCGTTTGTGCGCCCAGGGTATATTTCGGACACGCAGGCCAAGTTTGTCATCCGCGAACCGGACCAGTCCAAGATGCCCGTCTCTATGCAGATCCGGATCAAGGATGCTCAGCCGCCATTTGACAGCCCTGTCTGGCAGACGGTCGGAGGCACACGGTGGACCGATAATTCGACCGACTACACTGTCGTGTTGACCGTCCCGCTGCAGAACCCGGTCCAGCGCATTTATGAGTGGAAGACGTCCAACAACCACTCGGGCGAGTTCATGGCTGGTCCGAAAGCTGGCAAGGCACCTGCCCTGTTCAACGGCAGCTTTACCTTTGTCACCACCTCATGCGTCCTGTCACGGGTGCCTTACTCCCCGCTCGACCACCCGCTGGCCATTCCGGGCCTCCGGTATTTGGCGAACGTCTTGCCGAAGCTCAATGCGCAGTTCATGCTGTTTCTGGGCGACTTTATTTACAGCGACGTGCCGCGTTATTGGGGCAAGTCGGTCGAGGACTACCGTCAGAAGTACCGACAGGTGTATGCATCGCCGGACTGGAAGGCCGTGGGCCAAAATCTGAGCTGGATTCACGTGCTGGACGATCATGAGATCAAGAACGACTGGTCGGAAAACAGTACCGGTGTCTACGAAGCGGCTGTCGACCCTTGGCACCACTACCACACAGGCGCGAACCCCCCGGCTGCCCGGCAGGCAGGTACTCAAAGCCTGCGTCCCGGTGCAACGTATTTCGAGTTTGCGCAGGGTCCGGCAAGCTTCTTTATGCTAGACACGCGCTCGTACCGGTCCAGCAACAGTCTGCCGTTCAACAGCACGGATAAGTCGATGCTGGGCGCAGAGCAGCTGGCGGACTTGCTGGACTATCTGCGTCGGCCGGAGCCCCGGGGCATCAAGTGGAAGATTGTGGCGTCTTCGGTGCCCTTCACAAAGAACTGGCGCATCAATCGGCGCGATACTTGGGGCGGCTTCCTGTCTGAGCGCCAGGTTATTTTCGAGGCCATGTGGGATGCTGGTCTGCGTGGCACTGGAGTGGTGATCTTGTCGGGTGACCGGCATGAGTTTGCAGCCACCCAGTTTCCCCCTCCGGCCAATTCTCAGTGGCCTGCAAGCGTTGCGGTGCACGAGTTCTCGGCAAGCCCACTGAGCCAATTCTATTCCCCAGTCCCTTCCTACTTCCAGTGGGACGACGAGGACGTCAAGCTTGAGTAAGTGTATCTATCAATCTCATCAGTAATAAAACGAGAAGAGGAAGGCGGCTGCTGACATTGGCACCTAGATATATCCACCGGGGAAACAGCAAGTTCGGGGCTGTCACTATCAACCAGACCATCGGAGAGAGCGACCAGAGCAATCTACATTACCGTCTTTTTATCGATGGCGCTGAAACATGGAACACAACGATCGTGTCTCCTGTGGCAGTGATAGAGGAGCCGAAGAGCAGTTCAATTTGGAATAAGATTCTGGGTCGCTAGTCTGCTACAAGGGCTTTGGTAGGATGATCAAAAATATATGCTGGCAAGCGATACAATATGCGTTGGGTTGGCTTTAGGGTCCCAAGCTTCTTTCCTCTGTCTTGTTTTTTGTTTTTGTTTTGTTTTGTTTTTGCAATGTTGTTCTACTGATCTGTTCGTTCATTTGCCATGTCTGGTCTGCAAGACTTTCTTTCACATTTGTCTTTTCCATACCCTCGTTTGGTCGCCAGCTATTTACCCATTTCTTTTGTGCGATAATACCGGGTATCATATATTGAATTGGGGGACTACTCATAAATAGCAGAAATGAACAGGTTGTTAGGTGATATCGGTATTTATTAGTCATAATCATAAAACGGCCTTTTGAAATGCCAGAAACACCCTAAACTGCCACACTTCAGGAGGCAACCCTCTGCAGCGGCTTTCGGTAAGGCCGATACTGTTGCAGAGCCGGGGGCCGCACCACATGCACCATATTCTGTATACGATGCAACCGTTGTAGCTGGGCCTGCTGGATCTGCGGTTCGTCAAGCGAGTTGTAGCCGTTCCCCATGGTATCGGCTCCCTGATGCACGCCAAGTCCTCTTGCCTGCAGCAACTGCAACGGTACCGGCGATGCAGGCAACTCAACAACCGGCAGCTCAGCAGGCTGTTGCTGCTCCCCGGTAGGGCGGAAGTTTCGCCATTCACGCCTTAGATTGGGTCGATAGTGAAACGGGTACTGGCGTATCTCAAGCGGCTGTGGCCAGGGAGATGGTTCTAGTGCGCGGATTGGGACAAACGACGACATTGGCGACGGGGAGAGCAGATTTAGTGGCTCCGACGATAATGGCTGACGTTCGGATGTCGTCGACGGGATTGGCGGCAGGCTCTTGTCCCTGAAGTCAGAGTCAAACCAGCGGGTGATCCGCTTGGTGCTTTGGTTTGTAGATTTCTTCATTCTGGCCATCACCGACACAGCCGTCTCGACTAGCCAGCGGTGGCAGCCCTCCAGAGCCCGGAACACGCGTTTCCATTGCATCTTGACAGCTGCCAAAATCGGGGATATACGCTTCCACTGCAGCCGAGCGATCAAGAAAATGAAGACCGCCGAAGAAAAAACTGCCATAAAGCAACCGGCTGCAAACATGGCGGTGGAGGAGGAGCGGTGGTTCGGGGCTTTACTGGAAGTCGAGGAAGAGGTAGTTTGGGGAGCAGAAGTGGTTGCGGATGGGAGAGACTCAGTTATAGTGTTCACGGCGTTCTTTGTTGTCGTATGTGTCTCGGTCATTACGACCAGTGTAGACAGGGTGCTATCGACGGTAGCAATATGCGAGGTGGTTGTAGATTTTGATGTGGCAGTAGTTTTGGACGTGGTGGCTGTTTTCGATGTTTTTGCACTTTTCAAATTGGTAGTCGAGACTGTGATATAGACGCCATCGCGGGGGTTTATTGAAGCAACAGGGGATTCCGTGTTATTGTCTGCTTTGGACAACGACATTGCCGGTGAAGGAGTATGCACAGCAGCATGGCTAATACACAAGCCCATAGAGATTTCAAAGAAGCAGAACACGAGAGCCAGGAGAAAGAAGTAAACAGTAGACGCCCGCATTTCAGAGGTTTACTGCAAAACTGCAAATGAACCGTGAAGAGAAGTAAATAGATAGATGTGAAAAAAGATCCGAAAAGATGTGAGCACGACTCCAGCATCAAGAGGCAGAAAGCGTAGGGGGAAAAGCTGCAAGAAGACAGAAAGGTATATGAAATGAAGAGAAGAGGAGGGGCAGCCAGGAAGGACAAGCCTCATCTAGAGGCTTTGTCAAAGCAGGATGGAAGCGTGTCACAAAAACCAGACAGACGCAGAACCCTGCATGCAGCTATATCCTCCGTGCAGCATCGGACGAGGAAATATATACATCGCAATACAAGGCCCACGACCGCGGCTAGAGCACACTTGCTGCTCGCGGCAATTTTCTTTGCCATCATTGTGAGTGGACCCTTCGCATTTCGGTTGTAGCACAAGACAGGGGCAAGATATAGCCTCGAGAGTAGAGAATCAGACGAATTGAGCGTTGTGCACTCGCACCAGCCGGTGGTGAAATGGGGCAGAGTTGCGTCGGGCTTTCACTGGCGGGACGGCGCTTATATGCAGGTGCTGTTTCACGGCCTGTTTTATGTCCCTTGTATGGTCACGGCGATGCCACGTTGGCGGAGAGTCGTGAAGAGTGGGTGGGACCAGCAGAGAGTCGAAAGCGAAGAAGAGAAATAAGATATATCAAAAACTTGCGGATTATCGTGATGTAGGGAGGCTTTTTTCGCTAAAGACGCCAAAATTTGAGTACGGAGTCCCTGAGATGGAAAGAGAATGGAAAGGGAAAGGCCGGTCACAGGAGGCATGAAGGATGAAAAATACAGGAAGGAGCTTCTACATCGTGACTGCTGTAGATGTGTTGTTGCGGTTCCAGAATGCGATGGTTACCTTGTCATAAGCGCTGGCGCTATTCGTCCACTAGCGGCCCCTGCATGGTCTCACAAGAGGGCTGTCACGGCTCTGTCCAACCGCGGCCGACCCACTGAAGCGCCCACTGGCAGATCTGCACGTGACCGTACCTAACCGCAGAGCAGCGAGAGCGAATTGCCGAGAAAGGTGGGGAAAGCTTGGTGTAAGTCTTACGAGAGAAGAAACTCGCGCTATGGCAAAGTGTTAGTCGTTGATTCTACCTCTTCCAACAAGCTCAGATACCATGGCCGTCTACCGTCTTCCCGTCACTCTGGCGTCTCTGGCGCGTTTTGGCCTGCGCATGCCGACCGCTGGGCGAGCTGTGTCTACTCTGCCTGCATTGAGGCGCCTAACGGCGCAAAAAGCGGCACAACGGAAGCTTCCGGTCAGCGGACGACAGTATTCTCTGCTGCTCAGCCGTGATTCCAAAGTGACTGCTGGCGATGCGTCCATTCAGATTGCCTCATCCGGGACCGTCAAGCGTACTGAGCTGTGAGTTCTGGGCCCCTGGCCAGCCAATTGCTCCCGTCCGATGCTGACTCTCTTCCCAGACCAAACATATGGCTCCGGTATGTATCGTATTGCCTATTCTGGAATGAATTTGGCGTACGGACTTCTCATGCGTGGGAACTAGGGACAACTGCCGGTGTGCAAGCTGCGTGAATCAGGACACGTCGCAGCGGAACTTTGACACGTTCAAGGCAAGCAGACCTCGGATGGCCTCCGGCGAGACGGAACAAGTCTGACCCCCTTTCTGCAGATACCGGCCAATATTCGCGCACGTGACGTGGTGGCCGACGAGAAGGGCCTGAATGTGACATGTAAGACCCGTCAAGGACCGCTCTCCTGGCAACGACTGAATGCTGACGATGGCCAGGGTCTGGTGACAATCACAAGAGCAGCTACCCGTGGGATTTTCTCCAATTCTACCAGGAAAACAACTTCCGGGCTCCAGAGCCGGTCGAGTATGTGCCCATCCAGACTCTCTCTGCAACGAGGGACTGACACGTGCAGATTCCACTACTGGGGGCGGTCTATCGAGCAGGACCCGCCGTCGGTGGCCTATGATAGCGTGATGAAGGCCGACTCGGACGTGGGAGTTGCCAAGCTGACGGACCTGATCGTACGTTTCCTCCCCCTTTCTCTTCCCTCCGATGACCGGTGGGACTGATGCGGCTTCGTCTGTACAGCGCCGGTTCGGCTTCGCCTTTGTGGACGGCACGCCGTCGGCCGACCCCGAGGATACTCGACGGCTGCTGGAGCGCATCGCGTTCATCCGGGTGACGCATTACGGTGGCTTCTACGACTTTGTGCCTGACTTGGCCATGGCCGACACGGCCTACACGAACCTGGCCCTGCCGGCACACACGGACACGACGTACTTTACGGACCCGGCCGGCCTGCAGGCCTTCCACCTGCTGTCGCACCAGTCACCACCGGGCCAGCAAGGCCAGCTCGGCGGCGAGTCGCTGCTGGTCGACGGCTTCCACGCCGCCCGTCTGCTGCAGCACGAGGACCCGGCCGCCTTCGACGTGCTGACGCGCGTGCGGCTGCCCTGGCACGCCAGCGGCAATGCCGGCATCACCATCGCGCCCGACCAGCGCTACCCGGTGCTGGAGCTGGACGACGCAAAAGCCGTCCATCGCGTCCGCTGGAACAACGACGACCGCGGCGTCGTGCCTTTCGACGGATATATCGACCCCGTCCGCTGGTACGATGCTGCCCGCCGCTGGTCGGCCATCCTGCAGCGGCCCGACGTTGAGTACTGGACTCAGCTGACGCCCGGCCGCGTGCTCATCTTTGACAACTGGCGCGTGATGCACGGCCGCCGCGCGTTTGTCGGCCTGCGCCGCATCTGTGGCGGATACAGTCAGTCTTTCTCGTTTTCTTTTGCGTCTCTTTTTTCTGGCTTGTTTTGTCTTTTTGTTCCGCTGCTGACAGCTCCCAGCCGCTCGCGACGACTTTATCTCGCGCTGGCGCAATACGAACTATCCACGTGCGCAGGTCCTCAAACAGGTGGTAGGATAATCTGAGGACGAGTAATAGCAACAAGTACTCCGTAGATAGACAGCAAGGATGGATTGGCCGAGACGTAGAAACAGACACGGAACTGTCTGTCTCGTTCAGACACTTGATCGCTGACCTGTGCCACCTTTTCTGGTCCTTTTTCCTTCGCTTGCTCTCTTGCGGTGAAGCGATTCGATGATACGGAGTACCATGTATAAAAAGACAAGTCGGCCAGTGGTGCTTGTACTGTCGGTCTGCACTGCAGCGTCCTCGACCCTCTGTTCATTCTCTCAACGGCCTCTATGCCACATGCATGAGGCTTAAAATGGCCGCCAGAACCGCTGCTGTTGCCGCGCTGCGAACCAGAGCGAACCGTTGCCATTGACGCATGTCTCTTGCCAACTCGGCCGTCGTCGAATCAGCAGCTGGGGAAACCACAGGCTGGGACCCACTTTCCCGCTCTCCTTTTCCATGCCTGCCCATTTCAGCCCAGCCGTGCTTCTGCCCCGCTGGAGAAGCGACACTGTCCCCTCCTTTTTCTCACCAGCCGATATTTTGATGTGTCCGCTCCTTTCTCCTTCCTCTCCCCCAAGACACGATCCTGCGCCCTTTTCGAATCCTCCTCCGGTCCATCCTCTTCTCCCATCGGCTCCTCCGCTCAGACACAAACGCCGACATCTGTTTCCTGCTCTTCTCGTGGCCGAACTCCTTCTGTCCGATTGCCAACTGTCCCCGCCTGCTGGCATCAATTTCACCGGCGATTGCGAGCGGTCTTTCTAATCAGTCGCTACGCCTCGGCCGACGTGTCGACAGCAAGCTGTAGCTTCAAGAGACGCGCCTAAACCGCCTACACATTCCTGCTGTTCCTGCATCTCACCTTGTTGCCTCGCTGCTTTCAACGGCCTTTCCTGGTGATTCTCTCGGTCGCCTCGCCGCCCATCTTCTCATCCGCCTCGTCTTAGACCTCGCTCGAATTTTACAAACAGCTCCGCCCTTTCCAAGATGGATTCTGAATACCCAACCACCACCGTGACGCCGTCGCCGGTGGACCCCACCCCCGCTCCCCCTCCGGCTGAAGACCGTCGGAACATCCAGGTCGACAATGCTATTCGTGCCATAACGGACAAGCGGCCTGTGCCGGAGATGGACTTCACCATCCACGTTATGGAAGATGGCTCCAACGTCAGCACGCTCGAGCGAGTGTGTAAAGGTCAGCCCGCCTCCCCTGCTCTCCGGCAGGCCAACCCTGTCCCAGCCTCGCGGCATCTGACCCTTTTTCTTCCCTAGATGTCCAAGCACCGGCCACGTACAAGCCGACGGACGAGCAGTTCTTCACGGACGAGTCCCATACCAAGCCCGACATCAATTTTCTGAAAACCCACTTCTACCGCGAGGGCCGCCTGACCGATGAGCAGGCCTTGTGGATCATCCACGCCGGCACCGAGCTGCTGCGTGCCGAGCCCAACATGCTCGAGATGGACGCTCCCATCACTGTGTGTGGCGATGTCCACGGCCAGTACTATGATCTCATGAAGCTGTTCGAGGTTGGCGGCGATCCGGCTGAGACCCGTTACCTCTTTCTTGGCGACTATGTCGATCGCGGATACTTTAGCATCGAATGCGTGCTGTACCTCTGGTCGCTCAAGATCCATTACCCAAACACCCTCTGGCTGCTCCGCGGCAACCACGAGTGCCGTCACTTGACAGACTACTTCACTTTCAAGCTTGAGTGCAAGCACAAGTACTCCGAGGCCGTATATGACGCATGCATGGAATCTTTCTGCTGCCTGCCCCTGGCTGCCGTCATGAACAAGCAGTTCCTGTGCATCCATGGCGGTCTCAGCCCGGAGCTGCACACGCTGGACGATCTGAAACGGGTAAGCCAACTCGGTCTCGGCTGTCCCACCATTGCACTCCCGTGTTCGCCATCGTACTGATTTGTGTTTCTGCAGATTGACCGCTTCCGCGAGCCACCAACACAGGGCCTCATGTGCGACATCCTCTGGGCCGACCCGCTCGAGGACTTTGGCCAGGAAAAGACAAGCGACTATTTCCTCCACAACCACGTGCGTGGCTGTTCGTACTTCTTCTCGTACCAGGCTGCCTGTGCCTTTTTGGAAAAGAACAATTTGCTGTCCATCATCCGCGCACACGAGGCGCAGGACGCCGGCTACCGCATGTACCGCAAGACCCGTACGACAGGTTTTCCCAGCGTCATGACGATATTCTCGGCGCCAAACTACCTCGACGTGTACAACAACAAGGCGGCTGTGCTGAAGTACGAGAACAACGTGATGAACATCCGCCAGTTCAACTGCACGCCACACCCGTACTGGCTGCCCAACTTCATGGACGTCTTCACCTGGTCGCTGCCGTTCGTCGGCGAGAAGATCACGGATATGCTGATTGCCATTCTGAGCACGTGTTCCGAGGAGGAGCTCAAGGAGGAGGCTGCCTCTCCGGGCCCGGTATCCCCGCCCACCACACCTGGCTTCGGGAACATGGATCCGGACTCCATTGAATACAAGCGCCGGGCCATCAAAAACAAGATTTTGGCCATTGGCCGTCTGTCACGTGTCTTTCAGGTGCTTCGAGAGGAGTCGGAGCGTGTCACAGAGCTTAAGACGGTCTCTGGCGGTCGCCTGCCGGCAGGCACGCTTATGCTTGGTGCCGAGGGCATTAAGAATGCCATCAGCACATTTGAGGATGCCCGCAAAATTGATTTGCAGAACGAGCGGCTGCCGCCTAGCCATGACGAGGTCGTTCGCCAGAATGTAGAGGACCGGCAACAGGCTCTTGAGAGGGCAACAAAGGAGGCTGACAACGACAAGAAGCTTCAGACACTGTCGCGGAGGCTCAGCACGTAAGTGTGCCTGTTGACGTCGTTGTGTTCTGCGTTTTGCGTTTCGTCTCGAGATTGCTGATTGCTGACGTGGTGTTGCAGCAGTGAGCGCAAGTAATGCATAACGTGATCATGCCAGGAGGAATGACTCCTCCGTTTTTGTTACCTCTCTCTGCCTCCCTGTCTCTCTGTCTCTCTTCTGTCCTCCAAACTCGCCTTCGTTGCTCTTGTTATTTCTACTTTCCACGGGAATCTAGGCCAGGATTTTGTTGGTGTAGCTGGGGACAAAAATAAGTGCGTAATTTCGTGCCAGTTTTCTAACCGGGGTGGGGGGGACCTGAGGACGCTTTTCTGCGATACACTTGACGGCGAGACCGAGACAGGCCATGCCAGATATTGGCGACTGGGAGCTGGCTCTGGGTTGCCCAAATGTCTCGGTATTCTTGTCCTGGAGGGATGGATCGTCCACGTCCAGTCGGCAGTTATTGGGGTACGATCCGGATAAGGAAACGATGTATGGTTTTTATGTGCGTGTCGAGCCTATCTGGGGTCGGCACTTGTTGAAATTTATCTATTATTTTTGTTCCGGCTCTTGGGGAGGGCGCATAATAAATATTTTGAAGAAAGCATATTTGCTGTGTTGCAAGGCTAGAACGGTTAGGTCTCTAGCTGCAGCAATTCTCGTGTCGGAAAGGTTCCAGTGCCATTCTTCCCCGGATTTTCGTAGCAGCATTGGGATGCAGGGCGTGGGGGTGAATCGGGGGAGCTTCCACCAAAAAAAATGATATTCGAGAGGTTTAAAGTAAAGCGCAACTGTGAAAATAGAGCGAGAGAGCGGGAGAGAAAGAAAGTGATGGACGAGTAGTTTCTGTCAGGTCAATTGCTATTTACCGTTCGGCCTTCGCGGCTGCCAACTGCCGGAGGAGGGGCCAAGCTAAGCGGTGCCTTCCTCCTAGGGAGTAATAGGCCATGGTCGATCATTCCTGCCACCCTTGCGAATTGGGTCGTGCTCTTTTCTCTTTTCTCTTTTCTCTTTCCTCCTTCCTCTTTGCACCTGCTTCTTGCGACTTCTTGCGCTTGCCCGACCTCGACACGTTTGCCCAATCATCCCAGCCTCGATCTACATCGCTTCTCTTCTGTCTCATGAGCGCATCATGACACGGCTCCACTGAGCCGACGACCATGGCCGACCGCAAGAACCCAGAGGCCGTGCCCGGGCGACACTCGCACGCCGTTCCGGCGCCTTCTTTCCGTGGGTGGTTTTCGTCCCCATTTCCTGACTCCTGACTCCTGTTTGCTGACCGGATATCGTTGCCGACGACAGCCACCCACAACTCTCCGCGCACCTGGTTTCTCACACAGGGGCTGTCGCCGCTGGCCGTGCGGCTGACGCGGCTGCTGCTCGCGCACGGCGACTACGTCGTGGCCTGTCTGCCGCCACAGGAGCTGGCGGACGAAGCACGCAGTGCCGAGTTCCGCGAGCTGGCCAGCGAGTGTCGGACGGCGGCGGGATCGACAGCGATGACAGGGACGACAGGGACGGCAACAACGACGATGGCATCCATGACAGCAACACCGCTGACAACACCAGCAGGGACTCGCCATCGGGACCGCGAGGGCTGGAAGGACCGGCTGCGCGGAATCCGCTGCGACGGGCGGCAGATGGGCCAGTGCGCGGCAGCGGTGGCGGAGGCGGTGGCGGCGTTTGGGCGCATCGACATCCTGCTGTGCTGCAAGAGCGAGTCGGTGGTGGGCGCGGTCGAGGAGCTGGCGCTCGCAGGCGGGGCGTCGCCGGCCGTGCTGGACCAGTTCGACAGCATCTTCTTCTCGCAGGTCAACGCGATCAAGGCGGCCCTGCCGCAGCTGCGGGCCCAACGGACTGGCCATGTCGTCGCGCTCAGCAGCGTGGGCGGCCATATCGGCATGCCCGGCATGCCCATGCATACGGCCGCTACGGCCGCGCTCGAGGGCTACTGCGACTCGCTGGCCTACGAGATCGCCCCGTTCAACATCAAGGTCACCGTCGTCCAGCCCAACACCGAGGTCCAGATGCTCACGAATCGCATCGTCTTTGCCCCGTCTCTGTCCGCCTATGCCAGCACCCTCGTGGCAGCACCAGCACCTTTGACAGCACCGCCACCTGCGGCCACAGACTTGCTCTCTCCTGCCCACAACAACGGCGGCGAGCCGGCTGCGCCCACCGTCCGCGACATGCTCATCCGCGTGCTCAACACACATCCCGACACGGCTGTCCCGGCCACCAACAATGCCGCCAGCCGCTCGCCTGTTAGCCGGTTCCCGCGGCTGTCGCCGGCTGCGCTTGACGGACTCGTCCTGGAAACGGTGCACGCGCTGGCTGCCATTGGCGGCCACGAGAACCCGCCGTCTCGCCACATTGTCGGCTTCGAGGCCAGCGCGTCCGTGCAGGACAAGCTCAAGACGGTCACAGAGGAGCTCGAGGACTTTGTCGAGGCCAGCGTGGCCGTCGACATCTTTGACAGCGAGCTCAGGGCAGAGGCACGCAAGGGGCGTCTTGCTGTCGCCGTGGCTGCGTCGGGGGTTGCAGATGGCGGAGGAATGGCCGACTAGCTTGCTGGGATGGTCTCTTGTCTACTCTAGGAAGGAAATATTACGCTATAGCTAAACCTCTATATACCTGTAGTCTGTACTGTACTCCATATGCCTGCGCCTTCTGATTGTGCTTTTGCTTAGTAATCGCTTAGTCAAGCAGGCTCCGGCCCTGTCCACGTGTCTGCATCGCCTGGTGATACGAAGGCGGTGGTGGCAGGGCGACGTCGGGCTGCTGGACGAGCGGCTGTGGCAGTGCAGCTGGTTGGACGGCTAGGCCGGCCGAGAGCGCAGCCGTGTGCATGGTCATACCGTGGAAGTACTGCTGGACAAACGATTCACTGGGTTGGTTGTCAGCATGGACCAAGACGGAGGACTCTGTAGACGGCTGTGAAACTCACGTGTAGAAGCTGTGGCGGGCATTGTGAATGGGCTCCAGGTTGTGGGCCAGCTCGTGAGCCAGCACGACCCACCACCAGACGGTAGCATCGACGCGAGCCTGGACTGCTGTTGCTGCCGTCGACAGGATGCCGGCTGCGTGCAGCTGCTCGAAGAAGCGCAGGTTGCAGAAGATGCTGCCACCGCTGTTAAAGGCAATCGTCGGTCCGACGACATCATGGTAGATGTGCAGGACGGTGCTGGCCAGGCCGTAGACGACGGCAACGTCGCGCAGCAGCCGCTCAAAAGCTGCAATGGCCGGTTGGCGCTCGGCTAGAAAGCCCGTCACGGAAGAGGTCGTGCCACGTGACAGGTAGATGGGCGTGCCGCCGGGTGCCTGCCCGATGTGTTCCAGGTCGTGCGCATGATTGCTGTCACAGTATGTCGCTTGTTGGCGCACTGTCGGTTCGCTCGGCGGCTGGAACAACGTCGATGACCCGTACGGCCGTCCCGACCGGATCGCGTTGCGCATGTCCTGCTGCACGGCTTCCGGCGAGGCCTCCTGGCCGTTGCCGTCGCCCTCGGTCGTCGTCACCCGGCCTTTGCCTTTGTTGCCGTCCATGGATCCGGCGTCTGGCTGTCGGTCCATCTCGTCGTCCTCTGGGCTTTGGTCCAGTCCCAGTCGACGGGTAATGGTCGAGAAGAGACCTCTGTTTCGTCTGCCCTGTTGTTGTAGCTGCTGCTGCTGCTGCTGTTCCTGTTGGTAACGCTGTTCTTCCGGCGATCCCTCGTCGCCAAATGCTCCCGGCATCTGTGGCTCGGGTGTATGTGCTCTTGTCCTCGTCATGGCTGCTGCTGCTGCTGCTGCTGCTGCTGCTTCTGCTTCTACCTGCTGTTGGTCTCGCTGTTTCAGCCGGTCCTTTTCCGAGTATTGTCCCCGTCCCTTTTCGTTTCTCCCTCTTTCTTCTCTCCCTCCTTCTCTTCCCCTCTCCTCTCTCCCCCTCTCTTCTCTCCCTCTCTCTTCCCTCTCCTCTCGTCTTCTCTCCTGCTCCGCTTCCAAAGCCCGACGTCGCTCCTCCTCGGCCATGCGTGCCTCGGCCGCCTTCTCGCGCAGGATCCGGTCAACATTGTAGCCGCGAGCCCGCAAGTCCAGCAGGTCCAGCTTCAGGAACGGCTCAAAGAAAAAGTACGCCTGCTGGCTCGGCCGGTTCAGCACCACCTGACACACCGCCTGGCCGACCTGGTACATGTCCACGGGTCCCTGTGCCGAGATGTACAGCACATGACCGCCCGTCTGGCGCGCACTCGCCGCCGACCGCTTCTCCGTGTGCGTCTCCGTGCCGCCGCCACCGCGCAGCGATCGCCGCAGCGCCACGCTCTGCACAATCTCTACCCGCAGGTGCTTCTCCAGCCAGCGGTGGTCGTGTCGGATCACGTCACGCCGGTACTTTTGGTACTCGTGCAAAAAGATCTTGGACCGCTCTAGCACGTATTTGCGCAGCAGCGCAGCCTGCGTCTGGTCGCTGCTGTGTCGCCCAATCTGGATCTCCTCCTGCACGATGCTGCTCAGCACCTGCGCTCCCAGTGCCAGGTAAAACGTCTCCAACACGTCCTCTTCCGGCGCACACATCAGCTTGTCCTTGAATAGCCGGTAGCTGATGTAGTCGTCCAACACCGCAATCTGGCCCGCTGCCGCCAGCTGGAACTGCCGCACTGGCGTCTCCTCTTCTGTTTCTGTTGCTCCCGTCGTCGGAACGGCCTCGCGTGATGCCAGAAGGAATGGCGCCGTCTGCATCAGCCCAAACAGCTCCCGGTCCTCCTTCAGTCGCGGCAGGTCTTCCGCCAGCGACCGCAGCAGGTTGAGGTACCGTTCTGGTGTCTGCAGCGTGCTGAGCAGCCGTGCCGGCTCCTTGCAGGCCTGTCGGGCCAGCTCTACCTTTGTCGGCTCCATCTTTGACCCGCACTGGAACAGAAAGGCGTTCGCGCTGCGTCCAAAGTCCACAAAGTCAAAGATGTCGCCGTACGTCGACGACACGCCGAGATAGCAGGCCTCGGGCTTGACGTGTTCCATTTTTGCTGTCGCTGCTGCCGTTGCCATAGACATCCGCTGACCCTTGTCTGTCCACCCGCTGCGCTTGGTCACCGGCACAAAGCGCGCCTGCTGTAGCTGTCGGAGCGCGTCGCCTCGGATGTCCGCCAGCCGTGACGAGAAATACCCAAACACCACCACCGCCTCTTTATGGCTCTGCGGCGGCTTCGTCAGCAGCCGTTTCACACAGCTGTTTATGGGAGGGTCACGCGGCACGCCGAATTTAGCCGCGTGCGGCAGTAGGTCTGCCCGCAGGATCGGAAAGCCGAGAATTGCCGCATCTGGGTTGGTGTAGCATCCCATCGGCCGTGCGAGCTGTTCCAGCTGCTTCTCGTTGCTGCTGCTGCCGCTGCTGCCGTCACTCGCCACCGGCAGGATCGCCTTGTCGGTCAGCGAGATGTTAAACGCCTGATATCCGTTCGTCTGGTGGTTGGCAATATAGTAGGCACGCGCTTTGTCGCGCAGGTTGCGGTCGGGAGACGCCATCTTGGCCACCAGTTCCGGCACCGACGGACAGATCCGGAGCCCCAGGCTGGACAGGAGCCCGCCTTCCGGCGAGTTGCGTCGGTATGAGCCCGGCACGCCCGGCCATTGCATGATCGCAAACCCGAGCTCCCGGATCTCGCTACACGGCTCAAACAACTCTGCTGCTCGGTACAGCTTCGTGCTCGGCACCGTCCATTCCTTGCCTGCTGGACCTGCCTCGGCCGGACAGATGGCCGAGTCCCGTAGCCTGGCAAAGTCTCGCGCTGGAATGTCTGTCCGCACTGATGCCAGATACTTGGCCAGCTCCACGTGACTCCATTTCTTGCTGTCTACCTCCGGTCCTTTGCTGCCACCGCCACTTTTCGAGTCTGCTGTCGGCTGACTCAGCAGTCGCGTGAAGATCGTGTCCAGGTCAATCGTCTTGCGCACGCCCAGCGCCACCAGAAACTTCTCCTTGAGGCCGTGGCAGCTCGGCGCCAGCGTCGGCAGGTCATCAAACAGCTTGACCGACGGGAAGAAGGCGTCCGGTGGCCGTCGCATGCCCATCTTCGTCGGCATCGTCGTCTGCGCCTCCAGCATCGCCAACACTACCGGCCGCTGCGCTGCCGATACGTTGTCCCAGTTCTTCGACAGTACCATCAGCACCTGCGCCGCAAATGTGGCCGACTTGGTCATGTCCCGCTTCTCGCCCAGCCGCGCCCGCGCGCCCATTAGGTACTCCAGCCACGGCACCAGATCCAGCGGCGTCCAGCCCAGCGCTTGCAGCTGGCTGTGCGGAATCGTGCTCGTGATCGAGTACGGAATCGTCGTCGGCGGCAACGGCAGGCTGGCCGGAATCTTGTTGCCTGACAGAAAGTTGCGGATCGTGTCGAGCTCGACAATGTACGACTGGATCGGATTGTCGTCCCCACCGCCTCCGTCCTCCGTCTCCGCGATGCTGGCGATGCCGGCTCGAAGCAGAGACCGCACGCTGGGCGGATCCAGGTCGCCAGATGCTGCACATGCTGCCAGCCACTTGACAAAGTGCGTCAGCTTCTCCCGGTCCAGCGGCTTCGACTCCAGCTCCGATCGCACGTCGTCGATCGTGATGTCGTGCAGGATGCCAAACTCATGCAGCTTGTGCACAAACGGACTGTCCTTCATCTCCGCCACCACGACCGGGATCCCGTCCACAAACCGGCTGATCCGCTCGTCGCCCATCCGCACCTTGGCCGTCGACAGCACGCCGCGCGTCGAGAACACGTCGATCGCCGGCACCCTGTACGCCGTCCAGAAGGCCTCCTCGATGATCTGCCCGACGTATGCACTCGGTGTCGAATCGCCAAACGTGTAGGTCTTGAGAATGTGCAGCGCCTCGGGCACGAACCGGGCCACGTCTTCGGCCGTCGGCGTCGGCAACCGGCTGCCCTTGCTGCCTCGGTTGGTGCTCTCGAGGTGCTGCCGGAACTTGCTGTCCAGCACGGCCATCTCATTGACAAAGGCCAGTCGCGTCAGGATACCCGACGCCCGCAGCAGCTCCATGTTCCAGTTGCGCACCCAGCGCGCGTTAAGGTCGATGGCCTCGCGCTCGACTGTCGGGATCAGCGACGGCGCTGACACGTGCAGTCCACCGCCTGTCGTCTGCATCGTTGGGAATCCGATAAAGATCCGCCCGCCGGGCTTTTTGCTGGGCAGCACCGAGGCAAACACGTCGGCCCCGGTTGTGGTCGCCACCGTCTTCGCGCCGGACGTGAGCACGTCCTCGTACGATGACGTGAGGATGGCCATGCTGGTCATCTTGGGCGGTGGCTTCTTGGTCGCGCGCTCTAGCTCGGCCGCAAAGCTGGCTGCTACCTTGGTCTGCACCTTGGCCGAGGTGACCCGGAGGAAGATGGACGCCCGATCGAGCCCGGTAAGGTTCTGCTGCAGGGCATCCTGGGCCGCCTTCTCCTCGCGGGCTGCTTTGCTGCGCTGGCTGGCCAGGGCCGTCGCCGACGCTGTTGCCGAGCTGGTCAGCCGCGAGAAGAAACTGCGCAGCGACGGCATATCCGCGGCCGAGAGCCCGTACGAGTCGGTGGTCTTGCCCGAGGCCGCGGCCGAGCTACTGCCGCCCGACGACCCCGACGCGCTGTTGACTGCTGACGCGGGCGGCTTCCAGCCGACGGCGTTCATGTAGACGGCGTCGATCTGGGCGCTGGACCACTCGACCGCGGCCACGGTCATGAGCCCGTCCTTGGTGCGTGTGCTGAGGTCACGTGGAATGGGCACGACCGTGCTCGGCGAGAGCGTCTTGTGCAGGTCGAGCAGCTTCCAGTCGTCGATCCAGAACTCGATGCGCTGCAGGGCCACAAACGTCAGGCTGGATGCCAGGAACTGGCTGACCGACAGCAGGTTTGGCAGGGCCGTTGTGGCGTTGCGGTAGTCGAGCACAAACGTCGTCGCCCCCGTCGGGCTGCGCTGGTCGGCCGGCACGACCAGCTTGCGCGTGAACAGCGCGTTGCCCTTCCAGTAAAAGGCCATGGCCTCGCTGCCCGAGCTGACAAAAGGCTCCTCGCAGTCGGCAAAGACGCTGTAGAACCCGACGCCAAAGGCCCCGATCTTGGTCTCGTCCGGGTTGCCCTCAGCAATACGCTTGAGCCGCGCCCAGTCTGTCGCCGCAAACGCCTGCCCGTCATTCTCGACCAACAGCCGTCGCAGCGTGTGGTGCAGGATCGTGTGGCGGAGGAGGTCACTCGAGGCTCTGTCGCCGCCATCCGCCGCATCTGTGGCTGTTGGCTGCGGCACCGTCGGCAGCGGCACCGTCGTCGATGGCAGCGTCTCCCACTTGATCTTGACCGTCGTGGCCTGCGCGTCCGCCGCATTTTGGATCAGCTCCCGGAGCGTCGTCCATTCGCCCGAGTAGCGGGCCAAGACCTTGTCGATCAGAGCCCGCGTGTCGACCGTCACCGCCTCCTCGGCCTCGCCGTCACGGAGGGCGGCGGCTCGCAGCCGTGTATAGTCCATCGTGCCTGTGTATGGGTATGTTTTATGGGTAATTGTGGGTTGGGCATACGGGGGTATATGGGGGTATCGGAGTATTGGTGTGCTTTTATTGGGTTATGTTCTCTGGATGCATCGCTCACTCAGCAAGGCCTGTTCGAAGCGATCTCGCCGAGGTTGCTGACCTGTATCTGGGTTGATGTCGTGCCGGAACAGCGGCTGTGAGCTTTTCGATAAAGCAGAGCGAGTCGAGATCTGATTCGAGAGTTGATGCAGGGGGCCGTTTCGGGATAGGCAACCGTCGAGGCAGCTGCACAAATAGAATCGACGGCAAAAAGACAAAGACGCAAAACGAATGCAGGGCTCTCTCTTGGTCATCCGTCCATCCCCTCGATGGCAAGCGAAAGAAGCGGCCAGCAACGTCGACAGCCTGCCTTGCGGTCGCGTTGTGTCGACTTTGTATCTTAGTTTGTTGACTTCTGGAAGTGGCAGCTGCGAGGCACAGTAGTTGCGGTGGTGACGTACAGAGAACGCCTCGGGGGTGCCCCGTGATCTTTAGCGCTATGGGCACTGTTGCAATCAACTGATAAGAGATTAGGTGGTTACATATGTATTCCGTAGATGGCCAAAAACAGGGGCTCAACCAAAGGTTATTCTTGCTACTATTGGCGTTTGAATCGCCGCAGAAGTCTTCGCTTGTATCTATACGCCCATGTTCCTTTTCCCGACACGCTGCGGTCACGCTTCAACGCCATTCTCTACTGTTTCCGCTTTTTCGCGCCTCCAGCCTTTGCGTCAGAGCCTGAAGCCTTGCCGGTTGCGGCCTTCTTGGCCTTGTCCTTTACATCCGCCACGTCCTCGCCCTTCTCCTCCACGCCATTTCCCTTCACACCCTCCACTACCTTCACAGTTGGCTCGTCCGTCTCGTCGTCGTCGCCACCCTGGCCAAACTCGTTGACCCGTGTGTAGTCGGTCCGGTAGGCCCAGCGCTGGTAGATATAGACGAAGAAGATGATGTCGTCGCGGAAAGTGGCCAGACGATGCAGAAAGGGCATCTTGATGGTAAAGGCAAACAGGTCGTCGATAAAAGTGTTGACAAACTTGTACATCATGGCCTTACCCGGCATGTGGGCCACACTCTTGAGTCGGTAGTTGATATAGAGCGACGGGACCATCATCAGGAAGCCGTACGCGTACACAGAGCCGACCAGAGTCGCGATCACGTAGCTGTACCACGACTTGTGGCTGTCATAGACGAGCGAGTAGATGGCGTAGGCCACCAGCAGCGGCACCGCTGCCACGTACATGTACTTGAACGCGATCTCGTCGTACTCCTTGGTCTTCTCCTCCGTCTCGCTCAGCTTGTGCTTGTCCTCAAAGGCGAGGCGCCACGGGATCAGCGAGCCGGCCGGTGCGTCGCGCAGCCGCACGTCCACCACCGTCGTCACCTTCCACAGCTCGATCAGGATGCCGACGCCCTGTGAGCCCAGGATCACCCAGGACGTGTTCTGCGAGTTGTCCACCAGGTACAGGAAGATGACCGTCTGCATGAACACGTTGGCCAAAATCGACCGCACCGAGATCCCGACATTGTCCTTCTTCTTGCGGTAGTGCGCAATGTCCGAGCCGAAGGCGAGCATTTCCAGCAGCGTGTGCACAATCGACACCACCACAGTCACGCACAGCAGGATCGGGTTCGTGTCCAGCAAAATCTCTTTGATCATGTCGATCTCCGAGCCATCGCCACCGCCCGGCGCCGGGTTACCAAAGGCCGACTGCCGCGCCGTCTCCCGGCTGCTCGCCTCGATGCTCGACATCAACTTGAACTTCCAGTCCGCCAGATTGCCCAGGTCCAGATGCAGCGGCAGCGTCTTGACCGTCTCGTTGAGCACCGTCATCTGGCTCTTGAGCTGCCAGAACGTGTTGACAAAGAGCACCGGGTAGTACCACGTGTTCTGGCCGGACCCGTCACGCTGCCCCGTCAGCTCGAGATGCACAAACTGCTGCACCACCGGCGGCAGCTGCTGGTACTGCATTACGCCGCCGTTGGGGATAAACGAGAGCGACGTGTTGGCGTGGTAGTAGCTGCCGATGATCGGTCCCGACGGCGTCTCCGGCTCGTTCTCCAGCTCCTTCTCGGCGTCGGCAGTGTCCGGTCCCGCGAGTAGGTTGCGCACCTTGACCTGCTTCTTCCGCGCAATGTACTGCGTCAGCGGGAAGGAAAAGTAAAAGGCCGCCCCGGGGTCGAAGGCGGCGTTGTAGGGATCCAGCACGCTGCCCTGGAGGCCGATCAAGAAGTGGCCCCACAGCGTCCCATTGTTTTGCACCTGTGGCGGCACGTCGATGACCGTGTCGATGGCCCGCTTGTCGCTGAAGTTGCCGAGCCCAAAACCGGTCTCGGAGAGCACAACCGGGTCGGCGTCGCGGCCGCCGAGCGGCTTGATCTGGGGCGTATGCGATACCGTGATGATAATATCCAGCTTGCTGTCATCGGGCCAGATCGGCGCCACGCGCTGGGGGTCCGCGTTGTACACGGCGCCTTCGTCCAGGCTGGCCGGCCGCAGCTGATACGGCGGGATGACGGTCGTGCCGGCTGGCACCTGGACCGTCTTCCCGCTAGCATCGGTCGTCTGCACAGAAGACTGAGCCGTAGGCATGAACTGCTTCATGACAAACTGCATGCCGACGTACATGGCCACCATCTGGATGATCCGCGTCGTCATGGAGGACTGCTCGGTCAGTTAGTGTAGCGGGGGATGGCAGCAAAATGAGGCACCTACGCCTTGCTCCCCTCGGGCATTGCCCGCAGGCGCATTGTCTTGCGGCATCGTGTCGAAAGCGTGTGGGACTCTTGGACACGCGCGCGGCTTGATGGCGGCGATGGAGAGTTTGCGTGGAAGGACGTTGCTTTTTTCCGCAGTGGAAGAGGCGACCTGGCGAGATCTAGAGCACTCCACTATGGCGTCTTGCGACACTGCTCTAGTGGGCAGCCTAGGCATTACGTAACTGGCTAGAGCCCCGGTGAGATTGCGTCGTGGCACTAGGCACACTGTAGCCCGATGGACTGCATGCCACAGCCTATCGCTCTGCATGCAACGACCAACGTCGTGCGACGGCATGAGTTGTCCGCTGGGCTGACGAGTGCTGTCACAGATATGTATGCAATATATTCCGGAACGGGCGTGGGATGAAGCACGCTGGCAGTTGTCTTGCCGGTTTCCGTGGGCATTTCAACTTTACACTGCAAGCACTTTAGCCTCTCAAGCGCCCACTCAACCCCGCCTACACTCACTACAAGTCGCTCTTCGACAGCTACAGGAGCGGTCTGCACCTTCTTCGCTCCTCGAACATGTGACGCTCAAAGTCCGGCTGCTGCATGCCGACTTCCTTTTTGGTGCTGTCTGCTCTGCTCCCGATTGGGCAGCCGCGAGCGGCTGTCTTGGAAACCCCTCCCCCGCTGGCAGGCAGCGGAGCGCCGTGTCAAAGGATCCCGCTTCAGCGCATTTTAGACTAGTCAGTTGACTGCCAATCCAATAGCATGCCCATCGTATCTCCTACGTAAAACTACGTGTGCTTTTCGTCTTGATACGTAGGCATAGCTCCCAATTTTCCCATTTCTATATAAGTTGATCAGCTCCTTCAAAGCGCCAAATTCCGCAACAGCGCACAGCCCCCTCATCGGCCCTTTCACTATACTGCGTGCCTCTCCGATCCTGTGAATTCCTCCTTCGATTTCGGTTCACCGGCAAAATGGAGTCTGACGGCGAATCGGCTACGCCGTCGTCAGCGTCAGGAACGGCCGGCCTTGCCACCACAGACACATCCGAAACGCCACGCACAAAGATTTGCGTCTACTGCGGCTCGTCGTCCGGCAAGAACCCCGTATATATGGAGGCAGCCCGGGAGCTCGCCCGCGTGATGCACGAAAACGACATTGGTCTCGGTAAGTCCAATCGGCCCCTCTTCTCGTCCAAGCAGCACCTGCGGGTTCATGGATGCTGATGCAGAGAAACTACAGTCTACGGTGGCGGCACTGTCGGCCTGATGGGTGAGCTGGCCAAGACGCTCGTGTCTCTTTCCGGCCCCCAGTCCGTGCATGGCATCATCCCCGAAGCTCTCGTGCGCTACGAACGGGACCCCAAGTATACGTCGACGACGACGGCCAGCACAAGTGGCGGTACTGACGGCACCGACGACAGCAGCAGCTCGCATATTATCAACGAAGAGGGTCTGGCAGTGCCTGCTGAAGAGCTGTACGGCAAGACGACGGTAGTGCGTGACATGCACACGCGCAAGCGCATGATGGCACAGGAGGTTATCCGGGGAGGACCGGGCAGCGGCTTCCTCGCGCTGAGCGGCGGCTATGGCACCTTCGAGGAGCTGCTGGAGACGTGCACATGGAATCAGCTGGGCATTCATGATCGCGGCGTGTGTGTGCTGAACGTGAACGGCTTCTACAATGGCCTGTTCTCCTTGATCGGCAAGAGTGTCGAGGACGGCTTCATCGCTCCCGGTGCCGCCAACATTATCGTCCAGGGCAAGACTGCCGAAGATGCGGTCCAGGCGCTGCGCGAATACAAGGTAGAGCCAGCCGTGCTGAAGCTGGCTTGGGGGAAAGAGTGAGGGAGCGGAGAGTGTAAAGCTTAAAAGAGAGGGGCAATAGGGACAAGAGGTTTCCATGACCCATAGGCGTATTCGTCGCTCCTCTTTATACTTCAGATCACGTGGGTTCTTGCCTTGCATACATTGCCGGGAATAGACAGCATTTCTATCTGCGCCCAGTTAAGCCCATTGACCTTATTTTCTTGTGCCTCTCGTTGATCAGAGAACATCCGTGTTCGGTGCTGCTGGTACAGTGTCTTGGCTGCCTCTGGTAGTCTTCCCGACACTGCACCCGATGGACATTTGTCAACTATGCATATGGAGACAGGTGCTGCCGCTTATATAGCTCAGCAAGGAAGCCAAGACTAAAAAAAAACTCCGATACGGGGAATCGAACCCCGGGCTCGACGGTGAAAACGTCAGATGTTGTCCACTACACCATATCGGAATGATGGTCCATGCGTTTTTTACAGTCGCTTCCGCCTAGGTTCTGAAGACTGGTGCAGCCGACACACAACAAAACCACAAGTGTACACCCTGGCTCAAGACAGCCGTAGTCGCTTGTATTTACTCCGTACGACTCCATACACACATCACAGGCACGTACGTCTCGAAAGGATGGCGGGAAAGAAAGAAAGTTCATTCATCAGTAGTATTACAGAGAGGTAGGGAGGGACGGAAATGTGTTTTTTTTTATGACACTGCAAGTCGCTGCTGCTGCTGCTGCCACCCGCCACCGTCTAGCTGTCGACCTCCATGTCGCCTGGCGCAGCGGCCCCTGCGTCTGCTGTAGTGTCTGGCGCAGCGGTATTGTCGTCATCGTCGGCGCCGGCCTCCTTATCGTCCGCGACGGCTTCTATCCAGGCCTTGACATCCTGGCCGTCGTAGATGGTAAAGGGCTCGACCTGGCGCTTGCCGGTAGCGGACTGGGCGGCGGGCACGATGCCGACGATGCCGATGCTGGTGTTGTCGACGGTCAGCTCGCGGTCCTGGACGAGGCTCTCCTTGAGGGCGCGCAGGCCGTGGCGGACGAGGCCCTCGCGGTCGCAGGCGGCAAAGCCGTCCAGGTGCTTCTCCAGGTAGGTGCGGGCCATCTGGGAGCGGGCGCCGATGGCAAAGGCGGTCATCTCGTCGGTCATGCCGCTCGGCTGGAACTCAAACAGGTGGGGACCACGATCGTCGACGCCGGCGACGAGCAGACCGACGCCATACGGCCGGCGGCCGTAGTGCTGCGTGTTCACCTGGGCCTTCTCGCCAATCATGTCGACGAGCAGCCGGACCGGCATCGAGCGACCGTACGTCAGCCGGTGGCCTAGGCACTGCTGCTTCATAAAGTTGGACAGCACGCGCGCGTCCGACGTGAGACCCGCAATCGCGATGCCCGCGTGCTCGTCCACCGGGAAGAGCTTCTTCTGGTACGACGAGAGCTCCTCGGCATTCCGCTGGAAACAAAAGGCGTCATCAGCGCCTGGCTCTGCACGCAACCCGAGAAGGAAAAGGGAAAGCCCACCTTGACGGCCACGAGCACGGCATGCGTCTTGCTGGCAATGCCCACAACGACGGAGCCCTGCTTCACGGCCTCGGCAGCATACTCAACCTGGAATATCCGGCCCTGGGGCGAGCTGTGAGACGGGTTAGCAGCCGGTCTCGCCCAGACGGCAGTAGTGGTGCTAGGGTAAAGCAGGCCCGCAGTGGCCTCACGCACAATGTGACAGAGTCGTTGTCATAGTTGTTTCTGAACATGGCGGGCAGTCGAGTCGGCGAGACTGTCGGTCGGCAGACGTGGTGGTGGCTGTTGGCGGCGCGGCGTTTATTTCTTTGGCAAAGCCCCGAGCAGCTGCAACAGAAGGGTATGTGTGTGGCGAGATCGGTCGGTTACGGGTTGGTCGCTGCTGGTGGTGACGCCGAAGTGGTCGATGTGGATTCGTCGTCTCTTCGATACAGGCACGCAAAGCAGGCAGCTTTGAGCTTTCGTATGTGCTCTGAGCTTTCCCTTTCCAGAATGTGGCCCGTGCACCGGACTTGTACTCCACCGTGGTGTCGTCGCCCAGAGAATGGCGGCCTGAGGCAGCTGCGGCGCTCGAGGCTGGAAGGAACAGGCTTCGCGGCGCTAGTTCGAAAGGCTGTCTGGTTTGTTATGCTGCCGCCTACGAAGCACAATCGAACTACGACCAGCTGCAACGCATCGCTCGCCCGCTCCATCAAATCGCCCGTCACAACCCGACCGACCGCTGTGTGCGAACCGATCCTTCTCCCTCTTCTCGGCCGATTCTCTGCCTGCACGGCATTCTGCTGCCTGGTACTCCGTACCTGCTGCTTTGCACTAGTCTGTGTTGCTGTCGTCTCGCCAGCTTCCGGCTTCCCCGAGCGATCCTTGGACTCGAAGCAGCGGGGCATCTCGCTGTCGATCCGTGAGCGCAGACAGTTCTCTCGGCTCCCGTCTCTCCCGCGACATCCCTCTTCTCCTTCCCGTCTTATCCGCCCACCATGGCAACGGCTGGACTTAAAACCATCATTGCGCTCTCGTTTGTGCTCGCCGTCGGCTTCCTCCTGGTCATCCTCTCGTGCGCACTCTGGAGGGTGTACTACCCCCTGCTCGTGGTGGCCACGTATGTGCTCGCGCCGCTGCCCAACTGGATAGCTGGCCGGTGTGCAAATCCCGACGACTTTGTCGAGAGCCCGGGAGCAGCCATTCTCGACGTCGGCCGCTTCTTCACTGGCTTCCTTGTCGTCATGGGCATTGGTAAGTGTATTTTCCCTCCCTTATGTCTCCCTTTCGTCTCCCGTACTCACTATTGTAGCCCTCCCGGTCGTGCTTGCTCACTCGAATCTCATTGCGACTGGCGCCATGGTCATGTCTGTGATCGGTGGCCTGCTGATCTACGGCACCATCATCAGCTTCGGCATGTTCTTCCAGGAGGACCAGGACTTTTAAGTCAGCGTGGGAAGTCTGGAAAACTGCCAAACCGGGGACACTGTCGCTGAAAGGAGGAATTCTCTGGCCAAGAAAGCCATCCGCGGCTCCTCGTGGCAGCCTGTATTCTACTCTACGCATGGACAAACCAGAGCGAGCGTGCCGCATGTCGGATTTGTTGTCTTCGTGTTTACCCCTCTTTGTCAGCTTCTCTTGGTCTTTTGCTCGGCAACTGGATTGTAAGAACACAGATTCCATCTAGGCGTTAGGACCGCACTGCAGGATGCATGACAGGCCGTGGGACCTGTTCGCCGTCCTACTTTTTTTGTACTCTCGCTCTGTCACCATAAATTCTAATTATGAAAAGAACAAGAAACAAACAAGCTGCTCTAAATGCCTCTTGAGGGGGGTATCATCTATTCGTTGAGTAGTATCGCAAAGCCGCAATAGTGGGACCCCGGAACGCCAGACAGCGAGGACAGACGTTGAGTGCTGCCTCGCTGGTATATGAGAAAGGAAGATCAGTAGTCGTCGTCGCCGAAGACAGCCAACGGCCCGGCCAGCTTAGTGAGCATCTCTTCGCGCTCGCCTTCGGCGGTGCTGAGGATGGTGACGGCTCCGCCAGCACCGACATGCCAGAGGTCGCGACGGTGGCCGTCACCATCAACCACAACGGACTCGTCATCCCAGCGGAACAGACTGCGGATAGTGACGCTCCAGTCGCCGCGGCCGGAGGCGCACATGTAGCCGACGACGCCAGAGTAGAGGCTGCGCTCGGGACGGGACTCGATCCTGTGCAGCAGCTCACAGCTGCGCTTCTTGGGCGCGCCGGTCATGCTGCCGGGCGGGAGGCTGGCGGCAAGGACGTCGAGGCCGGTGTAGGAGCTGGTGGAAGCGTCGGTCAGCGGCAGACGGCCCTCGACGACGCTCACCATCTGGAAGACGCGGCCGTGCGGTTCGACGCGCAGCAGAGCAGGCACGGAGACATGGGCGGGCCCGCAGACGCCGTGCAGGTCATGGCGAACCAGGTCGACGATCATCAAATTCTCGGCCTCCTCCTTGGGCACGTGCAGCAGGGCGGCAGCCTGGGCCAGCGTGGCCACAGCGGCCGAACGGCGCACGGTGCCCTTCATGGGGCGCATAGAGCAGACAATGGGATGGCCGGGCTGAGCTGAACTGTCTCGGTCGGTGCTCGGCCCATAGGACAGAAACCGCTCGGGCGAGCTGCTAACCAGAGTGGCCCTGCCGAGACGGACGTATGACGCAAAGGGGGCCGGGTTGCGCAGCCGCAGGGCTCGGTAGTAGCTCCATGACGAGGAAGATGACGATGCTGCGACAGACGTCGTCACCTGCACATCCGTCTGGTCGGTGAGGCACAGCTCGTACGAGTCGCCGGCTGCAATGTGTTCCTGACAGGCTCTCACGCGATCCTCATAGTCTCGAGCGTCGGGAGTCCGCACCACCATGGCTGCAGCCGGCTTGCTGTCTATGGTAGCTTGTGTCGTCGAGAAGTCGGCCTGCCGCCACTGCGAGGATGTGCACAGCCGGCGGACCGTGTCGGCCACCCAGACAGACGCATTGTGCGCATCGCCCTCACCATAGAGGTTCTGCACGTAGAGCAGGCCGCGGACGTGGTCGACGACTATGCTGCGGGTGATCCAGGCGAGACACACGTCCGGACGGCTGTGGCCACGGGTGCTGCTCGGAGCAGCCACGCCGATATCGTCCAGCCCCTGCTCATAGGTCACGTAGCCCATGAAACCGCCGACAAAGGATGGCCGTTGGCTGGGGTCCTCCTCCTGGAGTCGCCGGGCTTCGTGAAATTCGGCCAGAAGCTGCCAGATAGACTGTGCGCCCGGCTGCAGCGGGACGGTCTCACAGCGTGGAACAGATCCCGGTCGGCGCAGCCGCAGCGTTGCCGTCGCGTCGCCGGTGTGGTATTCGATGCGCAGGGCGGCGGCAGCATCGAGTGCAACGATGCTAAAGCGGCCCCTGGCGGCGTCGTCCGTAGTGGCAGCGTCAGCGTCAGTTTCTGTTGAGCGTGCTGCTGCACTAGTCGACTCGAGGACGATGTGCTCCGGCTCGTCTCGCGACGGCTGGCCACCGAGGAGAACTTCGACGATGTCGGGCACCTGTACATGGGCGGGAAAACGGATCGTCTGCGAGGCAAGGCCGCGTGTCAGCGCCGCAAAGCACCACAAGTCGCCGACGGACGATCCAGTGCCGATGGACGGCCGCAGCGACAACAGGCTGGGCCGTGTTGCCTGATGGGCAGCCTCGTCGCAGCAGCCTCGGGTTGGCAGTCGTCCGTGCTCCGCATTCCACTGCTGTGCGGCGCCAAACCAGTTGACGAGCACGGCGTGGCTGGCCGCGTCTGTGCAGATGGACTCGGGGTGGTACTGCAGGCCCCAGAACGGCCGTTGGCGGTGGCGGACAGCCATGAGGATGCGCGAGTTGTCGGGCATGGCAGCTTCTCCGTCGAGCCAGGCCAGTGGAAGCAGATCGGGACATCCCGGCAGGTCGGATGCGGAGGACGAGGAGGTGCCGGCCACGACGCCCAGGCTGTGGTACAGCGTGGCGCGAAAGGGTCGGGCCACGTCGGCAAAGAGGTCGACTCCAACTTCCATGTCCTCGTTCAAGTCCACGACATCCAGAGCTCGCACCATCCCGTGCAGACCGCCACAGGGCAGCCGGACAACGCGGCCGCCGTGGGCGGCCACCAGGCTCTGGAAGCCCAGACAGATGCCCAGGGCCGGCGTGTCGCCGTCCCACACATGGCGCATCAGGCCGACGTCGGCCGCACAGTCGGGTGAGCCGGGGCCAGGCCCACAGACGACGGCGTCATAGCAGCCCAGCTCACGGCGAAAAGCGGCAGCCGAGAGCGGTGCGTCGACGGGCAGGACGCGCACGTCGGCGTGCAGCAAGGTGGCGAGCAGGGCGGTGACGTTGTTGGCAAACGAGTCGTAGGCGTCGAGGAAGAGGATGCGCGGACGAGAGTCCATGATGGGGGGGAGAGAGAAGAAGGAAGAGGAAAGAGGAGAAAGTAGAGAGGAGAGAGGAGAGAAGATAAGGAGGTATAGGTAAGAGTGAGGGAGAGGGACGAAAGAGGAAGGAAGAGAGAAAACGCAGATAGGCAGGAGCCACCGGGGCAAACACCACGGAAAGAGCGATGCAGGCAACTGAGACCGAAAGACACAGAGAGCGGGAAAGAGCCCGAGAGAGCCGAAGACGGACAGCACAAAGCTCGATTGGCCGTCAGAGCAAGAGGAAACATTAAACATAAAAGCGGCTCTTGAAAAGTCGGATTTTCGACGTATTTAGTGTGGGGCCTGCACTTACACTATTTTGGGGGTTTGAATTGCTTCTATTCAGTCATCACAAAAGACCCCCGTTCTCCTCAGCTTCCCCCCTAGTCTGTCACCACAAAATGACACGGCGCCCGCGAGTGCCAGATCCGCCGTTCCTTGGCTCCCAGCATCGAGTCCATCAACAGGGTCTCGGTGTTGGAGCGTGGCCGGCCAGCCGCCTGATCTGCACGATCTGCTCGTCGAGCTTCGGCCTCTTCTTCCTCGCCGCGTGCCGGCACCCACAGCCGGGTCTCCTCGACGGACGCGGTGACCTCGAACTCGCCGCGACACAGGGCCGTGGCACCGATGCGCACGATCGTCGATGCGCGCGGGCCCAGCAGTGCCAGGCCCTGCTGCAGCGTTCCATTCCAGGCAAACTTGCGCGTAAAGTCCAGGGCCACGTTGTGTGGCCGATGGCATAGCGATGGCATCAGTCGCAGCAGCGGGTGGATTGGCCGTGCTGTGCGGTTTGTGATGCGTACCCGCAGTTGCATGAAGTCGTCGACCTGAACGATTGGGTTCCTTTTCTCCTCGTCCTTTTCTTCCTTGTCCTTCTCTTCCTCATCCTCCTTCTCCTCGTCCTCCTTCTCCTCGTCCTCCTTCTCTTCGTCCTCCTTCTCTTCGTCCTCCTTCTCTTCGCCCTCCTTCTCCTCGTCCTCTTTCCCTTCGTCCTTCTCCCACTCCCCTTTCCCACCCCCCTCCATCCATATTTCAATCCCTACCTCCTCCACCTTGACCGCCTCAATCATCCGCATCGTTAGCCGAATGCTTCGCAGCTCAATCGCCCCTTTCCGCACGGCTGGCCGTCCGAATCCGTGTCCGCTCGCCCAGTCGCCCTCTTCCCCCCCAGTCGTCCACTCGCCGCGCAGCAGGTCCAGCATTCGCTCCCGGTACCAGAACGTCTCCCGGGTCGCCCGCTCCATGTCTGGCGAGATCTTGCTCGTGCTGACCACAAACTGCCGCTGTCGCGCTGGGTTGAGTGCCGGGATCGACGCGTGCGGATCTTCCAGGTAGATCCGTCGCATGGGCACCAATACCCGGCACGTGTTGCCCGGTAAAATGTGCTCGATCGCCGTCGCATCCGCGTCCGACCCGTCGCCACCGCTGCTGCCACCCGTCCACAACCGCACCCGCATGTCACTCGGCCATGCGTTGCGCAGATCCATCAGAAGCAGACAGAAGCTGTCAGGATCGGGCTTCCGCCTCTCCCCTCCACATCGCTCCCACAGTGGCCCCGGTATCTGCCCGTGCAGCGGCAACACGTCCATCCGCACCACCTCGACGCTCGCGTTCACCGTCACTGTCAGATGCAGCGACACTTGTCGCGTGTGGAACTGCCCACCTGCCACCACGTCTGCTGCCACCCCCTCGGCTGTCACGCCTAGGTATGCATAGTCCATCTGGATCGTCCCGTCTGTCAGCCCTGGCTTGCCCAGGAGCTCAAAGTCAAACGTCGCCGTCTCGCCGGGACCGATGTACCGGTTTTGGCTTGTTTTTTCATCCACTCCTCCCTTTCGTCCTCGCAGCCGCAGCGCCGGTCGCTTCGCCAGCATCAGCTCGTATTCGTACAGCTCGGCTGGCGACGCGTCCCGGCTCTCCAGCGCCGCCTGCATCGTCGCCTGTGTCGAGTCTTGGAACGAGAAGATCAGAAAGTCCACTGCCGTCGTCAGAGACAGATTCTGCAGCGTCACCGAGAACGCCTGCCGCTCGCCTTCCAGGATCATCGCCGACGATTGCGCCAGTGTCGTCGACTGCACCACCACCAGTGGCTGTGCTGGAATCACCTGCAGCGACAGTTTCTCGGCTGCAAGCACTCCGCTGCTGCCCATCATGTTGCCACTGCCACCCTCCTCAAACGGCGCCACCCCGATCGCCTTGATCTTGTCTGCCCGTTCCCTCATCCACGGCTGCCTCAGGATCGGAAACCGTCGCTCGCGGCAGCCGTGCACCCGCACAATGGCCCCCGTCACGTTTAGTGATCCCGGCGCCTGTGGAATTCCTCCCACCCGCACAATCTGCGTCCGGTATGGCCCCACCACCACGCCTTCCTCAAACGCCTCAAACGCCACCCCCGTCGTCTCCAGCCGGATGCTGTCGATCACCACCTCCATGTCGAACGGGTTCTGCAGCGTCAGCCGGAACGTTGCCGGCTCCATCGCCACCAGTGTCTGCTCCACCACCTCCTTGTCGACCGCTTTCAGAAACGGGTTGTGGATGAACGGGTCCACGTCCTGTGATGTCCGCACCGTCGTCACCACCGCTGCCTTGCCGCCTCGGATTGGCAGCTCGCTTTCCGAGTGCGCCACCGGCACGCAGAGCGCTGGTGGCAGTTCCAACCGCACTCCCCGCACCAGGAACTCATCCCAGTACTCTGCTGCCACGTCCGCCAGCCCCAGTCGTCGTGCCAGCCCCGTCGCCTTGGCAATGTTCGTCGCCAGCCGCACCTGTTCGTCCCGCGTGATCATCGCCGCTGCATCCTCCCGCCGCGGTCCCGGTGCCACCCCGCTGCCTGCTGTCCGCAGCAGGTCGCTCGAGAACTTGGCCACCCCGCCAAAGTCTGGTAGCGCCTCCGAGAAGTTGATGCACGCCCGCAAGATGTCCATCTTGAGTGATGGCACCCCGAATTGCCGCGCTGCCGCCTGTCCGCCGATCCGCGAGAACACTGCCTCGTCCGTGTCTGCGATCACTGACTTCGCCGTCTCGTTGTCTGTCTGTCGGCCCGGCTGCAGCTCCACCACGCCGTATGTCCGCAGCAGCAGCCCCAGGAACGCCTCCACCCCCGTCTCCAAGTCGCCTTCTGCCAGGTCCAGCGCCACTCCACTGCCGCTGCCCTGCCCTCCACTTCCCGGTGTTACCAACCCTGCTGCCGGGTGGATGCCTAGTTCCGCTGCTCCGCGCGTTCGTGCTTCCACCAGCCCGTCCGTCAGCACCGACAGCAGCTCACGCACCACCAACGCCCGCTTGCGCCGGTAGTTCAGCCGTCCAAGCACCGACGCGATCCCGCTCAGGATCACAATCCGGTCCACCGTCGACAGCATCAGATCGGCTGCTGTTGCCGCTGGAAACGCTCGCAACACTGACGTCAGAATTTGTGGCCGTCCCGGCACCACCCCCGGCCGCGGCGACATCGTTCGTGCTACTATTTCCTCCGCTTTGCTGCGTCCCACCACCACAATATCCAGGAAGGCCCGCCCCAACACGCCGTCCGCTGTGTGAAGCGCCGTCAGAATGTTGCAGAACCGGATCGTCGTCTCTGCCATTGCCAGGGGCGGCAGCCGCTCCGCTGAGATCCGTCCGTATAGACCTAGAATCCGTTCCAGTAGGTCCGGTAGGATCTGCTGCAGGTTGCGCAGCCATCGCGGTTGGTTCGGGTGTGCTCTCTCTGCTGCCTCTAGCGCGTGTGCAGTCGCCGCTGCTGCTGCCCCCTTTTCCGGCGGTGGCAGGCAGATGGTCGGCACCTGAAACTCAATGTCTGCCCAGCCCAGCAGGAAAAGGCACACCACGATCAGCTCCAGCGCCTTGCCGTGCCACACGTGGTCGTTGTTCGACCGCGACACCGTCGCCCCGTCGATCAGCTCCTTCAGTGCATCCGTCCAGCGTCCCGCCTGCAGGTACAGCGATGCCACCACTATCGTCACCCGGCTCTTGCCTTTGTTGCGCCACCGCTCGTTGAGCCCGCCAGACCCGAAGCCCTGCACTGATACCCGGTGGTCGGACATGCTCCCTATCGGCGTGCCCTGGAACCGGAAGCTATCCGCCGAGTCGCTGATCGCAGGTGACGCGTTCCGTTCCGGACTCGGTATGGTCTTGCCTATCTCGTCAAACGTCGTTGCAGGCCCGGAGAGCCCGCTGCGCACCGGCGTCGACGGCCGTCCCGTCACCGATGTCGAGCTGCTGTCCCTTGCCGGTGCCGGCATAGACATGCGTACCTGTGACCGGTCCGCAGCTGAGCTGTGGTCGTTGCCCTTCAGTGAGCTTGATCGCATCACGCCGCCACCGACGTGTGCTGGCAGTGCAAACTGCGAGTTCCGGCGCGACGGAAGTGCGCTGCTGTGGCTGCTGTGGCTGCTGTGGCTGCTGCCATGCCCGTCGTCCGAGCCGCCGCCGCCACCTGCCTGGGCGGGAGACTCAATGTAGGACATGGCTTCGAAAGACTTGGCCAGCGTGTTCATCTCGGCCAGCAGCAGTGACGACACGTCACACATGACCATCCGCATTGTCGTGCGCTTCGACTGTGCCGGCGACGATACCGTAGCCATGCCCTCGGGAATCGGGATCGGCGTCTCCGGCGACGATTCGTAGTCGAAGATGAGCACGCGGTGCACGAGCACTCGCGGATATGTGTCACGCAGCGCCTCGAGCTCCTGGTAGAGTGTGCGGATGTTGCGCTCTTCGATCGATCGTCCGGCCGCCGACTGCCGCCGGCTGCCGAACAAGACGCTCTTGATGGCCGCCCCATCCGCCAGCGCTAGCACCACCAGCGGCTCGCGGTACTGGTCAAACGGCGTCAGTGCCAGGTGTGATGGCTGGGGTACGTGCGTGATCAGGTCGTAGAAGATGAATCCAACAGGAAAGGCCAGAGGGTTGAACATGTCTAGGGAAAGCATAGCTGTCAGCAGGGAAGCCGGCAGATCGATCCGACGGGCTGTAGGCAGTTGCACCCACTTCGATTTGGCCGGCCGTCCGCGCTGATATCGCGTAACTGCACGGAGCTTTCGCCAATGAGTCGTTGCAGAAACGAAGCAAAGCGGTCTTGGTGAATGGGCCCAACCGGCAGCACCAAGGCCTTCACCCGGGCCGGCGAGATGGGCAGGAAAGGGTCGGACCGTTGCATTGTCGCCATTGTGACTCTCCCGGTCCGTTCTGTCTGGGTGTGTGTCGTGTGTGTATGTGGCCGAAAGAGAAGAGGGGGGTAGATTTATTTCGAGAAAGACATGGCGAGTGGGCAGAGGAGAGGGTCCGAGCCGACAGACGGGGCTGTGGGCTGTTGTGCGTTCTCTTTCTAGGGTCTCTGTGTCTGCGGGAAGTAGACCGTTCGTACGAGAGCTCGACGTTGGGCTCGCGGGTCTTGGCCGGCCGGGAGGTGCGAATCAAGCTCGTTCTCAAACTCACGACGGCTTTTCTGGCGATTTGAGGATTATAGGCCACACCGCAAAGTCCCCTACCTAACCAAGAAGATATCCCTGCCGTTTGTGGCCCGAGCGTTCAGGGCGGACTCGCCGTTGGCAGGAGCGGCTTAAGTGGTGGCGCCTTCCCCTGGAATCGCTAACCGCAGTTGCCAGATGGGCGCTGCAGATAATAAGATACAATTCTCTGCATATCTACTGCCACAGTTACAGATCGTGTGCTTGCTTCAATGCTGCGATGCAGTCTACCTCATAGTCCACAGACTGTTGCAAGATGGAAGTCATGTGCAAAAAGGTATGGGGAACCCCAGCGTATCTCTTGATGGTGACCTTGGAGCCGCCCTCAATCAGCTTTCTGCCATACGCCTCTCCCTCGTCCCTGAGCGGGTCGCAGCCGGCGGTAGCGATGAAAGTGTCGCATATTCCGCGAAAGTTGGGCGCAGCCAGAGGGCTAAAGTAGTATTCTGGCAATGTCTGGCGCAGGCTTTGAAGTAGCTTCTCGGGGAAAGTGCATTGGTTGAAGTATTTTATCAGCTCCCAACTCAGCACTGGCCCCTCGGCAAATTCAGCAAAGGACGGAAATGGCGAGTCCTCAGCCGATCTGTATTCAGAATGAGGTGCCATTGGGGGAACGGCAAGAATGGCAAGCTTCAGTGGCAACTTGATGTCTCGAGCCCGGTGTTGAAGGATGGCTGCAAATTGGGCTCCTGCTGACAGACCTCCGATAGAGACCGAACCAGGGTTGATGTTTAGCCGTTTACCGTTGTCTCTCACCTGCGAGTATTAGAAACATACTCTTAAGGGAGTAAGAATCCATTGTTGTATTTTGTATCCATACCCATAAGAGTGCAGACCATGCATCCTCGATATTATGGCCATAATTGACCTCTGTTTGTTTCACTGGTCAGTCAAGTACAATACGTACTAAGCACAGGCAATACAAGGAAAAGAACAGGAAAAGTATCCTACCCGGACAGAGCCGGTAGGCGACGTCAACGATCACCAAGGGTAAATCGTCTCTTATGTGCAGACACCATTCGGCATCATTCGTCAAATCGCCAAACATATACCCACCCCCTGCCATAGATGTTAGCGAGTAAATTTACTAAACCAAGTTAAAGAAGCAAAGGAAAATCAAGCACCGTGGTAGTTAACGTGCACAGGATACGGCCCTGGGCCGGCTTTTTCAGGGTCAGGATGGTACGACCTGGCCTTGATGGTGGCCTCGTCTGTTGTAGCTACATCCCAATCCTTGACACGTTCGTAGCCTTCCCGCAGCGCATCCAGAGCCCATCGTGCAGCATATTTACGGGGGTCACTCCGAATTTGCTCGAGCGGAATCTGATGCAGTGCAGGCTTCGTCGCCAATGTCTCCTCGTAAAACTTGACAAACGCGGGGTCAAGCTTGGGACGAATATCCGGTTTGATAGGACCAGCAAGTGCCATGGTTTTTTATAAGATGCTACTTGAGCTTGTGAAATATCGGTGGCGATGCAGTATTGAAGGAATTTGAGCCATCTTGGGATGTACTCTACCCTCTCGATCTGATTTAATAAATACGCATACAACCGGTGGGGAAATGATGCCTTCGAATCAGTCTTTTCCTGTTTGGACCACATCTTCCCCTCTCCAATGACTCGTCAGATTTGTACTCCGTAGTTCCCCTAATTTCCCATCTATCGAGATACTGGTGCCCCAAAAAGCACACCATTCCATATGTTGATTAAGATTGTATTTGAGATCGCTTGTAGAACTATCAGCATTGTATGTTTGATTTTCGGCTACAGTCAACTCAAACCACTTTTCCTGGACCATCGCCTTAAATCGAAGTGCCTGCTGACATAGGCTCTGTCAACTCCACGCAACCAATGACACCTCAAACGCCTTCCATGCAAACTTGAATTCGTTTAAATGACGGCATATTCCCAGACTCACGTGCTGTACGAAGTTACATAGTACTAGAGAAGATAGTTAGCATAGGTGCACTTCCGCAGGGGTTCGTGTAAACACAGTCATAACACCATACCGTGATTGAGCTTGTTTCTGTCGCATCGTCTGCATCGTCTGGCTGCGACACGTACACATGCAACACCAACGTCTTGGTGTCGTTAAAGCAGGCGATGACTCGTCCGTCCAGCCGGCCCACGCTAAGCACCCGACTCCAGTCCCGGCCGTCCACCAGCACTGTAGCAAACTTGTCCGGTCCAGCCTCAAGGAACTTGGTGCTCGGGTGTTCCGCCAGCGGCATCGGCAGCGCTTCTTCGTTCATCGGCGGGTTCTCCAGGTCGTTCCACACCGTCTCCACGCTCAGGGTGTCCGTCACCAGCCGCAGGCGCAACGTGCCGTACATGTTGGCGCTGAGTTCCAGCTTGGGACCGCTGCCACCGCTACTGCCGCCGCTACCGCCGCCATTACCCCCAAGGCCGCCGATCGTGCTTCCCATCATCATCGACGATCCGCTAAAGCTGCCGCCACTTGTCGTGTGGGCGAGCTTCGTGAACCGGTCCGACACTGCCTTGAGCTGCATGAGCGGCGGTAGCACGATGTTCACGTCTGCCTCGGCCACTGTGGGCTCCAGCGTGCGATGCTCTCCGTCCAAGCGCAAGACGCGTACCGGAATGTCCTGCACGACCACCTTTTCGCGTTCTCGCTTGACCGTCAGCTCCAACGTCTCCTCGTCAGCCTGCGTCCGCTGCTGCGTCCCCTGCGTCCCCTGGTCGACAAAGATAGAATCGCCAAAGGTGTTTTCCCGCCCGTAGTTTCCCGGTCTTCGCCCACTAGTAGCTCCTCCAGCACCGCTACCACTACTTCCACCCCCTCCAAACCCTCCGAGGCCGCCCCGTGGGTTGGCCATGGTGTGGATGGTCATGGACAGAACGGGCACGCCATCGTGCTTGCTCAGACGAAGAACGGCATCGGTGCTGTTCAGGGCAGACTTGAGGGCGCGCTGGAGAGAAGCCAGGGGAAGTTCGAGATCAATACGATTGCCTGCATCCAAGGACTGGACCAGATAGTTGTCGAAGAGAAATTCTCGGCGGAAGGTTCTGCCAGCTGTTAGCACGGCTGCCGGACCGTGGGAGAAGACTAAGCAGAGATACGCACGACCAAACCTCCGACCCCTTGTCTGGAACTACAATGAATTGTACAGTGTCATTGTCCAGACGCATCCATACGATCTTGTCGAGCGAATTAAGTACTGCGGCCAGTTCTGCAGGCGAGAGTTGCGAGTTAGTCTATCACATAGCAAGTAGGTCCGATTTTCACTGAAAGTTAGGATCATTCATTACTTGAAAATGTGCGTTTGTTTCGAAGATCTGCTTTAAACTTCATGGTGGTACTGTGGGAAAACGCACGATGCGTCCTGTCCTCTTACGGGACTTTGGGGCCACCTTAATCGGAGGTGTGATTTTCAATGAAAATAGACGCGTCTAGGAAAAGTCGCGAGCTGTTAGTGCATACTTGCTGTTACGACGTAATCGTGCGGGGTATTGCTTGTAATTAGTAAATTGCAATTGCCTAGTTAGGGAACTACGTGCCCCGCAGCGGGCTGTCGCGAATGTTGCGATAAGGCATACCAGGTGACAACGAGAGCCCAATCTGACCGTATTAGGAGCATTATAACAATAAGAGACAAAACAGAATCAAAACGCATATATAGAAAGTTTCTCTCTAAATCCAACTCCAGCAAGTAAAGCATCCGGCGCTACCACGATGACGCCGCCGTATGATCCAATCTAAATAATCCAACCTTGTGTAGGGAGCTCTCGTGCTGGCTCTGTCGGAGGCTGCTGAGTTGCCCACCACTCTCCAAAGGCTCTGCTGTTGTCCTTCCGCCAACGCTCCCAGTATGCATTTTCTGTGTTGCTCTGGTTGTTGTTGTTGCTGCGCGAATGCTGCGTGAAGACACGAAACGCGAGCCGGACCACGCCACCCGGGGGTCCGCCATGCGACTGCTGCTTCACCAGGGACACGGAGCAATACTCACACGGCGCCTGCGTATCTAGCGGAACCCGCACTGGAATAGACGAAGAGCCTGGAACACTGAGACGCCGCTTGCGACGAAATCGGGAGACGGAGCGGCTGAGGGTGGAGCCGTCGGGGGAGCCTGCCGCAGGAGAGCTCGTATGTGATGCTGGCGATGCATTCTGGGACATGAGTGCTGCCTTCTTGCTCAAGCGGTTCTCACTGTCGCTGTATCCATCCTCTTCGGCCTTTCCGTTCATGGTCTTGCTGGGAACGGTAGGCAACGGGAGCACCGGGTGCCCACAGGCGTGAACCATAGGCGTGCGGCATATGGGGCATGCAGGCTGTTCTGCGAGGCCGAGCCAGCGCTTGACACAGTAGGATCCAAAACGGTGCCCGCATGGCAAAGCGGACCATGACTCGATCTCGCCATCGGGGGTTCGTACGCCAACGGGAACATAGCAGATCATGCACGGATCGGTCTCCTGGTTTCCAGTGCACACATCTGATAAGGCCGTAGTGCTTCTCCAGTTGCGATGCCAGAAAGATGGCCGAGCGCGGAAAATGCTGGCCATGTTTGCCATAACACCCTTTCAAGAGTTAGATGGGGAGCAAGCAGAGAGCAGTAGGGAAGATGGACGAGGCGATGCTGGTAGGACGGGGAAAACGGCAAAATGGGAAGGCAGGCAGACAAGCAGGCAGACTAACAGGCGGACAAGCAGGCAGACAAACCGATGTGGCCGACAGGGAAGCTGGTGACAAAATAGAGGGGGAGGGTACAGTGAAAGTGGAATGCTGCGGAATCGACAGGACTAATAGTAAGAAAAGTATCGGGTACAGCAGCGAGGTCGTGTGACCGGAAACAGAATAAGATACCGAATAAGTCAAGATAACGATGTTAGTGGAAGCATAACGGATAACAATGTTTGTGGAAACATGAAAGGAAAGTGTCTACCGATGCGGAAAAAAGGCGCGAGCAGCCCGAAGCATCGAGGGAAGGAGGGGTGGCACATATGAGGTCCGGCTTTCGTTGGCTGCAAAGGCCTGCGCAACAAGGATGCTTGTGAACCTGTAATAGTTGTAAGAGAGACCCAGAGCCTCTGTCAGGCCAGGTAACAATGGTACGCCCCAGCACCGCACGTGTCCGGTTGGCTGATTTGGCTGACCAGTCAGGCGCAATCCTTTCATAGCAAGTCAAAAGCGACCCAAAAAGCAGCCGGCAATCAGCGCCAATGTGTGGGCAAAGGGACGCCGATGTGTCAGGCGCTTTGAAGGAGGAGTAATCTGGAACGGGCACTAACATGTCGGTCAGCCTCGCGGGCCAGAAAGTTGGATGTGGGAAGTCCGCAACGGCTCAGATACGTAATAGATCTTCGGGCTTATTATTCAGGCACCTAAACAGTGCATAGAGACACCCGGACAGCTTGCAGCTACAGACAAGATGCCATGACGCGAAACACTCTGTATTTGTTTATCCATTCGGTTCCATCGCTCCCGAGTCTTGCTTTATCTCTTCTTATTCATACAGTAAACCCCATGCAGGCTCGTGCTCTAAAAGAGACCGAACAACCCATATTACGCGAGAAACCAAATATGCATAACCATGAACCACACACTCAGCGCCGCCGTGCTGGCGGCTCGTCATCGTCGCTGTCGTCCATAAATCCCTGTTCTAGGCTGCACAAATGGGTCAGTCAGACATGCCGTACACCGGTATCGCAAGTAGCAAAATAACATACTCTCTGCTAAGCCGATTTGTATTGTAGGCTCCTTGGCTCGGGAGGCCACGCAGTAGAGCTTCGCCGCGCCGAATTTCGCCTAGCTCTTCGCCTTCTTCTCCCAGGACGAGGCCTTCACTGCCGCCATTGATGTCGTGGTCAAAGTCCTCGCCATCAGACAGAAACTCGGTATCGTCGTCCATCGTTTGGCGTCCTAGGAACCCGCCTGCCATGAGGCCACCGGCAAAGCCTAGGCCGCCGCCAGCGGCAGCCCGATCGCGCAGCCGCTGTTGCCATGTAGACGGCACCAGGAACCGACCGGCCACGCTCTGCATGCGCTGACGGATCGATGATGTCTGGGTGGTGATGGTGTCGAGTGGCAGGTAGTGGCTGTACCGGTTGTGGTAGAACCGGATCAGAGGGATGACAGCAAAGGTAATGATGATGTATGCGAGGAGGGCAATCAGGGCGGGGATGAAGAGGGTCTGCAAGCGGAGAAGAAAGTCAGCCAGGTACATGTTAAACAGGCATCAGTTGGCCAGGCCTTGCCCACCTTGATCATAGACAGTGTGGCCCCCATCTTGGATTGTTGCAGAGGGTATCTAAGGTAGGGAGGTCTTGGATGCCGGTGCCAGACAGGAGCTTCTCAGTACATGGCGGCACGATGCGCGCTGTCGACAACATACGGCAACGACTCTAGATGTGTGGTGCTGCTGACGACGACAGATGCGAGTACCCCGTACACATATGTAGCGCAATTTTGGAACAAGCCGGCAAGCCACAGAGGCAACCCGTTTGGGCTCTGAGAATTAGCCACAGCGCCTAAACCAGAAAGAGTCCGCTGTATGTTCCCCCCTCCCAATTTCTATATAGCACACATGTTGACGTTACTTTGCAAGAATCTCATACGTATATGATATGTCCTTTTGTTTCTCACGCGATCGTCCGTCTCTTTCTGTCACGCTTTGCGTGTTGTTTTCTCAAAGGTCGTTGGGCAGCGCGACGGCCGTAAGAGACAAAAGGAGCTAGTGCATCTGGGTGCCCCTGCTGGATTATATTACCAGCAATTTAGCAGGCGTCTATCGTTCTCGTACAGCGCTTGGTCATTTTTCCAACTCGTAATGCGGTGGTAGAATAGTTCCCGCACTGTACTGGCCATCGTGTCACTGTAGCAATCCCCATGGCACGGACTACCGGCCGTCTAGTCACGATCCCTCAAGTCAACGTGCGCAGCGTGTTCGAAACACATGCTTGGGCTGGGACGCAATGCGACGTGCAAGAAATGTGTTTGAACATGCTTGCGGGCGAGCTGGGCGTGCAAGGACAGACGGTATGCAGGGGCGTCCACACACGGCATTTCGCTCAGTTGGGATTAGCGCGCGTCTCTCATACTGTGCTGTTGGAGCTCGTACCCCCCCCCTGAGGCGTGTGCCAGGCAGGATGAAGAAGAAGAAAGAACCAGGACCCAGGGGTTTTAGGCCGTGCTAAACCTGTTTCAGCCAGTCGAACTTCACAACAGTTTGTCTGCAGGAGCGACCGACGCACGCAGCGCCCAGGCTCCTCCCCGTATTTCTCGCCCACAATCGATAGCGAGATTCCGGATGCGATTTTGCATCTCGCAACCTGGAGCGGACGTTGCCTTTGGTTTGCTCAAAACCAAGAGAAAAAAAACAACGGACGAATGCGCGTGCCGGATCTGCTGGTCTACAGCCAATTGACGGCCATCTAAAAATAAGATTCCACCACCGGCGCTTGCCGGACGGCTCTTCTTCGCTCTCTCTGGCCGCCCGAGGGACCACCACACTCCTTTTGTAGGCTTTTTACCAGCTGCGACCGAAACGGGCTTACTCGAGATCGAGGCAAAGGAAAACGGACTTCAGGTGTGTTCATATATGGCACCATCGGCTGGTGGCGGCCCTCCCCCTCCCATGCCAGGCCGTCGGCTCTACCGCCAAGCGCCGTCTCATGCTAACGAACCTTTGTTCATGCAGACCCCCTCCTCTCCTGCGTTTCTCTCACGTTAACAACCACCTGGTCGTGTCTTCCGACCAAGGGCACGATGCGATCCGCCTGTTTTATTCTGAGACAGCACCACACCCACTGACGGCCGAGAAGAAAAATCAACAGTCATACGGATCTTGTCTCCGGTCGAAGAGAGACGGGGGAAGGCAGAGAAAGGCGCAGAGACACACCACAGCGCCTGGCCTCACCACAGGGCCGTTTCGTACTTCGGACACACCCCAACCTTTCTGTGTCCTCGAGCTGTAGCCCACCATGTCGTCCGACAAAGGCAGACAGACGTCCAGCGGGAAGCCGTCGTTCTTCTCCCGAGTCAAGCACAAGTCCGACAAACGAAATACCAGCGATGAGGGCAGGTTCCTCGGTCCGCTTGACATGGACGCATCCGGTTCTGTCGCAGCACGAACATCGCGGCACCACAACCGCGAGTCGTCGATCAACAACCGTGACTCGATCATCTCTGTTGACCGGCCCGGCTCACCCGAATCCGGCCTCAATATGATGGCCGGGGTCATGACCTCAATCCCATACGACAGCGTTAGTCCGGATCATCGCTCTCCAGTGACGACCGAATACGCCAGCAGCATCGACGGGGGATATACTGGCCGTCGCGAACCACTGCCTCACCAACTCAATAAAGCCACGAGCGACTACCACCAATATCCGTCCTTTGACCCCGCCTCCTCTTCTGCAACCGCTGCTGCTGCCGTGGCCATGTCCATGTACAGCGCAGCACCCGGCGCTCACCTCTCTGCCGGGAGGCTTGCGCCGGGCACAAACAACCTCACCATGGCTTCGACTGGCCGCCAAACGCAGCTTCAGCAATGGGGTCCGCCACGCGAGAGCAGCTACCAGACCACGTCGCACAATTCGCGATACAATTCGTATGCCCCATCCGTCGGCCGCACCTCGACAGACCAGGCCAGCATCATGTCCGGTATGTTTGCGCCCTAGCTCCCCCTTTCCCATGCCCGAGTGCGGTGTGCTCACCTATTGTCGCAGCGTTGCCCAGCGCATCCTCACAAAGTTCCTACGCCTCGTATCGCGACTTAAATCGCACAGCCAAGACTTCCAACAGCGCAACAGTCACCACTGCCGACGGTGGCTTCGCTTTGGCGAAGCCGGACGACGACGTGGTGATCGAGCAGATGTTTGTATCACTAATGCAAAAGCGTGGATGGCACAACCTGCCAGAGCAGGCGCGACGGCAGATGATCGCCTACCCTCCCACGAAGAAGTGGACGCTGATCTACCAGGACCGGTTGACAGAGTGGCAAGGCGAACAGCGACGTCGCCAGTCGTCGCGGCCCGGCCAGTACCAGAACGTGGACATCACGACCTTTTCGGACGAAGAGGGCTCGCCGGAGTGGTATGTGCGCAAGGTGATGGAGAACAGCCTGGACAGCAAGCACCTGGGCAGCCTGGAGGTCAACCTGCGGACGCAGCAGATCGGCTGGGTAAAGCGATTTATCGAGTGCCAGGGCCAGGTGGCGCTCACGAACGTGCTGTTGAAGATTAACCGCAAGAGCGCGCGCGGGCCGACGGTGCCGGACAGCGGCAAGGGCGACAAGGATGTGGAGCGGGAGTACGACATTGTCAAGTGCCTGAAGGCGCTGATGAACAACAAGTATGGTGCGGACGACGCGCTCGCGCACCAGCAGGTGCTCGTGGCGCTGTGCATGTCGCTCATCTCGCCGCGGCTGTCGACGCGGAAACTGGTCAGCGAAGTGCTCACGTTCTTGTCGCACTGGGGCAGCGGGGAGGGCCACATGAAGGTGATCCAGGCGATGGACAGCGTCAAGAGCCAGCAGGGCGAGAACGGGCGGTTCGACGCATGGATGCGCATCATCGAGGTCACCGTGGACGGGCGCGGCAAGATGGGCAGTCTGGTGGGCGCGAGCGAGGAGGTGCGCAGCGGGGGCATCGGGATGGAGAACCTGCTGATGGAATATGCGGTGGCAACGCTCATCCTGATCAACATGCTGGTGGATGCGCCGGAACGAGACCTGCAGCTGCGGCTGCACATCCGGGCGCAGTTCACGGCGTGCGGCATCAAGCGGGTGCTGGCCAAGATGGAGGCATTCCAGTACGACCTGATCGACAAGCAGATCGAGCGGTTCCGGTCGAATGAGGCGATCGACTACGAGGACATGCTGGAGCGGGACAACAGCAGCATAAAGGATAGCATCGAGGGCGAGGTCAAGGATCTGAACGACCCAGTGCAGATCGTGGACGCGATCCAGCAACGACTCAAAGGATCGAAGACGCAGGACTACTTTGTGTCGGCGCTGCAGCACCTGCTGTTGATCCGCGACAACGACGGGGAGGAGCGGCTGCGGCTGTTCCAGCTGGTGGACTCGATGGTCAGCTACGTGGCAATGGACCGGCGGCTGCCGGACATGGACCTAAAGCAGAGCCTCAACTTCACGGTGCAGAACTTGCTCGACAAGCTGCACACGGACTCTGAGGCGCGGCAGGCGTTGGACGAGGCGCTGGAGGGCCGGCAGATTGCCGAGGCGGCGATGGCGGAGCGCGACGAGATGAAGGCGCGGCTGGAGCTGGGGGCGGACGGGCTGGTGGCCAAGATGCAGAAGCAGCTGGACGAGCAGACGCGATTCATCGAGGCGCAGCGGCGACAGGCAGACGCACTCAAGGCGGAGATTGAGAGCGTGCAGACGCTGCGGGCGAAGGAGGCGCAGCGCAACGAGCTGGAGACACGCGAGCTGTACCTGATGCTGCGCGACGCCCAGGATGTGGCGGCATCGACGGCAGCAGCGACGAAGGCGGCGGCAGGAGGGGCAGCTGGCGGTGGAGCGGGCGGCAAGCTGGGCGACGTGGATCCGGTGCGCATGCAAGGCATCCTAGACCGCGAGAGACTTATGGAGCGTCTGCGGATGCAGATCGAGCGGCAGAAGACGCAGTACAAGCTGGAGGGACGGGTCTGGGGCGACGCGGTGGGACCGTCAGACCGGCTGCGGGCGCTGCGCGAAGAGATGGAGGGCTACAGCGGCGCTGGCGATAGCGAGGGCCGGGGCGTGGAGGGCCTGCTGGGGGTGGGCGAGGGCGGGCTGTCGCCGATGAGCGTGCTGGGAAGCGTCAGCCGGATCAGCCGACGACCGGTGGGCAGAGGCGGACAGCAGCAGCAGCAGCAGCACCAGAACGGAGGCTTGGGCGGATCAGGCGGCGACGAGAGCGAGGCGGGCGGCGAGGGTGGCGAGGAGGGGGGTGTGAGCGAGGGCGGCGAGGGCGACGACGTGGTGTACGAGAAGCCACGGATGGTATCGATCCGGCGGCCGGTGATCGATCCAAAGCAACAGAACGGGCTGATCAGCGAGATTGCCGGCAAGGTGCGGCGGTACGACGGCAGCGACTCGGAAGACGGCGATGGAGTGACGACAGGACCATCACATCCCAGCCTCGAGTCTCAGTCACCGATCACGCCAAACGATCTCGAGCCACCGAGGATTCAGATCACGGATGCATCATCCGAGACCACAGCAGGAGCACCACCTCCGCCTCCTCCGCCTCCTCCTATGCCCGGTCAGCTACCCGGTGCACCACCACCACCACCTCCTCCTCCTCCACCCTTTCCAGGCCAGCTGCCTGGTGCTCCGGCTCCTGTATCACTTTCTGGTGCTCCTCCTCCGCCTCCACCGCCACCACCACCACCGATGCCTGGGATGCTTCCTGGCGCACCACCTCCACCTCCGCCACCTCCACCTCCACCTATGCCGGGCATGATGCCTGGCGCACCGCCGCCGCCACCGCCACCGCCGATGGGCGTGCCCGGGTCGATGACTGGGCACTTCTTGTCTAAGCAGCCGACGTTTGGTTCGGTGACGTCGGTGGGCCTGCCGGTGGTGAGGCCAAAGCGGAAGCTCAAGGCGCTGCACTGGGAGAAGGTGGATGAGACGGTGACAACACACTGGGCGGCGCACACGCCATCGGCGGAGGAGCGCGAGGAGAAGTACCTGGAGCTCAGCCGCAAGGGCATCTTGGACGAGGTGGAGAAGCTGTTTATGGCGAAGGAGACGAAGAAGATTGGCGGTGGCAGCGGGAAGAAGGACGACAAGAAGCAGATCATCTCGACGGATGTGCGCAAGGCATATGGTGAGTGCATGTGGTGTTGTGTTGTGCTTCCGAGACGGTTCGGGTTGCTAACGGGCCAGAAATCGCGTTTGCCAAGTTTTCGCAGCTGTCGGTGGACCGGGTGGTGCAGTTGATCATCCACTGCGACAAGGAGGTGCTGGACAACTCGGTAGTGATGGAGTTTTTGCAGAAAGACGACCTGTGCAACATTCCGGACAACGTGTCGAAGCTGCTGGCGCCGTACGGCAAGGACTGGACAGGCCCGCGGACAGAGGAGGATACGCGCGAGGCAGACCCGGCAGAGCTGACGAGACAGGATCAGATATTTTTGCTGACGGCATACGAGCTGCACCACTACTGGAAGGGACGGATGCGGGCGCTGGCACTGACGCGCAGCTTCGAGGCAGACTACGACGAGATCATGGGCAAGATCGGGCAGGTGGTGGCGGTGTCGGAGTCGATCCGCGACTCGGTGTCGCTGATGAACGTGCTGGGACTGATTCTGGACATTGGCAACTACATGAACGACGCGAACAAGCAGGCGCGCGGATTTAAGCTGAGTTCGCTCGCGCGTCTGGGCATGGTCAAGGACGACAAGAACGAGTCGACGCTGGCGGACATGGTGGAGCGGATTGTGCGACAGCAGTATCCGGAGTGGGAGGCGTTTGCGACGGACATTGGGGGAGTGCTGACGGCGCAGAAGATCAACATCGAGCAGCTGCAGGCGGACGCGAAGAAGTACGTGATCAACATCAACAGCGTGCAGAGGTCGTTTGACAGCGGCAACCTGTCGGACCCGAAGCGGTTCCACCCACAAGACCGCGTGGCGCAGGTGGTGCTGCCGGTGATGAAGGAGGCGCGACGCAAGGCCGAGCAGATGGAGCTGTACCTTGAGGAGATGGTGCGAACGTACGACGACATTATGGCATTTTACGGCGAGGACTCACGTGACGAGAATGCGCGCCGCGACTTTTTCGCCAAGCTGGCGCTGTTCATCCAGGAGTGGAAGAAATCGCATGAGAAGAACGTGCAGTACGAGGAGACGCGGCGGCGCAACGAGGCGAGCATGAAGCGAAAGCACGCGGCGCAGCTGAAGGCGAACGGCGGTGTGGGCGGAGCCGGCGACCCGATGATACCGCTGCCGAGTCCGACGAGCGCCGGAGCCATGGACAGCCTGCTGGAGAAGCTGCGGGCGGCAGCGCCACAGACACGTGACCAGCGAGATCGGAGACGGCGAGCGCGGCTTAAGGACCGGCACCAGGTGCGGATAGCGTCGGGTCAAAAGGTGGCGGACCCGAACGAGAGCGGCGACGGCGAGGCGGGACGGCCGGGCAGTGCGTCTGGAGGAGGGAGTGGAGGAGCAGCAGCCGGGATCGAGAGACGGAGCTCGCTGTCGACGACCGGAGGAGGAAGCGAGAGCCAAGCAGCCGGTCTTTTGGGGAGTGGCAGCGGCAGCAGTGCGCTGACGCCGATACCGGCATCGCCTAGCGAGGGTGACGCCAACGACAACGGCGACGGCGGCGACGTGGCAGCACGAGCGGCACTGATGCTGCAGGGGATGCGGGGCGACGAGGCCGACGAGGAGAAGCGGGAGAGCCAGCGGAAGATGCGGCGCCAGACGGCCGAAGAAGAGCGGCGGTCACGACGACGACGACGTGAGCGCGCCCAGTCTGGCACCATTGTCGGCGGCGTGCCCAGTCTGGCCGAATCGGATGCCGGTGGCGGCAGCGATGTGGCGCCAACGACACCGACGACACCGGCAACACCGGCAGACGAGGGGGTGAGCGATACAGTGCGTGTGTCCGTGTCGACAATACCAAGCACTGTGAAGGAACTGCCCGAAGTGCCAGAAGCGAGAGAGACCGAGACGGAAGAAGCGACAGCAGAGGCACAGGCGACGGAGGAATGAGGGCAGATGAATGGCAATGGAATATGAACGGCGGATGCACGGCACATGAACGGGCCATGTTGTCTCCAGGAGATGTGCGACTCAGATCGACTGAGCCAGTCGACTCGCTGCAAAGAAATGCAAGTACCACAACGACAACTACAAACTCACAAATCACCCACAAAGAGCACGTCCTCTTGTTTCCTTTTCTCGTCCTTCCACCATCGTTTTTAGTTTCCTTTGTTGGCCACAGGATGGGGAAATGCATGTACTCTTCAACTCATCCGCACTCCCTCGTCTAGCAGTGACTACCCCAGAGCGCCTCTTCTGATAGAGCGTATTAATGGCTAAAAAAAAATCCAAACTATGCAGTGAACGGAGTGAGTGCAAGGCAGACTGTCTCATCGAGTGCGGCTGCGACTGCGGTGTCGCCGGCGCTGGTGGCCGGGACTGCGGCTGCGACTGCGTCCGTGATGGCTGTGGTCGCCGGCCGTGGCTGGCCGTCTCTGGCGCCGAGCCTCGTCCTCTTCGGCACGTCGTCGTCGCCGCGTCCGGCTGCGGTCGCGATCGTCTCGTCGGTCGCGGTCGCGGTCGTCGTGTCGGCCACGATAGCCGTGATGGCGACCAGACTCGTCCTCGTTCTTCTCGTCGTCCTCGCGGTCGTCGTTGTGCTCCTCGCTCTCTTGGTGATGGTGGCGACGGTGACGGGGACGTTCTCGGCGACCGTCGGTGCGGTCATCATCGACAGCGTTCTTCTCGTCGACCTTGTTGTGTCGGTCTGTGTCGATCTTGTCGTCGTCGTGGTCTCGTCGCTTCCGTCGATGGTCTCTCTCCCGGGCCCGACCACGTTCTCGTTCTCGCTCCCGTTCTCGTTCTCGTTCGCCTCGACCTCCTCTCTCTCTGCCTCCTCGTTCTCCTCGTTCTCCTCGTCGATCTCCTCGCTCTCCAGTCCGTGGCCTCTCTGTCGTCGTCGCCCGCAGTGGCCCCGACACGGCCATCGCATTCGCCCCCGTGGCCCCGTCGGTCGAGCCGGCCGTGCCTCCGAGCCGCATGCCTGCCGGCAGCCCTAGGGCTTGAGCCATGGCCTCCTCCTCGGCTTCCTTCACTCGTCGCAGCTCGTCCCGGCGCGCTGCTGCCTCGGCGGCCTCGGCGTCGCCAGCCGCCCCCCCGTCCTCGCCCTCCTTGGCATACCACGTCAGGTCGCGGCCCTGCTGCCACCGGCCAACCGGCGCCCGTAGGCTGTGGCCCAGATAGTTTTCGCGATGCGCCGACGTGGCCACGTCGTCCCAGCTGAAGTTGACGCCGCCGCGCGATCCCTGTTTGCGCACCGTCGAGACGAGATCCATTCTGGTGGCGGTCGGTCGTCCGTCGATGTCCGTGGCTGTTCGTCGGTTCGCCTTGTCGGAAAGGGGAAAACAACTGGCAGGGGAGACAAGGGGAGACAAGGGGCGACAGGTGAGCACGGCGTCATCGAAAGACGACATGGTATAGTAGAAATAATAAAGTGGGTATTTCTTACATAATCAGCATCGTAGTGCATCACTGCTTCCGTTCAGCTTGGAGAGCTTCCACCTCACTTTCCCCTCTCTCCTGCCCATTGCCATCCGAGGCTCACGCTGCGCCTCCCTCTCGGCCATGTCGTGGAAGACGCTCGACGAGCTCCAGTGGAGCGACCCGGCGGCGGCCGACGAGATGCAGGGCATCCACTCCAACTCGATCCTGTTCTACTTTATGCGGTCGCCGTACTTTGACAAGACGTCCAACAACAACACGGTGTACAACCAGGCGATGCACAACGCCAGCATGTTCCCGGTGCTGGAGACGCGCGAGCGGTTCGAGGACTTTCTGCGCGGCATGTCGGGCGTCGAGTACGTGGTGCACCAGGCGCCGGCCGAGATGGCTCCGGGCACGGGAACGGGCGTCTGGGTGATCCGCAAGCAGCTGCGGCGGAAGCGCAGCGACGGCCAGCCCGATGACCTGACCGTCTACGCAGACTACTTTGTCGTCGGCTTGAACGTGTACCAGGCGCCGACGCTGGGGGACGTTTTGAGTTCGCGGATCGTGGGTGCCTCTCTTTATTTTGCTTTTCTTTTCCTTTGCTTTTCTTCATACCTCTGACTTCCCAGACCTCCATTGCCGTCTCTCTCAGCAAGGCCTTTCCGGCCATGGACAGCATGCAATCCTGGTCGCCGGCACGTGGACACGTCTATGCGACCCGCGAGGACGAAGAAGACGATTACGACGACGACGACGACGACGACGACGACGATGATGACGACGACGATGACGATGACGAAAGCGAAGACGAAGACATGGTCGACATTGTCAACATAAACAGCAGCAAAAGTAGCCCAGGCAGCAGCCACAGCCTTGGCCGCGAACAAGATGTCCCCCGGGCCGACAAGGAATCCGGGCTCGACCCGCGGCTCGCCGAGGAGTCGTATGCCATCCACATGATGTTTGGCGGTGAGTACATGGATGAACAGCCTGTGTCTGGACGACCGGGCGAGTTCCATCTCTCGGCGGCCTCGCGCAAAAACGCCAGCGCGGCCAAGGCCCAGGAAAACACGGCCGACTCGGCCGACAGCAACTCTAAGCAGCAGCAGCAGCAGCAGCAGGAACAGACAGCCAGCAAGAAGACGTCACCCGTTAGCAAAGACGGCAAGAGCGGAAAGAGCGCGGCTGGTGGGCCAGGAAAGGCCAAACGGCGCAAGAGCAAGGGCGCGTCGGCAGCTCAGCCTGGTTTGTAGCCAGTGGATGGACGGCAGACTGTAATACCATACAGCTCGTAGTGTACAAAAAACGGCAGTTCTATGACGGAATAAGGAGCGACCGATAAAACGGGTTCCCACGCAAAAATGCACTTTCGTTTGGCTACATTTGCTACGGCTGAAAAGCGTGTTATGAATAGCTGTTCTAACGCCCAAGAGCAGATTTAATCCATGTTTTTGGATGCCGGGTATACAAACCAGAACGCCATCTCTCAACAGTTGCCGTAAAGATACTCATATCGTAGCAGTCCACTCAATCCAAAACAACCTCCCAGCTTTTGCCCCGCTGCCTGCGCTGCTTGACCAGCGTTGGCCCCAGCTCCCAGCCGAGACCGCTGCTGCTGTCGACGCGCAGATACTGCACAACCCAGCACTGACGCTCGAGACCGTCGGCTGAGACATACGTCTCCTTGATGGGCTTGCCGTACGTCAGCAGCGACGTGCCGCGGGCGAGGCTGGCCAGCTGCTTGGCCGAGATGTCGGTCAGCGCCTGCATGCGGACCTTGGGCAGCGTGATGGCAGTGCTGCCGTCGCTGCGGACAGTCTGGCCGGCAGCCATGGCAGCCAGGGCCGTTGCCGTGGCCTCGGCCGAGCCGCTCGAGAGCAGCAGCTGCGAGAACACGACATACTTTGGACACTCGGCCACGGTGCAGTGAGCCAGGACCGACGCCGGATGGATGAAGACGAGCCCGCTGCCGGTCTGCTTGTGGTCCAGCGGCAAGAGCGGCACGTAGGCCACCTCGATGGCGCGGCGAGGATGCTGTCGGCCCACAAACTCGGCCGGTGGTGTCGGCATCGCATCGGCCCGCATCGCCACCCTGTCGACGAAGCCGGCCGCCGCCATCAGCTTCAGCAAGGCCACCTCTCTTTCCGTCGGCTTCTTCAGCAGCGGCGTGTACTCCATGTTGGCCAGCCCGGGCATGTTGGCCCGCAGCAGCTCCGTCAGCTGTCGCCGGATTTTTTGCACCTCGAGCAGCGTCTTGTAGCTCACAAAGTTGTTGTCGCACCACGTCGGCGTCGGCGTCTCCGAAAACTCGGCCACCACGTGCAGCCGCTTGATCGCGTCCGAGTAGTCGTCCGTACTGCTGAGCCGCCGGTGTACCTTGCTGTACTGCTCCGCCCTTTGCCGTTGCTGCTCCTCCTTGCGAATGTCCTCCTGTGTTCGCACGCCCGAAACAGAGTCCTGCTTCGGCGCCTGCACCCGCTTGACAAACAGCCCGTCCACCGTCAGCGCCGCCACCATGGCAATGTTGTAGTGCAGCAGCCCTTCGTCGTTGCCACGCAGCAAAATGTTGGCATAACGCGGCGGCAGCGGAAACAGCATCAACGCCTCGCCCAGCTTGGAGATCTTGCCCGACCGCTGCACCGCCCCGATGTGCTGCAGCATCTGCTCTGCTCGCGCCAGGTTCTGTCGGTCTGGCGGCGTCGGGAACGGAAACACGTCCACTTTGGGCACGTTGAACGACTTGAGTAGCAGCACCACGTCCTCAATCGGCATCCGCAGCATCTCCGGCACCGCAAATGGCTTGAAGCTGGCCTCGTATAGCGCTGACGAGTACAGCCGGTAACAGTGACCCGGACCCGTTCGTCCGGCCCTTCCGCTGCGCTGGTCTGCACTGGCCTTGTTGATCCAGCCCACCTCGAAGCTCTGCACTCCCGTCACCGCGTTGTACCGCCGCTCTTTGGCTCGCCCGCAGTCGAAGACGAACCGCACTCCCGGGATCGTCAGACTCGTCTCCGCCACGTTTGTCGCCAGGATCACCTGTCGGTACCCGTTCGGTGCTGGCCGGAACACCTTTTGCTGCTCCTGTGTTGCCAGCTTCGAAAATAGCGGCAGTACGTTCATCCGCAGTGGTCCTGTTCCGGCTTCTCCTTCGCTCGCCTCCACCACAAACTCCTCCTCACCTTCACCTTCACCCTCGCCCTCCTCGTCCTCGCCCTCGATCGCCGCAATGTCCAGGTCCAGTCTGCCGCTGCCAAAGTCGATATCCTCCGCTTCAAAGGGCGCCTCTCGTGTCGACAGCCGCACCTTTGGCCCCGTCGCCACGTCGAGTCCGTTGATCTCCCGCCTCAGCCGCTTGGCCAGCTTCTGGATCTCGTCCTCGCCCGTCAGGAAGACCAAGAAACTGCCTGGCGGCAGCTTGCGGTGGCCGCGCACCACCTTGCGGAACGCCTCCTCCACATAGTCTGTCTGGGTGGTGCGCGAGAAGTGGACCGTTACCGGGAACTGCCGGCCCTCGATGCTGATCACGCGTGGTGGTGTTGAGAACAGCTGTGTGTTCTTCGTCAGGTCCTCGATCTGCAGCGTCGCCGACATGATAATCAGCTTCAGTGGCCCCAACGCCTTCCATCCGGCCACCTCGCTTCTCTGCTTGTTCAGGATCTCCCGCATCTGGTTGACCCGGCTCAGCAGCCCGATCAACAGGTCCGTGTTGATGCTCCGCTCGTGCGCCTCGTCCACGATGATCGCCGAGTAGCCTGACAATACAACGTCGTTGGCCATCTCGCGCAGCAGCACGCCGTCCGTCATGAACTTGATCGCCGTCTTCTTGTTGTGCGTGCCCTCGAACCGGATCTGGTACGCCACCGCTGACCCGTGCGACCCGAGCTCCTCAGCCACCCGCTTCGACATGCTCACTGCCGCTACTCGTCGCGGCTGCGTCACTCCGATCATTCCTGGCGTCGGCGAGTCCGGTGAGCCGTAGCCGGCCTCAAACAGGAATTGTGGCACCTGCGTCGTCTTGCCCGATCCCGTCCCGCCCGTGATCACCACCACGTTGTGCAAGTGGATCGCTTCCATGATCTGATGCTCCTCCGCCACCACCGGCAGCTTCTCCCGCGCTGCCTCCACCTCGGCCGTCCGTGTCACCGCCACGTTGAACACCTTCCGGCCCGTCGCCTCCGATAGCTGCAGCTCGACCGGCAGCGGTTCCTGTTCCATCGGCCGCGGCTCAAAATTCTCCGGCCGTGGTATTTCGAGCATGGCCGCTGTCGTGCTCTCGGTCGTCGGCTGGAACCCCAGCGCCGCGTTTCGTTTCTCGGTCGCCCAAATCTTGAATATAGACGGCCCTTTGTCCTCGGACGAGTCGCTCTCTTCTGACTCGGACTCACTTTCGCTGGTATCATCTTCCTTTGCCGTCTCCTGTGCGATCACATCCTTCCCTTCGAACCCTTCCTCTTTGCTTTCATCTCCGCCAGAGAATCCGTCCCACTCCTCTTCCTCTTCGTCTTCCTTCATATCGTCTTCCTCCACCCGTGGCACAATTGGCTTTGCCTGCGTGTGAACTTGTTCCACCTGGTATTTAGACTTGACGCCGCCACGTTTCTGCCGTTTCTGCAGCACTGGTCTTCCATCATCGCCGAGCTCCAGTGGACGCTTCAGACCGGATCCAGCAACCGCCGGTACAGACTTGGCCGCCTGTGGAAACAGAGAGACGGCCGTCGCTATAGCATTTGCCGTTGTCACTGCGGGCAAACTCCCTTCCGGCTCGTTTTCCGTTGCCACCTGTGGTTTTGGGGCAGGCTTATTCGGACGTGCTTTCAGGGCCGGTGCCTCTTCCGCCTCGGACGACGATTCCTCGTCCGGAGAACCACTGTCGCTGCCGGTATGCCGGGCCATGCTCTCCTTCTTCCTCTGCTCGGCTTTACGACGCTTTCTGCCCACTCCCAGGTTTTTGGTGCTCTCAAACATGCTGGTGTCGATGCTTGATGCAGCCAGCTTCTCGTAGAGCCTGAGATTTTCGTCCTTCTTCAGCTTGAGCTCGATGTACTTGTCCAGACGCTTTGCCTTCTTGGCGCTCATCTGTGGCTGGCTGGCCCGGAGCTCTTCGCGCAATTGTGCCTTTTTCTCGTTGTGCTCTCGCTGTTCTTCGAGCAGGATCTCTGCCCGGTTGCTGTCCACTGGGGCTTCCCCATCATTCTTCGCCCGAGCAACGTTTTTGTGCTTCCTCTGCCGAGGGACAAACTTCTTCGTCACTGCCATCTTATGTTTACTTGGTGTGATAAGACGAATGGAAATCTATCCGATAAACAAAGATTTACGACAAACGTACGGAGTACTCACAATTTTTTTGTAAGGCGCTTTCGTCCGATTGCTTATCGGAGTGCTTATCCGTAGTTCAGCGACTTCTAAATTTCCCGTTTTTTGCGATCACATGGCCAGAATGCTTACTAATATGATACGTATTTTTAGTCGTACGGAGTACCCCGCGCGTGCACGCCTCTCCACATTTATTCCTGCAAGCACCGTGTACTGTTCAAATGTTTTGATCGCACTGTACTCTCTCCACACCTAATATTGGCCTAAAGCAGTCAAATTACTCTGTATATCAACTGGCCTGACTGAAGCACATCGGCACGGCGTATCTAGAGCAGCCTATAATCTGAAGCTTTAATAAGGGTTTAGATCAAGCCTTTCCGAGTTTATATCAGAGGGCCAGCTGCTGTTATAATATCGTACGTATGGTATTCCGATAAAACCTAGGGCAGAATTGTAGCGGTCTTCTTAATAGGCTTAGGGTGGTGCCTCTCAGCTTATGGGCACAGTGCATACGGTGCCAATTCATCAGAATTTCCTACACTACGAATAGAGCTGAAGCTACAACGCAAGACCACTGTACAGCACGAGCGCAGAACGCAGCCTCACACAACATGGAAGAGCCTGTTGTTCGCACCGCGCCCTACCCGGCACCGTCGAGCAAGGTGTTGGGAACGGTCAACGGCATCCCCACGGAGGTGGAAGTCATCTCGTTCACAGACAAGATCATGGTCCTGATCTCCCAGGGCGGCCGGTTGGCACAATGGGTACAAGAGAGAGAACCTCTTCTGACAAGACTCACGCTGACGCGGTGGCACAGATCGAGGTGCCTCTCTCAGCACCCTCGGCAGCATCGGTGGATGCGGCCCTGCCGGCTGGGCTCCGGGGCAGCAGCGGACCCGACCTGCTGCCGTCGACGCACCTGACGCCCAAGACGCTCTTCGGGGCTGGCGGCCAGGCACGGGAAACGTTTGGACAGCTGGTGGCGGCACAGGTAGGCAGCCTGCTGGCACTGCGGGACGCGACCGACAGCCGGACGGTGGTCGTCGGGCTGGGGCTGGAGCCTGATCAGGACGTCGGGCAGGGTGGCGGCGGCGACAGCTCGCAGGCGCAGGCAATCTACTTTGACATTGTCGAGCTGGTGCAGAAGGTGCTGTGAATGCGGCCAAAGAATCTGTTCGGCTCACACGCTGCAGACGATTATGTGATACTTGGGATCTCGTGGCCAGAATAGGAAAGGCCGAAGCGGCTCTCTTGTGAATGGCTCCTGGCTCGAAAGAATACAAATCACAAGTGCCGCTTGTTCTCCTGGGCAAGACAACACCCCCTCTTCTACTAGCAGCAATCTTCCGGTCGCCCATTAGCTCCTCCTGTCCATTGTCAGTACCTCTTTGGATTGGTGACATCACGGCCTAGGCATCAAATGAGGGATGTGCAGACGAGCGTGATCACAGTGGAGCCGACGAGTTCTCTGTTCGGCCCCGCTCGCCGCCCCCACATGGTGTCAAACATTCGTATCATCCGCATCCCGAGGAAGCACCGACACATCTCCGGAGCTGGGGAAGAGGCGTCCGGCTGAACACGCGATGCCGTTCGTGGCGTGGGATGTTGGGACCTGCGCGAATGCGCGAGGGCCACTTTTGGGGCTCTCTCTTCTTGGCCAGCCGGACCGGCAGGAACGTCTTTCTCTTTGCTCGTTCCGTCGGGCTTATCGTTGCGGACGAGAGCAGGCTTCCGGACACTCCAGACGGCTGTTCATCGCTCTTTCGTACGTAAAATCTGGTCAGGTACAGCATGCAAGATGACATACTCTCCAGCAAAGTCCGACTCAACGCCATGCATCCACAAAGGCGGGTCTGCCGTGAGCTCCCATTGGCGCCTTGGTCCAGCCTCCGGCTGCAGGCTCGGACTTCGAGAGGGGTCGTCATTTCATCATAGCTCCGAGAAGTCTGCGATTCCGTAGCCCAGATGATCAATATGACCCCACAGTAAGAGCTGCGCAACCAGGGCTCTGCCACGGACTTGTTGTATATAAGCTGCGCTGATCCGTCGTCCTACTTTTCTCTTTCTTGTTCTGTTCTTCCAGCTCATTATATCATTTTCCCATTAATCACATAATCAAAATCGTCAAGATGGTACGCCTCAGCTTCTTCTTCATCGTCTCCACGTCCTGCTAACAGCCAATAGGTCAAGGTTCTTCTCGTTCTGTACGATGGTGGTCAGCACGCCCGTGATGTAAGTCTATGTTGTCTGTGTTCGATGTGGTCGTCAGAACGCGGGGTATACGCTGCGGCCGACGCTCGGCATGTTGGCGAGATCGGCATGAGGGCGGTAGCACGGCTCTGCAGCAGATTGATGACTAAGCAATACATGAGCTGACGAGTGTGATGTGATGCAGGTGCCGGAGCTTCTGGGCACGACGGAGAACGAGCTGGGGATCCGCAAGTGGCTCGAGGATCAGGGCCACACGCTGGTGACGACCTCGGACAAGGAGGGCGAGAACTCTACGTTTGACAAGGAGCTGGTCGATGCGGAGATTATCATCACGACGCCGTAAGTGTCCCATGCCCTTTTTGAGTTTTCAGTGTCCCACAGGACGAAACTGACCTCCTCAGATTCCACCCTGGCTACCTGACGGCGGAGCGTCTGGCCAAGGCCAAGAAGCTGAAGCTGGCGGTGACGGCGGGCATCGGATCGGACCACGTGGACCTGAACGCGGCCAACAAGACGAACGGCGGGATCACGGTGGCGGAGGTGACGGGGTCGAACGTGGTGTCGGTGGCAGAGCACGTGGTGATGACGATCCTGGTGCTGGTGCGCAACTTTGTGCCGGCGCACGAGCTGATCGAGGCGGGCGAGTGGGACGTGGCAGCCGCGGCCAAGAACGAGTACGACCTGGAGGGCAAGGTGGTGGGCACGGTAGCGGTCGGCCGCATCGGCGAGCGCGTCCTCCGGCGTCTCAAGCCGTTCGACTGCAAGGAGCTGCTCTACTACGACTACCAGCCGCTGTCGCCCGAGAAGGAGGCCGAGATCGGCTGCCGTCGCGTCGACACGCTCGAGGAGCTCGTCGCCCAGTGTGACATCGTCACCATCAACTGCCCGCTGCACGAGAAGACGCGCGGCCTGTTCAACAAGGAGCTCATCGCCAAGATGAAGCCCGGCTCCTGGCTCATCAACACGGCTCGCGGTGCCATCGTCGTCAAGGAGGACGTCGCCGCTGCCCTCAAGACTGGCCACCTCCGCGGCTACGGCGGCGATGTCTGGTTCCCCCAGCCCGCTCCCAAGGACCACGTCCTCCGCTACGCCAAGAACCAGTGGGGCGGCGGCAACGCCATGGTCCCCCACATGTCCGGCACCTCGCTCGACGCCCAGCAGCGCTATGCGGCCGGCACCAAGGCCATCCTCGACAGCTACCTCAGCGGCCGCTTCGATTACCGCCCCGAGGACCTCATCGTCACCGGTGGCGACTATGCCACCAAGGCGTATGGCCAGCGCGAGAAGAAGTAGGCGTGCTCCCCCAAGAAAAAAAAGTGCTCACGGAAAACAAGTTTGGTAGAAATACAATGTGATGTGATCAGGGATCTGTTTTGAGTCACGTGCAGTGCTGCAGCCTTCCTAACACGTGATTCCATTATTGTGTCGTAGGTATTACAAACCATAACCATATCCCAAGTCTAAAGCCTCGTTCAGAATACACATTAATGCGACATCATCGTCACCATCACACATTGCATACGTCGCACATACCCCACTCTTCGCCCTCCTTCAACCCTCACTGCGCCATCACGTCCACGTACCGCCCAGTCTTGCGGCCCTTGCGCGGCTTGCGCGGCCCTGCCGCCCCCAAGAGGTCATCGATACTGTTGGCCTCGCTGACACCAGTTCCCGGCCGACTTGGCGACGCACTGCCCGGCAGGCTGACCCCTGAGATCGACCGTATCAGTGGCGGTGGCACGCTGCCGGATCCGCGGACTGCCCGCAGGTTCGGCACCGACGGCGACGCCCCCAGAGGCCGCAGCAGTCGTGCTGGTGGTCCCATCGGTGGACCTCCCATCATCGGCGGCGATGCCAATGGGGGTGTCCCCATCGGTGGTGCCATCGTTGTTGCCGTCGGTGCCGTCGTTGTAGCCATTGTTGCAGCCGCCATCGTCGTAGATGACTGCGAGGTCGATCGCGGTGGCGGTGGCGGCGGTGTCGTTTTGGCCGTCTCGTCCGAACCACCGTTCTTGTTTATCCACCGCTTCAAATCCGCGTCGTAGTAGAAGCTGCTCTTCTCGCCCAGATTGGCCCGAACCGCTTTGGGCGCCTGCTCCACCACCTCCTTCTTCCCACCGCCAAGCCATGCCGGCAGGCCCCATCCCTTTTTCTTGGCCTTTGCTGCTTCCGCTCGTTTGGCTGAATTGTTAGCTCGTGCTCTCTCTGTTCACATCGCAACAAGAACCAAATGGAACAAAAACCTACCGTCTTCTTCAGCTGCTTTCCGAAACATTTCCGCGTTCTCGCGGTCCTTCTCCTCTTTGGTCTTCTCTGTCGGCTTCTTCTTCGTGGCAATTCCATCATTGTCGTCATCCATAAAGCTCTTCTTCCGCTGCAGCTCGCCGTTCCCATTCGATGTCTCTGCGTCCGGCTCAGCCCCCGCATCAAATGACGGCGGTTCGTAGCTGTACGGCTGGAACGACGGGGACGCATACCCGCCGTTTGTCGTTTCCTCCTGCACCGGCTGCGCTGGCTGCCGCGTCTCGACCTCCTCGCTGGCCCCGGCCCCAAACGACGTCCTAAACGAAGGCGGCTCGTATCCGTACGACATCGGCTGGAAACCAAACTCTGCCACTGGACTCGGCTCCGGTCTCTGTTCCGACCGTGGCGCCTCGCTGGTTGGCGTCAGCACTGGCTCTACCTGCACCAGCGGCGTGTATGACGACTGTCGAGAAAGCCCGTTGCGACCCGAGTCCGACTGGCCTCCCGTGGCATTGTAGCCGCTCAGATATCCGGGCGACAACTCCGACGATGCCCGCCGCGAGCTGACCTCCGCCGGCTGGTACTCCAGAGATCGCCGTCCCGAAGCTGCAAACGCAGATGGCGGTTCGTACAAATTCGGCACGCCGGCCGCAGGCGCTGACACCGATAGCGACATGAAACCCGTCGTGTTGGGCTCGTACGGGCTCGTCACCGAGATCGGCGATGTCACCGACTGGCCGCCTGCTCCTGCTCCCGGCGCATAGCGTGACGCTGACCGCATCGGAGGCGGAGACACCATGCCCGAACCGCCAACGCCGCCGTTCGTCTGGCTAACAAACGTCGGACTGAACTGGGAGCTCTGCGGGCTGAACATGTCCATGCCCGTGAGGCCGGCCGACGATTGCGGCCGGCTGATCGTCGGGGTGCCGCCCGGTAGTCGTGCAAACGGTCCGCTCTCTGCTGCTCCCTCGCCGTCCGGATGCACTCCGCCGCCCTCGGCCTCGTCGCCTGCCACGAACTTGTTGAACCGGTTCCACATTGTGTCCGACACCTTGTTCATGCTTGGCTTCGGAATCCATGAGTTGGACTCCTCCTTGGGCGCCTGCTTCAGCCGCTTCATCAGATCGTCTACCGCCGTCTCTAGCAGCACGTGGTGGTATGGCGACCGCCGGCTCTGCGCCGTGATCGCTCCCATGATCGCCTCGCAGTACTGCAGCGCCCTGTCCCGGAACCCATACTCGGCCAAAGTCATCGCATGCTGCAGCTTGTACGCCGCCAGATGGGGACTGCCGCCCGTTGCGGCCGCGCTGCCGCCCAGTGACAGCCCGTACTCGTACACCTCGCTCAGCAGTACTGCGTCCGTCTCCTTGGCGAACGAGTCGACCTGACGCTTGTGGTCCGCCCCGAGCAGCACAAAGTTGGCCGCCGCGTCGTCTAGACCCCCAAACACCGTCACGTTCCGCGAGAACAGGAAGCACACATGGGCCGCCTCTGCTCGGCCATACCCCGACAGCAGGTTCCCCAGAGAGTTGATCGCCTGCACGTCGTCTGTCGTCCGGTTGTTCAGCACCAGACACAGCGTCTCTCGCCAGTTGTCCAGCCCGGCCAGCGCATCCTTGGACTGCTCGCCCGCCGCTGGCTGCCTCGATATCAGCTGCAGTCCGGCCCGCGCATGGATCGGCACCAGCTCGTCCACGCATTCTTCGTGATTTCCCGACAGAACGTCGTACAGCGCCGCCAGCGACTCGTTGTTGTGTCCCGGTGTGTTAACCTCCTTCCGCACAAACTCCTGCGCCACCTTCTTAAACAGTTCGGCCGATGCAGCTCGTGCAATGAGGAACGCGTGACCCCAGAGCCGCTTGTCAACAGCATCCCACGCTGCCTTTTCCTTGTCGCCGAGCAGCAGGTTCTTGCGGATCTGCTCAACCACAGCTGGGTCCACTGCATCGGACTGCATCTGCCCCGACGACGGCCCGTCCGATAAGCCCGCAATCCCAATGCCGGCCGTATACGCAGGCACCTCTGCGGCCGTGACAGTCTCGTCAACAAATGGCAGGAGGCAGTCACGCACAGCCTTATCCACCGCTGGGGCGCCCTCTAGGACGCCGTCGTGTTCAACGAAAACACGGAGAATCTTCCACAGCAGTATTCTCTCTTCGAGCCGCTTGTCTTCGTGCGAGACCTGCAACGAGAAGGACTGGCTGGGAAGAGAGCGCGCCAGGTCCTCGATCCCCGCCGTGAGCCATGCTATCACCTCCTTCTTCTTCGACTTGCCCTTGAGAGGGCCGGGGAATCTCGCCAGCCGTTCTTCAAGCGGGTGGATCTCTTTGATGTGCTTGATCTGCACGTCCCCGGCCTCACGATGATACATGGGCAGTGCCTGGTTGATGCCGTAGCGTGGGATGTCTCGTGGAAACGACGACACAAACACGCCGCCTACCCCCCAGGCAAATATCGGCGCCCCCTTCCATCTCTGCAGCGGGTCTTGCTCTGTTCCGTCCGTGGGAGGAACAAGATTCAGGTTCTGCGACGCAGCTCGAGGACGAAGCGGGAGAGGGATACTGGCCGGGGCACTGTCGGCTGGCTTAGGGGCCGGGGGGGTGGCAAGCATGCTGGCGGGAGACTGCGTGAGAGCACGTTGCGGAATAGGGTCACTGTGCGGCGTGTAGTTTAGTATCCGCTTCGGAGGCGACAGCGTCTGGGTCGACAGGCCATATGAGCTCGCTTGCGGCGGTGGCGTCTGTCGGGATTTCTGAGGAGAATATTGGTTCGTCGGTGGTGGCGCTGGATTCGGCATACTTGACGTAGGAGGCCGCGCCTGGGACTCATCTTCTTCCACCTCTCGTGTGGGCGGCAGCGATGGGACCCGATTGAGACGCGGGTCGTACGCAGACGAGCTGCTTCGCCGTTCCGGCAGGTTGCTCTCGCCCCGGATAATCGGATGCCCGAGAGACGCATTCCTTGGCTTGTCGTAGGACATCTCGAAGTGGGCAAGCGGGCTGGACGTCCGCGGCTGGTGGGCGAGTATGGGCGGCGGCACGCCAGCCGGGATGGGTGCATAGCCAGTCGAAGGCGTCCGGGCCACAGGTGCAGGAGAGTATCGGCTCGGTGGCGAAACATGGGCGGAGCCGTTTGCGTGAAGCGTCATGTTGGGCGAGGGAGAGTACCGCGACAATTGCGGAGAAGCGGCGCTCTGGGGCGCCAGGTTCGAGGATACAGTAGATGCGTATGGGTTCGTCCGTGGCGGTGCCACCAGCCGGACGATGTCAGGAGTGCCCGACGTCTGTTCCGCTGGCTGTTCCTGTGGGGGTGCTGGTGTCGGCGCGGGTGAGTAGTGAGCCTGCGGGGGTGCGAATGAAGGCGTGTGTGGAGGCTGAGAGAAGGCAGGCGGCGTCGTCTGGGGAGGCGGGTGGATGGGAGCGGCCTGCGGCGGTCCATATGGACTGGCCGGAACCGGTGACCCGTGGGTATGCCGAGATGCTGGCCGAGCCTTGGAAACCATGGGCAGCTCTTCGAAGAAGCTCTCATGAACAGGAGCAATGACAGGAGCACTCAAAGGAGTCGCCTGAGCCTTCGGCAGTGGCGCGGCTGGAGACTGCTCGTAGTTCGGTTGAAGAACAGACGGCAGCGTCAGCGTCTGCATGCTGGTACTCCGGGCCAGGATAGGGGGTCCCGGTGGCGGGGCAGAGGCTGCTTCCACAGTCCTGGGCAGGTGCTGCATGCTCGGCCGCTTCCTCGGCTTCACAACGTCCATGGGAAGGTCGTAAGGCGAGTGATACCCACCCTTGGACTTGTCGGCAAAGCTCTGGGCCTTTGGAGCAGGCCGTTCCTGAGACGGCGTGCTACCATAGAGCGGAAACTGGCTGGGTGGCGGCCCAGGAGTGACAAACGGGGACGGAACGACAGGCTGGGCGGGAGAAAACGTAGTAGTCGGCAGGTATGGATTCGCCGGCTGTGGCGTTTGCAGAGGCTGGACCATCTGCGGGCCAGCTGGAACATATCGGTTGGCGGTTGGTTGTGGCTGTGACCCGTTGACCTGGGGCACTTCCGGGACCTCGTCATCCAAAAAGCCCTCGTCGTCGTCTTCAAAAAAGGCAGCCGGATCCAATTCCTTGTTGTCCGTCTCCAGCACAGAGTCGTCCATGAGCAGTTCGTCCTCGTCGTCGCTGGCGAGAGCAGCAGCCCACTCAGCAGCCAGGTCTTTGCTGCTGGCTTTCGGGACCTGTGCGGCGATGTCAGACTCTTCTTCCTCCTCCATGGCAGCGGCCAAATCTGAGCTGTTGTGGCCCAGTGCGCCCACATTCATCGCCTGCAGAACCTGTATTGTCGATTTTCGCTCAAAAGCAGGCTTCGGCGACATCTCCGCTGGCTCACGGTCTGACGGTCCAGCGTGATTGAAAAAGTCGTCGTCTTCGTCAATCGCCTCTTCGCCGAAAGGATCATCAGCCTTGTGTTCCGGCGGACTTGGCTCTGCAGCCTGGTGGTGGTCGTGGGAGATGAGCGGGACGCCCTCTTCGAAGCGAATGCCAAGAGCATCATCAGACGCAGCCGCTGCATGGTCGACGGCATAGCTGTGGTCGAGCAGAGCATCGGCATGGCTGGGTTCCAGCTCGGCATATTGGCTAACCTCCTGGTCAACTTCCTGGATGATGTCCGAGGCCTCGTTGGACGTCAGCGGCTGATGGTCGAGGCTCCGGTCGGACTGCTCGTCTGCAGGCATTGTGTCGAGGGCAGGAACGACGGGAAAGGAGTTTGTCCGATCGGTTGGGGACATGAACTTGAAAGGGTCCGTGTCAGCCCGTGAAAGGCTCCATTCGGTGTTGTCGTCATCGTCGGCATCCCAATTGACCTCGTTCGACACCGTTCGCGTAAAGGAAACGGTGCTCATGTGCTTGTTGGCCTTGTCGGACACAACAGGCTCGGCCGACGGTTCGGCCGTCGCACCAGTGGCCTGATCGTGATCGACCGGGGTGTTGGACATGTCCGCATCGGCATGACGGAGCTGCCCGGTCCACGGATTGCTGGCATCGTACTCGGGAAACCAGGCATCTGCAGCCGTCTCGTCGTGGTCGGCAGTACAGGCTTCGGCTTCGGCTTCGGCCACGCCGTCGGCCACGACCTCGTCAGCCGTGTGCGAGGCATTGCTCTCCTCTAGGGCCTGCGGTGCTAAAGCTGGCTTTGCCGGGGCTTCCGCTGCAGACGCCGGCATAAAGGCCGGATGCCACGTCGCGTTCGGCTCGTCGGACGGCATCGGGCACTATAGGGGAGCGAATTAAAGGGAAATAGACCAAAGCTTCTCGCCGGAAGCACAAGCGAATCGAAGATGCACAACAGAAACTGACCAGGTCAGCAACATGGAATCGGCAGGCGACAGTCCGCAGCTCCTGTGCATAAAAAGGGGGATCAAATAGCGAAAGGGGAGAGGGGGGGTTGAGCGGACGCGACGACGTACGGAGTACTGTATGGATTAATCTGAAAAGGAGTGACGAAGGTGCTCGAGTTATAATGCGCCTGGCATCTTGGTCATGTGCCAGAGATGAAAAATTTGTCAGAGGTCGCGCTTACAAGGGGTCCGGAAAGCAAAAACAGGCTGCAGACGATGGCAAGAGCCAGTGAGATGGGAGACGATAAATAATGTGGGAGGCGGAATACGGGCAGGAGGTCAAAATGGTTCCATCAGGAATTCGCAATAGAGCAAGGACATCAGTGGTTTTGCAGGGATGTGGCATTAGTGCCGAATCGCCAAACTGTCCTCATTCTTCGGTGCCGTTAGAATAATTACATATAGCGGACCTTCCATGCCTGTCTGTGGGGCTTGGACGTGCATGCGAGTGAGAATGGTTCTATGTAGGGGCAAAAGGGGCCACGTTTTAGCAGAGCCCCTACTACTCCGCACAAGATACACACGGCTGCCTCTGTGGCTTGCCTGCGGCGTCGTACTCTGTAGCGTTCTTAAACTGATGACGCACGCATCAGGCAGGTGCTTTGGCCCCTTCTGTGAACGGGAAAAAAAGCAACAGCTGCAGAGAAGCTGCATTGACATTCCACAAACGAAGCCCAAGGCAAGGCCGCGTAAAGGTTGGTCAGAAAGACAGACAGGACCCTCCTCGCTGCCACGAATCAAAGGCCCGCAAGCTGAGACACGCTGCAGCACAACACTACGTACATTAAAAAACGATATATTACCAGCAGAGGCCCAGAAAAGCCCGTCTCTTATCCACACAACAAGCGACCTCGCCGGAAGCTGATGCACGATGACAATGTCTTCCGGCAGCAGCGCCTAAACCATCACACTGCTTCCCGCCCAATCAGCCCGACACGCCACCTGCATCTTGGCTGCCGATTTGCTTTTAGATCCTCGCCTTCCCTCCTCCCTCTCGAGGACGCGAACCCGCATGCGGGATGCCTCCCTCACCATCTTACCATCCAGCCGAGCCGCCCAACCGGCTCTCTGACGACTCGGATTCCGATCTCGAGCTCGATCTCGACGAGCTCGACCCCAAACACTCGCAGCCGACTGAGCCCCACGACGCCAACCGTGGCCAGGCAAGTGCTAACGGAACGCCCCCTGCTCGGATCGCTCTGCGCAACCTTCGGATGGGCGGGTTACGACGAGCCGCAAACCGGGCACGTGGATACGGCGATCTGGGCGGCAACAGCAGCAGTGGACGGCGGCTGAGCGGCGACGAGGATGCCCGTGGCCTGCTGTCCGACCATGCCGGCCTGTCCTCCCGCCGTGGCTCCGATGTACATGCCGATGACGATGATGCGCCACTGCTGAGCCAGAATCACGGCAGCAGCAGCAGCGACAACAGACGGCACCGGCCTTCTGTTCGGGACAGGCTGCACGGCCTCGCCCGACGACTTCGACTGCCTGGCTTCCGTGCCAGCCACGACAACCACGACCACAACCACAACCAGCATGGCCAGGGCCTCGATGGCTTACAAGAGGAGGACGACCCGTCAACATCACGTCTGGTGACCGTCGGCTCGGTGCAATCGACCCGGTTCCCGCCCAACGTCATATCCAACGCCAAATACACGGCGTGGTCGTTCTTGCCCGTCACGCTGTACAACGAGTTCTCCTTTTTCTTCAACATGTACTTTTTTTGCTGGTGGCTCTGTCCCAAGCCATACCAGCACTGCGTATCGGCTACCTCAGCACGTACATTGCACCTCTTGCCTTTGTGCTGGCCATCACGCTGGCAAAGGAGGCGTACGACGACATTGAGCGGCGACGACGAGACAACGAGGCCAACTCGGAGGAGTACAACACAATTCAGTTCGCCGATCTGGCCAAGGATAGTCAGCCGCGGGCGCCAAAGGCGCTGCGATCGTCTGCTTCGACAAAGGCGCAGCGAAGACGACTCAATGCTGTCGAGCGGGAACGGCTGTCGGACATCCAGGAGGAGGAAGAGCGGCTCGAGGGCGACGGCGTGGGCAGCCGGCTGCAGCCGTCATCTCGGGCGTTTGAGGTGGCCAAGAAGTCGCGTGACCTGAGGGTCGGTGATGTTTTGAAGCTCACAAAGGGACAGCGCGTGCCTGCGGACGTAGCGATCCTCAAGTGCCTGTCGCAGGAGTCGCACGTGCAGACGGAGACTGTGTCAGCACCGGCAGAGAGCTCTCTCTTGCTCCTAGACCACGAGGAGGGCAGCAGTGCTCCACCGGCAAAGGCACCCGAAGAGAGCAGTGGCCCCAACGGCGAGACATTCATCCGCACAGACCAGCTCGACGGCGAGACGGACTGGAAGCTGCGGTTGGCGTCTCCGCTGTCCCAGCAGCTGCCTACGGCCGAGTTTGTGCGGCTGCGGGTGCTGGGCGGCAAGCCAGATCGCAAGGTCAACGAGTTTGCCGGCACGCTCCAGCTTCTGCCGGCGCGGAGTGCTCTCACGGACTCGGACTCGGACGCTGACGTGGCCGAGACGTCGGTGCCGCTGTCGATCGATAACACAGCGTGGGCCAACACGGTGATTGCATCGCATGCGACGACACTAGCAGTGATTCTGTACACGGGCCCGCAGACGCGGTCAGCCCTGTCGACGGCGCCATCCCGGTCCAAGACGGGTCTCCTGGAGTACGAGATCAACTCGCTGACCAAGATCCTCTGCGCGCTCACACTAGCACTGTCGCTCATCTTGGTGATGCTGGAGGGCTTCAACCACACAGCGGGCAACGTGTGGTATGTCAAGGTGATGCGGTTCTTGGTGCTCTTCTCGACGATTGTACCGATCAGCCTGCGGGTCAACCTGGACATGGGCAAGAGCGTGTACTCGTGGCTGATTCAGCGGGACCCAGGGATGCCGGGAGCGGTAGTGCGGACGAGCACGATCCCGGAGGACCTCGGACGGATCGAGTACCTGCTGAGCGACAAGACGGGCACGCTGACGCAAAATGAGATGGACATGAAGAAGATCCACGTGGGGACGGTGTCGTACGCGAACGAGGCGATGGACGAGGTGGCAGCATATGTGCGGCAAGGCTTTGGCGGCGCAGACACAGGCCTAGTCACGCCGTCGTCGACGTTTGCAGCCGGAGCCGGAGCTGGAGCGACGCGGACACGGCGGGAGATCGGGGCACGGGTACGCGATATCGTGCTGGCCCTGGCGCTCTGCCACAACGTGACGCCGACGACAGACGAGGACGAGAACGGACAACCGGTGACATCGTACCAGGCATCGTCACCCGACGAGATTGCGATTGTGCGGTGGACCGAGGCGATGGGCCTGCGGCTGACCTCACGCGACCGACGAAGCATGACGCTGGAGTCGACCGAGACAGGACGCACAGTGGTGCAGGTGCGGATTCTGGACGTGTTCCCGTTCACGTCGGAGGGCAAGCGGATGGGCATCGTTGTGCAATTTCTGACATCGACGACGCGAAGCGAAGACGAGGGCGAGATCTGGTTCTACCAGAAGGGAGCAGACACGGTGATGGCACCGATCGTAATGGCGAACGACTGGCTGGACGAGGAAACGGCCAACATGGCGCGCGAGGGCCTGCGGACGCTGGTGGTGGGCCGCAAGCGGCTATCGGCAGAGCAGTACCGAGAGTTTGCAGGACGATACCAGGAGGCCTCGCTGGCGATGGCCGGACGCGAGACGGGAATGCAGCGGGTGATGGGCCAGCACCTGGAGCGTGACGTGGAGCTGCTGGGGGTGACAGGCGTGGAGGACAAGTTGCAGCGGGACGTGAAGCCGTCGCTGGAGTTGCTGCGCAATGCGGGCATCAAGATCTGGATGCTGACGGGCGACAAGGTGGAAACGGCACGCTGTGTGGCGATCAGTGCGAAACTGGTGGCTCGTGGACAGTTCATCTACACGGTGACGAAGCTGAAGCGGTCGAGCAGCGCACAGGAGCACCTGGACTTTCTGCGCGGCAAGCCGGACGCCTGCCTGCTGATCGACGGCGAGAGTCTAGGGCTGCTGCTGGCCCAGCACCAAGATGCGTTTATCGCAGCGGCCGTGCAGCTGCCGGCTGTCGTAGCCTGTCGCTGCTCGCCAACGCAAAAGGCCGACATGGCGCGGCTGATCAAGACGTACACGCGCAAGCGGGTGTGCTGCATCGGCGACGGCGGCAACGACGTGTCGATGATCCAGGCGGCCGATGTGGGCGTCGGCATCGTCGGCAAGGAAGGCCGGCAGGCGTCGCTGGCCGCCGACTTTTCCATCACGCAGTTCTGCCACCTGACCAAGCTGCTGGTGTGGCACGGGCGCAACAGCTACCAGCGCAGCGCGAAGCTGGCGCAGTTTGTCATCCACCGCGGGCTCATCATCGCCGTGTGCCAGACCATGTACAGCATCGCGATCCGGTTCGAACCTGAAGGCCTGTACAAGGACTGGCTGATGGTCGGCTATGCGACCGTGTACACGGCCATGCCGGTGCTGTCGCTGGTGCTGGACCGCGACGTGGACGAGGACCTGGCCAGCCTCTTTCCCGAGCTCTACAAGGAGCTCACCGAGGGCCGTTCGCTGTCGTACCGCACATTTTTTGTCTGGGTCCTCGTGTCCGTCTACCAGGGCTGCATGATCCAGGGCCTGGCCCAGCTGCTGACTGCCGTCGACGGACCACGCATGGTTGCCGTCAGCTATACCGCCTTGGTGCTCAACGAGCTGCTGATGGTCGCCATCGAGATCACCACCTGGCACGTCGTCATGGTCGTCTGCATCATCGGCACCTTTCTGCTGTACATTGGGACCGTACCTTTTCTGGGGGGATATTTTGACCTGGGCTATATCATGACGCTGTGAGTTCTTTCCCTGTTTCCGGCTTTTCCTGTTTTGCTCGGCTCCTTCCGCTTCTGTCTTGACTCCTCTTTGCTCCTTCTTCATCCACTAACCAATCAGCGGCTTCCTGTGGCGCGTCACTGCCATCTGCGCCATCTCCTTGATACCGCCATACGCCGCCAAGCTAATTAGCCGCACAATGAAGCCGCCATCCTATCGCAAGGTGCAGAGCATATAAGAGGGAAGAAGGGAGAAGGAAGAGAGAAAGGAGGAGAAAGGGAAGAGGGCGTTTGGTGTTTGTTCTGCGTGGGCAAGACTGCCGTCTCTGATTGTGTCGATTCGTTTGTTCTCTTCGGCGTCTACATGTATTAATACACAAATGCTTGGTGTCCGGCTACATTTGTCCGTTCCATCTTCACAGCTTGAGTACCAGCCAGCTATCCAAGACAGGCGCACACCGCATCTTCAGTGCCCCCAAAACGCCGCCCAGGGGACCCTGTCGCTCCTGGCCGCCTGCCCACCTCTTGGGCCCGGCCCAGGACGAGACGAAACCGTCCGGTCCGGAGACGAGGAGCACGTTCGGCCGGTCTCCTGGAACAGGTCTGCACGTACAGCCACTGTTGTTATTCACGTCTGTGCTTGCCGCTAACCTCTGCAGCGCCGTCGTCGAGTGGAACTGGCAGCTGGTCGCCGGCACAAACGTGGTCTCTGTGGTGCCGGACGCCTTCTCGTTTCCCTGTTGCTGCTTCCACGGCCACCACGATGTCCGCTCTCCCGGGCTGCCCAGACTTTCTCGCACGGCCGCCTCTGTGATGAACGAGCGGTCCTCGTCGGCAAAGCAGTGTACCTGCAGCCGGTCATGGCCATACTGCTGCTGCATGGCCTGCAGGTCCCGCATGATGGGGCTGCCGTCGCCGTCCTGACGCATCCGGTTGGCCCACAGGATGGTGACGGACGTGCTGCTGTTGCGCTTGTTCGTGTCATCCGTCCGCAGTGCCGCCGAGGCTGCCTGCAATGCGGGCGCGATGCCCGTGCCGGCAGCGAGAAAGAGCACGCGGCCGCCGTCGGGGCTCAGTCGCCGCGCCACGTCCAAGCCCAGCTGAGGTCCACGCAGGCCGACGGTGTCGCCGACCGCACGCTGCACGAGATACTTGGACATCTCGCCGCCGGGCACGACCCGGACAAAGAGACGGACGGTGTCAATGTTGTCGGCCTCTCGCGGCGGCAGCGGCGTGTACTCTCGCGCAATCTGCAGCTGCGGCTGCTTCGCCTCGACGGCCCACGTGCTGCCGCGACGCCAGGCCTCCGCAATGGCTGTCCGGGTCACCTCGCGAGCCGCCGGCGACATCATGCGCCCCGGCTGCAGCGTCAACACCACTGCCGTCGGCGAAACCGGCTCGCGGCCAACTACCACAAACGGCGCAAACGACTCGCCGTTCAGCCCACGCGCTGTCTGGTCGTTGCTGCTGCTGCGGTAGCAGACATAGCCAAAAATACAGACACCCACACCCACAGCTGTGGCCGCGAGGTATGGCTTGCTCCTCGTCTCCCGATTCGGCCGGCCGCTGGACACTGCACCGTCCGCTGATGCTGCCGGTTGGCCCTTGGAGAACAGCCGCTCGCCAGCAGCCTTGCTCTGTTGTTGTCGCCGGCAAGGCGGAGGTAATGCACAAGGCCGCCGGCCCGCTAAGCCGCCGCATGCAGCCCTCTGAAAAGCGACAGCCCGGGAGAAACACCACATTCCCGTAGCTGGCTCTGCTGGTGAAGAAACCCGATTGCAGATATCGTTGCAAGATGCTCGCTGACAGAAGACAACCGCAAAGGTTGCTGGCCCATATTTTTACGTTGTGTGTGCACGTGACTCGGCGACGGTGATGTCGACTCGTCTTAGCATCTGGAACTGCATCACTATGTACCCCCAGATCGGTAGATGCCGAATTTGGACACAGAAGTATAGCTTTCTTTTTGTGGGTCACAGTAAAAGGACGCAAAGAGAACACATCAACATTCCTAGGACGCACAACGGCTTGTGGGCTGCAAGATGCTACCACCACACGGTATTAGTCAAAACCTGGGCCTATCTAAGCGTGACCCGTGTCGGTGGCCCAGCCGCTCCTCCTCTTCCCTTCGGATACGTGCGACTGGTTGCCAGCCGCTTCGAGAGCTTATGCCGATACCGGCAGCAAATGAGAGAAGAGCGATTGAAATCTTTAGCCTCAGCTGCTAGCCTCGCTAATCTCCTATAGTTTTCGTTTTTTCCTTTTTTTACACTGAAGATAACTGAAATATCCAGCTAAAGCTTAGGCACAGAGCGCTGTTGCGGCAAAACATCAGGGGCGATGGAGGGGTGGTTCTATCTTATCAAAGAGAAAGGGCCACCAGATAAAAACTAGAAGATGTGTCACACAACTTTTCGGCCGCAACCTGTCACGAACATCTACACACAACTCGCCTTACTTCTCTTCCTCGTCTGCGTGGGAGGCAGGTCTTGTGGTCTTCGTTTCGCGCTTTTGCCCTTTTTTCCGTTTCTCTTCCTTCTTACCCCCGCTTTTGCAAAGAAAGTGGTCGTTTATCTATCTACAGGTCTGTGCCTCCCAGCTAAACGACTTAAAGCCAATGCGCCTCATCTTGGAAGGCGAGGCGCAATCAGTCCAGCAACTGACACGCAAGACCTTCCAAACAGCTTTACAAACATATCGCCTGCTCGTTCGATCCACCATCCGTTCACCATGTGTGGCATCTTCGCTTGTCACAGGTATGTCACTTTCCTCTTCTCTGTTCTCTTTTCTGGCCGTTGAGCCACTGAGTCATACTTGTTGCGCAAACCTCCCTTTTACCACAATAACAGCTTCACACTTTCCGATGCTGCACAGAAGCTTCTAAGGCTGGTATCCGTGTCCAATTGACTCGTTCTTGCTAACCCACAACCAGTCACCCCGACGTCGTGAAATTTAAGCCGACCGCGCTCCGGCTCGCAAAGGCGTAAGTGTTCTGGTCCTTTTGTGCCGTTCTGTTGTTTGGTTACTTACTTGTGCCTTTTCAGTATTCGGCATCGGGGTCCCGATTGGAGTATGCACCATTCCGCTGATTGAATGCGGATTAGTACTGACGAGACATCAAACAACAGGCGGACAAGTCACTTCCAACAACACGAGTATGTCTTTGATCCCAAGCCAAGACTTCCTCGGGTAGTTATCAAATTCTAACCCAGGCTGCAGTCCTGTGCCATGAGCGTCTCAGCATCGTCGGTGTTGGTAAGTCCTTTCTGGCAGATCCCTCTGCCTCGTCCATATTCTTACATACATACAGAGAGCGGTGCTCAGCCCCTAACCAACGCCGATGAAAGCATCATCCTCACTGTTAACGGCGAGATCTACAACCACCGTCTGATTCGCAAGAATCTCAAGACCTCCTACCACTTCAAGACCACGTCCGATTGCGAGGTCATCATTCCTCTGGTGAGTCCTCGGCGACACCACTGTGTATGCACCAGGAGAATGCACCTGACAGCCCTTTAGTACATGGAATACGGCCTCGATGCACCAAAGTACCTCGACGGCATGTTCTCCTTCGTGCTGTACGACAAGAAGCTGGATCGGACAATAGCAGCGCGGGACCCCATTGGTGTCATCCCCTTCTACCAGGGCTGGCACTCGTCCCAGCCCAAGACGGTGTACTTTGGCTCCGAGCTCAAGTGCCTGCACCCCGTCTGCGACAAGCTCGAGGCCTTCTTACCCGGTCACATTTACGACAGCCTGACGGGCGAGACCACCCGCTACTTCCAGCCCCAGTGGTGGGACCCCAAGCGGGTGCCGACCACGCCGCTGGACTTGAAGCTCGTCCGCGAGACGCTGGAGAAGGCCGTGCGGAAACGACTCATGGCCGAGGTCCCCTACGGCGTCCTGCTGTCGGGCGGTCTCGACTCCAGCCTGGTGGCTTCCATTGCTCAGCGCGAGACCCTGCGTCTGCGGAAGTTGGCCGAGGCCAACGGTGGCCAGGAGCCCGCGTCTTTTGGCGCGCCCGACGACGACAACCACGACAACATGGATCGGGGCGAGGGTCTGGTCGGCATTGACGACGAGAACACGCTCTCCACCGTCACGTACCTTCCCCAGCTCAACTCCTTCTCCATCGGCCTGCCGGGCTCGCCCGACAACGTGGCCGCCCTCGAGGTGGCCAAGTTCCTCGGCACCAAGCACCACGTCATGACATTTACCATTGAGGATGGTCTCAACGCCCTCTCTGACGTCATCTACCACCTCGAGTCCTACGACGTGACCACCATACGCGCCTCCACGCCCATGTACCTGCTGTCGCGCAAGATCAAGGCCATGGGCATCAAGATGGTACTGAGTGGCGAGGGCAGCGACGAGATCTTCGGCGGCTACCTCTACTTCCACGCTGCCCCCGACAAGGCTGCTCTGCAGGAAGAGACGGTCCGTCGGGTCAAGAACCTGCACCTGTCTGACTGCCTGCGTGCTAACAAGTCCACGTCCGCCTGGGGCTTGGAGGCCCGCGTGCCCTTCCTCGACAAGAAGTTCCTCGAGGTCGCCATGGACATCGACCCGCAGGAGAAGCTGATCACCAAGGACCGCATCGAGAAGTACATCTTGCGCAAGGCCTTTGACACCTCGGACGAGCCTGATGCCCAGCCGTACCTGCCCGAGAAGATCCTCTGGCGCCAGAAGGAGCAGTTCTCCGACGGCGTCGGATACGGATGGATTGATGCGCTCAAGGACAACGCCGAGATCCACGTCACCGACGAGATGATGAAGAACCCCAAGCCCGAGTGGGGCGACGACATCCCGGACTCCAAGGAGGCCTACTGGTACCGCCTCATGTTCGACGAGCACTTCCCGCAGTCGTGCGCCTCCACCGTCATGCGATGGACGCCGACCTGGTCCAAGCAGACCGATCCCAGCGGCCGGTGAGTTTGATAATTTATCTCCACATCTGTGATCTGGTCCGAGAGCCCCAGCTGACATCAGAAAGTGCCATTGCCATCCACAACGCCAAATACGACGGTACCGAGTAGACTAAGGGAATGCCTCTGTTCTTGCCGTCTCTGATAGACAGCAGCCGTGAATCTTGGTTACATATGTCTTGGTATGCTCGTAAATCTGGGTGTGAAGAAAATAGACTGGGAGTTAGACGCAACATACTGTAGTCACGTGGTTTTACAAGCGAAACGTGCAGGTTGAACAGACGCCTGTCGTGTCACGTGGATGCCCATTCTTACCTCAAGAGGGATGTTCCCACGCGGGCGCCCTGCCGGCTGGCCGTTTTGCGGTTGTCAGGGGACTTTGTCTTTCTTGTGTCCGGTTTGAGCCGACGGCCTCTCCACTAAAACGCCTACTTGAATTTATTTCTCTCAGGGCCGGAGGGACCTGTTGGCAGAAAAATACGGCCAGCTAAAACGGGAAACCGGCCCAAACGGGAGAACGGGTCACACACAGTTCAACCCCTGGCCTTTTTTTTTTTCCTAATTCCACTCGTAGTTTCCGCAAATTCCCATCAATTTCACTCTCCCTCACCAACAATCGCATTGCCTCCCGTCACGAATTCCCAAATCAGTCACGATGTCGGTTCCCAACTTCTCGGACATTGCCAAGGCGGCAAACGACGTGAGCTCCCGCCCGCTGCTTCTTCTGCTCTTCTCTCAATTGCTCCGCGTCCAGAGATCGTCCCGCCCCCCGGACAACCACTACTGTGGCCCATCGCTTTTTGCGCAATCCACAGTCCAATCGTCGCTAATGTCTGCTGTTTTTGCCCATAGCTGCTCAACAAGGACTTCTACCACCTGTCGGCTGGCACCCTCGAGGTCAAGAGCAACACCCCGAACAATGTTGCCTTTAAGGTTTCCGGCAAGAACAGCCACGAGAAGTCGACATCTGGTGTGGTAAGTTCTCTATACCAATGGGCAAGGCAGCGAGTGGGGCGAAGAGGAGAGGCAACAGAGAGCTGGATTGCAGCAAAGAGAAGAGAAGGGTGGTGTCAATCGCATGGCGGCTGGTAGGACTGGAACATTGTGAAGCCAATGTGGCAGCAGTGTGGCCCATCTTCGTCTGTTGCTGGCTGCAGCTCTCTGTTGATCACCGGCTCCACTTGGCAGCTTGGGCTCTAAACGGCTTTGAGAAGGACTGTCCAGCTGACAGCCTCGCTACAGATAGAAGGTCGCTTCGTGGACAAGTCTCTCGGTACGACACCTCCTAGCACGAAATGGGCACCAGCACAAGCATCAGCACAAAAACAAGCACCAGCACAAACACAAGCATCAGCACCAGCACCAGCACATGCACACCATATCTCAAGTAGCAGCCTCTTCAGCATACCCAGCGGTTACGCTTCAAACGTCGAGTCCCAAGGCTTCAACTCAGAGCCCAAGAGCAGCGGCGATTTTCGCAAGGCGGAATCGCCAAAGCTCTTCTCCTTCCCCTCTAAGACTCCATCTTCAACCGCTCCTACTCCCCTTGCTTCTTCCTCCCGCTCACGAACTTCTGTCTACCCCCCTTCATATGATCCGTGCCTTGCCATATATCCGGTTGGTGGATGGCACAGCCGCTCACCGGTTGATGCGATGGTGCTGCTGACGCCAAGAACGTCAACATTGCTAATGAGGTATTCACGACCAGGCCTGTCCGTTACCCAGACCTGGAACACGGCCAACGCGCTCGAGTCCAGAATCGAGCTTGCCGACTCCCTTGCCAAGGGCCTCAAGGCTGAGGGTATCTTCTCCTTCCTGCCGGCCACGCAGGCTCGCGGCGCCAAGTTCAACCTGCACTTCAAGCAGAGCAACTTCCACGGCCGTGCCTTCTTTGACCTGCTGAAGGGCCCCATCGCCAATGTCGATGCCGTCATCGGCCACGACGGCTTCGTTGCCGGTGCCACCGCCGGCTACAACGTCAACAAGGCTGCCGTCACGAACTACAGCGCTGCCGTCGGCTACCTGGCCTCGACCTACTCCACGTCCGTGACCGCCAGCGACAACCTCAGCGTCTTCGCCGCCAGCTACCACCACAAGGTCAACAGCCAGGTCGAGGCCGGCGCCAAGGCCGTCTGGAACAGCAAGAGCGGCAACACCGTCGGCCTTGAGGTCGCCACCAAGTACCGCCTGGACCCCCTGTCCTTTGTCAAGGCCAAGATCAACGACCGTGGTGTCGCTGCTGTTGCCTACAACGTGCTCCTCCGCGAGGGCGTGACCTTTGGTATTGGTGCCTCCTTCGACACCCAGAAGCTGGACCAGGCCACCCACAAGGTATGTAGCCCGCAATCCGAGAGATGCTGTCTAGAGCCTCCTTGCTAACAATTCAATCAGATCGGCACCAGCTTCTCCTTCCAGGCCTAAACGCGCCTCAACCCGATATCTCTTGGACGGTCTGTGTAGCCGGAAGCTGGGAGGTAGCTTCAAAGCTAGACTTCGAACATCAGATTGTACCAACTAGTAGTAGGTTGCAGTAATTGACACAAAAATCGGCAATCATATGGGACATCGAATGTTTGAACAAATATGATTCGTGTGAATTTGGCGTCAAGGTCTATGTAGTCGTACACTCCAATATGCGGAGTACAAGGAAACAAATCATACAGCTATACTTACTTTGGACTGGCCGGTTCCTTTCTCTTGCGCTGCCATTCTCCAAACACCACCACAGGCACAACCACGCTAGCCATCAGCACCACGCAGATCGCAAAGAAGCCGACCACCATGGACGAGTCCGAGCCAATAGATATTCCCTGTTCCGCCTCAGCAGCTTCTCGTCGGCGTGCCGAGCGCTCATCGAGCCGCCGTTGTGTCCGTTCGGAAGATGCGCGGTCAAAATGCGGCGTGTCTGGATGCAGTCGCGTGCCGAAATCATCTGGGTTGACGTTTCCAGGCCCCGATCCGGTGCCAAAGCCGGGACTGCTTTTGCTGCCGCCACTGAAGCTGCCGCTGGAATTTCCGCTTGCCCTGGCAGCTCCGCCGGATCCGGTATTGCGGTAGAAGCTCGGCGGTGGACCTTTGAAAGTGCCGCGCCTGCGACTCAGCCCCGACGCGGGGCGACCACCGGCTGGACCGGTGCTGTGGTAAGACGAGCTCGTGTGGTGTTTGACAGCATGGCTGGCGGAATGCCGCGATTGCAGGCGGTGTCTCATGACATCGCGGTCGTAGACGGCGCGTTTCTCCGAGTGGCCGAGAATGGCGTAGGCCTCGGATATGCGGACGAAACGGCGGGACGCATGGGGGTCATCCTGGTTGTGGTCAGGGTGGTGAGCCTTTGAGAGCTTGTAGAAGGATCTGGACGGAAGAAAGATCAGAGTAAGTCGGTTGTGTCAGGAATTGGGCGGTATCGAAACACAGATTGTACTTCTTGATGTCGGCCATCGATGCGTCGAGTGGCACGTTTAGGGTGTCATAGTGCGACGGGCTGTGTGCTGGTACAGCATGGTCGCTGAGACAGCGCCCACTGGATTGAAAGGGCCTCTGAGTTACAGGTGAAAGCGTTGTCGGTAAAGAGCATCGAGGCTGTCTATGGTGGTTGGAATGAAGGAGCACGTGGGGACGTAGGACGGCCGGCAGAGACGTGGGGAGGCGGAAGAGTGTCATTCCTCATCTCTGGAGGAGCTGTCCTGTGCCCTTCTTCGGTCGTGACAAGGGGAAGCGGATGGGCGGATTGACGCAGCAAACTGGCAGACGGACAGAGTCGAGAATCAAAGGCCGGCAGCTTTCGAGTTCGCAGATTATGCCGTAGATCGGCGGAAGGAGCCAATTCCAGGTGATGACATAGCTGTGGCTGCCACCTGTGGCTTGACAAGTGTCCCGCATTATGACGCCACTCCAGCATTCGCCCCACGCCCTTTCAATGGCATTTTTTCCGAGCCAGACGTCGTTACGTAGATGTCTGGTTTGCAGGGTCGGCGAAGCAACAGGAGCAAGACAAGATAGCACGTCCTTGACGCATCGCGGTGAAGACTTTCAACATGGCGGCCAAGGCGCCAACAGCCGAGCTCGAGAAGCTCTCCGGTACGTTCAGCCCTGTAATTTTTGCAAGTGCACGCCAAGATGGGGTTTCTAACACGGTTGGCCTGTGCAGTGAACGGCGGCTCAATCGCTGCATCCAAGACGGCAGCAGGCCCGACGGCCAGTGGAAACGATGCAGAGCATGACAACTCAGACTCCGAGGACGAGGCAGACGAGGCGGGCGTGAACGGCAGTGGCGCGGGCGCGGATGGAACGGCGGCCACGGCGGCCAAGAAGAAGAAGAAGAACAAGAAGAAGAAGAAGAAGAAGGCGGGCAACGGCGGGGCGACGGTGCAGTCCGATCCGCCGCGCGTGCTGATGTCGCAGCTGTTCCCTAACAACAGCTATCCCAAGGGCGAGGAGGTGCCGTACGTCAACGAGAACGCATACCGGACGACGAGCGAAGAGAAGCGACACCTAGACAATCTGCGGGCGGACTTCCTCTCGGACTACCGGCAGGGCGCGGAGACGCACCGGCAGGTGCGGCAGTGGGCGCAGAAGAACATCAAGCCGGGCCAGTCGCTGACGGAGATTGCCAACAACATCGAGGACAGCGTGCGGGCACTCGTGGGCCACCAGGGCCTGGAGGAGGGCGACGCGATAGTAGCCGGCATGGGCTTCCCGACGGGCCTGAACATCAACCACATCGCGGCACACTACTCGCCCAACCTGGGCAACAAGACGATCCTGCAGCAGGAGGACGTGATGAAGGTAGACATTGGCGTGCACGTCAACGGCTACATTGTCGACAGCGCCTTTACCATCGCGTTTGAGCCACGCTACGACAACCTGCTCGAGGCCGTGCGCGAGGCCACCAACACGGGCATCCGCGAGGCCGGCATCGACGTCCGTCTGGGCGAGATCGGCGCCGCCATCCAGGAGACCATGGAGTCGTACGAGGTCGAGCTCGACGGCACCACGTACCCGATCAAGGCCATCCGCAACCTCAACGGCCACACCATTGAGCGCCACACCATCCACGGCGGCAAGAGCGTGCCCATTGTCAAGTCTGCCGACACCACCAAGATGGAGGAGGGCGAGATCTACGCCATCGAGACCTTTGGCAGCACTGGCAACGGCTATGTGCGCGACGAGGGCGAGGTGTCGCACTACGCCAAGCGCACCGATGCCCCCAACGTCAATCTGCGTCTCTCGTCCGCCAAGACTGTGCTCAACGTGATCAACAAGAACTTTGGCACCCTGCCGTTCTGTCGTCGCTACATTGACCGTCTGGGCCACGACAAGTACCTTCTTGGGGTAGGTCGACCCTCCTGCTGGCTGGCTGCCGCTGTGCTGACATCTCCCAGCTGAACAGTCTCGTATCAAGCGGCATTGTCGAGGCGTACCCTCCCTTGGTAGACAAGAAGGGTTCTTACACTGCCCAGTTCGAACATGTGAGTCAGATGCGCCCAGCCTTGTTGCTCTTCTGACCCGCCGCTGACGCCCGTTCAGACCATTCTTCTGCGCCCGACGGTGAAGGAAGTCATCAGCCGTGGCGACGACTTTTAGACTGGATGCGCATCCTCGTAGGAGAAATCTTGCCCGACTTTGCGGTATCCCATATCCGAGGCACTATGCCCGGCAGACTCCGGATAGAATCAAGTAAAAGAAACATCCATTTCAACGGTCACAGGGCCATCCCCAGATTGCCTCTGGAAAATTGGGGCGCGCACGTGCCCGAGAAGCTTCTGGGAGTATCCGGACATGGGTTCCCGTGCGCCGGGGACATTTCGCGCAGGATCGGCGCCCAAGCCCGGTATTTCGGCGTTGACAAAGGCCCATTTTCTCTCCAGCCAATCAACGGTCATTGCCCCCGCCCCCATGCTGCTCCGAAGAGTTTTCTTTCCCTCTGCACTAGTCCACATAGATGCGGATTTGGGCCAATAGCCGTAGCGCCGTTCTCGCGCACGAGACTTTCCGCCACAGTCCTTTCCGATAAGACTTCGCGCATCTGGAATCAGAAGCGAAAAAAAAGCGAGGTTGAATATTTATTCGGGGCGCCGCTTAGAAAGCCGAAGTGCTCTCCTCCCCGTCCATCCTCCTGTCCATCTTCCTCTTTGCCATCCTTCCTACAAGGGCATCCTCCTCAGTCTTTCTCTTTCTCTTTTGTTTGTCTCCCATCCTTAATTAGACGGCCAATATCCCACTTTCTTTAATCAGACATCAAAGAATTGCCGAAACCCGAGCTCTCCTCCTTTTTGCCGACAATCTCGCTCAGTCATAGCACTCCTTCGGCTGTCTGACTGCAACCTACTCAACCCTCGTGTCTGTCTATTCGAATCGAATTGGAAGAACCGCCTAGACAGACAGCCGGTCTCCAAACAAATAAAACACATCTGAAAACACAAGGCTTCTGCCGGAAGCACGCACCAGCTCAAGATGAAGGTCTTCTCCAACTCCGTCACCTTTGACTACTCTTGGGAGGAGGTCTCGACGGCCAACTGGCGCAAGTACTGTCCGTGGAACGACAAATCGACGCACGTCATCGCCGTCGACACCCTCTCCCGCTCCGTCGACCCCGAGACAGGCGTCCTCCGGACCGAGCGGCTCATCACGTGCCGTCAGAGTGTGCCCGACTGGCTCAAGACCCTGTTGGGCAACGTCGTCTGCAACGGGGGTGAGAGCCACGTGTTCGAGACGTCCTACGTCAACACCAACGCCCGCACCGTCACCATGGTCAGCCAGAACGTCACCTGGTCCAACCTACTGAGCGTCCAGGAAACGGTCGTCTACCGGCCGGCCGAGAACAGCCCCGGCTCGCCCTCTCCCCATCACACCCAGTTCGTCCAGGACGCCAAGATCACCGCGCTCTGCGGCGGCTGGCAGCGCATCCGCAACGCCATCGAGGACAGCCTCGTGACGCGCTTCCGTGACAACGCCGCCAAGGGCCGTGAGGGCTTTGAGTCCGTCCTCGCCATGAGTCGCCGCGTCTTTGCCGAGGAGAAGGAGCGCGAGAAACTGCTGGCTTCGGCTACTGCTGCTGCCGTTGCTGCCGCTGGCAACCCGTTCCATTTGAGCGAGAAGATCAGTGCTGCCAGCAGCAGCAATGCGGCGCAGATGGTCGCCCAATAACCCCTTTAAATCGATCATCTCCGCTTCTCCACTCATGATGCAACGGCTCTCTCGAAACGACTTCTCTTTTTATGGTATGGGCATGTTGAGAAGCGAATGGCACTGTTTTCTTCTTATCTTTGTTTTTAAACAAAAAGTTCGCTATTGCATTGCTTAGGAGGCAAACCCGGGTTGGAATTTTCATTTGCGGCGTCTAGGATGGGATACACTTTTTTACACATGGCGTTTTGGCCGGTATACCCTCTTCGTGACAAAACAGAATCGTTTTTTTGCTTCGAGGAGGTGGCTACATTTCTCTTCTTTCTACACTTCGTATTGTATGGTACAAACAGCAAGTTTCGCGATGGGAAGCAGTAGTAGACATGGGGCACAGAAAGATGAGCTCTCCGATGTCAAGACAAAGGCCATGCCATACTTGCATTTAACACTTGACCTGAGAATAGAACATTGTGTGCAATCGTCCGGATATCTGTTGCATGTGCAATGCCATGTTGCAACTTGCCCTCACCAATTCTTCCTCTCGACTTAGCTCATTCTATTCGGTGCTATTTATAGATTTATATCAAATAGAAGTATACCTCAAGTCAAAGCCTAAGGGAACTTGCCCTCGAGTCAAGTTATATTCTTCTCTCCGCTTCGCACATTCGATCGCTCGTTCTCAGCTGGGCAGTGCCAATAACGCAAACACTCCACCCATCACCGGGCGCGCCATAAACGACGGCCCATCCACGGGATAATTCCCCGTAGTAGCATCATATAAATCTGTCAGGGGACGGTTCGACTGCGTTGCTTCCACAAAGTGTATCAGCCGTTCCATAATCAACGACTGTGTGTCTGCCTTTGCTATGGCCGCTACAAAGACCTCCCAGTCTGCCTTGGCCCACATATGCCGCGTGTCCAGTGGCAGGCCAAAGTCCAGTATGCTTGTCTGGTAGAAGTCACTCTGCATGTCATAAATAGACTGCGGCACCAGATTCAGCCCAAGAAGGCGGTCTGCGTACAAGTTGTACAGCAGTCCGTGCGTATCGTTCTGGCCATACGCCAGTGTGGTATGAGGTGGATTCGCCTCCGCAGCAATGCCATAGCTGGCCCACTTCTCGATGTAGTCCTCGGCCGTGTTTTGGTATGTCGTGGTATACGAAGACGCAGCTGGAACACCACTCAGATTCGCAATCTCGGACATGGCCCCAATGCCAATGATGCCCTTCAGTGCTAGATTGGTCTGGTTTGCCAGGGTACCAGCAAAGTCGTCGGTCGACAGCTGATTGTCTGGAATCAGCGAGTCGTTGACAAGAAACTGCGCCCATTGGTTGAGGAGCGGCCAGTGCTTCGCCAAGTACGAGTGGTCGTGAGAACGTTGGGCGTAAGCCAGAGTCATGATAATCATGTTTCCGCACTCTTCCACTGGCATAGCCTCATCATCACCCGCTGCATAGCCGAGAGCATTGGGGAAGACACCCAAATCATGAATCGACCAGGGGTTAGGGTAGTGGCCGCTCTCTTGATGCTCAAACAGCGGGTCTAGGAGAAGCTTCAACAGGGTAGAGTTCAGGTAAAGTAGGATGGGGTGTGCCGGGAATAAGACGTCAACAGTTGAGCAGTCGCCGTCGGAGCTGATTTCTTTCAAAAAGACGTAGTCCTGGCTCGATCCGTGTGCCACTTGCAGACCTCCAAACACTTGTCGGACAGCTAGTGTTGTCAGAGTGGCGTAGTTGCTGCCACCCGCTTTTTCAGAATCGCTCTGGATCTTGGCATCAAGACTTGCGGAGTCCTCCGCAGCATTCTCCCAATCCTGGTAAAAAGCTGCCACGGCGTCCTGGGCAGACCCGTATTTGGTTGTCCAGAGTGCAGCGAGAGCCTCGGTAGAGTCAGAAGCACCCCGAAAGTTGATCACTTGCTCCTGAGCAATACCGACAACAAAGAGAGCATCTTTTTCGGTCCCATCCAATGAACCTAGGTCTTGGGAAAAGGCAAAAATGGGTCTAGGCCGATCCGTCAGTACTCTGGGAGTGGTAAAGAATCAGCCGGATTAAGGCACACACCGAGAATTGCCAATGGCTCTGTAGTTGACATCCTTGGTGTTGCTGAGACGTCCATTGTCGATAAACTGGGCTCTTGTTGCATTGTCGGAGCTTCCAGTCTGACTAGTTAACTGTGTAGTTGTGTGTAGTGTCAACAACGGGTGGACAAGGGAAACTTAGAGACAAAGAGGGAGCCTTACCCCGACACTACTACCTGTACCAAAGAACCAAGTTCCCCATTGAGCCATATCCGATGCCTCTACAAATACAGCCTGCTGGGAAAGAGAGAATTGATGGTAGGCAACGCTTTTATTATCATTGTAGTCCCAGTCGATGGTTTGATTTGTGTTGGCACTTGCCCATTCTAATACCATCTGGTTCAGCTCCCACGAGACGATCTAACACAGACAATGAAAAGACAGTGACGGCTTACCTCCAGATATATCAGAATAGATTTGAGTATTGTGAGAGTTTCCGTCGATAGAGGCAACAGAAACATGCAGGTATGAAAACTGCATTGACTGACGAAGAAGGTCGTCAGGGTACACGGGTGACAGAAAAGTAGCCGTCAAAGACACCTTTCCATCAACAGCGAATTTGAATACGCTCTTTGTAGAGGTATAGTTAAAAGCCAATTGCGTCGCAGTTGCCGGTCCTTGGGCTCCTCCCATCCAGTTGTACGTGACTCCATCTACTCTAACGAGCCCTTGCCAGCCTGTAACCTCGTTTCTATACTCTATGTTAGTATAACTTCAACGAGGAGTGGCGCGTACCGGCAGACAACTTACGCCCAGAAACGAGGCCAAGATCCAGCCAAATAGCCACCGGAGTCTCCGTTGAGCCACGTGCTGAGATATGGAGATCTTACGGCAAGGGGAATGGCAGGGGGGTTAAGTGGTGAAAAGGGAGAATCAGCAGAAGCCCCAGTAGTTGATAAGCAAACGAGCAGGCCAACTGCCAGGTTCTTCCTAGGATGCATGACGACAAGTGTAGAGACCAGGGGGGCGGACGAGAGTCAAGCCAGTGGGTTATCTCAAGAGCAGAAGAATAATTTCAGAGAAGTTCAGAGATTGTGGTCAAATATGGGCAATGTGACTTCTCAGATCTGGCCAAGTCGTTTTAGGAAGGCGGAAGTTGACCAGGGACAGAGAACCGATACCCTGTGGAAAGAGGTCGGCGGCAAAAGGTACTTCTCTTGCTCGATTCGTACGAAACAGGGAAGGGCGTATTAAGCTCCTACGACGGTTGAGAGCAGAATAGGAAGGAGCAGCACATATGTCAACAAGTATAGCCAATGAGATAGGCCACATGCCCGCTCGATCAAACAGCAATACATCATGTGGTCTAGACTATGCTGTAATAGGCTGTCATCGTTCGGGAGATCAGCCTGAGGGGCACCTCGCGAAGCCAACTTATTAGTAAGTGTGCAATAAGTTGGCTGGCATTAGATGTGAACGTAGAATACCCGAGATCGAGGGGTAGAACATGCATCATTTTGGCGTTGGCAACCTTGTCACGCGCATTCAGTATATTCGATTGCATCTCCCATTCGTCGATGATGCGTGTGAGACGAGGGGAGAACGTAGGCGATGGGTTACGGTGCAGAGCCGATCCTCTAAGCGATGATACGATGATGAGGGGGAGGACTAGCGCAATGTAGCTAAACAGAAGCACAGCGGACATGCGTGTCAATGTGTGAGTCGGTCCTACATAAGGAGCATGTCCTGTTGCTGCATCTGCAAGACTACTTGTTGAAGGCACAAACTGGTCAGTATTTTCACTGCTTGTTTGTAGGCGGTGTATATGTAAAAAAAAACGGAAGGAGGGAAAGACGTCTAAATGGCAGATGACAGAAGTGTTGGCACGTCAAAAGGAAATAGCTCGTTCATCCAGGCACAGAGTATTGAACCAATGCCAGCCCATGTCCCTTGGCGATCCATCACAGGCAGAGTACGAGTACGAACAGGATCAGTCGTGCCCGGGGTTCGTTCCTTTGTAGTTGTACATGTGATAGTATCTTACTTGAAAAAAAAATTTGCAGTTGGTCTGGCGTTCCAATATGCTTCAGCAGGACCTAGGTCTCTAGCGATCGTCATTTTAGGAAATGCGGGTAGTTATGGAGCCATTTGGAGATGGGGAAGGTAAGAAAGCAAGGCAGCATTTTATGATGCTTCTCCTCCTTCTTCCCCTTGGAAATCAATATCACACGCCAAGGGCAAGCAGCAGATTACTGCAGAAACTCGTGCAGATCTAGAAGGTCGTTTCAGGCATAAGCATCACATGCGCCACAAACTAAAAGAGTATGGAGTACGGAATGCTTGGGTAATGAAATTGCGCCCCTCCTTTTCTGCATTGGCGCAGGGGATGTGTGGCCCGAAGGCGCCGAACCATAAGACGAACGACTAGCGAAGGAATAGCTAGGGTCACAGCCGGCCGTCATACTGCAGGACGCGCAATCTCAAGACATCGCACTAGGAGTACGTACGTAAGGAAGGCAACGTAAAATCTGCTCATAGCCTGGCAAAGATTAAAGTGTAGCTTCCACAGAGTCTGGCGAAGTTGATACATGATGATGTAACCTTGCTTGCGGGTAAAAAACGACTAATAACAAGATCATCGAGCGTACTCCGTAGTGGCCAAGAATACGGCTCGGGTCAACCCTATGCGTTTCAGCCTGTCATGACAAATGGCCACAAAGTGCATTTGCCTTGTTCCCGTTACTCCGTACTTACATCCGCTGAGCACCTGCCTTTTCCCCTTACCAGCAAGCTTCCTTATTGTGTCGCTATATTCAAGAGAATTACGGAGTAATGGAGACCGTATTAAAATATCCTGTTCCCTCACTCCATAAAACCTACTCCATTTTTTTTTCCTAGACAGCGTCAGAGACATATCCATCTTGCCCTGATTCACAGGTCAAGAAGCAAGTGCTCGAACTTAATGATAAACACTCCGCACAGACAGTATGTTAAACCCTAAAAGCCAAGCCAATGTTGGAATTTACGTCCATCACATCTAGTTTGATATTGTACCAAATGTTACTTTTGAGCTGCCAAGCGTAGCTGAAACTGTTTTTAGTCGAATAATATACATTTCTTCATCTATTAAAAGACGAGTATATTATTAACCTCCCCGAGGCCAAAATATGTGAAATCAATCACGAGAAATCCAGGGGGTGGAGATTAACAGCTCCTGTCTCTAACAGGAATCTTGTCCTCCAACTTCAACAAGCAGACTTTCCTAGCCTGTTCTCTGGTTCCAAGTCTTGATTCACTTTGAATAAAAGACCGAGCCCGTCGTGAATGCGTAAAAAAAAGAAAAAGAAAAAAAAGGGACGATCTTCATTGTAGACGTAGTTTTCCCCATATATAAAACACACAAAAAAACGCCTTCCAGAACGCCTTATGGATGATAGCTTATATTGCAATTATCAAGACGGTGTTGACTCACGCCGGGAGTAGTGCTTCCGGCTTCTCCTGGTCTTCGCGCATGACGTAGTTGACCATTCTCTCCGTGAGGGTGGCGCACCAGGGGTCGACGTATGTTGTCCATGCAACGGCGGCCGCATAGTTCATGGGAAGCCAAAACGGCAGCACCATTAAGAGGTGAGTGTATCCGGGAAACGGTGTGTAATGCTCAACGGTCTCGCCCTTCTCATCCTGCGTGTTGGGCAACGTCGTGAACCCGAATACCATCCAAGCCAGCATGCTGCGGAGGAGCGGGCCGTGTAGCAGATATACGGCAAAGGACTGCTTGCCCAACCACAAGAAAGCCCTGTTTGAAAGGACATCGCGGGTGGAGGGAGAGAAATGTAGTCCGATTGCGATGAGCTGGAGGCCGATGCCGGTACCAAAGCGAGGGAAATCCGGGTTGTATGGCAGAATAACCATGAAGATGTCGTATATGGACTTGGCCCAAGGCACCCACTCGGGATGGGCTTCAGGGTATGAGGCGACGAGCATGCCGAGTGTCAAGAAGAGAGGAGACAAGAATTTGCACAGCCGTGAGTGGTCAGCGAGATATTGGTTGCCGGCCGGGTGGTTCTGTAGCTCGGCGAGGAAGATTCCAAAGAAAAACTGCATTCCAAAGGTGGCTGCAAAAATTGTCAGCACAGGACCGCCCCGCGATTTGAGCAGCCTCCCATCGTTCTGCAACACTCACGATCATTGGCAAAGTAATAGTATAGCCACATGCCCATAGCTGCCATCATGCGATACCGCGGCCGGATGTAGCCTGTCGCCAGCATAAAGACATAGACCTCCATGCTCCCTTTCAGCAGGGGCAGCATTGTCCATTGATTCGCATCGTATTGGTTGCCTCCGTTTGTCCACGTGCCGACAATGTTGCTGACCAGGCTTCGGATAGCATGACCGAAACTCAATCCGGGAGACGGACCGGTCTCACGAATCCACCAGCTGTCGCAATGTTTGGCAACGTGGAAGACGCCCATCTCGCACGCAAACCATATTATTATAGTGGCGATGCCAGCGGGTAGAATAAGGCGTGGTACACGACGAAGGGCCGACTTGCCCATAGACTTGAAGGCTGCTTCCTGATTGCCCTGGCGGCAGAGCTTAATGGGTTTGAGGGCGCAGACGTAGCCGGTAACCATGGCGAAGATGGTGACGCCAATACGGCCCTGTGTGAAGACGCGAACGAAAGGCCATTGTATGAAGCGTGGGCGTTCGCCCTCGGCTCCAGTCGAGTCGAATGCTAGCAGGTCGAAGGCGCGGGTCAAGTGCGTCAACACGACTGTGGCAGAGGCGAGACCGCGTAGGCCCTGTGAAGAAGCTGGTCAGGAATTGCTCCACGAGCGCGACGATGACTGAGACTGGAGCAGTAGAGACCACATACATCAACCCACTTGACGTTTCCTTCCTTTCCTATAGCCATGTGCGCTGCCGGTGTTGTACCACTTCTCTGGAGAGACGCAGTGGCAAAGCCCGATCAGAGATGCGCAAGACAGGCTCGAGTAGGACAATGTGTCTCTCTTTGTCGGACGCAGCTTCGCACAATACGGCTGAATAGATTGTGCGTGTCCGACTGAGTAAGGGTAACCCTGCTGTTAGAAGCTCGATTGCGACAAAATGTGTCTCCCCTTCCCCTCGCACTGTGAACACACTACTTCCCCTCGTACAGGGTCTCGGTGTTCCTGCTGTCCTTGCTAGTCGTCAAGTCTGCAGTCAGGAGGCAAAAGACAGACAGAAAACACGAATACAAGCAGTTGTATGAAAGTACCAGAAGGCAACCGGGCAGAATATAAAGGAACAGGAAAGAACGAGTGACATCAAAGAAAGCTAAAGTAGAAGAGCAAACGAGAGACCGTTACTCCACTCGCAGATGCTGTTCTCGACGAGCACTATAAGGAAAGTGGACTTGTCGCTGGATATAAGTAACTGCTAAAAACGAAGGGTCGTATTAAGAAACGAGAAAGGGGTACGGGGTATGTAATCTGATGGGCCACTTCTACCCCCTGGCCAAAACAATTTCTGTGCTGCCCGGAACATTTTACTTATTACTTGAGGTATGACAGCATGAGGAAGAGAGGCATTTTAATGGGTCTAGGTTCTTGGCGTTTGCTCAGGAGACGCAATCAGGACGTGAACGAATAGAGGCCGTGGGCCTGTGGCCTACTCCGTACGAGTATTGAGCAGGATGTGGCGTTCTGTCTGTTAGCTTGATACGGGGAGAAATTTAGTAGCCATGCTCGGGGCAATCCGTTCCTTCACCAGCCGAAGCGTCCTAAAAAAAGTTGACAGCTGGTGACGACTCGTACAAATTCCGAGGTGCCATCTCAGGTCTAAGTTACGAATACTCGTACTCGTGGCGTGAGTATTTAAAGGTCCGCGTAATGTACTCGTGTACTGAAAGTATGGGGCAAAATGTCGGTAAATTGTTCGAAAATGCACATACATACAGGTACCGAACACTAGATCTCTAGCACATTATAAGATACCCAAATCGCCAGGAACCCCGAGAAGGAATTTACAATCATGGATTAGTCAGAAGCTACGATACGACTATGGCTACTTTGGCGGTCCCCTGGCCCATTATATGGGGAAATGCCACGCGTAAGATACATAGTACGCCTCTGCTCTCAATTAGCCCCGGAATTAACGCGCTACAAAAACCTGAAGCTTTTGCCAAGACACCTGCCAAGACACCTGCCAAGGAGCTTCATCCAGGGATTTTTGCCAAGAGCGCTTCGGACAGACCGGAGCTCGCTCCTCGCACATTTCTTGACCGACACCAGCGTTATCACCTGCAAAAGAATGGTACTGCAAACTACGTGTACTCATATTCCGTATGGACATGACGTATCTTACATACCCCGTACTCCGTACCCAATGCAGGATTTGCATGCAGAGCCGCTGATAGCGGGCGTGGGGGGGGGGGGGGGGGGGGGTACGGAGTACATACATACTATGTAGGAATCACCTTCGTTACCCACACAAAAGTGTGGCTTCTCGGGGGTGTGGTCGCGTGGTCACATTTCGGAACTTGCACTCGGGCTCGTGCCGCTCTTAGTCTGGCACCGAGGCATGTGAGCAGATACACGAGCGCATCAAGCAACGATGCAGGTTGCGTGCAAGGCTTCGCAGTCCTAACGAGCAACTGGCCAGCCATTGCTTCACCATGCTTTCTCGTGCTCAGCAGATGAAGCAGGAATATGCAAACCCATAGACCCAGCATCAAGCCCCTGTTTGCCCCTATAGAGTACACGTCTTGAAATACGTAAGATATCTTATATACTCCGTAGTCGCAGGATGTATGCTTTGCCAAGACGAGCCACCCTCCTGTAGCTTATTACTGAGGTCTTGGCTGCAGTGGACATGCAGGCCAAAGGCCCAATCACGATCATACCTAGCATGCGCTAACACTTACCGTGCAAGTGCTTACGTGTACTATTCAAAGGCCTCCTTCCGCCAAACCCGTCGTTCAGGAAGATGGATGTGGCGTTCATGGCCGATTTCGTTGTTATGGGTCCATTGCTTGGGGAAGGCTGTCCAGCCGCTCGGCTGCCGCGTGGGATTCGCTTGATATGCTGCGCCGTACCAGGTAAATTGTAGGTGGGGAGGAATGCTAGATTGAAGGGCTGAAGCGCCGGGCTCAATATTGAGGGTTGTCTCTGGTTGAAACATACACGTATCTTACTTGTACGGGGTATCCCGTACAGAACGGTATACCTTTCTATCTTGCAGGATCACATCATTTACGCCTTCTTGCCGAGAAGGATTTGCCGGCAGCGGTAATGAAGGAAAGGGAGCGATCTACATCTTCAGGCCCGAACAAGACATTAAATACCTGCGGAAGGCTTGATGTGGGGGTCAAGCCCCTTTTCATGAGCGTTAGACCAATAAAATTGCGCCGTCATTTTTGACGTTTCATCATTTGCCTTTCGGCTAGTGAAAATGCCGGAAACAATCTGTGCAAATCCAGATAGCAAGTAAACTTGGTTCGCGTGCACAGAGACTCAACTGTCTTACCCGCAGGGGTGAAGAGCTAAAAGACTGGTCGCCGTCGAAGTTAAATGCTGCTTCATGCAAAGCCCAGGTGATATTAGGGTGCAAGGAGGCTCTATTAGAGTTTTGTTTCTACGACGTACATAAGAAAAGCTGAGTGCATAGACAGAATCATACTGCTTGTAAGATATACGGAGTACTCCGGCGTAGCTTTCAAAATGCACCACGTACTGCCGCCATAAGAACAGACGGACGCCATGCTTGAGGATTCGGCCGGATGGCCTAGACGGTTCTGGATTGACAGGGGAGGCGGTCGCGATACCCAGTACGGAGTATGGCCGGAGGTTCAATACCATGCCCAAAAAAACTCCGTACTTTAAATCGATGCCCTACGGAGCGCTCGCGCTTGTATCTTACCACGGCACAGATCGTCGGACTCTTGTCATGGGCAGAGTCGACGTTGCAATTCCGAAGATCCCTGCGTGACTGAAAGTACAGGAGAATAAACAAGACGCCGGCCCCTTCTTTATCGGGTTCCAGAGGCCGTGCAATGCTGGACTACTTGTTGTTGGTGCAGAAACAAAAACAAAAAACACGTGACTCACACAAATTAGCACATGTCATCGAAAAAGGGCCTAATTGTGCTGGATGCACCCACAACCAGCCTCGCCGTTTCCTGTGTGCCACTGAAAAATAATAAGGCAGCCGATCGTTTCTCAGTTCCGCTTGTCTCGAGGTTTCCACCGCTTACTCCGTAGCCAGCCGCTTCAACTGAGGGTGTGGTATGGTAAGATACGTACCCAACCGAACGTCTGTACGGAGTATACGGAGTACGTCCTAGTACTCCGTAGACTCTTCAGTGACATCGCCTGTTCTATGGGACGGGGACAACAGTAAAACAGGGAAGATAAAAGCCCGCGCATTTTGGTGGTGCATTTACGCTTACGGCAGTGAGCGGTTCGTGTCTTGAAGTGTCCGTCTCACTTGCCGGTGGCGGCCGTTGTCTCAGTTTTAGTTGTTTACGGTGTGAGACCTAGAGCTCACAAACAGTGCATTATTACTCCGTAGAATGGATAGAAGATGAGTTAGGCGTGACGTAAGTTGTAGGGCTTTTAGTCGTATGACTTTGCGTTTAAAAAGACTGGCATCCTATTTTAACTCTAAAGTCCGGTGTCGTATTCCTATACGAGTTTTCCGCTCCTTGGCATTATTATAGCATAGACGTACGTCGTAAGGCGGCATGCAAGATCATGAACGAGTGTTTGGCTCACTTGGTACAGAGTACTCCGCAGAGCTCTCATTCTTTGTAGGCCTACGGGGGATTAGTTTTGGTAGCCAAAGGGTACATGGTAGAATGAATACGGTATGTCACTGCCCGTTTCCCCACCACCCGAAAGCTTTATACGAAGGGGGTTGGCGGGCTGAAAACAGATGCACACTTCGTATTTATCAGGACGTATTGATACTTTGTGAGGCCAAGTGACAGTTGATCGTCAACACCCCGCTCATCAGCAGGACAAGTCACAAAGCCGTCCGAAGAATTCGACGGTTGATCGGCGTGCAAAGTGCGCGTTACGGATTCACAAGGTAAGATATAAGCCCAAACATGGACCGTCTGCCAGTGGTTGTGGCCCAGCTTCCCTCAACCTGTCAGCAGCTTTCCATACGTTCGCCATGGTCGTGTTGTCCAACCCAACTCTCGTGATGGGCCTAAATACTCCATCATGGGACCCCCCTTACTAACGTTGTGGTTACGACGTCTGCTAACCCACCAACTACGGATATTTCCCCAATTGATTCTTGGCATTCTGTTGGGTTTCCTCCTGTTCACCACCGCCTCGCTTGGCAACGGAAAACCGGATCACGAGCCGTACACCGTGAAACGGGAAAGGTATGTGCGCACTGCGTGCCAGAGTGGTAGGCTACTCGGATAGGTCTTCAAGAATGAAGGTCGAGTGAGAGATCAACATGGTGCAACTAGCAGTCTATTGCAAAGAAGAAAGAAGCGCTGCTCGTATGGACAGTGGGGATACAATGCTTGCAACCGACTGACGAAATGTGTGTCGAATCGTATTTTCCCCAATCGACCCACAATCCATGTCGAGTCTTCTTCTGCCGAGGGCAGCTTAGTACGGAAGCTTACTATGTGATCTAACCCAAGGTTGGTAAACAGCTCGCAGGGACATGTTAATGCATACCAAGGGGCAACGAGACACGTACCGAGGCTGTGTAGCCTCTTGCCGAGACAGCAGCATCCAGCCAGGCGAAACATAGCGTAAGCGTTGAGAGACATTTCGAGCAGACTTGCTTAGTTGCATGTCCTAAGAAGAGAACAATCTGATCCGACGCTACGAAACGCCTTGAAAAAAGAACTGCAAACGAAACAGAGACAGAGTCCATGCCGACGTAGTGCTGCATCCAAGCTGATGCACAACAAAAACGTCACCACACTGGGATCCTTTCCACCCCGCATACCCTTCCTCCATCGCCTTCACGCCCATGACGCATCCTCCCGGCTGACGATCAGCTCGTCCACGTCTGCCAGCCGCTCGCGCAAGATCTCGGCCCCGTTGACCAGGTCGTTCTTATCTGCGCGCAACCCAGCAGCAGCCTCGTCTGCAACGATGCCTGCGGCCACGTGTCGCCGCACCAGCCGTGCCCGCACGACGGCGAGATCGGGCGTATCGACGAACCAGCGCTCGTCCATCTTCCGTGCAGCCGAGCGCCAGGGTTCGCGGTCCAGACACACGTAGTTGCCCTCGAACACGACGATGCGCTGGCGCGATCCGATGGCGATGGCATCAGCGACCGGGTCCTTGACCGCGTGGTCGAACGAGGGGGCCAGGATGAAGGGAGTGGGCGATGAGGGGGACGACGAGACCGACACCTCCGCTCGCAGACGCTGCACCAACACCAGAAAGGCCGCCCCATCAAAGGTGAACTCGGCACCACGCCGGGCGTGCGCTCGTTCGGGGTCCGGCATCGCTGACAGCTGCGCTCGCGTCAGATGGAAGCCGTCCATCGGAACGGCCATGGCCACCGGCTCGGCGTCCGGCGTCTCTGCTGCCTGGCGCCTGTTCACCCCGGCCACGACCATCCGTGCCAGCGTCGTCTTCCCAGAGCCCGGGATCCCGCCGATGGCGATCACTGCATATCGATCAACCCAACGTCAGCACCAACTTTTGCTTCGTTTCATGGCTCACTCGTCCTTTTGCCCGACCATCCGCCCAAATACGCAGACTCACACAGTCGCTGGCTCGGGGCTGTATCCAGATACTTTACCCATAGCTTCTCCACCAGCCGGTTGACTTGGGCCTCCATTGTTGCGGGATGCCGGCTGTACGGGACATTCGCACCTGATATGACGAGGTCGGAGAAGTACGATAATAGCAGTTCACGCACTGTGCGGAACACGGTAAAATACACGTGGTCTGCCGGCAGTTACTTTTGGCGGCAGTTCCTTTGTAATAATCTCTTTTATTTTTATAGATTCTGAATAATATATCCGAATATCCAAATCTTGCACCTTTGTTGAAAGATGACCCCCCTCTATGTCAAGTAGAACATATGATGATTCGCCGCCCAGAACGCTCCAGATTTAACAAATGCAACCACTGCTCTCACAGCAGTACGGCAGCCATGCAATGCGATGCCGTTGAAGATCCACAATGCGTTTTAGTGCCAGTTTCCGTCTTCGCCTAAAAGAGGCCGTCAATCTCGCCCGTCTCTGTGTCGACATCGACATTGAGGTAGCCCGGTGCTGTTGGCAGACCCGGGATGGTCTGGATGTCCGCAGCAAGTGCGTAGCTATGCGAGTTAGCAAGAGTGCGAGATACGACAGAAGAAATGAGAAGGAAAGATACTCACAGGTAACCTGCACCGGCAGCCATGCGGACATCCCGAATCGGGATGGTGAAGCCCGTAGGAGCGCCCTTCAGGTCGGGGTCGTGGGACAGCGAGTATTGCGTCTTGGCCACGCAGATAGGCAGGTTTCCAAAGCCCTGGCGCGTGTATGTGTCCACCTTCTTCTGCGCCAGCTCGCTGAACTCGACCGCTGCCGCGCCGTACATTTCCTTGGCGATCTTCTCGATCCGCTCCTGCACCGTGTCCTCGAGGCCGTACAGAAGTCGGAAGTTCTTGGGCAAGTCGCTCGCTGCAATCACACTACGAGCCAGATCGATCGCGCCCTTGCCACCCTCTGCCCAGTGGTTCGCCAAAATGGCATCTTCAGCGCCAGCAGCCATCGACTCTTCGCGGATGACAGCAATTTCGGCTTCGGTGTCGCTGGAGAACTTGTTAATGGCCACCAGCACAGGCACGCCGTAGCTCTTGGCGTTCTCAATGTGCTTGCGCAGATTGACACAGCCCTTGCGCAGAATCTCCACGTTCTCCTGACGGTAGACCGCATTCAAGGCCGCACCCGGCGAAATCGGTGGCCCGCCACCGTGGACTTTGAGTGCACGTACGGTAGCCACAATAACCACCACATCAGGAACAAGTCCCGATGTCCGGCACTTGATGTTGAAGAAACGCTCGCCACCCATCGTGAAGTCGAAACCGGCCTCCGTCACCACAAAACCCGCCTTGGTCGAAGCGTCCTCGTCAGGCTCTGTGCCGGCCAGCTTGAGTGCCAGCTTGTCGGCCAGAATGGAGCTGTTGCCGATGCTGATGTTGGCAAACGGCCCAGCATGCACGAAGACCGGCGTGCCCTCGAGCGACTGCATCAGATTCGGCTTGATGGCATCCTTCATCAGAGCCGTCAGGGCACCACCCGCGCCAATGTCGTCGCAAGTGACGGGGTCGCCGGCCCGCGACGTAGCCACAACCATGCGACCCAGCCGTTCGCGCATGTCAGCTAGGCTTGTGCTCAAAGCAAGAATCGCCATGCATTCGCTGGCAACCGAGATATCGAACCCCGTCTCCCGGGTCTGGCCCTTCTCCGTCGGGGCCGTGCCGACTGTAACACCGCGCAAGTGACGGTCGTTCACGTCCAGGACGCGTTTCCACGTAATCGTCTCCGGGTCGATGTCCAGGCGGGCAAACCGGCGAATTTCCTCCGTCGTCAGAGTGTCCGGGTCCGTCTTGTCGATGCCGAGCTTCTTCAGCCGCCGGAACATAATCGGGGCAAACGCCCGCTTGCCGTTCTTTGCCGGCACGAGGCGTTTGTACAACGGTCCATCCTTCTGTGTATTCTCATGGAAGATGCGGGTCTCAATGGCAGCAGCCAGGAGGTTGTTCGCAGCCGTGATCGCATGAATGTCGCCGGTCAGGTGCATGTTGAACTCGTCCATTGGGATGACCTGGCTGTAGCCACCACCAGCGGCACCGCCCTTGATTCCAAAGGTAGGACCTTGGCTCGGCTGGCGAACATTGGCAAACGTGACGCGACCCAGATGGGCGCCCAGTGCTTGAGCAAGACCCATGGTCGTCGTCGACTTGCCCTCACCAAGCGGCGTCGGCGTAATGCCAGTGACCACAACGTAGCGGCCGTCACGACGGTGTCCAAGACGCTTCAGGAGACTGAGGTCGACCTTGGCTTTGTAGGCACCATACGGCTCGAGCTCGCCCTCAGTGATGCCAATTTCGGCAGCCACCCGCGTGATCTGTTTCGGGTGTTGAGCCCGGGACACAGCAATGTCCGAAGGAACAGGATCCTGGAGCTTCAAAGGCAGCGGCACAATGTGCCGGTCCTTCTGGCTCTTGAAATAGTTATCCGCCGCATCGAATACGTTCTGCATGAGCATGGCCACAGTCATGGGGCCGACACCACCTGGGACAGGTGTGATGTATGACGCTACCTGGACCGCCGACTCGTAATCAACGTCGCCAACCATGCGCTGACCGGATTTCTTGGTTGCGTCGGGAATGAAGTTCGTTCCCACGTCAATTACGACAGCACCAGGCTTCAGCCAGGAACCCTGGATCAGTTGCGGCTGGCCGATGGCTGCAACAACTACATCTGCCAGCTTCAAGTGGGAAGCAAGATCGGCCGTCTGCGAATGGCACACGGTCACGGTAGCATCCGCATGCCGAAGCAAGTAGGCTACCGGGTTGCCGACAATATCGCTGCGGCCAACAACGACGGCATGCTTGCCTCTCAAGCTGATGCCAGTTTCCTTGAGAAGGCGCATCACGCCTTTTGGCGTGCAGGGGGTAAAGAGAGGGCGGCCACCGCGTTTGGAAAGCTCGCCAATGTTGTTGGTGCCAAAACCATCGACGTCCTTCTCCAAGGCGACAGCCGACGTGACAGCATACTCCGACACATGCTTTGGCACAGGAAGCTGAACCAAGATGCCGTGGACGCTGGGGTCTCTGTTGAGCCGGAGAATCTCCTCAAGAATCTCAGACTCCGTCGTAGACTCTGGGAGGTGGATAAGGTCGCATTTAATACCAGCCTACCAAAAAAAAGTTAGTCTGTCGATTCCAAGTGGTCAATGGGAAGCATAGCATCAATACCTCTTCGGCGGCCTTCAACTTCATGCGAACATAGGTTGCTACGGGTCTCGTTAGACGGAACTTGTCCCGTCGTGCAGGCGCTGAAAGCAAAAAAGGGTCAACATACTTGAGTCAGACCGATCGGCCACTGCAGTGGTTGCAGTCATGTCAGCAAAAGGATGAGTCAAGACGCAGAGGCAGGGACATGAATTGCGGCTACTAGGAGAAGGAATCCGTACCTTGGATGATCTTGAGGCTGGGCTGGAAGAAAGGATTGGCCTTCTGCTTCACAGCAATCTCGGTACGAAGCGCCTCCCGAATGCTCTTCGCGATCGCAGTCCCGTCAAGCTTTACTGCCGCCATCGTGGAAGGAGAAGTAGAGAACCGTCGAGAATCAGAAGCAGGTGGACGGGAAATTGAGCATGCAGCAGACGTGGCGCGCAATACACTGCTGTAGGTGGGAAGGGCAGTTGTGGTACAGCTTCGTCCAGAAGAGTAAGAATTTGCCAGAAAGGGGATTTGGTCCGACACCGTTGTTGCCCTTAAGTGATGGGAGCTGGTGTTATCAAGACCGACGTAATACCTACTGGTCGTAGTGGGGTAGGCTTCGGCCAGGCAATATGTCGTGCAGTGAGGAAGGATGCTTCGTGGGTTTGGCAGTGGATGTTTGCGATAGCGCTTTAAATCGGACCTGGATATGGGCGCTACTGAGCAACCAACACTCCAACGCAGAGATATCTCCGAGGTCGACGCTGTCAGGTTTCGCTTATTTGCATGACCGCCAGCCAATAGTGCCCTGTGATGCTGCAGCAGCGGTGCCATTGCTCGCGCTTGGCCGTAGCTTGTCTGGAGTAGATCGGAGGGGTAATGAAACGAGGCAATTGGTAAGAATCTTCTTTAGGAATTAATGCCTAAACAGGCAATCCTGAAAAAAAAAATTGTTTTTAGGAGCAATGCCCCAGACCCGCCATTGACTCGAAAAAGTGCTAGACTGGCGTTTAGCAGAAGGCCATTTAGAGACGAACGTATGGTTCCTTCCGTTTGCGGAGCCTAGTTGCTAAATGCAAGAACAATTAAAGTTGTAAGAAACTCAAAGCCTTTTAACTCCAACAGGATTGTCAAGGTGAGATCAAGACACACAGCACAGAGGGACGATGTACACGAAAAGAATAAGAGGAAATAAACGCTATACTCAACTAAAGTAACACCATGACGAGCCGGTACTTTATTTGTAAGAATAGCGCCAAATGCGCTCTAGAAACAGATGGAGGCAACGGAGCAGGAAGGTAACATCTTATTGCCACACATGGCTTGCGATCGGTAATATCAAGGCTGCTTCTACTAAAACGATGGGATGTCTAGACTGAAATTCAAACATATGTGTCATTAATTGGTGAGGCAACGAAACATCTTGCAGCAAGGTACGGAGTGTACATACATAAGTGATTTGACGTTCGAGTCATGATAAGATAATACGCAACTCCACAAACAGTCACATGATCCTGAAATTTCTTTGCACTTTACACGTGACTGGATGATCACGCCCTGGATGACTGTCCCTTTGCCCCGCCATTCTACCTCTCGCGCACAAGACTCCACAAGCAGTTCGATTCGCCCTGAAAAAAAAGACGTAAAAAGTAAAACATCGCCAACGACGCCACAGACGACGACGAATCTGGTCCGACCCAAGACACCACCACGACCCGTTAGTTTCACGATACCTTCAACATGCGGCCCATTTTGCTATCTGGGCACGAGCGTGCGCTCACCCAGGTGAAGTATGTTATTTGATTCGTGAACGACACGGCCGAATTCGGCTAATGCTTCCTGCTTCTAGATACAACCTCGACGGCGACTTGATATTCTCAGTTTCAAAGGACCACAACATCTGCGTTTGGTATTCCCACAACGGCGAGCGGCTGGGAACCTACCACGGTCACCAGGGTGCCATCTGGACCATCGATTCCGACCCCACTTCTACTCTTCTGGCCAGCGGCTCGGCCGACAACACGATTCGGCTGTGGGATATCAAGACGGGGAAATGCCTCAAGACGTGGGAGTTCCCCACTGCGGTCAAGCGCGTCGAGTTCAACGAGGACGGAACCAAGTTGTTGGGCGTGACCGAGAAGCGGATGGGCTACCTTGGCACGATCGTTGTGCTGGACATCAAGGTCGATGTAGAGGCTGAGCAGAGCGAAGAGAAGTCCATGACAATTGTCTGCGACGAGAGCAAGGCTACTGTGGCTGGATGGAGCTACCTGTCCAAGTACATTATTGCTGGGCACGAGGATGGTTCTGTCTCGCAGTATGACGGCAAGGTGCGTTTTTTGTGTCCCCTGTTTGATGACTCCATGTTGACTAGTTCTAATCACATCATAGACTGGCGACCTCATCTACAACGTTGCCGTTCACGACCTCAACATGCAAGTGACGGACCTGCAATGGGGACAGGATCGGACCTACTTCATCACCGCGTCCAAGGACAAGACCGCCAAGCTTCTTGCTGCCCGCGACCTAACTGTCCTCAAGACCTATGTTGCCGACACACCCCTCAACAGTGCCTGCATAACGGCCAAGAAGGACTTTGTCGTTCTTGGCGGTGGTCAGGCTGCTATGGAGGTGACACAGACTGCCGCTCGCCAAGGAAAGTTCGAGGCACGCTTTTACCACAAGATTTTCGAGGACGAGATCGGTCGTGTCCGTGGCCACTTCGGCCCCTTGGTAAGTTTCAAATTCAAGAAACGAATATCTATGTTGTTTTGTGAAGCATATTCTGACAGCATGCAGAACACCGTTGCGGCAGATCCGACCGGAAAGGGCTACGCAAGCGGTGGAGAGGACGGCTACGTCCGTGTCCACCACTTCGACAAGGGCTACTTTGATTTTGTGTACGAGGTGGAGAGGGAGCGCGCGAACCGGCTGGCCCTGCAACAATAGGCGTCGCTCGGGCAGAGAGTGGTATTCTATGCGAAGGAGTGTTTGCAGGAGCTTCCTGGGTCTTGCTTATACATTCGCGGCGTTTTTGGGATTTTGGTCAGGGGCAAAATTCATCGAGTATCTTTATTTGTCACTGTGTGCGTATATGAACGGGATACGGGAGATGAAATGGTAGCATAGTACACAATATACACTAGAAATGCCATCCAGCCAACACCAGTCCTTATTCAGACCCGCTCGCTGACCCAGATGGCACCACGGCAGCCGGCTCGAATGATGCCCGTCAGCAGCCAATGCGGCTCGGCCTTCTTGGCGTCGTTTTCCACGGCGTGGTCGAGGTGCTCCAGCTCCTCGTCGCGAATGCGTCGCAGCGTCTCAATGAGGTCCGTCAGTTCGGGTCCTACATCGTACCCCTCAGCCGTCCACTCAGAAGTCATCTCGAGCAATTCACGGATCTGCCCATTGTAGTGTGTGCCAATCTCCGTCTCCACGGCCTCTGTACAGGCCATGGCGGCTTCGCGACCTAGGAATGCTGTAGACCAGCCCAGTCCGGTTGCTGCGGCGTACCAGAAAGGGTACAGCGCCGTCGGTCGGACACGGTGCTTTGTGATGAGCTTGTTGAACGTGTCTAGATGCCCCTTCTCTTGGTTATACATGTGCTTCATGAGGGGCCGCAAGTGTGGGTGCGTGCGGGTCAGCAGCGGCATCTGAGCTGCGTAGATGAGCGTTGCAGCCAACTCGCCGGTCTGGTTGACTCTGAGCTGGACAAACAGTGCACATCAGTTTGTGCATGCCAATTGTGGATGTAGCCGTTCCTCAAGAGCAGTGTTATACGTACCGCAGACGAGAGGAAGTCTTTCTGCTTTTGGGTCAGCGGCTTTCGCCTCGGCTTGCTGCTATCCCCATTCGATGAAATCGAGACGGGTGGAGGTACTGGGGGCATCGCAGCGGATTTATTGCCAGCCTCGGTGCCAGAAGCTACCGATGCGAAACGGCGAGCTGATACAGTGGACAACCCGCATCGCGGGCAGGATCGAGATTGAAAGGAAGTAAATGGTGCACTAGGCGTGTACAGATTCATCCGATTGCCCAATTGACGGGTAGCCTGGAGCGTCGTTCGTGACATTGCGTACAGTCTAATATTTATACCCCTCTAAAGATATGAGAGGAAGCTACCAGCACAGTGACAGGGCTAGAGAAGCTCGTGCTGGAATCGTTTCATGGAGAAGCCTCGAATAGCTTCAGTGGCTTAGCCCCACTATGCGCCACATGATGACTACTTGTATCCGCATCGGAGTTTTAATTAACCGAAAGCGGCGCTTACCCAAAAGCGCTAAGGAGTAGTCGTATGGAGGAAGTAGGGGTACGGAGTAGAAACGCGAATACCAATGCCTCTCAGCTTCGCAGAGAATGATATATCAGCAAAGAAATTCGAACAATCTGGCAACGACAAGCAGCTGCTAGAACTCGACTAGTTACGCATTTGGTATTCAGATGCGACAACTCTTTCCAGAATAGTATTTACATAATTGCTATTGGAACAGCGTTAGACGAAGTGACAGATCAATTCATCTCTTGAGGCTCTGCATTCGAATTGTGACTTTCTGCAGACGCGCCTCCGTTGCAGCCTTCTCCACGGACGGGGAGCCACATCACCGTTTCAACGCCATACCACCATTCCATCTAGCCGAAGAGTTGAGACAAAATGTCTGACGTTGATGACGAGCTGCTCGCCCTGGCTGGTGGCGATGTTTCGTCGGACGAAGAGGAACAGCACCAGAGGCGGCACTCAGGCGACGACGACGACGATGACGTTCAAATGAACATCAGCCGCAGCGGCTCGGAATCGCGGAATGCCACGCCCGAAACGAGAAAGAATGATACGCTTGTTTCCAGAGGCGCAGCCGCTAAGAAGACGCCTGCGAAGAAGGTTAAGCGGCGTGCAAATGAGGATGATGAGTCGGAGGAGGAAGGAGAAGCGTAAGTGGTTCTAAGGACATGGAGTGCCTCTTAACAAATGTTTCGTGGTGCCTCTTTCCTCCGTATGGATGTTGTTTCGATGCTCGCGCCACGCCTCGAAAGTCAATGACCCTGGGCTCACATTTCCTTCACAGTTCCTCAGCACCTGCTTCTCCGGCTTCACTTCAGTCAGCCCCCATGGATGAGTCCGATTCCGACTCTGATGCTGGTGCGGCCCCTAGAAAGGGCCGAGGCGCTGCCAGCGGCGACAACGATGACGACGACGACGATGAACACAAGTATCCCGTCGACGGACTGTTTATGTCTCTGGATGAGAAGGAAGAAATCATGAACATGCGCGAGGTGGAACGGGAGCAGATTCTGGCTGAAAGGGCTCAAGAAAAGGACCGCATCCACCAGAACAAGCTTCTCAGGCAGCTCGTTAGTAACGATGAACAACGGAAGAAGCGTTCGGCGAGCGCAGCAGACTTGGATGAAGGCCAACGAAAGACATCGCGGGTACGCACCAAAGTGGGCGGCACCAAGGTGGGGGAGACGAACTCGGCAATGGACACGCTGAAGAACCGGCGGGCTGAAAAGAGTGAACGAAACCGTCGACGGGAGGAGGATCGCGAGCGCCGGAAGGATCGGTCATCCCCGATAGGTGGCCACGACCATGAGGACGGTGACGACGACAGCGAGGTGGAGTGGGCAAAGATAACACGCAAATCTCGCTCGCCCGAAGCCAAAGCGATCCAGACGGTGGAATTGCGGGACATCGAACGGGTGCGGCTCAGTAGAACCCGGTTCAGCCAAGTCTGCTTTTATCCCGGTTTCAACACTGCGATTTCGGGGACGTTTGTTCGAATCTCCATCGGCCCAGACCCGGAGACTCGCGAACCGGTGTATCGGATGGCTTTAGTCAAGGGGTTTACCAAGGGCAAGCCTTATGCGATCACAGGAGTCCAGGGCCAACTGCTTGTCACGGATCAGTACGTGCAGGCAGCGCACGGAAAGGCACAGAGGGAATGGCCTTTCCTTGCGTGTTCAGACGGTCCATTTACCGAGGTGAGGATTAGAACGAGTTCCTGTTGCTTTATTGTCTGTTATCGAGCTAACATAGTTGTCAGTCTGAATGGACCCGCTACCAGAAGATATGCCACGTTGATAACGTGTCAATACCTAAGAAGGGGATCCTTCTCAACAAGGCAGATGACATCAACAAGCTGATCAATCGAAGCTGGACCGAGGACGAGCTGACCGAGAAGGTGCAACGGCAGCAGGCGCTCAAGAACCGGTTCAACGGGGTCGAGCGAATGAAGCTGGAGTATGGGATCAAGGATGCCAAGGCGCATGGCAACTTTGTGCGCGCAGAGCAGCTGCAGGAGGAACTGCAGCACCTGGAGACACCGCGGCTGGCGTTTAAGACATCGCTGACGCAAGTTGGCCAGGCAAGCAACAGCAGCGATCAGGGCAGCGGGGGTCTGTCGCAGCAGGAGCGGCTGGCACAGCTAAATGCTGAGAACCGACGACGCAACGCCGAAGCGGTGCGCAAGGCACAGCTGAAGGAGCGGGCGAAGGTGCGGGCGATCAATCGCAAAATCGAGAGAGGCGAGGAAGTGGAGGAGGACCATTCACGACGAGTGCGGACGCGAGCCAAGTTCGTGCATGACGTGAATGACCAGGGACCCGAAAAGAAGCCGGCCAGCCAGCCAGCCAGTCAGGCTGGCAGTGGTGCTACGACACCGGCCAACGGGACACCTCAGCTGGGGGCACAGAATAACGGCGGCGGTCTGCTGCACCTGGCGAAGCTGCAGCAGAGGCCGACGACGAAAAGCGGCCTGCCAACGATTCACCGTCCCATTGTCGATGACGACATCATTGCGTCCCTGGACCTGGATATCGACGAAAACATTATGGATGACTAAGGGTTTGCGGCAGAGGGGATCGTTTCAGCATATATATATTTTTCGTTTATAATTCTTGTATGATTATCATTAGCGCAGAGGGTAGAAAACAAGCTGGGCAAGGAAGTGGAAGGAAGCAGGAAAGACAAAACGAGAGGGAAGGGCCTGTGAAGCTGAAAGTTGTCAGACAGAAAGCGTACATCATTCGGAGAAGCAGAAATCCATGAGAAAATGCAGAGATCGAAATCGCAACAAATGGACACACACGCGTCTTCAGCTGCCCTGCTCCAGCTCGCGCACTCGGGCGACAAGATCGTCCTTCTCCTGCTCCAGCTTCTCGACCTGCGCCTCCAGCTCTTCCATCTGCTCAGAAGCGCCAACGCTCAGCTCCTCGACAATCTTGACCATACGCCAGAGTCGCAGGACGATGACGAGCGACGCGATCTCCTCGATGACACCGTGTGCCAGCACGTCCACGACGAAGCTGATCAGGATAACAAAGGCATCGAAGCAGTGGAACCACGCGGAGAAGAAGCTGTGGGTGGGATGTTAGTGATGGAGGGAATGGGAAGGGGAAGAAAGAAAGAAAGAAAGAAAGAAAGGCTGACCTCCATCCAAAAGCCCAGACGCTGGCGATAAGCTCGATCAGAAAGAGACAGCTAAAGACCAGGCCGCAGATCTTGATGACGTTCTCGACCGGCTCGACCCACGGCAGGTCCTCGGTGCCGGTGTCGCAGGTGATGAGCGACAGCAGGATCTCGGTCAGGATGGCCAGGACATCGAGGCTCACGAGCGCCAGGATCAGGTAGTGCTTCTCCTTGGACTCGAGGTAGTGCTGGGCCTGACGACGCCAGCGCGTCCAGCGGGCTGCTGCCGGCGTCGTTGCGGCTGTCGTCGGCGGCCCTCCGTCCGGGAGGAGGACGACGTACTCGCTGTCAGCCATCGATCTGTTGGTCGTTCTTCTCTTGCTACCAGGACGGGGCGTCCCGAGATTGCCAAGACCGGCTAGCCTTGTGATGCCACAGCGAGGCGAAAGGATGATCCGACGGGGCAGATCGCCAAGAGATCCTTTCACGATCAGAGTTGCAATTGGTACAATCAATTAAAGAGACAGGTTCAGATCGCTCTCTGTGCACCGGCGCAACAATATCCCAGTTGCTATCTCTGGCATGTCTTTTTAGTAAGGTCAACGGTCAGCCGCATTGGTCATCGGCCAATTAGTCAGCAGTCCAAGTGAACGAGATCCTGATAAATGTCTATGTAAGGAAAAGAAGGGAGAAGTAGGGTGAATATATAGCAGAATGAAGACGAGCAGACGGGTTACGGTGGTCGGGAATACCAAACTCTTCTGTTTTTCAACATCACAATGGGACACAATGTTCTGATCACCGGCGGCTCTGGATATCTGGGCGGCAGCCTGTTATATTATCTGGCCAAACACAGAGACCAGCTCCCGGAAAACACAAAGCTTTATGCTCTCGTGCGCAAGCCCGAACAGGAAGAAGCCGTTCGGGCGTACGGTGCAGAGGGCCTCACTTTCGACGCCTACGACCCGGCTGCCGTGCTCACTGCCGTCGTTGGCCACGACATATCGGTCGTGTTCTGGCTGTCGGATGTCATGCACCCCCAGGCGCAGCTCTACTTTATCAATGCACTGGCAGAGGTCCGGCGAAAGACGGGCCAGGATGTTCACCTCTTGCACGTATGGTGATGCTGCTGATCAGACACTTCTGATAGGCTCTTGTTTCCTGACAGCGTATTCTGCAGACAAGCGGTGCAAAGATATTCTCTGACATGGCGGGCGCTCCATCAGACCGGACATTCTCAGACAGTGACCTGAGCATTTATGCTCTTCAGAAAACCCAGATACCTAGCCAGGATCTTATGCGAATGGTGAGAAAGCGTCCCAAGCTCTCAGGGTTGCTAGTGTCTGGAGGAGATGCTAAAGCTATAGGCCGTCGAAACGAACAACACGATCGTGGAAGAAGGCGAGGCCAAGGGCATCCGCACATACATCTTTGTTCTGTGTATCGTCTGTATGTGCTATGCAAAATTTGCCGACGGTCGTCAGTAAAAACCGCGAGTAAGATCTGACCAGAGGCGATTATAGATGGCAAAGGACTAGGCTTCGGCAACAAGATCTCTATCCAGACGGTAGAGATTGTCAAGGCCGCCCAGGGAACCCGACAGATGTATCAAGTCGACACTGACAAGACGGTGAGGACAACCGAGTTGGATCTTCCCAAGAGCAGTTTTTCTCTTACATCTCTCTCTTCAGATCTGGCCTGTCTGCCACATACTCGACACGACCACTCTCTACTTCCACCTCCTGCGGGCGATCCTGGCCGAAGAGAATCCAGACTACGGCAAGAACGGATACTACCTGGCGTCTCCTGGCAGCGTCGCCTGGCAGGACATATACGTCGCCATGGCGGCAGCGCTGGCCCGCTGGGGCATCGTCGATGATGCCAGCGTAAAGACGGCAGACGAGACGGCGCTGGCCAACGTGGGTGCCGCGCTTGGCCAGCCGGCAGAGCTGGTCCGCCTGATGCTGGGCGGCATGTAAGTCAGAGTACACCCTCAATCCTTGTTCGGCAGCTTTCTGATCATCTGCATGTAGATGCATGTTCGAACCAGAGCACGGCAAGTCGGTCGGCTGGACGCCTCATTATCCACCGACACACATTCTCGATGCAGCCGACGATGAAGTTGCCTTGATTCTCGACGTTCTGGCCGATAGGACAAAGCTCTGAGCCTTGCTCTTTACAGTGTCGTCTACCCACACTCATAGGACCTAAAAGACAGCCAATCACATTCTGTATCGTTTTGGGAGGCTCATCATGTGTTGCTTGTGTTTTTTGTATTCCTGTGCCACGCTCTTGTCAGTGCCATCGACGAATTAGCCAAGCGATATTGTTGAATGCAGACCCTCCACACCCATAACCGCGTCGCCTATGTACCTATGCTAAGTTCCTTCGCCTTTGTACATGCTCCCAGAACAGACCGGGAAAAATGACTCGCCCTCTACAGTAAACACCTAAGCACAGTTTAGTTATACCCGCTTCTAACGCATTGGCCTCCTCTTGCTGTCATTTCAAAACATTAATGCCCAAATTATCAATCTGCCCGAAAACTGGTATGGCTGTATGCCGAAGAAAAAAATCCTGCTAAATGTGCCACCAGGTCCAATGCGAGCAGCCGCAGCAGCTGTGAAGGTGGAATGGGGAGAAGGGTCGAGGAAAGGGAGGGGGGGGAGGGACAAGAGAGCAGCGTCAGGCCAGCTAGCCCTGGCGAGGGCGCTTGCTAGGCCCGGCCCGGCCAAAGACATCCTTGCCGTAGCCCAAGCTGGCCAGGTCAAAGATCTCTTCGACGTTGAGCTTCCGCTTCTGGCTGGTGCCGGCGGCGTTGCCACGACCGATGCGGGCAGAGTTTATGGTTCGCGAGCCAAAGCGTGCAGGGCCGGAGTGCCGTACGCGGAAGGCCGGCTTCGAGCCGTGTGGAGAGGAGGAAGAGGCGGAAGAGGTGGGCGAAGCGGCCGCGGAAGGGGTGTGTTGTTGCTGATCGGCGCCAGGCTCGCTGGCACTGGCAGGGCCGCCGGCAGAAAACTTGTCGGACAGGTCGAGGTTGGCCAGCTGCAGGTACGACTCGGGCGGGTAGGCCATGGGCGCGCGAAAGGTAAAGGCACCCTGCATAGGCACCGACACTTCGACGGGTTCGAGGTAGTCGCAGTCGCTGTTCTCGGCCACCGATGGCAACCGTGCTCGTGTCGATGACGTCTTTCCGGGGTTGGCCGAGACCACAGGTGCTTTCACGGCCGCACTACTGCTGCTGGCGGCGTGACTTGTGGCTGCGGCTGCTGAATTGCTGCCGTTTGTCGTCGACATCGCTGCCGTTCGCAGAGTCGATGGTGAGGGCGACCCGGTGTCCGACCGCATGGCGGTGTCGTGGTTGCCGGTACTGCTAGGCCCGCTGCGGCTGTCGCGGCTGTCTCGTCGCTGGGGTTCTGGCGTCGATGTCGCATCCGTCTTGTCGACCTCGTCTTCGCTCTCGATCGTCGGCACGATCGAGTCTCGGCCGTCCAGCCGCTCGGCGGCCCATCGTCGCACTACGCGGACATCGCACCCGCCCTTGTCGAGCAGGGCCAGAAGGTCCTCCAGGCAGTCTTGGTAGCCGTCGACCCGTGCCTTGGCCTGGGCGGTTGTGGACGTCTTGTAGAGCTTGGTCACCGACAATGCGGCCGCCTTGAAGACACTCAGCAGCTCTTCGGGGTATTCGACAGGACCGTTGTGGCTCATGGCGTCGGTTGGGCGGCTGCGTTTCGGATCGGAGGTTTAAAAGGGCTCGTTGTGGTGTGTCGTGTTGAGCCGATCGCTTCCAGCCGTCAGGAGGGCAGGCTTGTTGTTCTGAGGGAAAAGTCAATTTTGCCTCCCCCTCGCCGATATTATTGGGAGACATAATATAATCAACTGTAGGGCGGAAAGGTCGAAAAGAGGAGCCCTGGAGACGCCAGCCTGCTTCCTATTGGCCTGTTCAGGCGGTCGTGGGGAAGCCTGACAACAACATGGCAGAATCATGGTCACGTGTAGCTATGTACTCCACCTCCCTTATTTCTCGCTGATTCTAATTCCGGGAATGCCTATGGGCTCATATGTAAGATACGGCGTACTTACGACAATGACGACAAGTACTCGTATACTCAGGTCATCATTTCCATGTCCTGACAGCATAGCATCGCAGATTCTTCACAGCCATTAAACGGTGCATTAGGCCTGTGCGATGTGCTGTTCCGAGTACACGTAAGAAGGCTGATCGTCAGACATTTGCATCTTTCTTTCCAATGCATTGGCGCGTAATGGCCGTAGCCTCTTTCCCTCGGGAGCCAGCCATGCCACGTGAGGCCAAGCGATTGAATGGATGCCTGTTTTTATGCGGGGCTCCTGCGCCGAGCTCACTACCGTACTCCGTATCTTACAGTTCCTTCCCACTCTGCTGCGCCTTCTGGTTCCAGTCATCCTTGCCGTATTCTGAACTAGCCATCCATCTCTCCTCTTTTCTGCTTTTAACCCCCCCTTCGTCATCTTGCCTCACGACCATCCCACGACCCTCCCACGAGTTCGATTTCTAGGCTTTACACCAGCCGTGATTTGCCGAACCTCCCGTCGCACTCCTCGGCCTGCCAAAAAAAACAGACCACTGCGAGAAGCTAGCCTGCTCGGAAGTCTTCTCCCAGGCACGAATAGGCTTGAGAACGTCATCTTCTCTTCTGTTCCTCGCCTCACCGCTGTAGCTCTGTCGCGCTGCCACGATGTTTCGCGCCGCAGCTCCCGGGCCTTTTGACGAGGCTGTCGGTATGTCTCCGGCACTGCACAAGATGCGACGCAGATGCTCGCCTCCCGTATTTCGCCCTCTCCCCAGCTGCTGCTAACATGCCCTCCCTTTGCCAGCCAAGGCGACTGACGAGAACTCGACATCCGAGGACTGGGCCGCGATCATCGAGGTCTGCGACCGGGTGACAGCCGATGCCACCAACGGCCCCAAGGAGGCGGTGCAGAGCCTGATTAAGCGGCTCGCCCATCGCAATGCCAACGTGCAGCTCTACACGCTGGAGCTGGCCAACGCGCTGAGTCAAAACTGCGGCACGCCTCTGCATCGCGAGTTAGCATCGCGCGCCTTCACCGACGCCCTCCTCAAGCTGGCCAACGACCGCAACACGCACAACCTGGTGCGGCTCAAGATCCTCGAGCGCATGAAGGAGTGGACGGAGATGTTCCGCAGCAACACCGACCTGGGCATTATGCAGGACGCCTATGTGCGACTCCAGCAGGCACAGCCGCAGCTGCAGCCGCCGCCGTCGGCCCCGCAGAAGAATAGTCTCACCGACCTCGACCGACAACGGGAGGAGGAGGATCTGCAGCGGGCGCTGAAGCTGTCGCTCGAAGACGACGAGTCCAAAAAAGTCGTGGGCGCGTCAGGCGGCGCATCGGCTGCTGCGGCTGGCAGATCGGCTGCAGGCGCGAGCAGCAGCGGTCCCGCTGGCCCTGCCGAGATGCCCGGAGCGTCGGACTCTGGCGCGCCTCCTCAGGGCTCGACAGCGGCGACGGTGTCCCGCGTCCGGGCGCTCTTCGATTTTGCCGCGTCCGAGCCCGACGAGCTCGACTTCAAGAAGGGCGACGTGATCGCCGTGCTCGAGTCGGTTTACCGTGACTGGTGGCGTGGTTCGCTCAAGGGTCGTACGGGCATCTTCCCGCTCAACTACGTGGAGATCCTGGCTGACCCGTCGCCCGATGAGCTGCAGCGTGAGGCGCAGATGGAGGCCGAGGTCTTTGCTGAGATCAAGAACGTGGAGAAGCTGCTGACCCTCCTGAGCGCTTCCAACGTGGGATCCCGGGAGGAGGACAGTGACGAGATTTCGGTTGGTTGTGCCCAGACCCTCTCTTTCCTTTGGTCGCCCTGCTAACGGGACAGAAACTGTACCATCAGACGCTGGCCATCCGGCCGAAGCTGATCAAGCTGATCGAGAAGTACTCGCAGAAAAAGGGTGAGCGTGTTTTGTCACTTCACTGCCCCTATCAGAGCCGGTCTGGTCTTTGTGTATGCTGACAGTCCTATTCGCCAGACGATTTCACCCAGCTCAACGAGAAGTTTATCAAGGCGCGGCGTGACTATGAGGCCCTGCTGGAGTCATCCATGGCCCATCCGCCACAGCACAGCTACCAACAGTACGCGATACGGCCGCAGGTGCAGCAACAGGGCTATGCTGCTGGCCCTGGCGGCCTGACCGGCTATGCAGCTCCGACCGGCCCGCCAGATCAGAGATACTACACTCCAGGACCACGACAGGGTCAGTTATAGATCGTACCGAGCGAGGAAGAGAGAGAAGAGGTGGGGACAAGGGAGGAAGCTCACCATGTTACCTTGTTGCTGACGAGACCTAGACCAAGCCAACTTCCAGCGGCCAGGCGCTACCGCGACCCCTGTGCCGTTCTACCTGGCCAACAGCGACGTCCAGTCGGCACAAGCAGCACCACAGCAGCAGCAGTCCTCCCAGCAGCAGTTGCCTCCTCAACAACAGTCGCCACAACAGCAGCAGCAACAGCAGCAACAGCAGCAAGCCTACCTGAGCCAAAGCCAACAACACCATCGGATTCCATCGGGCGGCAACGGTGGCTTAAAGCAGCCGTCGCCTCTCCAGACCAACGTTTCGGCCCAGCAGCCGGCCACAAGCTCATACATGCCCTATCATCCACAACAAGCGCCGATGGCTGGCGGTCCCCAGAGCACCCATGGCAACCCACAGGAGCTCTCGACTTCTGCCTACGACTCTCCCGTCGTATCACACAGCGCCAGCACTGAACCTGCCTCTGCGGCCACCTACACGTCCTCGGTCCACTCTCCGGACCAGTTTGCTCCCTCGGGCCCGACGCCCGGCAGTCCTTCGCCTGATAACGCCCCGAGGCTGCCGACCAGCTACCCTGCTTACGTCAGCTATTCGCATCCACCGACAGCACAGGCTCCGTATTCTTCGGTTCCCGAGGCGCCGACAACGGCCACACCAGCACCACCGACGACTTCGCCGCCACCTGCTCCTGACAACTACTACGATGCCCGGCAGAGGCTGCCAAGCATCCCAGCGAGCGCCAACGTGCCAGCGGCACTGTCAGTACCGTCAGCACCGCCGGCACCGTCGGCACCGTCGGCACCGTCAGGGCCCTCGGCACCAGCCGTTCCTGGCGCCTCGATCGACCAGCCGCAGTACCGGGCGTACATGCCGTCTACCAATGCACCTACGGCACCGGGCGGCCCGGTTGCGGACGACTACTACCGTCGGACGGGTCGTGTGAGCTACTGAGATGGAGGTGTTGGGGGTGTTTTCCTACTTGGTTGTATGCTGGAGATGGCGGCTCTTGGGCATTTTCAATCTTTGTTTTCTTTATTCCCATGCATAAACACGCGTCTGTCCTGTGTTCCTGTGGCTCTCACTGTGTTCTCGTATACCCGTAGTCTGTAGCCCTCTGGACCAGTTCATAAGCATAAACATTCATGAAAGCACCACACATCCATCACCATCGCCGGCTGTAGGCCGAGTTTTGCGGCAGCTTGTCGACGGCAGCCGTCTTTCCGGCCGGCTTGCTGCCGGGGTCTCGGCGTCGCAGCAGTCCGCCGTCGACGACGGGTTCGAGCGGGCCGGCCATGCCGGGCACATCGTCGGGGTCGCCCGGCTGGCCACGGGCGTCGTGGCGGAACAGATCCATGAGCTCCTTGAGGCCGAGCTTGAGGGCTTCCTTCTTGTTGACGCCCTTGCCGCCACGACCGCCACGGCTGCCGCCGGCCGATTCCTCGAGCGCGTGTGCCGCCAGCAGACGCTTCTTGGCCTGCAGCTCGAGGATCCGCTGCTCGACCGTGTCGGCAATGGTGAGCTTGTAGACGGTGACGTCGACGGTCTGGGTCAGGCGGTGGACCCGGTCGATGGCCTGCTCCTCCACAAATGGGTTCCAGAACGGCTCGAGGATGACGACCCGCGTGGCCGCCGTCAGGTTCAGCCCAAGCGCACCGCACTTGAGGCTGCAGAGCAGCACGCGCGTGGCCGCGTCTTCGCGCAACGATCGCAGGCTGGCCTCGCGCGCGTCGTTGCGCATGCGGCCATCATATTGCACGTGACCTAGTCCCGCTCGCTCCAGAAAGGGTCCCAACAGATCCAACATCGAGGTGAACTGCGAGAAGACGATAAACTTGTGCTCGTCTGCTTCGGCCCGCAGAATCGACAGCGTCTTGCGGATCTTGGCCGACCACGCGAGCGAGTTGCTGTACGTGCTGGCAGTGCTGGCATCGCTGTCGCTGTCGCTGTCGTTGTCGCTGTCGTCGTCGTTGTTGCTGTCGCTCTCGCTCTCGCTTTCGCTCTCGCTTCCACTTTCACTTTCACTGTCACTTCCAATCTCTGTCTCGCTCTCGTCTGAACTCCCGCTCTCGTCGTCCACAATAAAGCTGCTCAGCCGACTGCCGTCGTCCTCGTCCTCCGAGTGGTGGATGGAATCGTCGCTCTCGATCCAGTCGCCTCCCCCCTCGGCATCCTCGTCCTCGGAGCCGCCTGCTTTGCCCAGACGCAATGAGCCCCTCTGCTCTTCGCCCACCAACCAGCTGCCATCTTCCTCTTCGTCCTCGTCGTCGCTGTCGATAATAGCGCGTCGATTTCTTGGCTTCCGCACTGCTCTCACCAGCGCCTCGTCGTCCCCATTCTTTGCCTTGTCTTTCTTTGACCTGTCCTTTCGGTCGCTCCCTTTGCTCTTCTTCTTTTTCTCTTTTTCCTTTTTTTCCTCCTCTTTCTCTCTCTCCTTCTTCTCCTTCCTCTCCTTTTCCTTCTTCACCTTCTCCTCTTCCTTCTTTTCCTTCTTTTCCTTCTTCTCCTTCCTCTTCTCCTTCCTCTCCTTCTTCTCCTTCCTCTCCTTCCTCTTCTCTTTTCCCTCTCCCAAGATCTCACGGTCAGCCAGACAACCTGAACACACCAGCTCGTCGCCCGGAACACAGGCCGTCTGCTCTGCCCGCGACAGTTCCGCCATGCAGACCTCACATCGCTTCGCTTGGATGCCGAGACCGCCCAGCGCGTCGGCCAGATCGTCCATGTCTCCCCCGGCCGAAGACGCCTTTGGTGCCGGCTCCGTAGACAGCGCGTCCTTGTCTCGCGACAGCTGCTGCTTCAGCAGGTCCGGATGGTTGCAGGCCTGCCGCAGCCGCAGCAGCAGCACCAGCGCGTTCGCATAGCTCATCGCCGACCCCTTCATCATCTTCTCCAGGCTCTTGTCCGCTCGTTCCTCCAGCTGGTCGTAGAACCGCCGTTCGGCCACCGAGAATTCCGTCGAGACCTCCACCACGTTGCGCTCTGTGATCTTGAAGCCAGACGTCGGCGTCTCGCTCGAGGCCGCCGCCGCGTCCAGCGCCTTCTTTCCGCCCGGCACCAGCGCGCCCTCCTCCTTCAGGATCTCCTTCGTCCGTCGCTTCATGAAGCAGCGCAGCAGGCTGTGCAGCCGTCGGATGGCGAGGTAGCCCCGTCCGTTCTTCAGCGGATGGTCGATGTGGGCTCGCCACTCCGCCAGGTTGTCGTACGGCGTAATGCGCAGAAAGTTGACCAGGCTCTGCAGCTCGTCCAAGTTGTTCTGCATCGGCGTCCCCGTCAGACACCAGCGGAACTCTGCCGAGAGCGCACAGCACGCCTTGGTTGCCTTGGCATTTCGGTTCTTGATCGAGTGCGCCTCGTCCAGGATCACCCGGTACCAGTTGACGCCGAAGCAGCCGCTCTTCAGCGCCTCGCTCGAGTGCCCGTGCTCCGACACCAGGATCTGGTACGTCGTGATCACCACGTCGAACTCGGCCAGATCGCTCGCCCGTGTCGTTCTCTGTGGCCCGTGGTGCACACATACCTTCAACCGCCGTCCGCCTGACACCTTGTCCTTGATCTCCGCCTCCCACTGCCGGATCAGTGCCAGAGGAGCCACCACCAGCGTGCTCTTCTCCACCCGCTCGTAGCTCTTCTTCCACCCAGGCCCGTCGCGCTCTGGCCGCGAGTTCGTCATGATGAGCGAGATCGCCTGTAGCGTCTTGCCCAATCCCATGTCGTCGGCCAGAATGCCGCCCTTTGGCACTCGACCCCTCTTGACTGGCCCCAGCTCGCGGCCCTTCATCCACTGCACGCCTTCGACCTGATGCGGCAACAGCTTCACCTTGATCCCGGCAATCGTCCCATCTTCCAGTCCCTCCACCACCTTCTTCGCCTTGCTTTCCTTTGACTTTCCCTCCTCGCCTCCGCCTCCACCCTCCTCCTCTTCTTCTTCGTCATCCTCCATGCCGCCCTCCAGAAGCGCTTTCAGGTCCTCGCTTGCCTTGTTTGGGTCTACGTAAAAATCCACGTCCGCATGTGCCGCCGCCGTCGTCTTCGGCTGCTGCTTGTCGTAGAAGGAGCTTACCGGGTAAGAGCTTGTGTTGCCGTTGGGTAGAGACGAGAACAGTGGCTTCGGAGCAGCCTTGCGGTCTGCGTGCTTGGGCGCCAACGGACCCGTGATTCTCTGGGGACGGTGGTGCTCAGGTCGGTTCTTGTTGTTGTTGAAGAGGACGCTGTCCCTTTGCCGTGCCGCCGCCGTTGGCGTCATCTGCGTCGGCCTACCAAACACAGGCCGCGCTGTCCCGGCATTGATGCTTCTGCCGCTGTCGCCCGCAGTTCTGGCTCCAGGCGTGAGGGCTACTGCCGGACTGCTGGTGATGTCGATAACATTGTCCAGTCCTGCGTTCTGCCGCGGTGGGGAAGAAGGTATCGAGTTGACAGCTTGCGAACTCACGATCAGCAGGTCGTCGTCCGAAAACGACTCGCTGCGTGAGCGTGCCATAACGGGCTGATCCCCGAGGGCACTTTGCGACCTAGAAGCGTCAGGTTGATCGGACGCGGTCGATCGGATCAGGTCACAAAAGCTCTTAGCAAGCTCTTCGCGAGTCTTCCTTTTCTGCTGGCTCTTTGTGCGAGATGGCCGCTCTTGGTCACCGTCAAAGGCTGGACTGTCCTTGGCTGTAAGGGTATCTTTTGGCCGAAATCCAAGCCCACTTCCAGGCTTCCTGATGATGATTGGGACCGTTTAGGACTCAGGTGTAGAAGCAGAAACGCAGATGGTCTCACCTCATCGATACAAAAGAGCGATAAACCGGCGTCGTAGCCTGCGACAGACTGAAGCAGGAGAGAAAATTCACGTCGTGTACGCCTTTTTGCCTTGGGCTGGCCGTTGTTTGCCGTGGGGTAGAAGCCCGGATTTAGGCAGCTATGCTTTCATTGGCTAGCCCAGTAGGGTAAACAGCCGGTGCTGAGCAACGCCACTGGCGATAAGATAAGGACAGCCAGGCTGTCTACATGTGGTAGTGGGATGCAGTTGCAAGATCCGAGTATCTTACGAGCATTGCAAAGAACCGTACGGAGTACGTTGGAATAGCACCGTCGTTGTAAGGTGGTGGTTAGTAGCAGTGCAGTGGTATGGTAGACTGAAACACATGTTGGCGACACTATGTAGCAGAAGGCCGCACAATTACTCTGTCAAGTCAGAAAGATGGAAGTGAAGATCGTGTGACTTTGGAAGACATGTAACAGATTACGTACATCCAAGAGCATGGTGTCACGTTCTTATTGAATGGAGAAAGTTCAACGGACACGCAAATATCAATAGGCTACGATTCAAGTGCAAATAAGTACTCCGTGTCTTACTTTGTCGCTAGGGTAGCGAAACTAAACAGCGCCAATAGGTCGGGCGAAATGGTGCAGCAAGAACAGACGGATTTGCGTAAGCTAACAACTTTGTGCTTTAATACAGCATTATTGCCCCGCTTTGACTCTCCGTCGCACCTGCCGGCCCTTCATCCCGTTTTGGAGCTGAAGAAGGAACAGGTGACAGATTTGACTGAGCGGGAAACGTGAAACGCTGGTACCCCCGCTTACGTCATACGAGCGCGGCCAAGAATACGAGCAAAGGCGTCATAAAACTACAGCTCTGAAGGATTCAGGCTACATCTTTCTGCAGTCAACCGCGAGCTCTTATCTTCCCCCAGCGCCCTCACCAGCTTCATCATCTCGCAGCTGCCCTCTTCAAACTGCAGCTTCTCTTCCACTTACCAAGATGGAGCAAATCACACAGCTAAAACGCCGCACAACGGACATGATCCAGTCGATTCCCCAGTCGATTCCCCAGTCGCTTCCTCAGATGCCTCAGTTTCCTCAGATGCCCCGGCTGCCTCACATCTCGGCGCTGTCGTCGTTTACCAAGCCCGGCAGCCATGACTCCCACTATACGCTAAAAGGAACCTGGCAGCGCGTCGCCATTCCGGCCCTTCCCCGCTCCTCGCACTCGATGGATGTGGTTGCCGGCACCGCCTACGTCTTTGGTGGCGAGAGCACCAGCGCTCGCCAGCCCACCGACAACTCTATGCACGCCATCATTCTTCCTACCGGCAGCGCCACGGCCGACTACTACGCCATCAAGGCCGTGTCTGCCAAACCCGAGCCTGTGGTGCCAATTTCGGTGCCCATCATCCAGGAGCCGACATCCGAATCAGAGCCAGTGGACACTTCCGAGCCAGAGACGGCGGAAGAAGAGGATGCCGACGGCCAGAAGCGCAGCGTCGACAAGGGCAAGGCCAAGGAAGAGCCTGTCGAGGAGATACCGTTGTCCGGCCCAGCTCTGGGCTCGGTGCCCGAGCCGCGTGTTGGCCACGCCACTGCCGTCATCGGGAACCGCATCTTCCTCTTTGGCGGTCGTGGCGGCCCCGCCATGGCACCACTTGAAGAGCGTGGCCGCGTATGGGTTTTTGATACCAAGGCCCATACCTGGAGCTTCCTCGACCCGCTGGCGCCTCCTGTGGCTGCGCCTCTGCAGGCCATGCCAGAAGAAGGCGACACTGGTCTCGGCACCACTGCGGCCTCACGTCCCGTCTTCCCGGCAGCCCGCAGCTATCATGCTGCCGTAGCCTGGAACCAGCCGGGCAGCTCTACCTATTCCAACAACCGTCACCGTCGTGCTACCAGCTGGGTAGAGTGGGTCGAAGGCGACAGTGCTGAGGTGGGTACGCCACAGCGGCCCATCGTGGGAAAGATTGCCGAACGCGCACGCGATGTCGACAGCGATGGATACGGCTCCTTTTTTGTGCACGGTGGCTGTCTGGCCGATGGTAGCCGCACCAACGACTTGTGGGCCTTTGACGTCCGCACACGCACATGGAAGGAGCTTCCTTCCGCACCAGGGCTTCCGCGGGGTGGAACTGCGCTCTGCCTCAGTGGCGGTCGGCTGTACCGCTTCGGTGGCTACAATGGCGTGTCCGAGGAGGGTGGCCGTCTGGATTTCCTCGCACTGGGACTAAGCTCATCGGGAGAGACGAGCGCCGAGCCGGTCAGGGTCACTGTGGCAGCCAAAGGCGGATGGCACAGCCTGATTTCGGACACTGTTGTCGCCGTGGAGTCGTCCCGTGAAAAGGAGGAAGAGGCCAAAGCTGCTGCTGCCGTCTCTGCTGAAGCTGCGGAAAAAGAGGATGAAGAGCCTACAACTGTTGCCACCGACGTATCGGCATCCACAGAGTACAAAGGAGCCGTAGCCGTGACGACCACTCCGGCTGCTCCGGGTGTCTCGGCCGCTCCGGCTCCCACCATTATTGTCTCTGGCCCAGAAGACGTCTGGCCGGGCGCTCGCTCTGTCGCCAGTCTGGAGTCTGTCTCTGTCGGAGGCGGCTGGGAGTACCTGCTGCTGGCACTGGGCGAGCGGTCGCCGAGTGGTACCGGTCACGAGGCGGCTGGCGTCTTCTGGGACGACGTATGGGCATTCCAGGTGCCGTCCGATCGTTTCAGCGCGGCCGGCGTCTCCGATGCCGTGACTAGTGCCGTTCACAATGTGCGCAGCAAGCTGCCGCGTGGCTGGTTTGGCAGCCTGAACGGCAGCACCGGACAGCGGCAGGGTGAGGGCCGATGGGCGCGGCTGGTGACGGCGCCGTATGACGCAGACGAGGCCGAGGCCGAGGGTCACGGTGGCAGCGACGTCTACGGTCCTGGGCCGCGCGGATGGGCAGCCAGTGCGCCGTTGCGAGAGTTGGAGGAGAATGCTATTGTGATCTTTGGCGGACTCAACGACACCAACAACCGGCTGGGCGATGCCTGGATTCTACGGCTGGGAGATGAGACGATCGAGCAGAGCTGAACGAGGAATGGACATGGGTGCGGGTGTTGATATATGACCAGTATGGACATTTTGGATATCGTTGTTTCTTTTTTCAGGACCGGTTTTGCTTACGTGCCTTTCAGCATATATCGAGCCAGTTTAGTCAAAGTTGTCATCAGCAATCGGCTGCAATGCAAGACGAAAAATATATATCAGAGTCTTTATGTACAAGAGAGCCTCCGAAGAGAAGAGCCTGCGACCTTGTTCTACACTAGATCATGGCTCTACGTGGAAAAGTCCATGTTCTCGTTTTTTTTTGTTTTTTTTCGCTTTCTGTTCTCTTGTTCGGGAAGTCGTCTCTGATCTCTTCTCTTTCCCGCATCGACATCCCCATGCTGCCATCAGAGATCGCTCCGCGTAGTCTCAACACCCCACGGCTTGTCCGTCAGCGATGTCAGACCGGCGCTGTTCTCGCACGAGTGCCGGCCGGTTGTCGGGCCGACCTTGGGCTCGGGCGTCTTGCCAGACGGGTCGAGCGCGGCCGCCTTGAGGCCACTGAGCAGCGACTTGACCGTCTCGGGCGTGAGGTCCTCGTAGTAGTGGTCGTTGATCTGGATCATCGGCGCGTTGACGCACGCACCCAGGCACTCGACCTCGATGAACGTGAACAGACCGTCGGCCGTCGTCTCGCCCTGCTTGATGCCCAGGTGCTCCTTGATGGCCTTGACGATCACATCGCTTCCACAGCCGCCGAGCTGGCATGGCGTCTGGTCGCAGGAAGTCAGCTTCGGTGCCCTGTCTGGTGCGGCCGCTCCTCTCGGCCGTATCGACTGCCTGCACTCACCGTCGTGCATGCCTGCACAAAGTACTTGCCAACCGGCGTGCGGTTGTACATTGTGTAGAACGATGCCACCTCGTACACGCGCATCGGCGGCATCTCCAGCAGCCGCGCCACCTCGTTCATCACGCTGATGCTCGTGAATCCGTGCTGCCGCTGGCCCAAGTCCAGCAGCGGCATCACTGCCGCCTTCTTGTACTGCGGCGGATACCGCTTGAGGATCTCCTGGATCACATTCTTGTTGTCGGCCGAGAACTGGAACGGGATGTCGGGGTTGTTGTCGGCCGTGTTGCGGTGCTGCCCAGCCGTCAGTCAAGAACACGAGAGACCGCCATGGGAGCATCAGACACGCACCACCTGAAGTGTCGCGCTGGCCCGCCGCGCCGAAGCCGAGAGAGCCCGCATCTGCATGGGCTTTCCGCCGGCCTTTGCCATCCCCACGGCCGACGGCGACGAGGCCCCACACACCGCCCGCACAGCCAGCCGGAAAGCAGCTGGAGAGAGCCGGCCAGCCATTGTGAAGAAGAGAGAAGGAAGAGGGAGGGGGGGTGGGGAGGGGGAGGCGAGTGCCAAAAAAAAAGAAGCAGCTCGGAGCCGGGGCAATCCCAACCGGAAGAAGGGAAGAAAAATCAGAACCCGGTCGATGGACGAGCGGTTTCGTGGACAGGTGGCTGCACAGGTCGAGGCAGCTCGGACAGATCCAGTTTGTTAATGCGGCGGGTACGGCGCTTCCTCGTCTCGTCGTCTGGCGGCGGTGTTTTTGATATCTTCGTCCGTCTGACTTCCTTCCGCTACAGCAAGGTGAAGTTGTGGAATTGGCCGGAATTAGCTTTGCCCCGTCTGCCCAGATCAAATTGCAAGGCCCTGATTGGCGACATGGCAGTATGCAATATAATCAGCTAAAGAGACATATCACGTGACGTATATTCATCTAAGCAAGATATTATGCTACGAGTATTTTACTGTGGGCCATGACGCGATGACATCGCCGCGGCCTATCCTGGTAGGTCCATCCCGGCAGGTCCATCCCGGCAAGTGTCATATTATCATGGAAACCAGAACCGCTTGTCGGGCCTTTTCGTATTTTACCTCCGAACTCCTTATGTGTTCTTTTGCCCGAGGAGTGACTCTCCCACATGTTTATCTCACTTTCTTGGGCTCCGTGCAATATTGTATCTTATTATGCCATGTACTGCTATGGCATGTGTTCGCGTAATCTGCTGCAAGAATATTCGCTTATACTCGTATTGGTGGTAGGCCTTCCCCAGGCAAGCGAATAGACTTAATGGACGGGCTGCCCAGTTTTCGCGTGTCCGTTGCCCCATCGCCTGTATATCTCACCCTGCAAGCATGGGGGCACATTACGCACCCTAGAGATCTCACCGCTACCGTTCAATTGACGTATGGTGGAACAGCCGACTATTGTTAATTGCCGCTCGTCAGTTCCCCGACTATCCTCGCCGCAAGCTTACAGAGTAGACTTTCACTTTTGTCAACGTTTGACCACGAACAGATAATTTGGCCGTTCCTGATCTATCGGGACATCTCTCCAGCCTCATATCCAGTTTGTCTCCTCTGTAGACTTTAATTCCGGGTACTTGGCCCCTGAGAGCAAGGACAACGTGTTCTAGCAGACCCATGTCATTTGCACTCTGTCCATATCGCTGCCACCACCGTGTGTAACAAGTATCGTTCGCCGGGTACTCGTGTGGATGATATAATTCGCGTCGAAAAGTGCATGCTTCCTGTGAGGAGGATGAGTTCTGTTGATAACGTCATTGTTGGTTCACCACGGCGTTCCTGGCCGTTATTAGGTAGTCGTTGATCATCTTCGCCTCGTAGGTGCATGCCATGTACTCCGTAAGATCGTCCTCTTGTTGATCATGCGTGCATCCTGACGTCAACGGTAACAAATGGTTTGTATCTTAACAACTTGGTCTCATATCGAAGACAGTTGTATTGCGACTGATGCTTACAAGCAGACAGCATCGGTCGGATGCAGCTTCCAGCAGCTGAGACAAGCCAATTGAACACTTGCGCAAGGGGCCATAATGAGCGGCTGGACGGCGCAGCCGTGAAGGAGGATCCATGGATGGATGTGAGATGTCTGTCGCTGCCGACATCTGTCGCGCCAAAGCTGTGGCGCCCGAGCTGTCGCGTTTGCCGAGTCTTCGCGTGTCCGGACCTGGCAGCTTTTGCGCCGTCGTCATCGCAGCCATCGGGCAGGGCTATCCACATCCATCGGCCATCCGCATCTACGGGCTCACGGATCAGCTGGGCTCACACCGCCAAGACTGCGGGCCAGCAAAAGATGCCAAGACACGAGGCTGCCAAGATGTCGTCGAGGATGTCGAGACAGCGTGAGCGAGAGCGCGGCTGGACACGGCGACCATACTGGTAGCATCCGGCCAATGGCGTTTCAGTCTTTGGCCTTGCTGCGATGGGTTCGCCGCCAGCGCAATTTGCGATTCATCTCCATGATAAGTAGAGATTGGCCAATGCGCGCATCCGCCTCGCGCCTCGCGCTTTTGGCTTCTCGCGTCTTACGAGCGATCGAAGTGGGCCTGGAACCTGGGGCCGAGGAAGAGCCAAGGCTTGCCTATTCTGTCAAACTCCGTGGACTCGTAATAACATGGCGTTCCTCTTTTTTTCCCTCTTTTTTTCCCCGTCCGTGATTTGGTAGGAAAAGAGTGGGGAACTCGGGGCATCCGGCATGAACTGCGGTTGAGCAACACAAACAAACTCGTCCTGGTTGCCAGGTGCCCGCCGACAAACGCGGACGTCGGCAGCTCATCTTTAGGCCGAATTGGCGTCATGACGACGTGCCCTGCTCGGTGGAATTCCTCCAGCACGGGGGTCCAATGTCGCACGCATCTATCTTACTATGCGAAGCAGCAGACGCACTTGCTCGTATGCGTGCAAGCTCTTCCTTCCTAATCGATCTCGTCCTCGCCCAACTTGGTAGGAATATGCAGACCCGCAGGCTCTCCTCGCCTCTCTATTTTCCTGCTATTGTTACCCCTTGTTGTCAATTCCGTCCGTATTTGACCAATTCCTCCGTACGGTCTTTTTGCTTTTTGTTTTCCACGGGAAAGCTCGGCTTTCAGACGCTACCCACAGTGGGTCCGTATGCTCCATAATTATCTGGCAAAACACCGCAAGCAACAAGACAAAGAACCAGTACTCATCTTGCATAGTATACAGGCACCAGTGAGGAGTCCCTACGAGGCAAATACAGGCCACACCCAGCGGTAAGAGAAACAGCGATGGCTGGCCCCTTTCACCGCCTGACCTTCTTGACTCTACGGAGCACTCGTAATGATATGGACCTGTCTTGTCCTGTTCTGTCCTGTCCTGTCCTGGCCAGACCTGGCCACACGGCCTGCCATGGCCATGAGTAATATACCCTGCAGCAAGCTCTCATCTTGCTCTTGTGATGAGCACGACAACAGATATCCACCACAGGCCAGAGAAGCTTTTTACTATCTTACATAGTATGTAAGATACAGCGGGCCAGACCCCATGTCATCGACACCATAGTAACGACACAATGCTGTGCTGACCAGCTCTTTGTGACCAATGCCACATATCAAGATTGAGTATGGAGCACAGTACCTGCGCCAGAAAATAGCGTCCTGCGTGTTCCTTTAACATGCGCACGAGACATGGCCAACCGCTTGCTACGCCGTCATTACGCAGGAATGTACCTTGCGTCGTTCCCACCGCACCAGAGTGACCTTGTTCCTTCCTTCCGCCTGCTAGCACGAAAGCGAGGCGAGCAATCCCTGTCACGTTATCGTTATGTGCTCCATCCATATCGGTGGCAGAAATTCGCGCACCGACTGGCGATGTGCCAGGCCCTTCCGTCTTCCGGTTTCTGTAATCATCTACACCCCCTCCCCATTTTTCTGGCCTGGCTGACTTTTCTGCCCCAGTCTCAGTCCCGCACCGCTTGCAGCCAGATACCACTCCACTAGTCTACCGGCTCACCCGCACCGACCTCCTACCAGAAACGCCCAGCATCGGTGCTATTCCGTTGCGGTATAAAAAAAAAATACCATACTGTAAAATCAGTAAAAAAAATTAGGAAATAGTCCAGACTAGAAGCCATAACCACTAAATCCCAGAGCACCACTAACTCCATGTAAGATAATACCACACTAAGTGCCCACCAATCCAGCCAGCCTATTATCTGCTTGCTCGCCCTCGCTCGCGCTCTTTTCTTTATTCTTATTTGTGTCCTTGGCCGTCCCGTTTCCTTTTCTCCTCCCTCTCTCCTCTCTTCCCTTCCTCTCTTCTCCCTTCCTTTCTCTCCAACGCACTCAACGTCCAGACCTTCACCTCTCTTCTCCTCTATCTCCACTCCAATCCCTCTGCTCTTCTCCCAGTGTTGTTCGCTCCCATCTCCAATCCGCACCAACCCACCTTGCCAAGACTCAAGCTCTTGGTTCGTCAATCCCAAGTAGGTGCATATTGTCCGCGCAAGCTTTAAGCTCCTCAGACATCTTCCTCCCAACCCTCCAATCCTCCAGGTAAGAACAAAGGCTCCGTTGCCCGCCCAGTCGTCCTCTATCATTCCGATTACATATGTCCCTTCCACTTCCCCAACGATCGCTCTTGTCTTGTGCATATTCCTTTTTGCATTCTCGGACATTGCTCGCCTCTCGCGCTCATTAGCTCCCTAGCCTATGAGGCAGGTCTAAGAGCTAAGCTACTCCGTTGGTTCGGAATTCGCGGCGATAAAAAAAAATACGGCGAAATAAAAACAAAATAGATACCCCCGAGCGAGAAAAATAACAGGGCCGTTCTAACGGCTTTGGATCAATACTTCAAACAACACCTCGCTGGACGCGCCCCATCACATCGCCCTTACACATTGTTACACCTCATCATCTTTCCCTTCTAGCAGCTGCACGGCATACCGCTTTGAAATTTTTGTCCTTCGACACCAAGCTAATATAAATCCCTCATCAGTACCTCCCATCCTTCGCAATGGCCGCTATCAACACCGCTCTTCTTGCCCGCAGCGAGTTCGCTCAGCTCGCTAAGCGTACAAACTGGGCCGGTCACGAGGCTGGTGTTATCGTCGTGTTCTGCATTGTCTTTGTTGTTGCCGTCGGTCTGATTGGTCTCTTCATTCACAAGAAGCTGGCCGCACGCAAGGCAGCAAAGCCTACATTTTAAACGACTAATACCGACTAATGTATGGGATTTGGGAACGAGGAAGGGGATGTCAGTGAATGACGTTATGTGTGCTGAGATGGTGAACGGGGAGGGGAGTCATGGGAGGAGAGGGTGAAGTGTGGATGAACCTTTTAATTTATGAGACGTTCCGACGCGTGGCAGCATGGCGGCCACGTTGTCTCGCCACTTTCAAGCGGAGAACCCCGTCATGGGCGTCAATCTCCATTCTCTGTACTTGATGTTTCCTGCCGACGATACGAAAGCAAACATTTCCACGGAACAAGACATCAAATCACATTGCTAATGTGTCAATGCTTTGCGCGGCCGCTTTCGACTCAACTCGGCAAACCGACAGGCTAGCAATACATTGCATCGAGGACGATACCGATTCTTACGCTTGATCGGGGAAATATACCAAACACGTCAGCCCTTCTTTTCTCAGCATAACCAAGTTGGTCGCGGAACGCATGTCGATAGCTTGGATTAAGTTGGGGGCAGTTGGCAACGGCTTGATGTGTACCTCTTTGTATTTTCATGTTTCTGCTGATATATCACTGTAGAACACTTTCTTCTTACTAAGCTTTATTTGGATACGTTGTTCTCAGTGTTCTAATTGAAAAAAAAAAGCATTACTATATCTGCGTTTTACGATTGACCTAGTGATCGATGCATCCAGAGGTAATGATAGTATAGACGGCACCGGTCCGAAGTACAGTGCTTCACAACTCGATCTTCTCCAAGTGAATCAGGCCTTGTGCCGGCTAGAATGAAGATGTCAGTATGTGATTGTGTTTGCAGGACTGAAAGAGAGGAGAAACATACTGGCACGAATTGCCGCAGCTGTACGCCAGCCTCGCGAAAGACGGCAGCCGTGTCTGCGTCCATGCTGTAGCCCTGGCTGTAGACGACCTCGCCGATGCCGACCTGCACGATCTTGATGCTGCACGTCAGACAGGGGCACGTATCACAGTAGAGGATGGTGTTGGCCAGCGACGCCGTCGGGATGCGTTCGCGGCCGGCCTCCAGCAGCGCATTCTCTTCCGCATGCAGACAGAGACAGGTGGCCAGGCTGAGGCCAGCACCAAAACCTCCGTTGCAGCGACCACAGCCGCCCTCGCCGCAGTTGCGCAGGCCACGGGGCGTGCCGTTGTATCCGGTGCTGACGACGCGGTGCTCACGCACGAGCACACAGCCGACTCGACGCTTCATGCAGTTGCTGCGCTGGGCGGCCAGCGACGCCAGTGACATGAAGTAGCGGTCCCATGAAGGGCGGAGAAGTTGCTCGACGCCGGCGGCTGTCAGACCCGCCTTTTCAAGCGCAGCAAACAACGTGGCCATGGTGGGGGGCGATGCAGCTGAGGACGGTAGAGCAGGCGTCGGGGAAGCCGAGAGAGCCGAGGAAGAAGAAGAAGAAGGCCCTGTAACAGGCTCCTGTGACGCCTCAGAGAACCCGCCAGGCGCCCCGTTGACGAGCCGCATGGCTGATCGGGCCATGACTGGAAGCAGCGGCGGGTGCTTAGCGTCGCCGCCGCCGTACAGCTCGAGGTCCGACTGCACGACAAAGTCGTCCAGCGAGACAGAGTCCTCGTCGGCAATGCCTCCTCCGCTCTTCACCGCCCGTGCCTGGGCTCGGCGCCACCGCACCGCCAGGGGGGCGTCGACGCTGATGAGCAGAAAGAAGGGCCGGCCGACGAGGACGTCCAGCGTGGCCTCGCCGGCAACGTCTGTGGTCACCCAGCGCTCGCGCCAGCGGGTGGTGACAAAGTCCAGCAGCGTCCCGGCAGACGGAAAGACAGTCGGTGAGGACGTCGAGCTCACCGGCGAGGCGTCTGCGGCACTCCCCTCACAGCCAATGTAGAGGCGGGTGAAGCCATGGCATTCCACCAGGTACTGGGCCACCGTGCTCTTGCCAGCACATATGCCTAAGTTGGGATGTCAGCAACCCGGCTGCTGCCGAGAGGATGGGTGTGTGTGCCATACTGCCGCAGATGCCGATGAGCATTGTCGAGACGGAAAACAAAAGCACCCGGCTCTTGCTTCCTTGAAACAGATCTACTTTGCGAATGTCTTCCCTTTCACCCAAAGACGATCGGTGCTGTTGCTGTTTGTTGCCCTGCAATGCCGAGCAGAAAGGCCATTTGGCAAAAGGTGGAAGGCCCCTTACACCAATGGAAGACGCCAAAACGCGCAAAACGCGTTGACGAGTAATACGGCGCAGTCCGCGTGGATCCCATTGCTGGCGACGGTGGATAGTGCTAGAAAATCGGACCCTGCAACTAAGATCTTAAGTTGTACTATGTAGGACAGGGCAAAGCTATGTATGTAGCTGGTGCACTTGCCTTCCATAGCAGCTGCACTATTTTGTTAGCCTATGATTGCCCGATCCGGCAGGAGGGCTGACTAAGAATTCGTTGAAGAAAGGAGCACCGGGCCTGTCCAGTGTCGTGGCAAAATGACTACGATTATGGCCGAATGCTCAGGTGACCAATTGCGGGTTTCACGCTTCCTGTCCACGGATCAGCAGGTCGTAGAAGAGTCGCAACAGGGCGCCGAAAATGGGTACAGAGTTGGAAAGGCCCCGTGTGACGCAACTCTGCTTAGTAGTAGACGAGAGCGGCGTGTGACTTGTCATAGGCAGCCACGGCCCACGCTAGCCCCCTGCGCCTTCTATGGCGGCTGTTACCCCGCCCCCTCACGGCTCACTGTCGTGACCACTATAACAAACTGAAGCTCTCTGGGCGAAGACGTCGCACTTTCCCATCTTCTGCTCCTCGACACAGTACCACCCACTTTTGATTCTTTGATTTTTCGCCCTCTTGGTTGCGAAACGACCACGGTCCCTCACCACACGTTCACCGAGCGACCCGTGCCTCCTTCGATCCGTCCGACCCTCGGCGCATCCGATATCGACTCGTCCGACACAGCCAAACGGGAAGACACGGACGCGAAGCGGCTGATCAGAGACCCGAGATACGTCGCCCAACATGGCCGGCCTACAGTTCGCCACGTTCAACTCTCTCATTGAGATGCCCTTCTACACGGCGCTTTTTGCCTCGAAGCTCGACCATGACAAGCTGGACGACTCGGCTCGCTCTGTGCTCGGCCTCTACGAGCCCCGGGGCGAGAAGGATCCGGGTCTGAGCTCCCAGATGCAGATTCTCGGTGGAGCGCTGACCAGCAACCAGTACGCCAGCTTGACGTGGTCTAACTGATTTGTGGCCTCCTGTCGGCTAACACTGCCTCTCCCAGGACGCCCGCTGGCATGATTCGCGCAGAGGGCATCATCAAGAACTTCAACACGGTTGAGGACTTCAAGCAAGCTGACAAGGCAGCCATGCTTCATACTGCGGCTAGACAGGTGTGTACAGAATGTTTTGTGCCTTTCACGAAACAGCAAGGATCGTCGTCGTTTGCTGACCACGTCCGGTCACCAGATCTGGGATGCTAAATCAAAGATGGCAGTATATACGAAGTTCCCTCCCTCCTCTCCTCGTTCAACATCATATCTTTTGCCGACCTGAAGAAATACCGGTTCACGTACTGGTTTGCGTTTCCCGCACTGCATTCAGATCCACAGTGGAAAAGGGTTGGCGATATCGAGCATTTAGGACGGGAGGAAACCACCCTTCTCGTCGACAAGGTTGGTACGTGGCGCTATGCAACAGACAACCGGCAGCACGGCTTCTTTCTTGCCAAGCGTGTGCGGATCGACAGCGCAGGCGGCGACAAAGAGGAGGCAAGAAATGCTTACCTCCACGCCGATGAAATTGCTTTGGGCTTCCAGTGGGTAGTAGGCTCGCTACGCGATTTCGAGTCGGGCTTCTTTAATGGCGTGGACGAGGAGGATCAACTGATCTCGTTTGTCGACCCGTCTACCTATCCAGAGAATCCGTCGTGGCCGTTGCGCAATCTCCTGGTGCTGGTGCGTCAGCGCTATCACCTGCGCAAGGCGCGGATTCTCTGCTACCGCGACACGCAAGGGCGGCGAGACGACCCGCGCAGTGTGATTCTTCCTGTGGCGATGGATGAGGCATCCAGCAGGGAGACGACTGATCTGCCAAAGGTCACTGGCTGGGAGCGCAATGTCAATGGAAAGCTGCAGGCACGCATGGTCAATCTGGCAGATTACATGGACCCAACACGGCTCGCAGACCAGGCTGTGGATCTGAACCTGAAGTTGATGAAGTGGCGCATCTCACCGAACCTTGATCTGGACAGCATCAAGGACGTATCGTGTCTATTGCTCGGGGCAGGGACGCTGGGAAGCTACGTTTCCCGGAACCTGATGGGCTGGGGTGTCCGGCGCATAACGTTTGTCGACTACGGATCCGTGTCGTTTTCAAACCCTGTACGCCAGCCGCTCTTTGAGTTCAAGGACTGTCTCCACGGCGGTGCACCCAAGGCGACGCGTGCGGCGGAGTCGCTGAAGCAGATTTATCCGGGGGTCGAGTCGGCCGGTTATGTCCTTTCTGTTCCAATGCTCGGTCACCCGGTGTTGGACGAGGAGAAGACGCGGGCTGACTTTGAGAAGCTGGAGGAGCTGATTGACAAGCATGATGTTATTTTCCTGCTTATGGACACGCGCGAGTCACGATGGCTCCCGACCATAATAGCCAAGGCGAAGGGAAAGATCGTTATGAATGCAGCTCTTGGTTTCGACACATATGTTGTCATGCGCCACGGTCCGGCACCTGCCAAAGGCTTCGAGGATACGCTTGGCTGCTACTTCTGCAATGACGTTGTCGCCCCAGCAGATGTGAGTCTCCCTCTGATAGCCTTTGTCCTGGCAATTTGAGCTTACTGCTGACTCTTGTCCTACATCCAAGTCTGTCAAAGACCAGACCTTGGATCAGCAGTGCACGGTCACGCGGCCCGGCGTGGCTGCTATTGCATCGGCACTGCTCGTGGAGCTGTTGACAAGCGTATTGCAGCACCCATTACGGCACTATGCACCGGCACCCAAGCCCTTAAGCCGGCCAGGGAACTCGGTGGCGACGTACGAGCGAGACCCGGAGAGCCATCCTCTAGGTCTGGTGCCACATCAGATTCGAGGCTTCCTGGCCAACTTTCAGAACATGCTCATCCAGGGCCCGGCGTACCCGCATTGCAGTGCGTGCAGTGCGCAGATTCTGAATGCCTACCGGCAAGAAGGCTGGGATTTTGTGAAAAAGGCGCTGGGCGACCGCGAGTATGTGACGGAGCTGTCTGGTCTGGCCGAGATTCAGCGGCAGGCCGAGGCGGTGGCGGAGCAGCTCGACTTCAGCGACGATGGAGACGATGACGGCGATGACGGCGAGGCCGTGATGCTTTAAGGAGCCTCTGCTTCTGCGCTCTGTCCATTTCTCTGGCGCAGCGGTTTTCTGGGTTTGCCGTCGTCGTTGATATAAGATACATTAACACGATTCACACTGATGGTTCTGGGACTGGGTGTTCGGAATTGGAGACAACGAGGCGTTTCGTGACGGGAATTTCTCAGCTACTCGTTTTGGAAATAGACAGTAGCTTGCATGTTTTTCTACGGTTGCATTGTGCTATGTATACAGCATAGTACAGCTTATGCAATGTCTTTATGAACACCATTGTGACCCCCACTAATTTTGGGAGATGGCGCTAAAATGTACTCCGTACGATACTCCGTATTCTCCACCTTTCCCGCGCCCCATACATGCAAGAACGACCCTGTGTCTTTTCCTCCCAACTTGGCCCCCACATCTGACAAATTGGTAATACTGGTTTCCTCTCATTCATCATTCGGCCCAGCACGTTTCTCATTGGGGTGCACAGATGTGCAGGGCTCGTTGATCACGCTCGAGTCATGTTGCGCCCGACCTGGTTGTCCTTCGCTCGCCGGGAAGTGTCTATTGAGGACTACCCGGGCACTCTGGTACCGTTGGAAGAGGCCCATCTGTACAGCCACTCAGCTCGCACCGGACGGACCGAGTATGAAACCTTGGCCGAGGATGATGTGGACGAGGACGAGGAGGCACTGGATCAGCGTGGCAAAGACACGATAGACGGCGACGGCGACGTCGAAGCAGAGTCTGTCGGGATGTTGTTGATGCGGGCGTGTGAGTATAGCATCGAGGGGCTGCGGCGTGAAGTCCGGAGTAGCCCGAAAGACAGCCCAGGCAGCCAGACGACATGGACCGACTACGAACGTGAGCAATGCCCGGCAGCCAGCTCCCAGCAGAAAGATAATAGAGACTAAGGTGAACAGTGAAATCCAAGCTCATCAACAAGGCAATCCAAGATATCGGCATGGGTCGATACAACTGGGAGCTGTTCTGTCTCTGCGGCTTCGGCTGGTTTGCCGACAAGTGAGTGTCTCCCTCTTTGGTTTGCATGGACAGCTGCTGACTGCATCTTGACAGCCTATGGATGCAAGTATGTTGTGTGGCAATCCCCTTGCTTCCGCTGCCGTGCTTGCCGTTCTAATCAGGTCACACATCTCAGGGCATCTCCCTCATATTGCCATCGTTGTCGGCCGAGTTTGGCATTGGCGAAAAGACGGTCCGCTACACGACCAGCGCGTTATTTCTCGGACTCTGCTTTGGCAGCTTCTTCTGGGGCATCGGGTCGGACGTTCTGGGGCGTCGGCTTGCGTTCAACTGCACGCTCCTCATCACCAGCATATTCGGGACTGCTGCAGCATATGCGCCCAGCTGGGGATCCGTCTGTGCTCTTGTCGCCGCCCTCGGCTTTGGTGTGGGTGGAAACCTGCCCGTCGACGGAGCTCTGTTCCTCGAGTTTCTACCTGACGCATCCAGCTCGCTGCTGACGTTGCTGTCAGTCTGGTGGCCGATGGGCCAACTCTGCTCATCGCTGCTGGCCTGGATGCAGATTGCCGATGTTAGCAGCGGCACGTCCAGTGGCTGGCGCCGATTTGTGACCACGATCGGCCTCTTGACGTTTGCCATGTTCTTGATCCGCTTTTTCGTCTTCCGTCTGTTCGAGTCGCCCAAGTTTCTGCTCTCGCAGGACCGTCAGGCCGAAGCAGTCGCGGTGATTCACGGGCTTGCTCACCGCAACGGCACCAAGACGTGGCTGACGGGCGACATTCTCGATGCGGTCGCACACGGCGGAAACAACGGGACGAGTATAGGGAGCGGCTGGAGAGATGGACCCGGATACCAAGCGGCTGGATACGAGGCTGCTCCTGGTGTGCCGCTGAACAGACAAGCAACAGCATCATCGGCAACTGGTCGGCCGGCAACGACGATGCTGGACCTGGTCCACAGCCGGCTCAAGTCTTTCTCGGGCGAGCGTCTGCGGCCACTGTTTCAGTCGCGACAGCTGGGCATGGCGACAGTCATCATCTGGATCGTGTGGGCCACCATCGGCATGGGATATCCGCTGTTCAACGCGTTCCTGCCGCAATACCTGTCCCATGGCGACTCGTCGGCAGAGGCACCGTCGGATGCGGCCGCACAAACATTGACTTCCAGCACGACGTACCGCAACTACGCCATCACCAGCATTGTCGGCGTTCCCGGCAGCCTGTTAGCCGCTTACACGGTCGACAGCCCGTCGCGATTTCTGGGCCGCCGTGGCACGCTGGCCATCTCGACGCTGGTGTCAGCGGTTTTTCTGTTTGTCTTTGTCACGTTTGGCCACTCGTCGCGGTCGCAGCTGGTCTTCTCCTGCATCGAGGCCTTTTCGCAGAACATCATGTACGGCGTCCTGTACGCCTTCACGCCCGAGATATTCCCAGCACCTGTGCGTGGTGCCGGAACGGGCGTGGCCAGCTTTCTGAACCGCATCACAGGCCTGGTGGCGCCTGTGCTGGCAGCAACATTGCCGGGCGACGGGTCTACGGCGCCCATTTACCTCTCGGCAGCCCTGATCCTGTTGGCGTTTGTCGGCATGGTGCTGATTCCGATTGAGACGCGTGGCCGACAGCGGTTGTAGTTTGGGTAGACTGGGTGGATTGGGGGTTCGGGTAGTAATATAGAAGAATAGACAGAGGTCGTCAGACTGGCAATATAGCGGCTGCACTTAAAAAGAATTGAATTTTAAATATTAAAAAGGTCTTAACTCCGATCAGTAACTCCCTGGGTGGCACCTTTTTTGGCTATGCGAATATGCGAAATGAAGCTATTTTCACTCCCGAAAGGCGTTCTCGCCACTACCTCGTGCCACGTGCTCCAGCCGGCGCATCTGCCCGTCGTCGCTGCAGAGACCGGCCGACGGCGTCGCGCACCATTGGATCGGCACGGATCGTGTTCTGGACGAGCCACTGCTTGATCTTGCCGCGCATATTGCTGAGGACGTCCTCCTGGCCGACAAAGGGGGCCATTTCCATCTCGAGCAGGCGGGCGGCATCGGTGTCGAGGGCACGACCGACGGCATCGAGGCGGTCGACGGCAGCTAGCAGGGCAGCCTGATTAGGGCCGTTGTCGGAGCTGTAGCCGGTGGTAGCAGCATCAGCAGCGACGATCTGACCGGAGCGGGTGTCGGCGCTAAGCAGAGGGGCGATGCGGGAGAGGCCGATAAAGAGGGTGACGCTCAGCTTGCGGGCGAGCAGGACGGCCTGAAAGGGCAGCAGAGGGGCGTGTTTAGGGGCGACGAGGGCGAGGGTCGGGTTGACGAAGGCGGAGAGGATGCGCGGGTGAGTAGGGCGTGAGACGGCGTGGAGCTCAAAGACGAAAACGCAGGCAAGAACAAGCCAGCGCTCGTAGGCGCCGCGAGCCGAAAGGTAGCCGAGCAGGCCGAGCAGGTAGAGTCCGACCACGGCGGCGCCGTAGTAGGGCAAGAGAGTGCGGAGGCCACGAACGACAAAGTCGCGGACAGAGACGCAGCGCAGCGGCGGCCCGGCAGAAGCCCAGACAACGGCGTCGGGCCCAAAGCGATCGTAGGCGAAGCGGCGAGCCGGATCCAGCAGCATGTCCGATGCCGTCTTGAGGTGCACAAAGTAGGCGTTGACGGCGTTGTTGTCGGTGCTGCTGCTGGCCGCGACCTTGTCCGGGTGGTGCAGCGCGGCCAGACGGCGGAAACGCGACTTGATATCCCGCTCGGATGCCGTCAGCGGCACGCCCAGGTCGCCGTATAAGGAGCCAGCCCGCTGCAGGTCGTAGTCAGCCTCGTAGACGGTGTAGGCCAGATAGATGGCCACGACGAGAATGTGGATGCGGCGGCGGTGCTCGGCATAGCGTGGCGTGCCCGGCCGCGGATGGGGCTCGCCCGCACGGATGGCCAGCGAGTAGTAGAGCGACTGGGTCCAGCCGGTGACGAGCTGCAGAGAGAGAGAGAGAGAAGGAGAGCAGGTCAGTCAATGGACGGCGATCAGAGTAGACGCGCGTTGGGGCGGTGTCTGCGCTCTCACATCGGGCAGGAAGCTCCAGCCGACCAGAGACAGAAGATTGGACATGTCGGCGGATTCGGAGGGGGGTCGCTCAGGTGGATCTGTGCATGGCTGGGCAAGAGACAGAGTCGTCAGAAATGAAGCCAAAGAAGACACGACGTTTGATTACGAAGTACGGAGTACGATTAGCGCCTCGACAGCCTTCTAACAAGCGCGACGATCACGTGTCAAAGGACCCCGCGCGCACGGCTGTGGCAGCAGCTAAGCCGCAGTGGAGCATCGTGCAGTCGAGTATCGTCTCTGTTCCTGCAAGGAGCAGACCCTTCTGCGAGAGCGATTCCCACAACACGAACGATTTGCGTATCTGTCGTTGGCCAACATGCCTCCGGCCAATCTTGTGGTGAGCCGTTTTGTGCGCGCGTGTGCGATGGCGCGGTGGCCCGACGTGCCGAGCTGACCGCAGGCCGGATGCAGACGAGGATCAAGGTGCAGCTGAAGCTGTCGATTGCGCGGCTGCGGATGGTGCAGCACCGCGACGAGGCGCTGTCCAAGGCATCGCGGCGGGCGATGGCGCAGCTGCTGGAGGCGGGCAAGGAGGACTCCGCGCGCATCCGGGTCGAGAACATCATCCGGTCGGACATCAGCACGGAGCTGCACGAGATGCTAGAGCTGTACTGTGAGCTGCTGCTGGCTCGTGCCGGTCTGCTCGAGAGTCCGGTCTGCGACCCGGGCCTGGAAGAGGCTGTCAAGAGTCTCATGTACGCGGCGCCCAAGACCGAGATCAAGGAGCTGCACCAGGTCCGCGTCCTGCTGGCCGAGCGCTACGGCAAGGACTTTCTCGTCGCCGCCATGGACAACGTCGGCGGCAAGGTCTCGCCCAAGGTCGTCCGCAAGCTCAGCGTCGTCCCGCCGCGCGACGAGCTCGTCCAGGGCTACCTCGAGGAGATCGCCAAGGCCTACGGCGTCCGCTGGCCGCGATCCCGAGCCGACGACGACGACGATGCCCTGCTCGAGCCGCCGCCCGAAGCCCTGGCTCTCGATCTGGTCGATCTGGACAATATCGACAAAGACGACGACGACAAGACCGACGGCGACCATCCCCTTGCTGCCTCTTCCGTCGCCCCGGCCACGCCCTCTCGGCCACGCCCCTCGGCCAAGGAGGCCAGGGAACAGCTAGACCTCACGCGCGCCACGCCTCCGAAAACAGCCGTCGGAAGCCTCCCGGCAGTCCTGCCGCTGCACGTCAATCCGCCCAGCCCGTCTACCGACAACATCCATCCTCGCGTCACGCTCGATTCCCAGGAGCTCAAGCCGGGTACCTCGTCCCCGAGGATCACAGCCGCCGATCCGGCTGCCCGACGGCTCGTCGTCAAGAAAAAAGACACTGTGGATGACGAGCTGGCCCGCCGCTTTGCCAGCCTGAAGCGGTAGTTAGCAGCCGGACCTCCTGTACATACTACGATCTTATGACGTGCTTTTGTGGCGTTTGTATTGCTGCCTTTCGTTTGCTATTTCGAGTCCTTCACTCGCCTTGTAAATACGCGGGATGGCCTACCACAAGTCAATTTGCGTCTCTTCTCGTGTTGTGTCTGTCCAAGATTAGTCAACTACGACATGTGCACAGCTTCGCTGTTTTCGGCCCTTTTCGCGAGCGCGTCGTGTCGCGACTTCAACTACAAACCCTCGTCCACGTCCGTCAGCCCAAAGGAGCAGGTCCGCGAGCCGAATCCGAGCATTTGACCATGGAAGAAGGTTATAACGGCACAGCGATAATCCTGTCCCGGGTGACAAATGGCAGGCCGGAGAGCATACGACTAACTCGGCATCGGACAGGAGACTTGGCATACTACCGCTTTCAGGACGACAGACGCGTGGCCAGAAGCTCCATTGTGCGCCAGTACTTTGACTTTGCTCTGGACTGGTCCGCCAAGAAACCGCAGCGCGACCGGGATGACCATGACCGAGAGACTTTTTCAAAGGCTGAGAACAACGAAGCGGAAGCTCGGGACAGTCTATCTGTCCTCTGCATATCTGCGGATGAAGAAAGGACAGCAGCTCCTCGAAAGAAGAAGTCGCGCCGGCGGCTCCGAAAAAAGGTCGCCAAGGCCCTCGGCAATCTGCAGAATATGTCCGCCAGCCAGCTGTTCTACGAAGACGTCCATCGAGACGGCTTCATGAGCCAAGAGGAAGGCGAGACACGCAGTCTTCCTGCTTGGCAAACGAACGGCTCCGACGACGATGATTTCCACTACCAGCCGCAGAACAACGACTAGAACTCCTGTCTTCTGCCCCAAATCCACCCGGAATCTCTCCCCGACTCGGAACTCTACTTTGAGGCCATTGAGCCCAATGTCCCATTTGTATGTGTCGACAGACCTGTGCTTTCGTTTCAAGAATTGCCTGCTTCAATCGACTGCCGTCGAAAAACCCCCTCTTTCGGCCGGTTTTTCGCAAACCAGGCTCCCATGCCGACGCGAAGCAGGAGGCCAACTGCGCTGGACATGTGGCCTGAGAGCTTCTGTGCCCCGTCACCATCGCCATCACCCCCGTCCAGCTGTCCATGGTCAAGGGAAGACCAACGTTGGCTGGAAGAGGGCCAAGTCGCTGGCTGAAGCGACATGTGTGGCCAGATAGTCACACATAAGTGTATCCATCCTTGATAATAAGACGCGTCCTCTTTTTCCAAGTCCACATTGTATTCCCACCACAAGGCCGTGATAATCCTCGCAGGCCAAAGTTGCTTGACGTTTTTGAAGACGCAAAATATGCCAATACAGATCCAGCCCAGCAAGCAAGTCGGACAGTCAATGGCTGCCGATAAAGACAGAGCACCCACAAAACGCCAGATCCCTATGCAGCCATTTGTTCCCTGGTTGTGCGTCCTCAATGGTATCATCTCCGTCCTCCGTCCTGCGTCCTCCGCCCTACTCCAGCTTGTCCAGATGCTCCAATCGCGTCAACACGACCTGCTTGCTCGTCTCCTCAATCTCGCCGGCCAGAAAGACCTCGTCCAGGATGGCATACACCTTGTAAAAGTTGAATACGAGATCCAACTCGCACACGTTGCCGAAAAAGGCGTCGAGCACCTCGACGAAGAAGTGGATCGCCTCCAGGAACGCCAGCTCGTTATCGTTCGTGTCGACACACGCACAGAAGAAGAGGCCCGCGTAGCGCCGGTACACCACCTTGTGGTCGCGGAACTCGACAAAGTTGCTCTGGTATTTCTGGTCGCGCGGCGCCACAAGCCGATGGACCTGCATCAAGTCAGCCCAAGGCCGCCCGCACATCCCCATCACCACCACTGTCTTACCTCTCCCTTGAGCTTGATCTTCTCGTCGTCCGAGTACGGAACGTACCATTTGGCAAGCCGCGTCTTGCCTCTGTAAAGGGGGAGGGGGATTGTCAGCGCTGATGCGTTCGGGAAAGTGCCAGCAGCACCAGAAACTCACTGCCGGTTTTGGATCAAGATAAACGAAAGCATCGCGGATGTAAAACCCAGCACGTCTGTCTGCTGCCGTTGGACGTCACGAGTTCTTGGGAAGTCCGACCTGCGAGGTGCATTAGAGAGCAGGTTTATCGCATTGTACCGAACAATCCGCCTTTACGAGCAACGTTCTGGCCCCACTAAATCGGCTTTGCCTTACATAATGGGAAAAAGGGGGCCTAACTACTGAACAATGAACAGTGATTGAATTCTACCCGATGTGAGATATAGATACTATATAATATATAAATCACATTTTCCGTGCCACCAGTTCTACATCCAGCCACTCTGCAATCACTTCCACGAGTTCAGCCCAGCCCACGGATCTTGTGATGTCGGCTGCTGTTGCTGCTGCTGCTGCTGGCTGTAATAGTCAGACTGTCCAACATGATAAGTCTGTTGAGGACCCAGTGGAGGAGGCCCTCGAGGGGGAGGTGGCGGCATAAATCCATAGCCTGGTGTCACGGCCTGCTGGTTTCCATACGTGCTATACTGGTTGCCCGGCTGGCCAAATGTTGTCTGAGTAGGCGCTGGAGAGGTTGGTCCCACCGGCCGCATCGCATTGACACCGAAACTTGTGACTGTAGGTGGTGGCGACGCCGGTCCTGGAATGCGGCCGTGTGCGCTAGGATTGTATGCGTGCTGAGCGAACTGCGTCGCATATGGCGATGGCATAGCGCCCTGGTTGGCGGGAGGGGAAGTTGGGATTTGATATTGGCTCGGATACTGTGCTTGTGAGTACTGGGGTGTTGAAGCACTGGACAGGTACAGTGGTGCAGGAGTCGGCCGGCTGCTGGCACTTGCAGGGCCAGAGATTGAAGACGTTTGACTGTGCTTCGGCGGTGATGGCGTCGACTTCTCCAGACTCATCCGCTCCATCAAGCCACGCAACCGATCTCGCTCCAGCTCGGCCTGGGCGCCTTTGTTGGCGGCGCGGTCCTGCTCGATCTGATTCAGGAGTTGTGCGCCCTCTGACCGCCGGTTGTTCACAAATGCTTCCACGTTCTTCTCCAGGCTCTCTACCGTTTCTTTCATCTCAGTATACCACCGCTTTGCGCTCTGCAGGCCTGCCTCCAGGTCGAGAAATTCCTGGTAAGCGCGCTTGTACTTGTTGATTACTGAAGACCGCTGGCGCTGAATGGATTCGTATTTGCTCTGCTCGGCGTGGACACGTTTATCTTGTAGCAGGCTGTTAAAGGCCATTGTCAGCTCCTTCAAGAGTGCAGCCTGCTTGTGGTTTGCCTGAATAAGCCGGTTTTGATGTGTGCGGAACTTCTCCAGCTCAGACTTAAAAAGCTGACTTTCGTAATTCGCAATGGCCTTCTTGTTCAGAATCAGAATCTGTGAGATATCGTCGTTATGAATCTAGACAGAGGCAGTTAGCTACAAAGAAACTCTTCATGTGTGTAACGGGCTATTTTTTTTACCTTGTCTTTGAGATCTTTGAGGATCTGGTTTCGTTCTCGCTTGACAAGATTCAAACTTGAAAGGATATCCTCCACCTTTCCGATCTGGTCCGGTACGCTGGGACTGTTGTCTTCAAAATCGGCATCCAGCAGATTGCCCTCGCTTGGGCTAGTGTTCTGGCTGCTCAATTTACCGCGCACCTTGGAGAAGGCGCGGTGGAAGAAGGCGTCGATCTCGCCGTGTTGTGCTGCAGAGCGCATCTCTTCGAACTCGCTTCCATTTTGCCGAAGTTTCGTGGCAAGCATACCGTCGCTCTTGGATGCCTCATCCAAAGCTTCTCGGTAATTCCGGATGTCATTGCGAAGCGTAGTTGTAAGCCTCGAGCTCGGCTGCTGAGTCCATTCGCTTTCGTACTTGGATCTCATCTTCTCGCAAACACTCTCCTCCATATCTAGCTGTTTCGTGCTCTTGTCGAGCATGGTTACGATTGCATCCTTTTCCCGGCGCAACGAGTCGAAGATCATGTCGGGGTCCTCGTGATCGGCCACGTCTACACACCAGGTGCTAAATTCTTCATCCGGCTGCACGTCTTGGTCGAATCCACCCTTGAGCACCTGCAGCGCTCCGGGGAGACGCAAGTAGTCAAGGCTGGCTTCCATCTCACCGTTTGCTGTGTCCACCCGTTCGGTTTCAGCACGAACAATCTTGGCCTTTTCTTCGTCGTAAAGACTTGCGGATTCTGTGACAGCCAGGGGTATGATTTTGGAGAATAGGTCAGGACCTGTAATTCGCTGAATGTCCTGTCCTGCGTAGAGCTCGCTGACGGGTATTGGTTTGCAAGCCGGCAGCTTAGCGACAGGAGACACACTCGAGGAGTCGGGTACGGTGTCGTGGTAGATGAAATCGTTATCCTTGGTCATGCCGCGGAGTTTGTCCTGGACTGTCACCAGATGCCTCTTAGTTAGACCAACTAGTAAGGCATTCGTATCTGCCCCCAGGTTCGAGCTTGAAGGCACGGAGCCAGGGAAGCTGCTAGCAGCTCTAGCTGCATCCTTTGCCAAATCTTCCGCGAGCTGCAGGCGTGCGACTGCAATTCCATGGTGGTTTGCATCGTCGTCAGCCAAACCTTGATAGTACTGTGCCATGGAGTGCATCAAGTTGGCTTTAATCTAATCGGAAATGCATACTTAGCAAGAGTGGATTATGGAGTAGCGAATGTGACGTGGAGTCGTACCTGAACGAATAAGAGCCAAACTTTCTCGAATATGGCTCTCTCGACATTCCCTTGTACACCCTCGACAGCTTGGCTGTAAAGAGAGCCGGCATGGCTAGCAAGTTTAGCCAGAAGGCCAACCTTTTTCTGATCGGCAACCTGCTTTTCGAGGAAAACTTCCTGCGCCTGGGCCAGCATAATGCTGATCAGTGTCTTCACCGTTTCCCGGCTGAGATCTGCGGAGGGGGCGTGGAGAAAGTTCTCGTTGATGTACGTGAACATGCCGGCAGACGCCTGGAAGGAGTGATAGGCAGTTTTCAGGCCCGTTTCTTCGGAACGGTTCTGAAGAGCAGCATGGCAGGATAAGACGGCAGATATGTTAAATATGACAGACGCTTTTTCAAAAGCAAGAGAAAATTGAGAGGTCGCCTTGTGTGTAAATGCGTCAAACCTGGCCCAGTTAGCAAGGACCGTCCTTGTATGTCCAGCACGACATGACTGCCTCAAGTAGTCGCCCTACCGCCACCGCGCGCTTCATGAATGGGCTAACGCACCAAGTAAACGAGATACGAATGTGCTGCTCATCGACTGGAAACCGCAGATCGAGAAGCTCTAGCTGGCCATAATACCGGTAGAGTAGATCTCTTCCGGAGCTGCTGTCTTTGCCGGCACCTCGCATGTCCTGCCTGAGGCGGTTGAGGGTAGCACACTCTTCTGCATAGCGTTCGGGGTCGTCGCCATAGGTGTCCCGGATGTATGACTTGAGCGGGAGAACCCAATCGATCTCGTTTGTGGCCTTGAGCGGCACCGAGATCATGGGAACTTGGGCCATTGTTAAGCCGGATTAGGACCCTGGCAGCAAATGATAGCCACCAAGCTTAAGTGGCCCGACGTGTCAAACCCTGATCCGGGCTGCAGATTCCCAGACAGATGCGCGCTGCGAGCTGAGCCCGTAGGACCCTGAAGGCAGGGTATATGGTAGCGATCGAGGTGGATTTCGCAAAACGGATATCGTGGCGGAACGGAAAATCTGTAGTTTTTCGAAGCTGGCAGGCAGCAAAGGTGGGCGGCCGGATGCTTCTATATGGTTGCGCAGTACGACCTTGTGTTCAGAGCTGCACGAAGGGAGCTCGGGAGCTTTGGATGCCGGTGGCGATTGAAAGACCCAGGTGTTTCGGGGGACCGACAGTGGCGTTCCGGAGGTGACAAAACAACCTCGATCTTCGAAGAAAGAGGAAAATGAGAAAACGGTATCGGCGGGCGCACTCGTCGGGTGGTAAGGCAGCAACGTAATGCGAAGAGGTAGGATGGGGTGACAAAACCGGTGGTAGCGCACCTTCTTGCGAGCTGCGGTAGACAGACGAAACTTCTGTCCAATTTACGGACCCAAGAAGAAACGTTAGCCGCCCACGATGGCCGTGAAGCGATACAAATCACAGGAGTCGAACAGAGAAGGTGGAGGGGGTTGGAACTGCTAGTTGGCGGCAGGAACAAATGTGGGACCAAGGGTGGGAAGGTGGGCTGCTTGCTCTCTTTTCCCGCTGCTGTGACGTGGGGCATTTAGCGACCGCTTACATAGTAATCAGAGCGCTCATTAAATATCGAGACAGCACGCCGAGTGTCAGCCGGCCATTCTGTCTTCAGTATAGGCGACTGTGCTCGCATCATTTACTTTTCGTGTGCTATGGATGATAAATCAGTAACTCATTTCCCATATAATTGCTAGCAATTCGAGACCTACGGAGTAAGCGCCCAAATGCGGTGCTTTTAGCACACCTTTCAACAATATGGCCTTTTTAGTGATGGGTTGAAGCACCCAAACTGCTAGCTTCGAGATCGCCAAGCTACAGCTTGTAGTGTCGAAACAACAAATTTGCCAATCATGGAGTGTGCACGGAGTATCTTGCAATGCATCTGGCGACTGGCACTTGTGAACGATTCCCGGAGGCCAGGCAAACTAAAGTGGCCGGTTCTGCAGCCTCAGATCTTTGACATCCGGTACGCAAAAATCGAGGGCGGGCAGGAAGCGCGGCGAGAAGCAGGTCGCCGTCAGCGACGGATTGTGACTACATGCATACAGCGTACAGATAGCAGTCAAGAGGCACGGGGTATTTGTTGAGGCTGCGAATGCCCTGGCCCTGGTCCTTTGCTATCTTCATCACGCAGCGTCTCATTTCTGGCATGTTTCCGTGTGTGTGTGTGCTGTGACTGGAAGGCATGGAGAAGGGGCTAGCCAACGAGGTGCGAGAGTACAGAAGCTTATGCGGGCGACGAACTGTACATCCCCTGGCCAGCTGCTCTGATTGGCTGACAAAAGGAATCGTCCCTGGGGATATCTGAGCGGCAATAGGATAAAGGCTGGGTTGGGGGCCAACATCAGCCAACGGCCAATTCACAGCCGCGGCCCGCGACTCTGGTGGAGGTTTTCTTTGCCTTGGTTCTGAACAGCTCGATGCTTTCTATGACAGTGAAATGGACAGTATGTGATACTCCATAGAAGGGATCGACTAAGAAATGTTAGTAACTGTTATTTCTCAAAAGTCACATTCAGTAAAACTACGATGTGACACGTCCGTCTAGCTAAGAATTACGCATAAGGCCGTAAGCCTCGTAGAAGAGGGAGGTAGCGGAAGGATGGTATCTTACAATATATGTCCAAAAAAAAATGAACGTACAGCAGCGGGTATTCGCTGGTCGTCACCGACCCAACTACTAATCCGCCGATTACTGGTTTAACTAGGGGAGAGCGGACGGGATCCCGTGCTTTCCAGTATCTATGGCCGTACGTGCTGGAACTCTGTAAGACAGGACGTTATATTGCTTCAACATTTTTATAGGATTCTTGCAACACAGCCTTGCATCTCCACCAGAATATCGACGATATGCACCTGTTTCTTAAAGGCCGTCGGTGGTAGCAACGAAACGTCCAATAGGAGTCAGCCTATTAATCCAAAACATGGGACAGTCCTATAAGCAATCGACCTGTCGCTTTAGAGGCTGAAGCTAAGCAATTGCTTTTTGGAATTGATAGTTGGTGTTATCATTTTTCATTCTCTGTTACTAGAGGCAACGAGCTGAAACTAGAAAGAAGGGTATGTTTTGTTGAGAATGAAACTCGACTCATTTGGAATGTCGATCATGCTACTTTAAAAAGCTGCTGCTCTTCGATTTCAGATATGGCTGTGTGATGTCAGAAATCTTGCCTCGTTAGTAACTATTACTCAATAGTTGGAGCGCCGCTCTGTCTACCTATGCTAACAAAACACCTGTAAACCTTCGGCCTTTCTAACGATATACCTGTAAGCCGTAGACGTATATTAAAGAGGTCGACTGTGCTTGATGTTAGCCTTATATGAACTGATCTAGTGCTTGAAGTTCCCCCCTTCTTAAAAAAAGCCCGAGACGCAATTGGTTTTTTTTTATTCTTTGAACAGTAAAAATATCACAATACCTGACAGGGAAAAACGAACCAAAGAAGAGTCGGGAACAAGAATAATACTGCAAATTGAAAGCAGCTACGCCTATAGCTGTGCTGTCTCTCGTTTTTTCCTACAACTGAATAAAGTTGCATTGGGTAAGCATCGCGCAAGAGCCTTTAACTACCCATGTCACGACGCATGCTCAGCAGAATTAATTACAAAACTGCAGGAGTTTTAAAGAATATGCAAGGCAATTTACGCACACGTTCCGAGCACAGAACAATAGTACATGTGTTGAAAAACGATTGTAGTCCCGTACTTTGCTAATGTATGCTTCACTCATGGATGTTGAAAGCGACATTACTCAATTATGCACCCGAAGCTTGCCCACCAACCTCGCCAGCACAGCTGGGGCGCTGGTGGTGATTGCGAAGAAGTATATAGTTCCACCGCAAAACGGCAAACAATCAAGAAAGCATTGTTCATGGATCATTTTGATCTCCTACCGTTGCATTTTGATCTTGCATGCTTGTCAACATCCCGAACTGGGCTTGTTTGAATCTCATACATGTGAAAACGCAAGCGCAGTACCAAGTATTATCGGTCACCAGCTGTTCGAATTGATTCACGGATTATAGTTCCAAACATATGTGCCCATGATTTCACACACCGGTCTTTTCACCTATAATGGCCCACTTGGATGATGCCAAATACTGGCCCTCAACAATTTGGGCGCCAATACTCGTACGCGCCTCCAGATTGGGATTTACGCTAAAATACTATGTTCTGTGCTACGCCCCATGATTCATTTTGTGCGATGCGATCTCGGAACTGGAGTGGGAAGCTCGAAATAACAAGAAGGAACACTTAGTCATGAGGCGTTGACAAGTGACGAGATGTGCATGCGCTCGGCAGCCTCATGGTTGCGGGTCCTCGTGGTCGGTGTGTTTCGAAAGAATGGAAACTCCATAAAGCGAGGGCAAAATCGGAGGAGATAATCGATCGGCGTGGGCTAACACACCGGTAAGGTGGCAATTAGTTTAGTTGGAGCAACACCGCCCGAGAGCATGCAGCTGAACTAATTCCACGATGCCGACTCCGTACTTCAATTGCCCAATAGCAAATCATTCTGCGGAGAATATCTTCGGAAAAGTTCTGGACTCTGAGGGAAATTAGAACCCACTCTGTAACACGCACGGGGCATTGGGTACGCCTCTACGACGTAGTCGGGCATCTACTCCGACTTCTCTCACTTAGGGTTTTGCTGATAGTAACGTTGCTTGGCTGGGTAACCGGAAAGTGAGGCAATGCCATTCTGTTGCTGCGATGAGCAGGAGGGCTGTGTACGGCCTAGCAGTCACCTTTTCGCCAATGGACGGGGGTTTTGTCAGCACCGCTTTTGATCTAGGGAATACACCGCTACCAATACTATGGAAACAAGACGTAGGTTACAAAAATTGCAAAGGCGCACAAAAAGAGGAAAATAAGGGAGTGTATTGTGGGGAATGTACGATGACATCAGAGAACTTGCTCCGGTTTCGGCATTCTCGTATTTGTGCCGATCACTATCGTAGCTTCCTTTTGCGATTAAAAACATGGGTACCAGCAGCTATTTTGGCAGCCGTTTCCCTAAGCTTGCTGCTCGGCCCGGCAGTATCTCAGCAGTAGCCTTATTATTTAAAAGTGGAAATGGTGTATATTGCGCTCCGTTATTCCAAGGCCATAGTATGGATAGATCAAACAGAACCACATATCATTCGCTCTTTCAGTAAAACAGTTCTTCGGCGTCAACTCCGTATGTGGCGCTAGTTCTCCAGAAATGATTAGCTTTTGGGAACGGTGTCGCACATGAGGCGCAGTAGGGTCAGCGGTACTGGCGGCTTTCTTGAAACCATTATGGTCTTACGATGCATTCCCATTTAGGCATTTAGGGCCTTGGGAAGCGACCACATTGGCCGTGGCAAGATACAGTAATGTGACCACTTCCTAGCATACAACCTGAGCAAACATAATCTTCCGTGACAAGCCCACCATATGAGTGGCCTAAGAAAGGGCCGCCTCAGATATGCGCAACGCAGATCATGCATTTTCTCCCGAAAAGCAGCCCAAGGGAAGGGAAGAGAAACGGGAAACAGAGTCTGTCTTCGGGTCGGAAGGCGGGATAAAGAAGAGGGAAAACATACTCTGCGAAGGGTTTTGAGGATTATACAGAAGTAGGGTCTTGGCGTCAATACCCATTGGCACAGAAGAGGTCATCTTTGGCGCAAACCTGAGCTGATATGTTGCATTCTCCCGCAAGTAAAGCTGAGAGAGCATACGACATAGATTAGAAGTCAAGAGCTAAAGAAGCTATCGCTAGTTACCAGTTCCTGTCTCTATTGGCGCCAAATGCCCACACGTCTTCATCGCCTCCGTGCCAGCAAGAGATACGCATCAGATATCGTGAGAGAAGGATTGTGGGGCACAATTTGTACTCGTACATACTTGCCCTACTTTCGACTTTCTGTTTTTTATGACCTCAATCCTAGTGGCTGAAAACGAAATACTCCGTAGTATCTTACGATTGATCTTCGGATACTTCCGCAATGCCTTTCCCCAACCATATGGATACTATGTAGGCGTTCCATGGGCTGCGATGAAGGCTCCGCCCTCGAGTGTCCCTCCCCAGCTGATATCGAAGTGGGCCGGTAGGACAGTTAGAATGTTGCTGGGCACTTGATAACAATGTTCGTCTAAAACTGTGATCTCTACTTTTGTCAGCGAATTTAAAGCCAGAAAGAGTGGCTATCTCGTAGAACTGATGTATACGAAGCAATAAAGAAGCCATGCCGCGATTACTTCTAAGCCTCGATAGGTAGCCCTCCAGTATAACACCAATGCGCAAGTGAGGTGGCATGGTATATCGGCTACATAGTGCATATGCATTGTCGCTGGAGAGCCACGAAAAGCCGGTCGTTGGTGAGGTGGCATCCAACGAGGTCAATTGCCGGATCGTTGTGTTCTTCGGAGGCTAACTGCATTGGGCTCTGTAGAGGCACTAATCAAGTTGGATTGATCTGTGCATAGCCGATGTCCAAGTAGGGCTCCTGCCGCTTGGGCTTTCCCATATCTCTTCCCGTTGAAACTCGCCGGAACGGGGCAAGAAATTGTGCGGCCAATCGATCATCGATGAGGAGGGCAGTGCCCGCTGATGTCCACCAGACCGACACCGGCTGTGGAAGGGTGGCATTAGCATCTGAGCGATAGCCGGCACGTCTGTACTTCGTATCGGTTCTGCTGTGATAGAGCTGCACCCCGTTATTAGCGCTGTTTGCACACGAGGCGGGCGAAGAAGAACGGGCAATGATCCACGCTGTCCACGTGGGATGTGGTCTTCATCTTTGTGCACTTTTGCCCGACAACAACGGCACGAAAAAACCACTGCAGAATTCTACGTACAAGAAATAGCTCGAGACTAGCCGCCAATGCCATAGCACATTGAAGAGGGGAGCTGAAATAAGACCAGAGCGTAATTTACAGGACATTGCTACCATGGCAAGGATTTGATGAACGTGCAAAGCCTCCCGTACGAGTAATACTAGTCAGAAGCAGAAAACACAAACAGACAAGATCAGCGGAAAGGAACAGGTTTTGCCTATTCCATACAGGGATAAATTTGAAGGAGGAAGAGCGTAGAGGTGGCTGGCGCCTTCCTTCTAAAGGCCGATATTATCGCCAGAAGCATGTGCCATTGGAAGGCAAAGTAAGACGTGTACGTATGTTTATTCGCAGGCAGCAGAGATCACTTATCTGCTGCGGCTGCGTGTTGCATGGTCGATGCAGACGGGCGCTCCCACTACGACGTAAGAAGACGAAAAAGTCACAGAGAACGTTGGCGTGGAAGGTAGAAATAGGAACCACTCCGAACCTTGAAGTGGGCTGTTGGCCTTGTCAGATATCTTACAAGGGGGGTTCCGGCCATGTAAGCTGAGTAGTTCACACCACGGAGTGCTACTTCCCCTCACTGCATTCGTCTGCTCTTTCCCTCGTTGAGAAAAGTACTTTACAGTGTTAAGCTGTGCGTTATCCGTCGCCGCCTGGACAAATGAGAAGCCACGCCTGAATGTTCGCGTGACTTGTAACGTCTGGTCAAAGAGCTCGTACTTCCGTCATCTCTCAGCGGCACACCGCTAGAAGAAGGCCACAGCCAAATCTTCTTGCACAACCCAGAAAGGCCGCTACATTCTTCGCCCCATGTGCCTTGTCATTGGGCAAGACATCAATTTATCTCTCTTTTTATCGTTGCGCTCTATGTAAACCCCCCCTTGTTGACTGAGCGGGCCCACAACTAGCAATGCGCTGAGTGACGACACCAATTCCTTATGTCAATGACTGCTTTCGTGCTCTCCCCCCGGTTAATGTGACGATCAGCACGACAAACTGGGAAGAAGAAAGGTGCCGAGAAATACAAAGCGCGAAACCGAGCTAGCTGCACCTTTCGTACCATTGGCCTCTGACTACGAGTACATATCTTACATAACCTCTGGCCTTCCCATTGAGCCCAAACACGATTTGTATAACAACCAAATTCACTGCCTCGCTCTCTTTCTATATAAACCCCCTCGGATACTTCTCTCCGTTCTCCTCTATTCTCCTTCGTATCCTCTTAACAAATTATTTGCCTCCTTCACAGACAGCACAACTACTCCACTACTTCTCGTTGCATATCTCTTTGCACACCTTTCTCACGAAGTCACCCCAACCCATACTACATCATGGAGATCAAAGAGGCACAAGAGCTCATCAACTTCTGTTGCCCCTATTGCTGCCGTGCTGCCGACTGGGGCTCCCACGAGTATTGTGGCAGTGGCTGGGACGGTTGCCATAAGTGCTGCAGACACTGAGGCAACCCCCCGAGCGCGATGCCGCCGTCAGAGAGAGAAAGTGCTGGTCTCGACGAGCGACTAGCCTTTGAGAGACACGTACTAATGCTGGCATGTCTTTTCTGCATCGGGACGCTCGCAGGCAAATGGTCAATGCAGCAGCAGCAGCAGCAGCAGTGGAATATGAGCTCCAAAACCGCACTGTCGGCTACTTTGCATCTACGACGTATATGCACCCCCATGCGTCTCCTCACTACGATTAGCACCTCCCTCTTGCGTGTTCAGTCGTCCCCATTTGTGTCGTCGCCATTTCACCCAAGCACTCTCGCCAATCAGCCCACAGGCCTAGACAAGGTCAGCTCCGCTCACCGACAGTTACATGCGTCGAGCAGCAGACACTATTGGTCGGCCGTGTCAGGGAATCCCTGGCTCAGCTTTGTGTGCCTTCATTTCCTTTTAACTTTATCCCCTCACACACGCTGTCCTCTATCGTTCCATTTTGCCTCTTCTGCATTCGACCTGCCCGACCTCCAGGTGCCCCACATGTGAGGCTGGATCTTCATTCGCATAGCCTTTTTTGGTGATATTCCTCCCTTACCTTCTTTTGTCTGTTCCATGTTTCGCCTTGTTTTTTGTAGTGACCCCGTGGTCTAGAACGCTGGACAAGCCTGGGGCAGATGAAGTGTGGTGGATGCAGACACATTATGCAGGCTGTTTATGACTACAACACTGGGTCGGGAACATGCATTACAGTCGCAGTGTGGCTTGGCCTATGCATTGGGCTGCATGCAACATAATTGCCATCTTTCCACAGTCTCAAGGCTTGCTCTTTCCGGCCGGTGTCCTGTTCCTCCCCTTGATTTTTTATTCTCCTAGCCTATCAGCATCCATCTTTTAGGCACGGTGTCCGGGGGCATATGGTTATGCATGGGATGGAATACACGGGACTATTGGAAAATACCCGCGCTGGAGCATTTGCGAAACACCAGCATTACAGGATATCTCACTCGACGGGTTACGGACATTCGCTTGGATATTCATAGGCTGTGAGGAAGTACTTGGTCGTTCATTAGGGACTGTTTTGACTCTTTGGTATTTTACGGGCTTGGGTTGGTCCTTATTTGTCTTTGTTTTCTATCCTGTATTCTCGAATGTGCACACCAATATACATCTATGTACCCATATACTTGGTGCAGGCGCACTGTTATGATCTATCGACAGACACCTGTTTATTGTAAGATACGACGGTCTTTTACCCAGTACCAGCAGAAACACTGCAGGGGTTTTGTTTTGTTTTGTTTTGTCTTTAATCAGCTTGGAGGTTTGAAGCTTCCACGTTTTAAGTCAGTGGGAGTGGGCTTATGCGCCTGTAGTGCAAGTAATCTACTTCTGCAGTGCGATTAGCATTCCTCTACTCCGTACTCCGTACTCCGTATACTACATAGGATACATTCAAAGACAGGGCCCATACGACGTATAAGGCTAGCTGTATTATGATAGTTGTCACACGAATATATGGCATTGTGGGAACTCATATAGACATCTGATAGCTCATACGGAGACCTCCGCATGGCTGTGCTTTCTAATCCCAGCATTTTTCATGTGCTCCGTATCTTACCAGGACTACTCCGTACTCCGTACTCACTCTGACATACCTGATTATGCATTAGGTCATGGGTGCAATCCTCCTTATGTTGTAGTTTTCAGGCGTCCATCGATACGCAAAAATAGTTAGGCCAGCCATGCACGTGTCGGATTTTTGAAATCTCCTATATCCGACATGTCAACTGCATCGGTTGCGTAACAAAACCCATGTGAGAAGGCCTCCCGACCCGCTCTGCTTATATTCCTCCAGGTAATCTTGATCTTCACACCTCCCACCTCCCACCTCTCACCGTTGTCACATCTTCTAGGGTTGCATCTACTCAATCAGGAAAGAATCTGCCGCTGACTTGATTTCCTTGGAAAATGTGACCTCTTCGCCCATTTCCAGCAGCTCGACCGATGTGACCTATTGAGCGAATACTTAGTAAACCGGCAGGACAAATTATAGCAGAAACAGGCAAACTTACGTCAACGTCCACAAAAGGTGCCGACTTGGAGAAACGAATGTGCATGGGAAAGAAGTCGTTCTCGTCGTCCGTCTGCGCTTCGAACTCAAAGGTCCCGCTCGGATTGCTCTCATCCACCGAGCCGATCGACCATTCCAGGCAGTCGCCGGACACCTCGTAATTGGCGTCAAAGCTCGAGATTGAGGGTTCCGCGCTTGCGTACGGGATGACCACGCTCACATCCTTGAGTGGGTCACCGCCAGTGAGCTCATACTCGACCGTCAAAGTGGAGCTACCGTCACCACCCTTGTTCACCCAGACGGTGAAGCTGATGGGAAGAGCTGACGGGTCCTCTGTCTTCGGAGCCGCCCGCCATCGCAGCACGCCTACGGCCTGATTGACAGGAAAGCCCTTGGCCGTGTTGCTCATCTGTATCACCTTGGTCCCATTGAACAGATTGCGGTCGACATTGGGGTGCGTCCGGAATTGTGCGCCGTGTGTTGGGTGCGCATCAAGGTTAAGCTTGATCTTGGTGAGCGAGACATCCGACACGCGCAAGGTGAGATCGCCGGTGACGGCTAGCGAGGTCACACTGCCCTCGCGTGCCAACTTTGCGTTGATTGTCTCGTTGACGGTGATGTGAATGGCGTCGTGGTCCAATGCGGTCGACAGATGTCCAGAGGCCGCCAGATCGGCTGCTGGTGTCGCTACTGGGGCGGCGGCTACGGGAATCTCGGCCTCGGGCCCCAGGTCGCCGCGGACGCGCTCGAACATGTCTGTAGTCTTCGACTTCTTGCCCAGTTGCATCCCCTTGCCCTTGAGAGCCACTGCCGGACTAACCGAGTTCATGCCAAGTTAGTTTCTCTCGACTATCATGTAAACACGGCTGCAAATTGGTTGTCCTTACCGGGCCTTTTTCTTCTCGGCCTCGTACGAGTCGTACGAGTCTGTAGCCGTGTTCTGTGTCGGAGCATTGTACGTGGGATAGACAGGAGTGCGAGGCGCACTACTAACGCCTCGTCGTGCAGTATCCTTGCGTTGCAGTTCCAACTGCTTGGCTTTTCGTTTGCGCTCCTCTGTAGCCTCGAGTTCTTTGTTCTGTTTGAAGACATCAGCACGACATTCGATGACCGATGTACGTATAATGACAAAAGGGCATCCATACACGCGCGATGATTTCTTGTATGCGCTCCTCATGACTCTCCATCTCCAGAAATGTCTTGATTTGACCGAGAGTCAGGTTTTCGCGGTAACCGAGGGTCACCAGCTCGTCAAAGGCGCTCAGAAGCTCGTAGGCATTGCGTAGGATCTCGCGCTCGTCGAGGCTCTTGCACACGCTCGATACCACCTGTGCGAAGAGGTGTAACGAATCGATATCCTGAAGGATGTTGGACTGCAGGTTGGTGATCAAAACCATGTACAGCTCGTCCAATGGCTGGTAAACAAAGCGAACGTTGTCCTGCTCGACAGTGGTGTGCTGCGTGCCGCTGTCGGCCAGCTTGGGAAAAGACGCCAAGAGGCCTTCGATCCTGGACCGTGGCATGTCCCGAAACAGTCGGGAGAGGACGGCTTTGCCGCCGCGGGTGCAAATGGAAGCAGCGAGGACAACCTGAGGAAGGGGACAAGACGGAAAATGTTAGCGATAAATTGCGTGTGGCGAGGTCCACGCCTCGTGAGAGTAGCAGCGAGCAACTATGGATACGAACCATTGTTCCTGTCTCAAATAAATCTGGTCGTTTGGACAAGTCCCGAATAGGCCGGAGGTTGATGGAAAGTAAACTGTATCAGGCTGTGAACAAGAGATGCACCCATACCGCCGCCCCTCATAGGGAGCTTTTCCCACCTCATAGTTGTCCCTTTCTGTGTATGTGGCCCGTGCCCACAGCATAGAAGAAACCGCGCTAGTCCATATACGGAAAGCGCCACACGACATCACTTCGCGTTTGTTACCCCCTCTTTAAACACAGGGAAACGGCAAATGACTTTTCTAGCATAATAATTTCTCTCTTCTTAACACCCAACTATCGGTTATCACGGGCTTGATGAGCTTTCAACGATCGAGCCGAAACAAAGACTTTCACCATCTAACTGATAATTTCTTTTCTTTGGCTACTTTTGACTCCACTACCGCTTACGACTCTGTCAAGCGACTTTGTGTGCCTCTTGTTGCGTTTTAGGGCACTGTCTGGTATCAACCACCGCGCATCAACACATCACTGCGTAATATTTTGCGCTCAGAAGATGACCATCATCGGAAATATTTGAGGGCTAGCTATTTGGGGACCGACTACGCTTACTGCTTACCATCGCCAGTTCATCACAAGTGCGATGCGAGACGACGAAACAAACGCGCTCAAGTTCTCCTGTCTTACATCATACACCATGGCTGAAGTTTCCTCTGAAACTATCGTTCCGGTTCAGATCGAGGAGGCGGATTATACGTTTGGCAGCCCGTCGAATGGAGGAAATACCGAAGACGATTTCGATTTCGACTTGGGCGATGACAAGACACTTGGGCTGTTGACGGAAAACGGTGATGACTACAATACAGAAGTGGTAGAAGACTTCCAATCACATATGGCACAAGCCGAAGACGAGGATGAGATAGGCTACGAAGGTGGCGGAGCGCCCGTGGGGGGTGAAAACGGCGACGGCGACGAACATGCACACGATGAGACCGGACACGACGATGAGATTGACTACGATGAGGCTGATCTCCAAACTACTTCTTTGAGTGCTGGCAATATCGTGTTGGACGAGAAACAGGAAGTGGACACTGCAGAGGAGGCCCACGATGCTATTGACTTTGAAACCGAGACAAACAGGGCAGCTCCCAATTCACCAGAACATGATGTGGTAGATGAAGGTGAAACAGAACAATTTTCACTCGATGAAGGCGATCATGAAGTACAGGGTGTCAGCAAATTCGAGGAATATGACGGCCAAGAGGGCGAAGAGAACGACGAAGAGTTTGAAGAAGAAGCTGGGGACGGCGAAGATGATGGTGAACGAGAGGACGAAGGAGAGTATGGCGGAGAAGAATACGATGGAGATGATGACGCAGAAGAGATGGACAGCCCAGAAGGATCTTTAAATGTTGGACTCGGTCACCTGCATAGCCCACACTCAGCGTCCACTGCCGATGTTACCGTCACATGGGGCACTGAAGTTTGCCCCCTCTTTAAGACATCCGAAGTTGACAGTCCGGATTCTTTTTTCCTTGAAGACCTTGAGGCGGCAAATTATCCGTTGTCAAAGTTTTTGCTCACAATACGGAGTGGAATTGCGTCGTGGGTGCATGCGGAAGACGAGATTTTCATCCGCATCGATGATCTCGGGTTTGAATTTGGAGAGGTATGTTTTGAACAGGCACCGCTAGACCCTCCCTCATGCTTGAACGGCCAACTAATCCATTACAAAAGACTACAACGGAAGCGCTTCTCGACCAGGTCACATTCCATAACCTGATTGCGTTGCACAACACACTCCTTACAAACGATGATGCTACACTTTCAAAGGGCTTGCATATAACCCTTGGCACACGGCCGAACTGCTTGCTGCGTCTGAAGAAGCTTGTCAGTGAAGCAGGCTCGGGGAAGGGCCTTTCGTCTTGTCAGCAGACGGCAGCTGACTCGGACGCTTCCTCTGACTCGGACGACCACGCTGACAAGTCTGACGAGCAATCCTCTGATAATGGGTTAATGGACAGAGTTGAAGAGGAAGAGGGTGGTGCCCTGACTCCGGAAGCAGAAATGGCCGATGTTGATGTAACAGTTGAGGAGACAGAGCCGTTCGGTGGTGAAGGAGCCGAACTTGCTACTGCAGAGGATGGCACTGAATCTGTCGACCATGATGTTGATGTCGAGACTGAAGGTGGCCACGGCGTGGAGGTTGCCGCAGAAGAAGCCGAATTAGTCGATTTTACGAATGAAGAGGAAGACGATACTGGCGGTGTGTCCCTCCGGACCACTGGTGGTCTTGAGTTGGCACGAGGAGGTCATACACCCAGCGAGGCTAGCAACGGCCATTTCGAGCAACAAAGCAAACTTAGCGAGCATGAAACGGCCGAAGAGGTCGGGAATCCAGATCAACACCTTAAATCGGATATTATGGAACCCCTGGACCAAACTGGTGGATCACCAGACCAAGAAAAAGATGGCGAACTATACAAGCCGGTACTTAGTATCTCAAACGGCGGAATATCTGACGATCCTCTGGAAGACTCAGTATTGGCCCATCTCGAGCCCGCCAACGGGCTCGAAGCTATTGACCAAGGCCACCAGTTGGGCGACTTGCAAGCCCTGGGCGAGGAGGACAATGGTGACGGCTTTCTAGATGTCAGCGGTGACTTCGATGCCGTTCTACTCCCAACGACCGTGTCCGAATGGGCAGGTGACGACAAGGCAGCCCTCGATGAGATGGATCTGTCACTTGATGCCAGCGTTACCGCTACGTTAGACCATGATGAGATCGACTACGAGGACCGCGATACTACTGGATTGCTCGGTACTGAGTTTGGAGAGGATGCCCGAATGATGTCTACCGAAGCTACCCTTCACAATACGGATGTGCCAGAGTCCGTTGCTGCCGCAGATGCAGGGCCCGATGAAATTGACTGGGACGACGACGATAAGAACGGTGCTGCCAGCGAGACAGCGTCAACCTCAGCAACAGCAACTGGCAAACGGACAAGGATAGATGAAGGCTTGGAAGATTATCTCATTGATGACCTGCCAGGTAAAAGACACTTCCCTGATTGTGTCGCAATGAACCGCTGCTAATTGTATAATCTAGATCTTAAACGTCATCGAACTGAACAGAGTCCAGCCTGATAGTCTTTGGAGTCGGATCTCGCAATATTTACGACTCTGATTCTCCACAGCCTACGGCAGTCACAGTTGTAGTTCGACTTGTACTGCAAACCAAACCCCCCTACGCCCCCATGCACATGCTTTCTCTTTCTCTCTCCACGTTTAGCTCAAGGCGCCTTCATGTGGCGTCCTCACATTCTTGCGACCTTGGCTCTGCCACTCCGTGCCCTCCATTTCCTTTTCTCGTATTAGGCAACTTACGTTAAAACAGCGAAAGGCTCTGCAGAACAGCCCCTCGTTGCTCCATTTATAACCAAGCAGCTTATCGCAGTATCGAATTAGTTGCAAAAGGTAGGTGACTCCAACATATACGACTATCAAGTTGCATTCAGGATAGCTGCTCGACCCAGGCACTGTTATCACAGCCTTTATAGGCTCAACTGCCAGCATAGCTATCTGGGCTTTAAACTAACGATTGTGATTCTGCTCTCCGGAGATCGCACCTCCGAAGCACGAAGCTTTTTGGCCGTCCCATTTCCTTTCTTTCTTTTCTTTTCTGTTCTTTTCTTTCTTTGTCTTTGGCTGCAGGCAATGACTGCAATCTGATTTTACTAGCTAGAACCGGGGTAAAAGCAAACAAGAGTAAGTCTTGTTTTTCTCTCTACAACAAGGCGAACGGCATGAAGAGAGTTGACTTTTGGCCAAATGGGCCGGCTTGCTTCGGACAGGGGAAACGGCCGGCGTATTGGCGTTATTGATGGTGCAGGGCCAGAAAGCAGCAACATACGTCTTTGTTGAGGAGGAGCTCTCTAGGTCAGAGCTCAGTATCGCAAGAGGCAGGGTGTGGCTTTTGTGTTTGTTTGTGTCAGAAAAGCAAAGGTTTCATATATGCTTGCAGAATGCGAGAAGCTGTCTGTGAAGCTAGAGTATCGCAGCAGACTGAACTCGTTGTACAAAATATTATGAGCAGATTCAATGCTACCTTATTTTTTAGACAGTGCTGATTATGTAAGTGCAGGGTATACATTTTCTGCTAGCAGGATACGAGTACAAACTGATGCATAGCAGAACCGACGTTCCGGAGAGCAGGAAGTGCGATAAGATGCCGGCAACAGTCGAAATAGCTGCTTGTAGCAGGGGAGGCACCCGCATCTATAGATTTAAGATATCTTCAAGGCGGCCGCAGCTTCCTATCGAGCACACATGAGGCAAAACAAGCATCCGGGGACGAATTGGCGTGGCAAATGTCGGAAAGTTCTTCGGGGCCGTGCTACCTAGCATCTCTATAGATGCAAGCTCGGGCACGAAAAATGCCAATTTACGCGTCAGTGAGCTGCGGCCGCGACTCCACAGCGGGACCTGGATGTGCTGCTAGTGCACTAGCCAGGGGGAGTGGCGTGTGCAAAGCCCCTAAGCTCTGAAACCAACCATGTAGAAACAGGATGCCGTCCCCTGTACTTTGTAGAGAGCAAGGGATGGAGGGAGGTAGGTAGCGGGAGCCTTTAGTACGAGTTGTCTTACGTAGGATAGAAACTATCTTTACAACCGGCGAATGACCTGTTTTTTCTTTCGTGTTCGTATTTCCGCACTTCCAGATGCTAAAATAGAGAAAGCACGATTGGCGTTTACCGCATAAGGACTTTGAGACCAAAAAAAACTAATCGGACACGAAGTCTTTCGCCATCTTTTCTCCTTATTTCTCGCATTTGGGTCAACCAGCACATTCCCTCATTTAGCGAGAAGAAACACGACGCCCCGATTTTCCAGCCCCAGCATTACCCGCAGCTGACATCTACGTCTGTGTGTCGCTGCTCTGTGGCCTTTTCTTCCTTTCCAGTCGCATTGCCCATTTCCTGTGTCATTTTCAAGCACACCCGCTTTACGTCCCCGTCCGCTTCCGCTTCCAAACCAGAACCTATATTGGTAGCCATCGCCATCCCGCCGCGATTGCAGCAAGCCTCGTCGCGAACCAGGTCGACTCTTCGACATCCCAGACGACGTTCCTTCTACCTCCGAGGCTATCGGTCCCTCTTCCCCTCTCGTCTTCTCGCCCTTTCGTATGTGTTAGATGTGAGGAATTCGGGTCGCTCTTCTTTTCTCTCCCTGCCGCCCTCTGCTCGCTCCGCCCACTCGCTCACCAAACACGATCGCTTTCTCTCCTCTCGCCTGGCGCGAGTATTACGATCCTTATACTGCCCAGAAGTCAACAGTCGACAAAAGGCAGATGCGCACTGCGGACGATATTGAGAACGACTACTATTCGACTTGACTCAGACTTAATATAATCACCACCACTACAGAGATCCCACTGCTTCTTGTTGCAACACGGCCTCTCTCTCCGAATAGTACCGTCCGGGAAACGGAGGCTTACATTTCACGACCGTATTGCCGACTCCAGCTCGCTCGAAGTCAATATGCTGGAAGACAAGTATGGCCGGCACTTCTCCGCCTCGCCTAGCGCCTGATCGCTGACAATACTTTCGTCCTGTAGGTACATTGGACTGGCTTTGGCCATGATGTCCAGTCTGGCTATTGGAACAAGTTTTGTAATCACGAAGAAGGTATACTACAAGCTCCCTAGAGCGGAGGTGGGATAGAAGACTGTATGACATTCTAACGAAAGCAGGGTCTGAACCATGCCTTGGAACGGCACGGATTCGAAGGGGATGGCTTTGTCTACCTGAAGAGCCCATTGTGGTGGGCAGGTATCTCAACATGTAATTGCCACTCTCCACAGCTGTGCCTCATTTACATTCAAATACTCATATGCGCACAGTGGTCATTGGCGAGATTTGCAACTTTGCCGCGTACGCCTTTGCACCGGCTATCCTCGTCACTCCTCTCGGCGCTCTCAGTGTTTTGGTTGGTGCCGTGCTCGGCTCATACTTCCTCAACGAGATATTGGGAACATTAGGAAAGCTCGGAAGTGCCATCTGCCTTATCGGAGCTGTGATAATTGTGCTCCATGCGCCAGCTGACGAGGAAATCTCCACCATTGACGAGATTTTGAACGATGCTATCAAGCCAGGTACGCCGAACAGCACCGCTCCGTTTTATTATGTACATGCTAACCGTAGCTACAGGCTTCCTGTTGTATGCACTTGCCGTCACAGTTTACGCGGTCGTCGCTATTTACAAGGTGGCCCCTGTGTATGGAAAGAAAAACCCGCTGATCTACCTGAGCATTTGCTCGCTGGTCGGCTCTGTTTCTGTCATGTCGGTCAAGGCCTTCGGCATCGCCCTGAAGCTCACATTTTCTGGGAACAACCAGTTCACTCACCCTTCCACTTACGTGTTCATGATTGTCACCGGCGTGTGCATTCTCACGCAGATGAACTACTTCAACAAAGCCCTCAGCCAGTTCCCAACAAACATGTGAGTATCGGTTGTTAAAGCTCCTTCTGATTTGAGTTGGGGGTTCTAACCGCACAGTGTCAACCCACTTTACTATGTCACATTCACAACCGCCACCCTTTGCGCATCTTTCATTCTTTTCAGCGGCTTCAACACCACGGAGACGGTTAACACTCTGTCCCTGATCTGTGGTTTTCTCATTACCTTCACTGGGGTCTACCTGCTCAATCTTTCCCGCGGCGACCCAGATGGCACTCGCATGGCCGGCCGATCTGGACCCGATGCGACTGGCACCGACATGATCTCGAGCATCCAGACTCGCATGAGCATGGAAGCTCGCCGCAGCTTCGGCCCCAGCCACCGTCGCAGCCTCAGCAACGGCAGCGCCGGTGATCGACAAGGCCTGATAAGAGCCTATGATGAAGAGGAGGCAGCTGGCTTCGGCCTGGCTGACCTTACTGACTACGCCGAGGACGGAACCGTGCACGATGGCCTGACCGGCCCGTCAAACGGCTCTGCGAACGGCCAATTCAAGAAGAGCAGCGCACAACCTAAGGGCTCAATAGAGCAGTCGACAAAGCCTGCCGACCGATGATGCAAAATTACAAGACGCCGACATGCACAACTTTCCTTTTTTTCACTGTTCACGTTGCCCACCGGCCATTTGCTCGTGGTGCATATATAAGAAGCATATTCTTGGGTTCGGTCTGGTTTTTCTTACTCTCTACATCTCGCACCCTCCCCCGCCCACTGTTTGGCTTCCGGGCTGCTGGATACCGACAGCTGTAAATTCTCAACACACCACTTCTGGTAATGACATGCTACGGGGGTTTCCTGCCGCTTCTATTTTTTGACATGACGGCTAGAATGGTACACTAACATAGGGGATAATTGCTCTCCTATTATTTACTGAGGGATTGGAAGGGGGTCTGTTTTGCAATGGGGGTTTTTACTCCATGCTTTTCTTTTTTACTACAGGTGTTGTTCACAGAGGCATATGGGATGTGTACCAAGTTGTCGACGAATAGGGATGACAAGGGGCAGAAGCGGCATGGAAGGCAGGTGGTCGATAGGAGGCGTTGGTTTTTTTTGGATTTTAACTCCGTGGTTCCCGCTTATACCTAAGCGGAAACCGCTCTGGCTGGGCCGATACGCTTGGATTGTTCGGTCTCGCGCTGTCATTTTACTTTGTCATTCTTTGCTTTGTCAATTTCTTCCATGTTTTTAACAGGCTCTTCTATCTTGTACGATACGCGTGCTCTGGGAGGGTTATCCGTAAGATACTTACCAACACGAAGGGCATCTCTCGAATGGAGTTTGTTACAGGCCGCCCTGTTGTCGTTTGCTGGACGAATTAGTGATAGGACGAACGATTAGGAGAGGTCGCTAAAGCCTAGCAAGGCTTACGCGTTGGACCCTCGCTGTTTTAAATTATCAATAATCCCGGACGTGTGGAACATCTGAGGCCTCCTTCCCTTATTAGAATTCCGACGACGTACGGGTACATTGCACATTCCTCGCGACGATTTGAGTCCGTGTTTTTTTTCTTTTCAAGATTGTGATTTGTTTGCAGAGTTGATGCAAGCCTTGGGAGAAGGGGAAAACGCCGTTGAAATGACGGACATAGGACAAACAGACAAAAGAAAACAAAAACAATCCTCCCCTCCTCCCAGTAAGCCTCCATGTCCCTTATTTTTTACTTTTTCCGGGCCCCCAACCTCCCTTTTCCGGCCTTTCCGGTGTTCACCAGTTCTCGTCCAAGTTAGTGTCCATCCCCACAGTACGGAAGTCTTGGAAATGGTCGGTGCCGAGGTAGGGCTCGCCGACTGGCTGTTCTTGAAGGTTGGTAAAAGCGTTGGCAACAGCACCGATTGAGGTCTCATAGCTTGCACCATCCATGCTTCGGAAAAAGTTCGAGGCACTAGCCGTCCGCTCGTGTCTGCCGTAACCGTCGTTCTGGACTCCGACAGGCCCGAGTCCGATCATCGCTGCTCCACCCAACGCCTCCCCAGCGACAGGTCCAGCGCCATCCAAGAGACCGGCACCGTCGCCACCAGCTGCACGTCGAGCATCCTATTGCTCAGCGGGCGCGGCCTCCTCCTCTGCGGCTGCGGCCTGCTGGGCCTCGAGGGCGCGCTGGGCCTCGGCGGCAGCGGCCTGCTGTGCGGCCTTGGCGCCGTAGTCCTGGCTGATCGGCTGGGTCACCGGCTGCTCCTCCTTGGGCTCGATGATGGTGACGGCATCCGGCAGGGTCTTCTGCGGGCCGGCCTTGCCATCAGGGTCGGAGCCGCGCATGATCTTGACCTTGATGCCCAGAACACCCTGGCGCAGCAGCACGTGACGGGTGGCACTGTCGATAAAGTCCTTGGCCGGCTGGCCGGAGTGGATCATGAAGCCGTCGGTGAACTTCATGGACTTGGCACGGGCGGCACGGAGCTTGCCGGACACGACAACTTCGCAGCCCTTGGCGCCGCTCTCCATGATGAAGCGCAGGACACCGTAGCAGGCACGGCGGACGGCCAGGCCGTTCAGCAGCTTGTACCGCAGCGACTCGCACTGGGCCACGGCCGACAGACCGCGGTTCTGGACCTTGGCGGCGTACAGGGACACGCTGTTCTCGGGGAACTTGAAGCGCTTTTGGATCAGCGACGTGAGCTCGCGGATGCGGCGACCCTGCTCGCCCAGAACCTCCTGCGTGTGCGTGGCCCGGATGATGATGTCGGTAACGGTGGGCGTGACGCGGACTTCGACGCCGGAGTAGCCCTCCTCAGCCAGCTCGCGCTGGAAGAACTCGTTCAGCTCGGCATAGAACACACCGTCGGCAACGAACTTTCTCCGCTTGGAACTGCAGACGAAACGGAATCGAGTCAGCGTGTGCCCTTCTTGTTGCGAGACTCCCCGTCCGCCCATCATCCGCATCCTTGCATTGTCTCTTCTTCGCCAGCCACGACGCCTCGTTGCCCCTCCAATGCATATCCAGGTAGTATGAAACTTACATCTGAACACCCGGGGCAGCCATGATTGATTTTTTCTGAGCGCGAACGGTACAGTTGTGGTTGGTAGGTATCTGGTCGAAATAGGCTCAGAGTGTTCCGTTCACGATCGATACGTTTTTAATTTTCTGTGCTGGCCCTCTTCTCGGCCATCAAAGAAAAATATTCTGGCAGGGTCCCACTACTGCTGAAAGTTTGGTGGGGGAAGCCCTAACATGCTTAGTAACAAGTATTGGCCCACAAAACGTGTGCCAGCTGAAGGCCCGAGCTGGCACCTGGCAGCCCGAGCCACGAACGACCGATCTCACACCCCCACATAATCTGTACGGAGTATCAAGCACGTGATATCTGCATCACGGCCAAAAACCATATGCATTCGATCGGACAATTAAGCATCGCTTGATCCGTAGCCCAGAGTGTTTGAAGCTGAGCGATTGTAGTTTGTCAAACTGAAATGATAATAGTACGGCCTGTACAGCCTGTAGCTTGGCGGGACCTTGATGCAATCAAGCCAACCTGATGTTCGTGTCACGTGAGACTCCAATCACCTAGTGTACTTGATATAAGATATCTTCATCCACATCCGGTTAGCGAGGCATCAGCAAAAACAGCTCTGGCTGGGCCCCTCCTCGTCCGACGTTGCGATAACAGTGTACATTTCTTGCGGCTGCCAGACTTATTTGCCGTACGGATTACACACAACTGCAAAACGCAATTTGATCTTTCAAGCTTTCTAGGCACCAGCATCATATGGTCTAGTTCCGCGTCATCTCCCTGGCAACGTTTGTCCAGAGTTCCAATCGAGTCGGTTGTTGATCTTCGCCAGAGCTATTCGTTGACCTGACTGCGGTGCCGGACGTCGGGATGGACGCCAAGCTGGTTTGTGCCCCCCCCACAAGCTCGCATCTCGAGCACAGCTAACATAGTATTGTCCGTCAACTTCAGACAATCGAAGGCGTCCATGCCCTGTCTGCTGGGACGTCGACGTTGGGCACCCTGAAGCTCACCAACTTCCACATCATCTTTTCTGCCCCAGTGCCGTCGTCAAAACCACCATCAGCGCATTCGCAAGACCAGCCACAGAAGCACCACTCACCCCCAGTACGACACAGAGAGTCGTGGATTACGTACCCTATCATTTCCCACTGTACCTTCCGACCAACTCCTCCGTCCAGCGGTCAGCAATCGTCTATCCGTCTTCGTTGTCGCGACTTCAACTATGTATGCTTCAACATCCCTAACGACAAGCAGGGACGCGAGGCTTTTGACTTCATCCGTAACAGGACTTGCCGCCTGGGATGCATCGAGAAGCTGTACGCCTTCTCATACGGCCCTCCTCGGCTGGAAAAGGACGTTCATGGCTGGGATATATACGATGCCAGGGCCGAGTTTCGGCGGCAAGGTATAAGCGAAAAGCTTCCGGACAGAGGCTGGCGAATCTCGTCTATCAACCTCGACTATTCTTTCTCACCAACGTACCCAGACGTGCTTGTGGTTCCATCCAAGATTTCTGACAACGTGCTCAAATATGCCGGACAATTTCGCTCGCGCGCCCGCATCCCAGCACTGACATACTATCACCCAATAACACAATGTACTATCACACGAAGCTCACAGCCGCTCGTCGGGGTCCGGAACAACCGGAGCATCCAGGACGAGCGCCTGGTCAGTGCATGCTTCTCCAAATCGACGGAAGTCTTTGGCGGCAGTACTGGCAGCGGAAACGCAACACCATCTCCTTCTACTGGCGACGATGGTAGCGTGCCCAATGAAGGCAGTACAGCTGGCGTGGCCGCATGTGACGGACCTGGTTCTGATGCTACTTCAGATACAGAGCGCTTCGACGACGATCTGGCTGCAGCTGACGTCGCTTTTGATGACAAGACTGGCAGTCGGATTGTTGGTGCGCGACGTGACAACTTGATTGTGGACGCACGTCCTGCCATCAACTCCTACGCGATGCAGATGGTCGGCAAGGGTTCTGAAAATATGGAATATTATAAGTGCGCTACCAAAATGTTTCTGAGTATCGATAACATCCATGTTATGAGGGATTCCCTCAACAAGGTGATCGAGGCTGTGCGGGATGCCGACGTATCGCCGCTCCCTCCGAACCGTGATCTTCTTGCTAAGAGTGGATGGCTGAAGCATATCCGAGGCATCCTTGCCGGCTCTGAGATTATCGCGAAGCAAGTGGGCGTCAGCGCAGCACATGTGTTGATCCACTGCTCTGACGGATGGGACCGCACTAGCCAACTGAGCGGCCTGTCTCAAATCATGCTGGATCCGTATTTTCGAACGATCGAAGGATTTATCGTTCTTGTGGAGAAGGACTGGCTCTCGTTCGGCCACATGTTTCAGCAGAGATCCGGACACCTCAACCACGAGAAGTGGTTCACAGTCCAGAACGATGCGATGGCAGGCACCAAGATTGAGCCTGGCGAAGGCGAAGGACGGAACGAGGTTTTCGACAACGCCGTGGCCAGCGCCAGGCGCTTTTTCAAAAAGAGCCTCAGCCAGGACAAGGAGGAATCGGATGCGGACAGTCTTACGACAGCCGACGAGAGCAGTGTAAGCAAGACAGCGTCGGCCGAGGAAAGCCAGACCACGCGGCCCAAGGAAATCAGCCCAGTCTTCCACCAATTTCTCGACGCCACATACCAGCTTTTGAGGCAGCATCCTGCTCGCTTCGAGTACAATGAGCGCTTTCTCCGGCGGCTTCTCTACCACCTCTACTCATGCCAATACGGGACCTTCCTGTACAACAATGAGCGTCAGAGACGCGACGCACACGTGCGGGAGAAAACATCATCAGTATGGGACTATTTCCTCTCACGTCGGCAGGATTTCGTCAACCCAGAGTACAAACCGGATATCGATGGTTCCGACAGACAGGAGGAGCGACTTCTGTTCCCTCGACTGAAAGATATCCGATGGTGGCACCAGGTGTTCAACCGCACAGACGAGGACATGAACGCGGCACTCAATGCAGCAGCAGCTGCCGAAGAAAAGTGCGCTGCCTACCACTCCACCGTGGCTGCCGGGTTGGCATCTGTTGTTATGACGCAGCATGGAGACGAGGCAGGGACATTGGGCACAGCGGACGGCGCATCCGACTCTCCTCGCCGGGGTGCCAGTCCAATGCCACCCCCGTCGCTACAGAGTTCGCAGTCAGCAGCAGGCGAGCTGGAGACGCCACCGACAGCCGCCACGGCTCGCTCCATGCTTGCCAACCCACCGGATGAGGTGCCGGCCAGTCTCAACCGCAGTGCATCTGCCCACGAAGCCGGCACATTCACAGTCCTGCGGGACGGCATTGCCGGCCTTGGCCTGGGGCAGAAGGTTGGAGGTGTTTTCGGCAGCCTGGGAGTTGCCGGCGCCTTGAAGGCAGCATCGGGTCCTCCACAGCACGACGGTGCAGGTGGCGAGCAGCGGCGGAGCGAGTCTTTCAGAGCCGGCAGCAGTGACAGCAGCGAACAAGAGATGAAGGACATGTCTTAGAAAGAGATATCGCCCAGGATGGTTTCGGACGATCGCGATTCCGACGGCATTGTCACGAGAAGCACCGAAGACTCGAATCCGTCCAGCGATGATCTCAGCGTCATCACGCACTCACAATGTGTTTCCGGCGTCCCGGTGCCTCCGGGACAGCTTTTTGTCGAGACGAACAATCCTTATGGCGACGTTGAGACGGATGAGACGGCGGCACCTTTATAAGCTCCTTGGTATAGGAGGCAGCGGCAATTTGTAGCTGCCATGGTATCTGATAAAGCATTGTTTGGCAGCGATTACCCGCCCATGTTTTATGTTGAAGGAGTAGGCTGCTGTATGCCCGTTCCTTTTCTTGATTATCACGTGCCGCATCTAAATGCGGCAAAGCATACGGGAGTACAGAGTACTCTTCCTTTATTGATGATTACGAGCATACGCCGTCGGGCTTCGTCCGATCCAGGGAGGCCTTTGGGCGACTTGGGCAGTGAACTAAGATACTACACCTGTTACCCCGCCCTGAGGGCCAGTTGACACTTTGAAACCCCACGTAATGGCGAGTGGGCTAACTGTGCGAGATTATAAAGTGGATGGAGCCGGCTGGCCTAAGCTTCTCTAAGATATGCATGCAGAGCCCAAAGCCCCGCCACACCGCTGTGTGAGCATCATTTGCATTCAAGTCCTTCTGACAGCCCAGACCAGACCAGACCAGACCGTACGGAGTACGTAGACCGGTGTCCGGCGTACACGCAACTGGCACGTTTTATACAGGGTCCCCCCCTTCGAGACAAGCCGGGTTGATTGCATCAGCCCTTCTTGCGTGACTCCCCAAAGCATCGTCTTCCCCGCTACACGCGATCAAAACTCCCTGTAACAGCCCCCTAAAAGCACGCCCCCTCTCAGCCGGCCCCTCCAACAGGGCGAGATTAAATTAAAAGAAAGGAGCGAAAAAACAAAAACCCGAAAAACACAAACAACATTGGCAAGACCCGCTTGGCTTGCCGACCTGCTTCCTTTTGGACATCATCTCGACCTTTGTGCTCCGACGACTTCGCTTCGGACTCATCTCCGACCCTCCTCCGCCGTGGCCATTTCTTGCTTCAGCCTGAGAACTGGGCTCATCCCCTCCCTCGTCCCGGCCGTGTTTGCTGTCTTCTGTTGTCCACCGCCGCGCCTGTTCAATCCCCCTTTCCCACTGCTGTCCACCACCCAACCTATATACCCACCTCCATAGCTGCGACTCGTTGCCTCCCGCTCTCATGGCAGACGCGCCCACCAACGACGAGCTCTACCCCATCGCCGTCCTCATCGACGAGCTCAAGGTATGTTCCGAAAGGAAGCGTTCGGCCGGGACGTGCTGTGAGATATAGGCTGACCGTCTCGCTCGTTCGGTTGCCGCTACTTCTAGCACGACGATGTTCTGCTCCGCCTGAATGCCATCCACCGCCTTTCCACAATCGCCCTCGCTCTCGGCGCAGAGCGCACCCGGGATGAGCTGATTCCCTTTCTCGATGGTCGGTGTCACTGTCTCTGTCTCTTTTCACCTCCTTATCACCCCTCCTCCCATCTGTCCCTTCCTCCCGTCTGTCGCGGTGTGTTTTCGCGTCTCGGGCGAGGATGAGGCATTATTGGCGAAAGCGGACGATCGACAGGACCGCCAGCAGATGACGCGACGTGGACGGCCAGGGATGCCGGAAAGATGGACGGTTCGAGTTCTCGGATGTGGGACCGTGTTTCGCTGACCAGCCCGTTATCACAGAATCGGTCGAGGATGAAGATGAGGTGCTCGTTGCTCTGAGCGAGGAGCTGGGCAACTTCATCGAGTATGTCGGCGGTTCCCAATGGGGCCATGTCCTGCTGTCGCCCTTGGAGAATCTGGCGGCAATCGAAGAGCCCGTTGTGCGGGATAAGGTTCGTGCTGTTAACGGGAGCTTGCTATCCATCCCTTGTCATCGCCCTTCCCTGACTAATCCGGTCGTTTGCAGGCTGTCGAGTCTCTCAACAAAATCTGCGAGCAGCTCTCGGCAAAACAGGTCGAGGACTACTTCGTCCCCTTGACCGTTCGGCTGTCCAAAGCCGACTGGTTCACATCCAAGGTGTCGGGCTGTGGCCTGTACACCACTCCCTACAAGAAGGTGCCACCCACTGTACAGGAACAGCTCCGCCAGCAGTTCGGACACCTTGTCCACGATGAGACGCCGATGGTCCGGCGCCAGGCCGCCACACACATGCCTGGCTTCGTCAAGGAGATGCCCGCTGCTATTGTGATTGACGAGATGATACCCCTGTTTCAACATCTGGCTCAGGACGACCAGGACAGCGTGCGCCTCTTGACTGTCCAGATCCTTATCGCCATTGCCCAAGTTGTCCCGAAGGAGCAGCAGGCCAGCCACGGCGTTCTTCTGACGGCCCTCCGCAGCCTGATAGAAGACAAGAGCTGGAGAGTTCGCTACATGGTGGCGGAGCATTTCGAAGAGGTATGCTTTCGTCCGCGCGTTCCGCGCTTGCCGTTGCATGTGACTAACGCGATCGTTGTAGATCGCAAAGGCTGTGGACGAGGAGGTTGTGGCGAGAGATCTGGTCCCGGCATTTGTGAAGCTGCTGAAAGACAACGAGGCCGAGGTGCGGACGGCCATTGCCGGCCAAATACCCGGCTTCTGTGCCCTGGTGGACCGCGAGATTCTCCTGAACGAGATCATGCCCAGTGTCGAGGACCTCGTGTCCGACACGTCGCAGCATGTTCGCGCGGCTCTCGGCACACAGATCTCGGGCCTGGCGCCAATCCTGGGCAAGCAAGAGTGCGTCGGCCCCAAGATATGACCCCGGCCGTGGAAGGCTATTTCTAGTGCTAATGCGCAAATGCAGGACTATCGACCATCTTTTGCCCATGTTCCTCCAAATGCTCAAGGACGAATTCCCGGAAGTACGCCTTCACATCATCTCCAAGTTGGAGCTAGTTAATAAAGGTACGGGACAGCCGAAGAGGTGTGCGAGGGTGGCATCGACATGCTCACGCAGTGTTTCTAGTGATCGGCATCGAGCTTCTCTCCCAGTCGCTGCTGCCGGCAATCGTGCAGCTGGCCGAGGACAAGCAATGGAGAGTGCGGCTTGCCATTATCGAGTACATCCCACTGCTGGCCAGCCAGCTGGGCGTGCAGTTTTTTGATGAGAAGCTGAGCAACCTATGTATGGGATGGCTCGGAGACACAGTCTTCTCGATCCGGGAGGCGGCCACACACAACCTGAAGAATCTGACGGAAGTGTTTGGCGTCGACTGGGCCAGCGAGGCCATCATTCCCAAGGTGATGACCATGGGCAGCCACACGAACTACCTGTACCGCATGACGACCTGCTTTGCCATAACGGTGCGTGCCCCCCGAAAAGTGTCCGATTACGGCTCCTCGTTTTGCCTACTGACGTTGTTTCCAGACGCTCGCCTCCGTTGTCAGCCTGAACGTCATCGACAAGCACATCCTTCCGATGCTGGACAAGCTTGTTGTGGACGACATCCCCAACATCCGTTTCAATGTGGCCAAGACGTACGGTGTGCTGATCGACGTGCTTAAGCGGTTGCCAGACCAGGGAACACTGTACTCGCTTGAGAAGCAGGGCAGCACAGAAGCACCATCGACAAAAGGGGCCGAGCTGATTCAGAGCCGGATCCTGCCGAGCTTGGAGAAGCTGCAGAAGGACGACGACGTCGATGTGCGGTACTTTGCGACGACAGCGGCGGCTGTGGCAACAGGAGCTGTGCCAGGCGGAGACCCGATGAATACCTCTCCATAGACGACACCGTAAAAGAAAAGGGTATAAATGAAGAAGCAATTGTCGGTGTACTTTAAGGTCTTTCCCTTTCGTTGTCATTCCCATCTGCACATTTAGACATTGGCTTTTGCTTGTTATTCTAGCTATTGGTGATCGTGTACGTAAGTCGGAATCCATTGTTGCAGCAGCGTCTGCCGCAAACTAGATGCTCCCGCTTCGCTTGACTCGACTCGACTCGTAGGCGATCCGGCGATCGGGACACAGATCCAATCACAGCGGCTGGTAGCCTTTCCACAGACTAGAGTGGGGCGACACCGCCTGCTGTTTCCCACTGTTTTCTGGTGGTGTCGACAGCGGACTACTGCGTACAAGCGTCAGCCTCGTCCCTATTTCGCGCTATGTACCAATAAATGGCCAGCGATTGTCGCTCTGTTTGTCCAGGTGCCACCCTACTATTTTTGTCACAATTCATCCGAGCAAGCACACACACACACCTCCACGCACATACTCGTACATACACACATACTCCGTACACGAATATACCAAGGGGAGACAGCACGACAGACATACAAGACCGGCACCCCGTCCGAGAAGCTGCACCTTCCTTCCTTCTGATCCTCAGCTTCATTTCGTCCGGGCGACTTGTTGTCGACCAGCAATCGGGCCTGGGCCGGGGCCTGTTTTTTCGCGCATTCTCTCTCCCTGCAGCCGGCCTGGCAGCTAGCTTCTGGGCGGACTCGGTCTGGACGCGACTGGTGCAATCGCTGCAGTCGACGGCCGGTCTTCTTCCTCCTTCCTCTTGCGCATCGGGCCAACACGCGGCAAACCGGCCGAGCAGGACAAGACGTCCCCCTCTCCATTCCTTCTCGCCTGTCCTCGCCGGCGGCACTGCCAGCCGCCATGGCCAACCAGACATCGGCCTCGGCCACGACGGCGAATGCGCCATCCACGCCGGTCAAGGTGCCTTCGGCTGCGGCCAGCTACACGCCGGCCACGCTGGATCCAGACCTGCGGTCTCAGATCAACATGGTGCTCATCCGCGACGGCCACGTCTCCAAGTAGGTAGCGGTAGCCCGGAGTGGCCACCCCCCCCCCCCTTCTCTGTCCAGATCGCCTCGCTAACCAGGCCTGCTTGCTCGCACCATCGCAACAGGATCCAGGACCATCTCCTTCACATCCTCCATGCCGACTCGTCCAACTGGCCGGCCGCCATTCAGGCCCACGCCCTGCAGCTGCTGCGCTCGGGCGACTACACCAACTTTCCCGCGCTGATGCGACGCGTCATGGACGACATCCGCCGCGACACCCTCGCCACGCCAAACGGCGACGGCACCGCAGACAAGAAAGGCAGCAGCCCGGCCGCATCCCTGGCCCTGCCCAAGACCGTCGTCGACGAGGCGTTGCGGGTCACCCGCGAAAGCCTGGAGATGGTCTGCGAAATCGAAGAGAACGGGTCCCTGTGAGGCCTGCGAGCTCTCGCTACTTGCTTTGCTTACCTTCGGATGGCTCCAAAAAATGGGAGGCGTTTCTACCGGCTTGACTTTTGGAACGGGGCGTTCTGCGACTCTACACTTGCATCCATCTTTCTTTTCACCCTGTCTCTCTGCCACGACCGCTGCTCTAAACTAAACGAGTACACCAATTCCTACTCCCTGTGCCCACAAACCATCGGGACGATGTTTCCCTTGCTACGCGGCCATAAGCCCGACCTATCAAGCATCGTCGCAAGCTTAAAGTCGTTCATCAGCCTTGTCTCACATATACACCGGTAGAAGGCGGCCTGCATGTGCAACCAGTGTACAAGTGCTTTCGGGCAAGCGGAGACAAGAGGCAGGAGCACGTATCTCACGTGCTTCCAACTCGGTACTGGTAGGCTGACAGACAGACAGACACAGAGGAGGACTACGATGAGAAAACAGCTCGTTGGATATGTCCTCGTTCGGTATAGTGTATGCATTCTTAAACTCAATGGCAATTGTTTTGTTCTGTTCATTCGCAGACGGGTTCGGTCTAGGTGAATAGTGCTACTTACCGACTCGTGATGCTCGTCGTATTGTCACACGTCCGTCAGTCAGACAGAGTACAATCTGCAAGGGCGAGAAGAAAGTACACATTGTATACCGTCGTGCTACTCCGGGTATCGATCAGAGCACAAAACGGTACTCTACTCGTACTTTCTGTTACTCCATGTGGCAGAGATTTGCGGTAAACAACGTCGAGTAAGAAACTAAAATACAACTTTGTAACGGCGTAATCACCCCTCTCTCAGTCCTTGAAAGGATCCAAGCCAGCTCGCTCTATTGCGTTACTATCTAATCATAGAGATCGTCATCCTGGCCTGCATCACCAAATCCCTCCGGAACAGCACCTCCGGCGTTGCTCGGACCCGAATCAACACCACCTTCGGGGAACTTGAAGTAGGAGCCCGGGCCTGTGTTCTTCATCTGCTGAGAGAAGGCCTCGTACCGACGCACTTCGACGTCAGTAACGGACCGCCGGGCCATCTGCATGGCCTCTTCAAAGTGACGCTTAGTCAGCTCCGGCACTGGGTCCTCCGCCTCGTCGTCCATCTCGACGTCCTCGCCAGCAGCCTCGGCAGCCCTTGTCCGCTCAATATCGGCGGTGATCGCCTCCTTGATAGCCAGCTTGACGGCCCTCTGGGTGATGAAGCCCAGATCGGCGCCAGTGAAGCCCTGCGTCTTGGACGCAATGTATGCGAGATCCACATCCGGAGAAGTCGGTGTCTTCCGCAGCTGAGCCTTCAGGATGCTCAGACGGCCAGCCTCATCTGGGAGGGGCACATAGATGAGCGAGTCGAGACGTCCCGGACGGCACAGAGCAGGGTCTAGCTGCTCCGGTCGGTTCGTAGCACCGATGACGAACACGTTCTTCTTGGACGTCATACCATCCATCTCTGTTCATAGTCAGTAAATGTGAAGAACACAACGATCAGAATAACGGAGCATACCTGTCAGAAGCTGGTTGACAACACGGTCGGATGCACCGCCAGCATCGCCGACAGATCCGCCACGGGCCTTGGCAATGGAATCCAGCTCGTCCAGGAACACGACACAGGGAGCAGCGGCACGGGCCTTGTCGAAGATGTCACGGATGTTGCTCTCAGACTCGCCGAACCACATACTGAGAAGCTCAGGACCCTTGACGGAAATGAAGTTGGCAGCACACTCGTTGGCGACGGCCTTGGCCAACAGTGTCTTACCGGTACCGGGTGGTCCGTAGAAAAGCACACCACGGGATGGGGACATGCCGAACTTGAGGAACTTCTCCGGGTGGTCGACTGGGTACTGGACGCTCTCTTTGAGCTCCTGCTTGACTGTATCGAGACCACCAATGTCGTCCCAGCGCACGTTGGGCACCTCGACGACGGCAACCTCGCGCAGTGCAGACGGGTTGGAAACACCCAGGGCAAAGCGGAAGTTGTCCATGGTGACGCCGAGAGAGTCGAGCACCTCGGCATCGATGGTGTCCTCGTCAAGGTCAATGAGATCCATCTTCTCGCGAATCTGCTGCATCGCGGCCTCAGAGCAGAGGGCAGCCAAATCGGAACCGACGTAACCATGGGTCTCCGATGCGATCTGCTCTAGGTCGACGTCGTCGCCGAGCTTCATGTTCTTCGTGTGGATCTGAAGAATCTCGAGGCGACCAGTCGGGTCCGGAATACCGATATCCACCTCGCGATCAAAGCGGCCGAAACGACGCAGAGCGGGGTCGATGGAGTTGGGCCGGTTGGTAGCGGCCATGACCACGACGTTGGAACGGGCCTTCATGCCGTCCATGAGGGTCAGCAGCTGCGACACGACACGGCGCTCGACCTCGCCGTTGGTCTTGTCGCGCTTGGGTGCAATCGAATCGATTTCGTCGATGAAGATAATGGCAGGAGAGTTCTTCTCGGCCTCTTCAAAGGCTTTCCGCAAGTTCGATTCGGACTCACCCGCCATCTTGGACATGATCTCGGGACCGTTGATGAGGAAGAAGAAGGCGCCGGTCTCGTTGGCAACAGCACGAGCCATCAGAGTTTTACCGGTACCGGGAGGACCGAACAGCAAGACACCACGAGGGGGCTTGATGCCGATAGACTTGAACAGCTGGGGATGCCGCAGCGGAAGCTCGACCATTTCGCGGATCTGGGCCATCTGCTTGCGAACACCGCCAATGTCATCGTAGCCGACCTCATTCAGGTTGTTCTCCTCCTCGTCCCGCTGAATCGGGTCGCCCTCACAGTGAATGACAGTGTCCTGGGCGACTATTCCGTACTCTGGGGGATCCACCTCAACAACCTTGAACTCGACTTGCCGCATGCCACCTCTTACCATGAAGAGGTCGCCTTGGCGAACGGGTCTGTAGGCCTCGCGGAAGTAAGGGGCGAGGAAGACATCGAACAGCGAACCAGTGAGGCCCTCCACGGTGTCAGCGATAGGCAGAACCGCGATGCGCTTCGCCTATACGAGAGAATGCGGTCAGCCTAAAACCCCCACCATCCGAGCGTAAACTCAATTCCAAAAAGTAACAAGAGGGTGCCAACGTACATATTTGATGTCTGGGCAAGGGTGGATGGTCACAACATCGCCGTGCTTGACGCGGAGATTGTGACGAGCAACACGGGTGAGGCGGGCACTGCCCTCATCGAGGTCGTCGTCAGACAGAACGATGAGCACGGTGTCCTTCCGCTTCTTTCCGCGAACTAGGACGGCATCTCCACGGAAAAGCTGAAGGGTGTGCATGGTGGTGGGCGACAGCATGATGATGGAGTTATCATCGTTCACGGAATCAGTGACGCTGAGTTGAGACTGCTGTCAGTGCCATTTCACCGACCGAACACCACAGAATTGAGCACAATGGAAAAAGAGCAGAGCGAGATGAAGGGTGACATACAGCAACTGGTTGGGCTTCTTCTTCTTCTTGAGAATGGCCGTTGCAGTGTCGTCCTCCTACGGTTTGGTCAGTACTTGCTGGTCTCGACGCCCAAGTGCCGTGCACCTGGCTCTCTTGCGATTGGACCCAGTATTCGTGGGACAAAATTCAACTGCGGGGAAGAACATACATCGCGGTGTTCGGTGCCGGAAGCATCACTGTGTCGAAAATAAGCCATTAGCTTATGCCGTTTAACGAACGAAGCTGTCGAAAAGACGGCCCAGCAGAGGAAAGCGGCAGAACTTACGCCAAGTTGACCTTGTGCTTCTTGGGCGGCGCAACAGCAGCATCGTGGTTGTCAGCCATGGTGAATGCGGATCTAACCAGAAGTGCAGACGATGGAGCTGTAGAGTGGTCGACGATGTCGACAAGGTCGTTCACGGACAGAGGGGTGCAAACAGCCGAAGGATCTCGAGCTTGGTTCGGTCGGCTCTCTTGGGGTTGGGAAAGGGGAAGTGGCTTTTCTCGGAAGGAGCCTCTTCGAATATAAGCAAAAACACAAGCGGGAGCAAAGTGAAGTTGCAAGTAGAAGAGAAGTCGACAGAATCCGGAGGTGAGGTGAATAATGAAGAGGGACAGGTTTCAAGGGTGCTGGGATTCCGGAAAGACAGATAATAATAGGGCCAGCCTGGGCAGGTTAGTTTGGGCCACACAGCAAGAACGACGTTTCGGGGGGGGAGGGCGGTAAGAGTAGTCCGGCCAGGCAGAGAGGTGCTGGTGTGGCCAATGCCGCCATGATACTAAGGCTGCTCGTCCAAGTACCTTTCCCCGCAAGTCACATGCAAAGGGTACAATGTCACTAGGCGACAGCTGGGATGACGACTGCCTGCTATGCTGTGAGTTGGGCGCTGGGGCGACTTTGACTACAGCTGGTGGCCCAAGCTTCTACCCAGTTCGAAACTTCTAACACGTTCCACTGCTGACTGTATATATCCAGCGTACCCCACCTCCTCGAAAACGGTTGAATTAGATACGGCCAATGCAGCTTTGTTACAGATTGTCTTAGCAGGCGGCGAAGACACGAACATACACATAGACCGAAAGAAAGGAAACAAGAGAAGAGGAAAAACAATGGTACGCAGGCAGACAAGCGGATTCCGGTTCAGAAGCTGCGCAACCCGCGGCAAACGACGCCAGTGCCAGCAAAGTCAGCGACGATAATAACTCCCTTCCCTTCCCGCGAGCTACTCCGAAATGACCCCATGCTTATCACGACGGTGAGCTTCGAGCTGACGCCGCACCAGCTCTTCCACCGCCCGTTCGTTCTCGAACCGCGGCCAAGTGACAGCCTTCTTGCGAAAGCCCTCAAATGTGTCAAAAACGCCCGTTTCGGAGTGACGGGGACAAAAGGGAACGTAATTGGCGATTGTCTCGAAGTGCCACTGGCTGGTATTGTGCAGCATCTCGTCCAGACTTTGGATGATGGCACTTTGGTTTAGACCCCCCACGGCTATGCGTTCGTGGCGCTCGGACTCGAGAAGCCATTTGCTCTGCGAGTATGAGCAGCCCAAGACAGGCGGTGCCGCAGCGAGTGCTGCTGCGAGAGCAGCGGCGTTGATGACGAACGGCGCAGTTGATTGGTCGCGGCAGCCAGTGAGCCCGTTCTGTGTTTGGCTGCAGCTGCTTTGTTAGCGTATATTGTTCAGCTCTATGCCCAAGCTCGTGGATGCAGCCAGCCAGCCAGTCTTTCCTGCTTCAGCTCCGTTCGTACCTGACCGCTGAGTCGGAGGGCCCTGCCATAGCCTCAGGCCAGGAGGCCTTCGACAGGACAGGGAAGGTGACTGCCCGTCGCATCTCTACAAGTTTGTAGTCGAGTACGTCTTTCAATGTTGGGTTTGGTTTGGACTGCCTACCGAATTTGCAAAGCTAGGAGGGGAGAACTGAGCCTAACAATATACGATACCAAAAGTGCACTTTTAATCCTCACAGGCCTCCCACGAGTCTCAGTTGTATCATCTTGTGTCAAATTGCCTCTTCAACAAAGGCAGCCGGGAGCCTAGGCATCGTGGCTGACATACTATAGGATTACCTTTAGTATAGCAAACGTACGATTACGACGATCGTCACAGACTCATATCACACCGCTGTGTCAATTAATACATCCCATTGGCCTTTTAATTTCAAGGCTTTCCCCCAGGCTTTCCTGAGAGTCCTCCACAGCCCGGCTATACCATCGCCGGAGCCGCTTTCATAGAGAAATGCACCCCTCCTTTGGTATAATGTACAGTAAAATAATACAGGTATAATAATATAGGTATCTCAAATCAGGCAGCAAATAATACTAGCCCCTTTCTCAGTCGCCTATTTTGTTCGTTCGCCACAAGCGCTTCAGATAAACGCCAACACACCGCTGCTTGCACGAGACGTGAGAGAGTTGTGTGAGTCCATCTGCGGCTGCGAATACTTGGAAACAGCCAAGCCGATCCCTCTTGGCCGAAGCTCCGGGGAATGACTGTAATTTTGCAGATGAGCTTCGACGAAGCCTTCGGGATAACTGTCGGAAGATGAGGCCTCTTGCTGTGACTCCGGATAGGCTCCCAGCACTGCATCCGCATCGCACATCTCCACCTCTGGAGCGATCGACTCCTCGACGGGATAGTTATATGCGGTGTCTGGGAAGACGAACGGCCTGTTATCACCACCTGGATGTGACAGCTGCAGTCCTGACTGCGCGAAAGGTGTGGACAGGTCATGGCCGTAAAGTGTTTGGCGGACCGGCGCCGCCACGTTGTCAAACACGCTGGTCCAGTTCGGCTCTGCAGACTGCAGCGTCTCCCACGACCCGGACGACGGCGATTGCAGCCCGTCACTGTAGCCCATTCGGCTGTACCCTATCCGGCTGGGATCGGCCGTGTCGTACGGCAGCAGCAACAGGCTGCGTACCTCCTCCATGGCAGCAGAAATTCCGCTCAAGTCACTGCTGGCACTTATCGGCCGTCGGCTGCGAAGCGAGATGGAGCGGGCAATCTCCTGTGAAAGGTCCATGTCGCTGTACTGTGGCGACACGGGGCCGAGGAACGCGGGCCTGGGTGGGTCAAGGCGGATGGCTGCATCACTGGCCTCGTCCTCAGCGTTGTCATCGTCCAGGTCGTTGTGACCTGTCGATAGCGATACTTTTCGCAATCCCAACAGCCGCCTTTCCTGGATGCTGCCGATGTTCTCGGGTTCCCGAGGCGGGACGAGCGACTTTGCTGGTGCAGACGACCCCTGGCTGACAGCCCGGGAACCGGAGACGGATGCGCCTCCTAGCAGCCGCGGGGGAGTCAAGTCCTCTTCTTCTTCGGCAATTATGCGGCTGGGATTCGGACTGGTGATGAAAACCGGCCGCGGCCGAAACGGCTGCACCATCGTGACGTCGCCGAACGTGACACTCCCATAGTCTGAATCTTCGGACGGTGCGACCGGCGACCGGATAAGCTCAATTGTGGGTAGTGGTGGTGGTGGTGGTGCTTGTGGTGGCGGCCCTGGCGGAGGGCCTCGTGATGGCCCTAGAGGCGGTCCTTCTGGCTTGGGCTTCCTGAACCGGCTGGTGATCTTGGCGGCAAGACCGCCCAAAATGCGATGTGACGGTGCAGGCCCTGCGACATGCTCGTCATCATCGATGCTCTGCACGGAGAACCGCGACTCGTTGAACGAACCGGCGGCCACGAACATTGAGCCTCGTTTATCCCCGCTGTCGATGATGGCCTCTTGGCTTTCCACCTTTCCCTCCGGGAAGAGGCTTCTCCCGTAGCCGAGCGGGAGGACAGGGCTTTCCTGCTGGGTGACAGGCGTTCCCGCGCTGACCCTTTGAAGAGAGAACTCTATTGGCGGCACGGGTGCGCCGCCTCCGTTGTGTGTGGACGTCTCGCCAGAGATGCCCAGAATATCGCGACATCCTTGGACACCGGCACTGTCACTGTCATTGTCACTGTGTTGCAGCTCACCGTGATTAGACGCCTTGCTTGCGCTGGACAGCAACGTCGACTCCTCAAAAGGCCATTGCCCGGTAGTACCGGCGTCGCTACTGGCGGCCTTCGTTCTTGGAGGCGTCATGTGCTTAGGAGGTGTAGGAAACTCTGGGATATCTGCGCCGGTGAGCTTACTCTCGCGGTCGACAGTCATAATAGAGTTCCTTGTCGTAGCAGAGGCAACATTGGCCGGATGTGAGTGGTTCTTGGCTCCCTCCCGAGCCGGCTGAATGCATATGGCAGGTATTTCCGTGACCTTGTATGCCTTCTCTGGCGTGTGCGTCAGCGTCGTGCCATCGCTGCTGCGGCCATCGTGGGAGATGGCTACTCCAACCACTGTCTTCTCGTTCAGCCCGCCACCTGCAGCGGCGCCATTGGCACGCTCCCACTGCCGGCTTCGTCGCCTATAGCAATAGCAGCCGGCAATGAAGGACAGCGTGAAGCAGAGGAGCATTGTGGGGATGAGCACGGCCAGCAGAATGGCCTTTGTAGACGTCCGATTCGTCGCAGTGGCAGCTGTTGCTGTCCCTGAAGCTGCTGCAGTCGCAGTCGTGCTGGTTGTCGTTTTCGGGCTAGCAGCAACGGCGCCAGCTACAATCTGCAGCATGAACGTCTGGCTCTCCGTGGTGTTGGAACCATTCCGTGCGGCATGGACAGAGACAGAGACCGAAGACGGGGCTCCAGACAGCGGAACATTGCCTGTCACTGTTAAATTCCGGGCGTCTAGAACGATCCAGTCCTCCTGTGGCTGCGTCTGCACGGTGATCTCAACGCCAGTTGAGTTGAGAAGGTATGGCTTCAGGCCCAGCGAAAAGTCGCTACCATACTGCGCCTGCATGTTGGGCAGGTTGCTGCGGAACACTTCTCCCTGGTCGATATCTACCTGGACGGTGACGTTGACCATGTCGGAAAGGACGTCTGAGAAGCTGACCACAAAGGCCGTGCTCTGCGCAGACGACGGCGGTGTGCCGCTGATCTCCCAGGTAGAGTTGTCAAAGACAAGCCAGTCTGGCAGGACTGAACGGGCAGTCGCTGTCAGGTTTTTGGAGCTGGCCTGCTTCCCATCGATCTTGACGCCAGTCTGCAGACCGTCGTATTTGAGCGTCTTGCCGATGCTGGCGTTCAAGACGACGGACGGGTCATCCACCGTGATCTCGTGACTACCCACAATGACAGAAAAAGACACAGCCGCAGCGGAGAAGCCGTTGACGTCTGAAGCAATCAGCTGGAAGTTGAACGTCTGCGGCGGCTCCACCAGCGTATCGCTCGACGGCGTCACGCCGCTGAACCGAATAGCGTCCTCGTCAAAGGCCATCCACGAGGGCAGCGGAGAATTGTCCCCCGACACAGCATAGAAGTTCAGACCAGACGAGGGAGAAAAAGTGTTGGGTGAAAAGGTAAAGTTCACCGGGCTGTCCGGGTAGTAGAGGAGAGACGAGGGCTCCGAGTACGGGTTGCCCGATTCTTCCAGCTGTTGGGAGATTGACACGTTGACGGCCGGTGCTTTGTTACGCGAGACGACAAGTGTCGAGTTGAGCGAGACGGAGCCAGAGTCGTCGGTCGCCACGAGACCGAAGGAATAGCCAACGACATCCCCGTCCAAAACCTCGCTCTCCTTGGGGGTTCCATGCAGCCAGCGCGCATCAGAGTCGATGGAGAGCCAGCTTGGGGGGTCGCTGAGCGAATAGTTTATGGATGATGAAGAAGTGAACGTGTTCTCCGCGAAGATGAAAGAGAAAGGCTGGGATATCCATGCCACAGGAGGCACTTGTGAGTTGAACGGGAAGCTGACAGTGGGCGAGCCATGAGCGAGCCTGGCGAGGCTCATCAAGACTGCAGCCCTCAAGAGCAGCACTAATGGTGGCTGCATCAAGGCGAAGGTCGACGAAAGACTGGAAGAGAGACGGTGTCTTCGTGGACGCTTAAGCGGCTGATGACGACAGGCTACGCCGTCCGAAGCACTTGTTTGCGACCGAAGAGACCAAGAGCGTTATCACCATAACGGTTGGCGATGACAGAAAGAGCGAGAAAAAGGAAGGTGAGCAGTATGCAGATTCTGGAATCACTGATGCATAGGCACAAGAAAAGAAGGAGGCCGGAGGTTGAGGCTGGGAAAGAAAAGGCAGAGACGAGACAAGCAAAGAAAAGAGAGGCTGGACAAAAGTCGCAGAGGGGTATTACGAGTATCAAAAAGTGGCAAGAGGTGAGAACAAATGGACGAAGAGGACGAGGGAACGAGCCGGTGAAATAACAAAAGGCGACGCAATCCCAGGGCGGGACGATGTCGCCCCAGAGGGATGAAGAGGACATGACCGGACATGTTCTTCTGCCTCCCGTGAGCATCACGGTCACTGCACAGACAGGTTTCCAAATGTGAGAAAGTGCTGCGCAAAGGGCAGGAAGGGCACCTCTGGCATGGAGGGAGAACGTCTGACGGAGCGACTACTGCTTCTCTGGATTGCAAATAGTTCGAGGGAGCTATATAGCATGGTGAAAAGGCACCGTCCATGGCATTCCAGCGACAAGGCAGGGAGAGCAGGAGGATGGCCGTGGCTGATTCGTTCTGAGCGGTACTCAACAAAGGGACTCTCCTCTCTGCCCTTGCATGTGCTCTGGCATGTGTATTTAAGTCGATGGAAGCCCCAAGAGCGAACGGGCTGCTAAGCGGTCTTTGCTGACTTCTTTTGCGGGGTTGCCAGAGTTTGCCGGGGGAAGACGGTGCCGGGAAGAGACCGGGTGTGTCGGGCTCCGTATTCTCTCCAACACGACTAGAGACGAGACGCGAAACACAAGACGCGATGCTAGAGGTCGTAGTGTGGCGGGTAGCTGGAAGCTGGTGAGACTTCGATTTCCGCGCGACTGGCAAAGGGATGAAAAAATTGGAGGGGGCGCCAAGACAGGTTACAGGCTGGCTACAAAAAGGGAGAGGACGAGGGACGAGCGACTGCCTTGCTTCGAGGCTTACATAAAGACCATTCCAGTGGAAGCTGGTGGTGATACTTCCCGTAGAGTCCGCAGCTGTACAACCACACGTGACCAGTCCAATCGGGCTGTCGACAAATAGTGGCAGACAGTCCAAGGCGGTGACGATACAGAGAACCCCATTAAAATAGCACGAGAATGGAAGGAGACAGAATCAGGATGGATATCGCCGTAGTACTATGTAAGAGCAAGGGAAAATGGGCGGATCTCATTTGTGTGTGAATTCTCAGCGCCACACAAAACGACCGCTTTCGATCAGCCAACCGCCCACCTATTTCGGCGCCCACGCCGGGCCTGAAGGGGACGAGAAGGAGAGGAGCAGAGCAGTATTATCTAGAGAGAGGAACGGCACGAGACAGTTTGTAAAATACGAAGTACCATACAGCCGCTCGTATGGAAAGCATCGTGCATAGAGGGGCCCAGCCCAGCCCGACGTCCTCGCCGGAGCTCAACCCGCTCCGGCTGGGCGATCGGGGCAGCCGGAGTGACAATGACACCGACACCGACAGTGACGTGCTCGCGCCGCTACCAGAGTACAAGGCTGCGGGCGAGACGGTGCTCGATTTTGACGGGCTGCTACGGCCGGCGCCGGCGCTGCGACTGCGTGAGGACCTGACCGAAGGCTGTGGCGGCCAGACGTGGCCGGCTGGCATGGTGCTGGCACGGCATCTGCTGCGGCACCGACGGGCGGAGATGGAGACAGCGCGAATGTGAGTTTGGGTGGGGAGAGGAGGGGAGAGAGAAGACGGAAAGAGGAGAATGAGAGAGGAGAGAGGAGAGGAAAAGAGGAGAGAGGAGAGGGAAGAAATGATGGGATGGGATGAGAGAAGAAACGAGACAAAAGGAGACGAAAAGAGAGAGGAAGAGAGGGAAAGGCGAACGAAAGAGAGTAAAAGGAAGAGAGAAAGATACACATAGGTGCAAGTTCCTTGCTAACACTCGGCAGCCTCGAGCTGGGTTCTGGCGGTGGCCTCGTCGGCTTGGCATTGGCACTCGCCTGCCGCGGATCCTGTTCTTCCACTACTCGTCCCGACAGCAGTTCGATATTCGTGACAGACCAGGAGCCGATGCTGTCTCTGATGAAGCACAACATTGCGCTAAATGGATTACAAGACAGAGCCCGGGCAGTGGTGTTGAACTGGTAGGTTTCTTTTGTTTTGTTTTCAATTTATTCTTCTTTCTTTCCATTTCACTCTTTCCTCTTCATCTTCTCGCTTTCTCGCTCCTACCCTAACCAACCAGGGGCGATGTTCTCCCAGAAGAGGTGCGCGCGCTGCGTCCAAACGTCGTGCTGGCAGCCGACTGCATCTACTTTGAGCCGGCCTTTCCGCTGCTGATGGCCACGCTGGAGGAGCTGCTGCAACTAGGCGAAGCCGGCGAGCCGGTCACCGTCTACTTCAGCTTCAAGAAGCGCCGGCGCGCCGACATGCAGTTTGTCAAGAAGGCACAGAAGCGCTTCTGCGTCACCGATCTGGCCGACGAGGACCGGCCGGTGTTCAGCCGGCAGGGCCTGTTCCTCTACTCCATCACGCGCAAGGGCCAACAGAGAGTGTGAGTGGTGCGTGTGTCTTGAACGACGTCTGTGTTGTAGATCATAAGCCAATATCATCTTAAAAGTGACGAGCCAATATTAAAATTAAATAAAACAAGACAAAGCGTTTTTTCTCTACAGAGTACACAATCTATGTTGAAAGGATAAGCGATGGAAATGGAATAAACAAGGACCTGCATATTATGGAGCTTTCTGAGTTCTGGTTAGAGTGTGCGTTGTACGGAGTATCTGCAGTGCGATCAGACGAAACGTAACATCAATTTGCTTTTGATTTACACGTAAGCATTGCATTGCTCCGTACGGAGTACATCCTACTAGCAAGCAACCATCACCCCTGCTAAAGTCACCTCTTTTTCTTTCTACTGTTCCCCGCTCTCCCCGGTTGCGTCCTGTTACGAGTAAGGAGTTCACAAGCATCTGCCATGTTAGGCATTGCTATTATTGCGAAGTGAAAATTATGGGCTGCTCAAGGCTTCGTCTGCTAACTTTCACTCGCAACATCCGTCCGTGAAAAAAGCTAGCACTTTCTGCTTCAAGCTTGACGTCGAAGGCGGCACTTAAACATCTGACTTCCATTTCTAGATTAGAACTACGATTCCCGCATATCAGTCAAGGCAAGCTGCCTCTCAATTTCCGTAGCCGTTTTGCTGGCATTCCGAGCGGCCCGTCCAAGGCTCACCATGCCAGCAACGAGCTCTGGCATGCTTCACCGCATGAATCCTTCGCTCTCTTTCGGCACGTGTCGCTTCCACAGGATTCCCTTGCCGGACAGAAGGGCCGGCAGGATAGGCGTTGTGTGGCAACAGGACGAACCTGCACCGTCTATGCCCCAACGGACAGCCGAGACAGCATCTCTGTCGAGGCAGGATCAGGCAATAGAAGACGTAAGAGAAAGAGGGCATTCTATATGCCGATCGCGCCGTCCAGGCACGCGCAGATGCATCAAAATGGGTACATACGACGTAGCAAAAAAAAAAAAAGTTTTTTTTTTTTTTTCTTTTTTTTTTTTTTTAAGTGGACAGGGCATGTAACTGACTGGATCAACAGGCTGCAGACTGGGTACTTGGAGCGGGCCTGTTAGCAGGTACAGGGCTCGCTGCTGTGCCAGGGCAGTGGGCAGAGTACCCCGCCATCTGCCGACAGCGCACAGTGCACAGCGACTCAACGGGGTACGTGGCACAGCATCCCTCTTTGTTCCCTGCACCCATCAGCCGACGGCGGCGAGCGGCCAGGATGCGACCGTGGCCTGGCCAGAACACTCTGCGCCGACGCATAGCTCGGCGCCGGTGCTGCACAGTGTCCTCGCTTCGCCTTGGACTCTTTGTCCTGGCCGAGGACTGCAGCAGCAGAGGCGCTCCACCACGGTGGACTCGCACGGTACGGATAGGAGTAGTTGTACGTACAGAGTACGGAGTGCATAGTACTCGTACCGCATGCAAGCAATCAGCTCGTATTCGAGCGCGAAAACACGCCCGAGAAGGTCACTGCCAGAGGCCGCCCCGGTGGATAGGACAGGGGTCCCCTACGGAGTGCCATTGCGCCTAATCCGACGCCCGTATTACTCGTACATAGTAGTACTCCGTAGGCAATTTTGGCTGCGCCAAATAACAGATCCCAATGGGGGCTTTGCTGCGACTCCACTGCGGCTGCTGGAGCAAAAGAATCTTCCACTTGGCGAGTGGCCGTACCTGACTATCGCGGCAGGAACGACAGGAATGCCCCTGCTGTTCCTTGCACTTCCCCTGCCCCACCCTCCGATTGGCTCCAGCCGGACGGTCCAGCCAATCGTCGTCTGCTACCGTTGGCTTGAAACGAAACATTACCCTCCAGTCCCTGGTTCCCACCCTTTCGGTGTTGGGCTTACATTCCCGGCCACTCTCAGGCGTCCAAGTCTCCCTGCTACATAGTAGGGCAGCCCATGTCGGCGTAATACAATACGCCATGTATCTTACGTCGTACGAAGTACTCCGTACCACCACAGTACATACGCACTACAATTGCTCGCTCTTGTGGGGTCGGCCTCTCTGCTTTGTCCTTATTTTCGCCGTCCTTTTTGCCGGCTCCACCCATCCCACAGCCATGCGCTCTGTCCCCTGATCCCCTGGTTCGTCTTTTCTTGGACCTTGCCCCTTCTGGTGATCTCTCGTCCCAGAATAAGAAGGCACACCCCCAGCCCTTTCGGCTCCCTTCTTCTCCCTCTCTCCTCTCAACCGCATTCTGTCCCTGTTCGTTTTACCACCCACTCCTCATTCTCTCCTTCAGAGCAGGCTCATCTGAGAAGACATTCCTTCGGTATATTCCAAGAAAGCTACCACATCACGGCTACTCGCCATAACCGTCGCTCAGACCACACTGCAACGTTCCTTTTGCACCGGCTTTTCTGCCATACGATCCTTTTTCACCCTCTTACAACCACCACCATGAAGACTGCCGTCATTCTCTCGCTCGGCCTGGCCTCAATGGCCTTGGCACAGCCTCGCGGCCACCGAGCCCACATCCGCGCCCACAACAAGCGTGACCTCCAGACTGAGTACACCACTGAGTGGGAGACTGTTGTGGTCACCGAGTGGATTGACGAGACCTCCACCGAGTGGGTCACTCCCACTTCCACTCTCTCGTTGACCGCAACGGTGACTTCGACATCTTCGAGCTCGACCTCGTCTGTTGCCGCCACCTCGGATGTCGCTCCGGGCAAGTTCTTTGAGAGCGCCGCGTCTTCTGCTGCTCCCACAACCTCCACCTCGGTGTATGTTGCGCCCACACCGTCGACCACCTCGACTTCTTCCATCGAGCCGGTCTACACTCCTCCCACCACCTCTTCAGCTCCTGTCGTTCCCACCACGGCTGCTCCCACCACCTCTTCAGCTCCTGTCGTTCCCACCACGGCTGCTCCCACCACCTCGATCGAGCCGACCACCACTGAGCAGGTCTACACTCCTCCCACTACTTCTTCCACTCCCGTTGCTCCCACCACCACCTCTGTCATTGTCGTGGACACGCCGGTTTACACGCCGGTTTACACGCCCACCACTTCTTCCGTTGCCGTTGTCGTACCTACCACGTTCAGCAGCGTTTATGTCGCCCCGGCCACTACATCGACCACTGCTGCTGCTGCCGCTGCTACCACGGCCAGCTCTGGCTCTAGCTCTGGCAAGACCACCTTTACCGGCGACATGACCTACTACCAGATTGGCCTCGGCTCGTGCGGCATTGACGACACCGGTCTTGACATGACTACCAACATTGTCGCCATCAACGTCGAACAGATGGGCTCTCTGTCCAACGACAACCCCAACTGCGGCCGCACCATCACCATCAGCGCCAACGGCAACACCGCCACCGCCTTGGTCCACGACAAGTGCATGGGCTGTGCCTACGGCGCCATCGATGTCAGCGAGACCGTGTTCGATGCCATCTTTGGCAGCACCGACCTTGGCCGCTCTGAGGTCACCTGGTGGTACAACAACTAAGAGAGGAATGAATGGGCTTGAGGGTTTTTCTTTTTTCTTTTTTCTTTTTTCTTTTTTTCTTTTTTTCTTCTTACACTCCCTTTTTCTTTTTTCCTATCTTCTTCTCTTTTCTCTTTTTTTCTTCTCTTCTTTTCTTATACTTTTTGGGACCCTACTTTCTGGTTCTCATCCTCTGGGCAGTTGATCCTGCTTCATTTTTTGTCATTTATGCGGAAGGGCTCTTTTCTCTCAACCTTCACACTCAGGCGAGAGTTGACTGTGTACCCTCCACAATGTATAAATGGCGTTACTTCCAAATGGCAAGCCCCGATTTGGAGGAACAAAAAGGCCGAGCGTCGCTTGCGATGCCGCCAATGGAAGAAGATGGTTTTGCACAAGCGGGGCAACAATTTATGGCCAACCGCCGACCCCAAAACATGGGGAGGCGCATGAAGGTTTAGGGACGGCATCACACATCTATATGGGACATACCCGGTAGGCAATTCAGGGGATACATAGACATTCGTTTGCATGTATAGGAAATCACATTCGCTACTTTGCACAACTGTCCCCTATGTGCTCTCTGTAAAAACATTGCGCTTTCGCCCTTCTATTCTATGCGTTCTGTCTATCCGGAATCACCATTACGTAATCCAATTTATGCATCCATGCCAGCCATCACCGATTCAGGCTCAGCAGCCCTTCGATGTACCTCTTTGTGTCTACGCCCATGCCCTGTGTCAGCCGGCTTGCGCCATCGGTCCAACCGGTGCCACCGGCGGCGCCATCGGCAGCGGTTCCTCCACGACCGAGATACGAGCCGCTGATGGCCCGCATGGCTGAAGCGGCCAGCCTGCTCTCGACATGATCGCCGGCGCGTCTGAGCAAGAAGATTTCCTTGCTGACGGCGTAGCCGGTGGCCACGGTGGCAGTGGTCGGCCGGGAGGCGTCGGAGCCCGTTTTGAAGCCGCTGCGGTCGCTGCCGTCGTCTTCGTCCTCTTCGAGCAGCGGATCGGACACGCTGCCGGTGCTGCCAGTGCTGCCGGCAGCCGACGACGAGGAGCGTTCGACGACGCGGTTCCAGACCACCCACCAGCCGCGGCTGGTCTTGCAGGTACGCTCCAGCTCGGCCGCGTTGGCCCGCGTGGTGGCATACGTGCTGAGCAGCTGCATGTGCGTGTTGAGGGCCTCGACGCGGGACCACGACGATGCAGGTGACGGCGAGGGCGAGGGCGAGGGCGAGGGCGAAGACAGCGCCGACAAGGGCGACGCGATGCCGATAATACTGCTGCCGCGTCGCTTGGCGCTCTGCATGCTGACCGTGCCGGGATCAGGGATGTTGGGAATGGTCGAGTGGATCGTCAGCGCGCGCGGATCCCAGACGAGGTCGTAGATGGTGTTGGCAGGCGCGGCCGCCACGGCCACAGAGAGCAGCGATGCTGACGGCGACGGTGCCGAGACGCCGGCCAGGCTCGGCCGGCTGGGCCGATACGACGTCGACGCGAGCAGCGGCTTGTGCAGTACCGTCACCTGGCGGCTGAGCAGCGTCTGGACGGTCTCCTCGTCCTTGGTTGCGCCCTCGCCGTCGGCTGCCTGGAAGAAGAAGGCATACAGGAAGGGCTGCTTGGCAAAGACGACAACCCGCAGCCTCCCTGAACGGACGGCCGGGTTGTCTGCTGCAGGCGTCGGTGTCGCTGTTGCTGCTGTTGCTGTTGCTGTCTCGTCGTCGTCTGCGTCGTCGTCGTCTAGGCCTTGCGGCTCGCTAAAGTAGCGCAGCGTGTCCTGCGACGACGGCCGGCCGACTCTCCTCTCAATCAGATCCACCACGACCGTTCGCGGTCCCGTCTTGGACCGCTGCTGGCCGTCGTCGCCGCCGTTCTTTGCCTCGGTTGTGCTTCCTTCGCTGGTCAGTCCAATCAGGTATTGCCCCACAGTAGTGCGTGGCACGTGACGTTTGCGTGTGACGCTGCTTGCCCTCGAAATCGCATCTGTGCTCGTCTCTGCGGGACAGACAGTCAGAGGGTCCACGGAGTCGTCGTTCTTGCTGCCACCACCACCGCCTCCTCCTCCTCCTGCGCCCAGACTCCAGTATGTGCCGTAGCCGAACTTCATAAAGGACCTGTACTTGTCCATGGGGCCAAAGCTGGCGGGCGACACCGACAGAGCCGCCTCTTCTGTAGCGTCCCTTTTGGACTGAGACACGCTGGACGTGGCAATCGGAGACGAAACAGACTTGGCTCGCCGTGCGAGAAGCGTCACTGGCGGTGGTGGTAAGAGAGGAGGAAGGTCTGCGAGTCGTGCGCGCTGTTTCTGTCTCTGCTTCTGCTGCTGCTGCTCCTCTTGTTGTTGCTGCTCGGATATGCTTGTCATCGTCCCGCTTCGTCTCTTGCGCCGTTTTGCGTGGCGCGGCAGCACCGACGGGTCTTCGGCCACGCCGTACGCGTGCTTCCCCCAGCTGTAGATGTCCTCCATCCAGTAGCTGACCGTGCGGAGAGACGGCCGTGAGAGGGCACCGACGCCCAGAAAGATGGCCCCGTCCTCGGCGCCGATGCCGCGTCCGCTGCCTAGCCACGCGTTGCTGTTGGTCCGTCTGTCGTCGTAGTAGCTGTCGTCGGCGCTGCTGCCGCCACCGATGCTGATGCTGCTTCTGCTTCTGCTTCTGCTGGCATCATGGTAGTCGTCGAACAAAGCGGATCTTCGCGGACGGCCGCGTCCAAACATGTCCTGGCTGTCGGCCTGGCTGTCTCTGCTGTCTCTGCTGTCTCTGCTGTCCTGGTGCAGCTCATCGGCCTCATTGTCGTCGGCGGCGCGTCCGAACCGGCACACGACCAGGTCGACGAGTCCGTCCGTCTGCTCGACCAGACCCTCGAGCACCTCGCGCTCGCCGCTGCCGCGGTCTTCTTCACCAACACCGACGCCGAGCTCACCGCATGCGGCCATACGCACGCCCGGCAGCACGTCGCGCACGGGGTTCCCGTGCAGCAGCACCGACCAGGACGACAGGAAGACATCCCAGTAGCGGGCCAGCAGGGCAGTGAAGCGCGAGCGCGACGGTGCCGCTGCGGCTGGCGAGGCCGTGCGCGCATACAGCGCCGACAGCGACGCGTCGTGGTGCAGCAGAAAGACGGCATGGGCGCGCAGCAGATCCTGCAGCACCAGCGTGGCCGGCTTGACCTCCCGACAGGAGTACTCGGTCGTGTTTGTGTTGTTTGTGTTTCCGGGAAGGGCCGGAAGCTTCGTCAGGTTGATCGACTGAGGGACAGTCAGCAGTCAGCAGTCAGCAACAGAAGGCAGAAGGCAGCAAGCAGTAACAAATGGTCCGTCCTCACCACCAGAAGCCACCACCCCGGCTCCAGCTCGTGCAGTACGACGCGCGTCTTGTCCGTCTCGACCGTGTCGACTGGCTGGTCGCCCGAGAAGCTCTTGCCAAAGGCGACCATACCCTGGGCCAGGCCGATCTGCCGCAGCCGCTCGTTGCGCTCGTCCGCGTGCGAGGCTGATGGCAGGCCGCACGACGACGGGGATGACCCCAGGGGCGGTGAGGTCGATGATGGCGTCTGGTGGTGACGATATTGGCTCGTGCTGGCGCTGCTGTTCCGCCGCGCGAAGAACGAAGATGACGACGGCCCCGAGGCGTAGTACACGATCTGGTCGTCAATCGTCTCGTCCGTCATGCCCAGACTCGGGTTGTAGATGGCAAAAAAGCCCAGCTGCGCCGGCACGACCACATCGCCAGCAGCTGCTGCTGCAGCATTGCTGCCAGTGGCCGCAGCTGCAAATGACATAGTCGCAGCTGGCGGTCGGTGTGTCGCGGCAGCTACAGGCGCACGGCGCGATGAATGTTCCACGAGACCCCGAGTAATTGCCTATGGCGTGTGCTTCACATTGTACTGTCGTCGCGTTGCGGAGACGGGAAACGAGCCGGCCGTTGTTATCGTCAAGTGGGAACAAAACGAGGCTGAAGCTTCGGCACCCTTTGGGCCTTATGTCAGGCCGTAAGAATGTATATCTGTACACTGTGCATTTTACTTACTGGAGCGAAGATACAGGTGGAGTACAGGGACTGGAATACAGTGTCAAGGAATGAAATAACACTGTATACGCAAAATGTTCCTTGCCTGAACTAATGCATGCATGATTAGGTCACATTGCAGTATATTTTTCACTCATTCAGTCCGTCTTGGTCTCATTTGCCTTCATGCGAAACACTTATGTCGTCAAAAGCTGACCGACTAACTCATGCACACGACAAGTGACAACCATGAGTACAGCCTGCTGAGCCTGACCCGCCTGCTCCGCCCAACGCCATTCCATGCTATCCTGTTCCATACCGGCCATCCTATACCTGCAGTGCGGTTCAATCATGCTCTCCCACTCGAGCATCATCTCTCACAAGCCTGTGCCTTTCGCCGCCTTTCGCCGCCCTTCGCCGCCCTCCATTGGTATCAATCACCTCCAGACTAGTATGAACGAGAATAGAAAACGAAAGCAACACGGACAAGCAACCACCCAGAAGGAAAAAAACAACAAAGCAAGCCCAAAATACCCGACACTATGATATGCCTCCACCCTTCCCTTGTTCGCAGGCCGACATATTCGTCCACTCGCCCCACACAGAGCACTACATGTCCATACGGGCGGCAATGTCTTCACTCATGGCGCGAACCGGTCCCTTTCGCTTGTGGCTCACGTCGAAGTGGTCGCCTTTGCCCACGTTCTCGTCCTCGTCCTCGTCCTGCTCGTCCATGGACAGATTGTTGACCTCGTCCTCGTCGTCGTCCGTCAAAAACCCACCGGCATCGTCAAAGTACTGGTCCGTGTCGCTGTCATCCTCCCGTTTCCAAAACAGGACGTCTTGCATCTCTGCATCCTCGTCCTCGTCGCCGTTCTCCTCGAGCGACACGAGCTGGTCGGCCTGGTCGCCCAGCCAGTAGCGCGCCCGCTTGCCCGCTGCATCTCCGCCGTCGTGGATGGCTATGCCCGGACGCTTTGTCGCCGACGTTAAGAGACTGCTGTTTTCGCCATTGATACCCGCGGCGCTTGCCTGCCGGCCGCTCCGGCTGCCGCGGTGTTGGCCGAACCGGGCCCGGCCACCGCCAGCAGTGGTCGGTGTGTTCATACTGAAATGGGACAGGCGCCGGTGCTGCTGCTGCCGGGAGAGCAGCAGTGGGCTCTGCCCCAAGACTGGCACGCCACGCACGTACAGGTAGGCAACGCGCTTTCGGCTCTTGCTGAAGAAGAAATAGTGCAATGCCCAGATGGCACCGTCCTCTTCGTCAAACGGGTTATCGGCCGGCTGGTACGAAAACGCGGTGCAATCTTGCAGGTGCATTTCCTTATTGATCAGGGCCCACATCTGGGGGCCCCACGGCGGCGATGTCGAAGACGCTGTGGATCCAACCGATGTGCCGGTGACGGAACCTAGCGTGCTGTCGACAAACGAGTTGGGCCGCATGTTGCTAAGCGTGCTGTCAATCGTGCTCATGAGCAGGCGCAGGTTCCGCTCGCGACGGAAGTCGGCTGGCCGCAGCACATGAGAGAAGTCGTAGTCTGGATGCGACGCATTCAGTGTGGCGATCAGATAGGCAAACGTGCGGCGGCTGGAGATCTCGGCGAGGTTGCCAAACGGGCTGGACCGCGACAGGTTGTGGCTGACGGCGAGCGACTCGCGCTGGGGCGGGCTCAGGCTGGCGCCCAGCTTGAGCAGAGCGGCATGCTGTGACTCAAGCGACTTGTCGATATTCTTATACAGTTTCTTGTCGGAACCGGCGGCCTTGGTTGTGTAAAGGTCGCAACCACCGGTGACGTGGCAGTCGGCAGTGTCAAAGTTGAGGGCACTGGCAACAATGTCAAAGTCGCGCAGAGGTATGAACTGGAGGTGGCCTGAGGTCAGCACGAGAGGAGACGAGGATGGGCAAATGCGACCTGTCAGGGAAGGGCGGTGAGAGATCAGCCAAGCGAACCTTCATCGTGACGGTGCGAGTCTGTGAAGCATTTAAACAAATTGGCGATAAGGGACAGAGCCGGCGTAAGATGGGGGCTCTGGGAATTAAATGCGATCAGCCGATGGGGAGTAAACGGATCGAATACAGAGAAGGCCGACACGATGCTGTCTCTTCCGGAAAGGCTGAAAGGAGATTGGCGATAGGACAGTAGATCGTAGATTGACAGCTGATCGGGCTCGGGCGAGCGGTGCTGAACTGATAGGATTGCAGTAGCCTGATGCGGTGACAATAATGAGTACAATAAATGTGTTTGATAGGATTGACTGTTGGAGTGAACGAGGGGAGCGAGAGGCGTTTGCCCGGAGTTATACTCTGTACTATGCAGAGGCAGATGATCGATGCAGCAGTGATGCGACTGCCAGGTTCACGTGGCGACGTGTGTGGAGGCGGTCGAGTGCGAGCACAACGACACCAGGCGCAAGTTGATTGGACAGTGTCAGACAGGGACAGAAGGTAGGAACAGCGGATTGCGTGCTGGGGAAGGTGGATATCAGAGGACTGGATGTGACGGAGGAAGGAGCAAAGGTAAAGTGGATGGAACACGCACTCTGCGATCTTCCGGCCGGGAAGAAGAGGGGGGTTGCAATGCGCCAGCTGACTCTATGACGAGTGCACTACGTCTTGATAAGGTGATGTCGTTTTGGCAAGGGGTACATGGTTATCGCGTCACCAGACAAAGGGCCCGGCGTATCGTCAGATACCGGGTACTTTGCCTTAGTTGGCCGCCAAGATTAGTAATGGGCAATTCCCGCCAGCAAACAGCAGTTCGGCATGTCGCCACGTGAAGCAATGGTGAATGTACGAGTTACTTAGTCGTTGCTAGCATCTCCACGTGTGGAGGAACGGCCATGCAGATAATCTTCAAATATCAATAATAAACAATCATGGTCGCAATGCGCCGCTGTTCCCAAACGCCCTGTGCAAAGTGCACCCTAATGAAGCCGTCGCCCTATGTCGGCGCAATTGTAGCATCGCTGCTTGCCGCTATTTCCTTGCCGTTGTATCCTGGCCATGTCTTGTCTTTGCCCATCTCGCTTTTGCTTGTTCGCCCTGGATTGTCCGTCTTGGCTCGACGGCCACGCTCAGTAAAGGCCGTTTTCCTGAAGAGCACCCCTGATTCGTTCCGCATCCTGTCGACACCAAGAACAGGGCCGTCGTTAGCAACATCCAGGCGTACGGTAGATCGAAAATATAGACTGTGACAGGTCTGCACGGGCAGACAGGCGGAGACAGGACAAAGACGGCAAAATAAGACAGCATGATCCATGGCTGAGACAGCGGGAGCCACGGGGGTCTTCAGACACCACCGGTAAACACCGTCACGTCTGGAGATTCTACATTATTTTTGTGACTTCGTCCTCAACCTGAACAAGACAGAGGTGGAAGGGTCAGCGAGGAGAATGGAGGGCTTTGGGGGAGTTGCGGAGGCGTTTGTGAGAGGAGCAAGGTGGGCGGCCTATCACAGGCGCGGTGGAGAACAGCAAGGCAAGGCAGCCGGGGGCGGGTTGCGAGGGAACGGAAGCAGACAAGCAGACAAGCAGACGGAAAGCAAGCGCGGGCTGGGTCATACCTCCATGTCCTCGAGGGAGTCTTGCTGGCCGATGCAGCGCAGCACGTTCTTCTTGCTGCTCTCCTGCAGCTCGCCGGCCAAGAGCAATTCGTCGAGGATGTAGTAGGCCTTGGTGAAGGAGAAGATGATGTCCAATTCGCAGACGTTGCCGTAGTACTTATCCATCTGCTCGACGTAGCGGTGGATGATCTCGAGCGTGATCAGCTCGTTGTCGTCGGAGGAGCAGCCGGTGATGAAGAAGAGGGATGCGTAGCGACGGTAGACGATCTTGGTGTCTGTTCGCGGTGGCCGAGGCCGTCAGCAAGATGCGCGTGCAGAGCCACAGGCCAAGCCGGTCTTGTTCGGGCCGCGTACCCTTGTACTCGAGAAAGTTGCACATGCGCGTGCGGCGAGCGAGGACGAGCTGGGTGACATCCTTGACGATCTTGGCCTTTTCGCGGGGAGAGAGGGTGCTGAACCACTTGGCCAGCCGCTGGAGAGGGTCAGAAACGCGGACAGGCCGGCAGAGGATGCGTGGCAGGACTCACGACTTTGCCTTGCCGGGAGAGGAGGATGAGATAGCTGTTGAGCAGAGGTCAGAGGAAACGGCACGTCGGGGCTGCGAGCAAGGGGCTCCGATCTCCTTACTGGATCGCCATGGCTAGAAACAGGCAGAAAAAACGGCCGGGTCGGGCGGTCGAGACGGGCGCGCAAGCTGGGCGTGAGCGTGGTGGAGAGAGCGAAGCTGCGGTTGTGCCGGTGCGAAAGGGGATGCGGCGGTATGGAATAGAATCGTGTTATTTTTATCAATACTGGATCTGGCGAGTGGGGCGGCCAGGTCGAAGGAGAGGCCCACTGCTCGCAGTTCGGAGTAGACGTCCAACCCCTACGGCGGGGTAACGGGAAATACAGGTGTTGTGGGAGGGGCAACTGGCCACTAACAGACAGAATTGCGCGCTGTAACCGCTGCGGCTGCCGTCTTGGGCCAACTGCGCTCGTGGCCCGGAAGCACGCCTTTGCCATTGACGTGATGCGGCAGGCCTGCTTAGTAATGCATGGCGCCAGCACGGAATGGCCTATGGAGCACGCGTAGTATTCCCTATACTCCGTATCTTCAGCTGTTTTTGCCTTCTTCCGTTTTGGCGCTAAACGGCAGACTATTTCTCTGGCTGGGCTGCTGTCGCCCTTTCGATCTTTCTGTTTTTCTGCGTTTTGCCTGAACAATTATCCGTGTACACATGTTTGCCTCCCGCCTCTGCCTCTACCGACTACAGTAGAACGGGCCATAGCGAACAAGGCCGGACCTTTGAGGCTTTCCAGCCCGCCCCCCATGACCAAGTTAATTCTTTCCACCGGGTACGAAGCAGTCTGAGCGTCATAGCCCCTCTGGCCCCTCTGCGGCATTGCTGACCGGTGCCGGGTTGTAGGAACATTGTTTCCGGCGGACCCTCCATCATCCGCAAGCCCGGAGCGTACCGGTCGAACCTGGAGCTGACCAACTCGCTCCGGAGCAACTTTCTGGCCGCACAACAGGCAGCAGCGGCCGATATTGAGGCCGACATTGCCGCGGCCGAGGAGGACGAAGAGTATCTGGCGACGGCCAGCGGCAACAGCGACAGTGATGACATTGGCTTCGGCAACGGCAGCGCCTACCTGCACGCATTTGGAAACGGCACGGGCACCACCAGCAGCAGCAGCAGCCGGCGGCCACCGCTGGCGACGTGGACGCAGCGCGAAGGTTCGGTGCTGTATGTACCGCGGCTCGACTGGACGGACGGCGGGGCGGTGACGGGGCTGTCGGAGGAGGCGTCACAGTACGAGACGACGGTGAAGCTCTTTTTTGTGTCGGGAGCGCAGACGGCGACGCCGGCCGAGCGGGGGGTGTTTGCCGAGGAGGCGCTGAGGCTGGTGTTTGGCGAGCTGGGCATCAGCCGGGCAGACCTGCTGGTGATCTCGTTTCCGGGCGGCGGCGAAGGCGAGGACGAAAGCGGCAGCAGAAGTGTGGCTCCTTCGGACAGCGACGACATCGTGGCGGCCACATGGGCAGCGACGGCCGAAGCACTGCAAGCCCAGGGCAAGGTGGCGCGGCTGGGCGTGGCCGAGTTTGGAGCGGCACAGCTCGGCCAGCTGCTCGACCGCGTGGCCGTGGCGCCGGCCGTCGATCAGGTTAACCTGCAGCGCTGCTGCAGCGTGCCGCCGGACCTGGCGACGCTGGCCCGCCGGCACAACATCGAGCTGCTGGTGCATACCGACTGCACGGACGTGCTGCCGCCCGGCACGCTGCGCGAGCTGCTGGGACCTGGACTGCAAGGGGCCGGCGTGCTGGCGGGTGGCCCGGTCGATGATCTGCCGGCTGGCGACAGCGAGGCCCTTCGCGGCGACCTCACGCCGCAGTGGGTGGTCAAGTATACGGCCGTGGTGCGCGACCGCGGCGTGATCGAGAACAAGGGATACTTTGCCGGTGCGTCGCTGCGGGCTGTCTGAGCTTCACACGGGACTCGTTCGTTTGGTATACTTTGGCGCATTGGCTCTGGGCGTTTCTGTTCTGTTGGAAACAGCGTTGCAGCTTTCTTCTTAGCCTTGATCGCTTTTTCTGTTCGTCCGGCTGCTTTCTTCGTACGAAGAGGGTATCTGCTTTCATTCGTAAAACGCAATAGATCTGTTTCTCGCCTTCTTTTTCTTCTCTCCCTCTCCTTTTCTTCTTTCTCTCACATCACCCCAACATGCTCCGCTTGCGGCCGCGCATGCGGACGTCCTCGAGCTTGCGAAGCACCGGTTTGGCCTGCTTAAAGGCGGCCTCGTAGGCCAGCAGACTCTCGGCAAAGAGATGTTCGGCGCGCGGGTGGGTGCTGCCAAAGGCGCGTTCGAGGACGTAGAGGTCAACGGCACGGTCCTCGTCCGAGGAGCTCTGACTAGCGAGGCCAAAATCAATGACGACGACGTCGCCGTCGAGGTGTCCGGAAGCAGTGGTAGCATCTGGCCGCAGCATCAGGTTGCTCGTCGTCAGATCGCCGTGGACGATGCCGACGCGATGAAGCTGGCCGACGGCCGAGCCGATGCGCCGCATGAGACTAACGAGATCGGGGTCAGACGCGAGCGTGGCCGCATCTGCGGTGTCTGCCGCATGGTCATCGAGCCAGGCGTTGAGGCAGACGCGCACCGGAGCGCCCTCGATCCACTCAGTCAGCAAGCTGCCGCCTTGGGCGCCCTTTCCCTCGTCCTCGCCCACAACGTCCACCGCATACAGAGCCGGCACGCAGACGCCCTCGCGGCGACACCGGTTGAGGATGCGGGCTTCGGCCAGGATGCGCTGGCGGGTCAGACGGGCGTCCAGGACGGGGTGACGGTAGGCCTTGGGCGGACGGAACTTGAGGGCGCAGGGCCGATCGGGCGCCAGATAGGTGGTGCGATAAACGCGGGCCTCGGCGCCCTGGGCGACGAGCTCATACGGTGCCGAGGCGGCAAAGGTGAGTATGCGCGGGAGCGGGGCGTCCATAACTATGAAAGAGGGTGTGGAAGTGGTTGTGGTTGTGGTTGTGGTTGTGGTGCGGTTATGGATGGTGTCTTGTCGGTTTTTGGTACTGTTGCTCCGTGCGAATTCCTCGTTTTGGTGGGGTTGGACCCCACGGGATGGTGACAAGACCTCCTCGTCTGCAGGGGCAGATTGCTCGCAGGGCGCTAGGTGCCTGTGGCATGAGTACGACGTACGGCACACTGCGGACGGAGCAGTCAGCAAGCAACAGTCCGATCCGTATACGAGTACGCAAACATACGGTGCCCCTAGCCTCTGTCGCTGCTGCCTGCGTCTGCTGGTGCGGCTGCAGGCAACAGCTGTCGGCTGGTGGGTCTGGCTCAACCCTTTTTCCTTTTTTCCTTCTTTTTTTTCCTTCTTTTTTTCCATCCGTGTTAATGGCAGCCAGGCCAATCAGACCACGGTGGAGAGGTACTCCGAGACCCGGGCAAGCAGGGAGCACCAGACCAAGAGTGCTCATTTCGTAGATTCACAGCGGTTGAGACAGGCTGCGGTCAGAGGTGGAACAGTCGATGCAATGATGGGAGTACGTCGTAGAAGCAGACGAGCAATCGGCAGTACGGAGTATATAATGTAGAACACGGCAACGTGCCACGAAAAGCCTCCCCGAGTGCTCTTTCCCCTCTCCAATCGCAAGCCTCTGCTCGCACCTTCTTTCAGACCGCCCCTCTCTCTCGCCTTCTTCACTCTCTCTCCCCCATTTTTTTTCTTCTGCTCACCTGCATCTCTCCTGCATATCTCCGCCACCCAATTTCCCGCTTCTGCTGACCCTCTTTCGCATTCTCTCATCCATATCTTTCCGCTCCGTGCATAAGGCAGCCCTTGTCCGGCATTTCCCCAACTCAGCCAGCCTCGCCCGCTTGTGCCCCATGCCCGCACGTCCACCTCGCCCATTAACCCCGGCCTCTCTGCCGCTTCCGCTCTCGTCCTTCTCACCGTGCTCACCGAGTCTTCTGACATCACCACCCGCTCTCGTGGCCACACCATGTCGGACTCGGCCGCGCGCCAGTGGACGCTGGTGCTCGTGCTGACCGCGCTCTTCCTCTCCGTCGTCGTGCTGGCCCAGATCGTCACCCGCTTCGGCGCCGCCTACTGGGCTGCTCCCCGTGAGATGACCGCCCTGCTCGACTCGGCCGATTCATCGCTGCTGGAGAACGAGAGCTACGACCGCGACGTCGCCCGTGTTCCGCGCCTCGACGACCGCATTCGCCTCAGCCGTCTGCTGCGCGAAATCCAGCGAGCCGGCGACGACCTGCGCGAAGACCTCAACGCCGTCCTGGTCAACCAGCCAGCCGAACAGCAAAACCGGCAGCTGGACTCTCAGCTCTCCTTTTCTTCGCCATCCTATCCGTCTGCTGCTGCTGGACTCGCTTCTCGTCGTCGCCAAAATGGTGGCCTCCAGCGTCGCTCCTCGTCACCCTCCTCGTCTTCGCCACCGTCGTCACCTTCACCCCCTTCCCGTCTCGCCACTTCTGCTCGCATCCTCTGGGCAGCCAGACGTGTCCGCCTCGAGGAACGGCTGCGTCGTCTCGACCTTCTCCGCATGCGCTTTCTCGTCGTCTATATGAGCATCGTCGCCGCTTCTGCTGCTGCTGCCGCTGACAAGGTCGAAAAGAGCGCTGCCTTCTCCAGCAGTCCGCCACCTTCGTCTGCCGCCTCTTCCGTCAATACGTCCTCGCTTCCTTCGTCACCTCACAACCTTGAAAAAATGGTCACCCTCGGTGCCATCGATGACCGTCTTGCTGCTTTTCGTCATTCCGCCCTCGACTACTCTTATGCTGCCCACATGGCCGCCTGGGTTCCCCCACAGCCTCCACATATTTCGCACCTTTCACTACCTCCACCGCCTCCACCTCCTCCACCTCCACCACCACTACCACCTCCGCCTTCGTCCCCGTCTGATCCGGGTCAACCGCCTCCAGTGCCACGCACGCCTGTCCGTCAGAGCCACCTCCTTCACAACTCGCCGCCTGCCCTACCCTCTGACATTCTCGAGAGTATTCGCCAGAAACCGGCGCTGCGCCGCGTCTCCACCTTGCCTCCGGCCACCGCCTCCTCGCACGAGAACCGCTTTCGCACCGGTTGGATGGGTGTCGTCCAGGAGCTGCAGCGATCTCCTCTGCTGCACAAGCGTCACACCTCTGTCGAGACATCCACTGCTGCCGCCCAGAGGTGACCTGGTCCCTTTACGCACACGTTTAACGATCTACGACCTGATGAGCGTCCTGTTTCCTTTTAATGATGAAAGAACGATAAAAGAATCTCGGGCCGAACGACACGCTCCAGAAGTCTACGTCTGCATACGCCTATCTACGCCCAATTACGCCTCCATACACCTGCATATGCCCACTTACGTCTGCACAAACATTGGCCGTGTCCACGAAATCTTTCTCTTCTGTTCCACCCTCTTTTCCAGTACAATGCCAGCTAGCCCAAGCTGCATATTCATTCTCTCTTACCCCCTTCTCTTCCGACCTTTGCGTAATTTCTATCCGCAATGCACGAAGGAAGGGGTTTGCCAGGACTTCAGCCACTGAACAAAAAAAAAAGATACCCCATTCCCTTGCTCCATATTTCTCCTGTATATCGGTTGATGTTATTTTCAATTGCATTTCCTGGTCGTGTATATAGCCCTATCTAATTGTCTGGCAGCCGCCCTGATGCGCAGCCACCACAAATACCATCTAACCCTCGTTCAAACAAGTGCTTGCTACCTCTCAGTGTGTTGCGTCCGGACCGGTGCCGTTCCTCTCGCCAACTAATCTGTCAGTTTGGGTGCAAGGGAGGGGGACTATGCGTATACTGTGACGTACCATCCAGAGCGACCAAGAACCGGCTCACGCAGTTGTAGCAGGCGATCTAGCACAGTCAGACGAATGGAGCAGGACATGGGAGGAGAGGCGGAGACGTACTACGGCGGTGAGTTCGACGATCTGGCGTTCGTCGAAGAGCTCGCGCAGCCGGGCAAAGGTAGCGTCGGCGACGGTGACGCTGCGGGTCATCTCGTCCGTGTAGACGAGCACGGCCCACTGGGTCTCGGAGAGGGGAGCGGGCTGGCCGGCGGGCGTTGCAAGCAGCTCATCGTGGCGGTCGAGCGAGAGGGGGCCATCGAGCTTGGCCACGTCGAGGCCGGCGGCCGAGACGCCGGCCTGAGCGGCCAGCGGGGCGTGGTGGCCCCATTCGTACCAGGCATGGTTGACGACGGCGACGCGACTTACGGCGAGCTCGCGCAGGTCAGCTGCCAGAGCCGTCGTCTTCGTGCGCACCGCCCCCAGAAAGGCGTTCCAGCCATCGGCGACGGCGGGCGCGTGCAGCAGCGCCAGGTCCAGCGGTTGCAGCGGCCGCGGCGCCCGGCGGGCAGCAATGCGGGCCACAATGGCCGCGTCCTCGGCCGTCGTCGGCTCGGGCGGGTTGGGCACGTAGGGAATCCGCATCGTCGGTGTTGTGAGAAGATGACGACGAGAAGATGAGAGGATGAAGCGAGGTGGAGAATCTGACGAGAATGCTAAAGGAAAGCTCCGAAAGACCAAAATGAAACGAAATGACCCTGGGCAGCCCTAAAGGAAATCCAATCGAACCTGAATGCACTCGGACAATCCCGATTCAACCCGAATCACCTTCTGAAAGCCTGAAGATGAGGCCAAACAACCCCTCCGGGAGCTATAAATCTGGGGAAAAACTCTAGCCCGCCGCACTTGCCGAAGCTCCTCCGCCGATCTTCGGCTATCTTTGCGGCGGTCGCGCCTTCCCCGCTAACGCCTTGAAAGAATACCGTCTAGCAGTAGTCAGCAGCATTGAGAACAAATAAATTATAGACATATTATCAAGATGTAGTGTAATTTCAAAAGCAAATGCAAACGCCGGCTTCGCGCCTGTATCTCGTTGTACAGCGTCTTAGTTTTGCCCTTCCATGGTCCCAAGTGAACAGATATCCAATCATGTATCTACCCATCCAACTCCGTTTAGGAAAGCCCTGCTTATCCCGGTAGGACCGCAACAGAGCCGTCGTTGCATGCATCGTATCAAGGCCGCACCCAGTTCTTTCCTGGGCATCAGGCGTATTCCCCCACTGCTGCTGTTGCTGCTTCTGGTGATGTGGCATTCGCCATCGCTAGGCCTGCGCTCGGCCGTTCTGTATCGGAGTGGCCTTTTGCCCTTCTGGCTCCCCGTCTGGCTCCTGCACAGCGTCCAGTGTTTCGATCGAGAGTCCCTCTGGCGGCTTGGCCTTCTCGGGCGTCCCATTCCTCATCAGCGATGCTGTCTCCGGCTCTTCCGGAATCGTGGCAAATTTTTGCAGCACCTGCTTGAGCGCTGGCCGTCGGATCGGCTTGCTGAGAAACTCGTTCATCCCCGACTCCATGCACTCTTTGACATTGCTCTCCTCCGAAAAGGCTGTCAGAGCCACAATCGGCGCCGAATAGCCCATCTGTCGGATCAGCCGCGTGCTCTGCAGCCCGTCCAGATTCGGCATCTGGATGTCCATGAAGATCACGTCAAACATCTGGTTCTTCTCCATGTTGGCCTTGACCAGGTCGTACGCCTCCTGTCCGTCCTTGGCTATCGTCACGTTGTAAATGTCTTCCAGCTTCAGCATTCGGCTCACCACCTCCACGTTGGTCGAGTTGTCGTCCGCCACCAGAACCCGCACTCGGTCCTGGCTCTTCGCCTTGCTGGCGAGCACCTTGTCGATCGCTGCCATCTGGTCCTTTGCGCTCTGCACCGGATGATGCACCGTGTTGGCCATGAAAAACGGCTGACTCAAACCCACCAGCCGCGCCTGCTTGTCCAGCATCGGCGCCTGCTTGGCCTTGGACGATTCCGCTCCCGCTGCCTTGAGCAACGAGTTGCGCCGGCTGTCGCAGTCCACAGAGCTGACGCTGGCTGGCCGCGACTTCATGCTGCTCGACGCAGTGCTCGACGCTCTGTAAATTTGTCAGTATTGCATGTTCTCTCGCCTCTCCTCTCTCCTCTCTCATTTGTCCTCCTCGCCTGTTCTCACTTACCGCTCCTTCACGTATTTGAGCGGAATCCGCATCGTGAAGATGGAACCGACCCCAACCGTGCTCTTCAGCGTGATCGTGCCACCCATAAGAGTCGCCAGCTGCTGGCAGATGCTGAGTCCGAGTCCTGTGCCGCCAAACTTCTTGCTCAGCCCCAGGTCACCCTGCACAAACGGCTCAAACACCTTCTCCTGCATCTGTGGCGCGATCCCAGGACCGGTGTCCTGAATCTCAAACTCAAACATGTACGTCTTGGCACCTGCTGGCGGCGGTGTCGGTGACCGCTCGTGCACGCTGACAAACGTCGTAGGCACTGCCTTGGGGTCGAGCGGGTTGATCGACAGCGCTGTGCCTGATGTCGTGCCCTTGTATGTTGCCGCGGTCAGTGTTGACGTCGAGACGGCGCCGCTGTTGTTGTTGCTGTTACTTCGGGAGTTGCTCGACTGCACCGACGAACCTCCTAGCCGAAGACGAGATCGACCCCCACGATGCGAGCCTGACTTGGAGAAGGATGATGTTCGGCTATCGTCACCGCCTAGATCGGCCTCGCCAATGCAGCGGATCCGCACGTCCACTTTACCCCCGTGGGGCGTGAACTTGAGGCTGTTGCTGACCAGGTTGATAATCACCTGCAGAATCCGCTGCTGGTCACCCCATAGGCACATATCCTTCAGCCGCCCAGTGCCAGGAGGACCGAGCGCAGGAAGCTGCGGGTCTGTGCCGCTGCGCTCAGACGTCTTCCCCATCGTTGTGCGGGCCGCACCATCCGTGGCCACAGCCGTGCCCTCTGCCGCCTCTCCTGCTGCCGACATCAGCTCATACGGGTCAAAACTGACGTAGTTGACCGAGAAGACTATTTTGCCCTCACGGACCTGCTTGTCAAAGATGGACAGGACCTGAGACCGGACGTCGCCCAGCCGGAACTCGCGCTCCTCCAGGCTGACCTGGTGCCCAATCTGATTCTTGGAAAAGCTGAGCAGATCCTCAAGCAAGTGCAGCAGCAAGTCACCCGACTTGTACAGCGTCTTGAGCGACTGCTTGATGCGGGAGATGTCGTCCTCCTCCATGCACACCGCACACATGCCCATGATCCCGTTCAGGGGCGTCTTGAGTTCGTGCGAGATGTTGGCTATAAACAGCGTTTTGCTCTCGTTAGCCGCCTCAGCCGCCTTCTTGCTGATTTCTAGCTCGCGCGTGCGCTCGGCCACCTTCTCATCAAGAGACTCGTACTGCTTGAACAGCTCCTCGCTCATAGCATTGAACGTGCTGGTGAGTTCAGTCAGTTCGTCCGTGATAAAGTGCTTGTGCTCTGGGACTTTTCCTGGAATCTTGAAAATCGTATGGCCGTCATGTTCATGGTCTGCCCTGCCTTCTTTCGTGGTAGAAAAAACTGCAGCTGGCTTCTTGTCTAGCCCGGCTATGCGGCATATCCGAGTAAACCAGTCCTTCTCGGAGAGACGTGAGCGCGTAGACCGCGTCGCAGAGCTTGGCGCTTCGTCCTCGTCCGTGTACCCGGGGGGCGCAATGGACTTTTCGGTGGCATACTTGAGCTGGCGAATGGGCTTCACGCTCAGATGTGCGCACGGCACAGTGAGGATCATGACCAGGCCGGCGGTGCCAAAGACGCAGCCCAGCAGAATCTTTCGCAGAGTCCTGACGGTCGCATACGCTTCCTTGTGGTCTTGCTCGACCACAACGGCCCAGCTGACGAGCGTGGATTGGGGCCGAGCGACGCCAACAGCCACATGGTAGCCCTGCTCATTCGTTGTCGACAGCGTGGCACTGGCATTGTTGACCGAGTCGGTCCGGGTAGAAAAGGCGTCAAGTACAGCTGGATACGAGCCCAGCCTGAAGGTACGCGAGAATGTCCCGTCGCCATAGTCGTGCTGTGAGTGGCGGTTGGGGCCGGAGGCTGCTGCTAGCGGCAGCAGGATGAACTGCACATCCACTTCGCCGTACTTAACTTTGCTAGCCGGTACGTAAGTGTTGTTGCTTGGCTGGTACGAGGCGTTGAACCTATTCCACACCGTGTTTGGCCCGACGAACAGCACGACGCCCGTCTTGCCCAGACCCTCGTTCGACTCCTGGATGTCAATAAGAGTGGTGGCTGAGGCGATGAGCGTCATGTATCCGAGGATGAAACCCTGGTTGCTGTTCTGGCGGATCGGCACCGTCAACGAGATCAGAGCGAAGCTGGAGTTGATGATTAGCGGGCCCAAGAGCAGGCCGCCGTTGTTCGTCAGCCGAACATTCGGGAAGGCGTACGCAACAAAGTTGTCGGTGGTGTTGTCGACAGAACTGCGCATGCCGGTGTCATCGTATGTGATGTTGGGGTATAGATCGTACGGATAGCCAAAGTCCGGATCGCCAAGGTAGACGTCGGAGCCGTTTGGCGAAGCGTATGGCAGCTCTATGGAGACACCCTGTCCTGTGACATTGAGGAGACCGTTCGTGGAGCCGGACGTATTGCGAGAATAGAGTCGGCCCTGGTAGATGTTCGTGAAGCCCGAAACGCTGAGAGCACTCTGCATGTCGGCCTCGGCATCACTCCAGTTGCTGTCGGAGTGGTTGCCCTGGTAGAAGTTCACGAGCGACTGCTGGATGAGAATGCGAGAGGCCAGGTTCTCGCAGGTCGTCTGCACCAGGTCGATCTCCGACGAGACGCGCGCGGCTTTGAGCGACGCTGTCAGCGACAGGCTGCTGGACTCCACGTCGCCGACAAAACGGTTCACAAAAACCCATGTCGGGATGGACACGACAGCCAAGGCGACGAGAACGGCAAAGACGACGAGCACGGCGAGCTGCTCGCGGATAGCGACCCTCATTGCGCCGCTCTACAACGACGAACTTGCCGGTCGAGCTCGTTGCACCTGCATGTCGTGGGGAACAGTCGAGTGGAGACTTTTCCGAACTGTTCGATTCTGACCCGTTGTCCTTGATGGCCTGATGCCACGTGCTCCTCGGAAATGAATGGCCACCGCTGGCTGGTGCTGGCGCCGAAAGCGATGTACGACGTATGCTGATGGTATGCTGGAGCTGATGCCAATGTTGATGCTGATGCTGGGCTGAGCTGAGCTGGACAAAGTGCAAGTATCTCGCTCGGGTCGCGAAAAAGAGCCAAAGATGGCGACCCGTCCATGCAAAAGGGGCTAAAAGGAATGTCGTTGTAGATAGACGTCGATTAAGGGTGACTGGCAGCTGGGGTCCGTCGGGCAGGAAAGGGTCGCACCAGCTTTTCGAGGGAGAACAAATCGCCGTAGATCCGATAGCGAAGGGGTGGAGATGGGGACAATGTACTCCGTATTGGCATTTGCATCAACAAACTCCGTATTCGCAATTGCTATCACTTCGCTAGGCTGTCCAGCTCCAGCCTTTTGATTGCAGCAAGGAAGGCAAGACGCGAACCGAAAGTCTGCCAAAAGATCTGTAGGGGAGGCTGTGGAAATCCGCTGTCAGCACGATGGTAACGTTTCTCTCATCTGGTCCAACGACATTGGCTCGTATTCGGCACCAGTGTTTATCCCCCCCGATGATGGATCTTTTTCTTTGTCGTCGGCAATCTGCGGCGTCTTGGCAGCGCCTTCCGGGGCGCTTGGCGTGTTCGCTCAGTAGAAACCGGAGGCAGGAGTAGTGAAGACAGAGCGGCAAAAGCTGAACGACAAAGCAACCCTTCTTCCAGCTTTCGATGCCACCTCACTTCCCGAAGGGGTGGCATAACAAGGTATACACACGCAACTAACCTGGCTGAAATCCGATTCGACTTGACGGATGCGTCTTCCCGGCCTTTCTCCGCCCGTTCTCCACGTATTATCGTAAGGCAAGATGCGGGTGCCGCGTGCTGCTCTGCTGCTCAGTCCTCGCCAGTTCAAAAGGCAGGATCGGAAAGTATCCTGAAAGCCCGTGCCGTACTTGATCAAAAGACGGCAACCGTACAGAGGCAAGGAGCGAAGAACAATGAAGGAGCATCGAGAGAACGGCAGGCGATCAGTACACAGACCTAACAGCTCGTGCTCGGCTTCGGTGGCAGCTTATCCCACAGTTTTGTCGATTGGCTCGACGGTTTAATAAGAGTCGAGGCCCCCATCGAACGGGCTAGACTGGGCTAAGACAGGGATTGTCAGAGCACGAGCTAAGCGAGACATACCTATCATATCGGCGAGGATGAGACAACCATGTGGGGTCGAGACGCTGTGGAGGTCAGAATGGGCAGCTCCTGCTGTCCGTAGGAACGGAATAAATATGTTCCCATGTTTACCTCATAGAACCGCGACAGCCATTAGCTACAAAGAGGCAAAAGGGCACGGCATGCAGCCAGGGGAGTCCGTAGGCATCTAGGTGCGCGATATACTTGTACACTGGCAGGTTTGATGAACGACGCCCCTGGGATGGCTGACGCGAAGGAGCGTACAAAGGAATCAACCTCATCATAGGTATGCATGCATCACCGCAAATTGCGCGGCATTCCATACAGCCGGTGAGCTGACGATGAGTAAGGCTCGCCAGCTGCATGCACAATACTATGTACGGAATAGTGGAGAGGAAACGGTTTAATGTCTTCTTGCCTGACTAAGAAGGTGTGATCCATCAAGCATGGGAAGAGAAATTTGATACTTTTAAAAGTCAAAGTGTCACAGCAAAAAGTAGAATAAGTGGAATGAAGCAAAATAAAAGCCGTCCCACCCCCGTCCAGCTCTGATCCATTCACCTCGTCCGATCATGAGTCATGCTTCGTAATGTTACGTCTCGGCCGATCGTTTTATGCCCGACTGAATATTAGCGGGACCACGGCCGAGTTGCTCTCCATGCTGTGATGTTGCGACGATATCGCCAACGAGTCGCCAAACAGCCGTTCACGCCAGCGCAGACTGCTCAGCAGCGACGATGAAGTCGACGATGCCATCGGGGCTGCCGCCAGATCCGATCGCACTGACGCCGACATTGCTGCAGCCGCCATCTGCGCCGTCTCTCGGCCAATCCGCCGGTTGAACTCGCGGCTCAGCTTCAACAGCACCGCCTCCTTGGCCTTTTTGAGCGCCGACGACCGCGCATCGGCATCCTCGGCCATCATCAGCTGGTTCTGTCGCCGCTGCGCCTCCGAGTCCGCGCTCATGATGCTGTAGAACGAGCTCGCTGCACCCGGGCTGGCTGCTGTGAACGGGTCGTACACGGCTGGCCGGAGCAGCACTGGCTCGGGATCGGCTGCCACAGCGGGCGCCGAGATGTTGAGCGGCGCAACCTGTGCGGATGCGACGGACAGCGTATGCGCTGCTGCTGGAGGTCCCGGTGCCTGCGGCCCAAATACGTCGTCGTCGCTGTTGCAGCTGTGGTCAAGCTGGCCCACACGTTTCGGTCGGGGTTGTGGTGGCGGCATGCGGTGGGCAAAGGGATGGATGGGCATGGCCCGAGGCAGTGGTGGCGTCGTGGTTGTTGTGCTCCGAGACACAAATGCATCCTTCCGGCTGCGTTCACGTTTGCGTGACTGTGAACGGCTTCTCTTTGACTTGGCCTCGCGGTCAGTTGTGGTACCCTTGCTGTCACTGTGGCTGTGGTGGTGTTGGCGGCCGTGAGATTTGGACCGTGATCGGCGCCCTTCGGTCCCGGCCTCGCTGCTATTGCCTTCTTGGTGTCGTCTATGTCGTCGCCGTTCATGTTTTCTTTTGAGCTGGGTTGTGAATGTGAGGCCGGCTTCGTGGGGGGCTGCTATATCCGAGGTAGGGACTTCTTTCTCTTCCTTCTCTTCGTCTTCTCTGACGCCTTCTTCTTCCTTGAGCAGTTCATCTTCATACTCTTCGTCCTCTTCTTCAATCGTAGGCGGAGGCGTCATCCAAATGGGATACTCATCTGCATCTGGGACCGACACCTTTGGCCGTGGCTGTTCTACCACGAATGACTGGCCCGAACCAATACTGAGATAGCTCTGCAAATCAGCAGTGCTCATTTCAAGCAGGTCACGAGATACAGCGTCCACAGCGGCTGACGGGGATGGTATCTGTTTGTCATCCGGCGATGCCACTGCACATGGCCCGTAAGTAACAGTGGAGGACGCTGATGATGGGGGTCCCGAGGAGGACTCATTGATCAAGTGCAAGCTCTCCCGGAAGTTCGATTGAGCCGGAGAGGCATTTCGTCTTCCACTGCCGCTGCTGCCGTCGATTTCTATGTGACTGCTGCCATTGTGACCGTTGTGCTGCCAAATGTTGCTGCCACGACTGTTGACCTGGCTCAAGAGCGGTGCAAACGCCTCCTCCCAGCTGCCACCATCCACCAGTGAGACGTTTTCGCAGTTAAACTCGCGGATAGAACATTTGTGCCGCTCGACCAGATCGAACAACTGTGGTGTGCGCATGGTGGTGTTGCGCAGAGTTAAGCAGCGCAGGCGCGGGAAGTGCATGGGCTCCCGATGTGGCGCTGGAGGGAGTGGTGACATCGGGCTAGTCACCTCGTTGAACAGCTTCTTGGGGCCCTCGCGTCGCGCCGCAAGGAGCGCATCACCCGAGAGCGCGATAGGACAGGGACCCTTGCGTCCGCCCGTTTCAGCGCTACCATCGTCCCCAAGCCAGGTGAAGGAGAACTTCTCCAGCTGCGGAGCCATGTGGCGGATGTAGTCGTCGATGATCTTGAGCTGGTCGAGCCCGGGCGACGGCCCATAAAAGTCCCAGGCATCGACAGAGACGTACAGCTTGCGGATCTGGCGCCAGCGACGGGCGGCCGATGGCATGGCTCCGAAGCCGGGCACGTGGCGCAGATAGTTGAAGGCAGCCGGGTGGACTCCCGACAGCGAGAGCTTAGACAGCTTGAGCAACGGAGCTCGCTCCAGCGAGATGCGCAGGCTGATCAGGGCGTAGTCCACAATGTCGCGGCGGTAGCGCTCCTTGGGGTCCTGGCCGGGACAGCGGATGGTCAGGTGCCGCATGTTGGGCAGGTGCTTCATGGCATTGAGAAAGGAGGGCACGTTGGTCGCCGCGTGGAAGAGCGGCGGATACTGCTGGGTCAGGACATCACCCAGTCCCGGATTGCCGTACTTTGGGCGCGTCAGCACCGACGCCATGGATGTGTGTGGCGTGTAGAGAAAGCTGATCTCACGGCCAGTCAGAGGATGGAGGAGTGGCGGCAGAAAGGTGGCGTCCGAGTGCGGAAGGTAGAAGGTGAGATGCTCGACATGGTGGCCGATGCGCGAGAGGGCTTGCACTCGGCTTGGCTTGGTGAATGTGTTGGCCGTGAAGGTCAAATGGGTGCGCAAGAAGAGGCGTCGGGTGACGAGGTTGCAGCAGGCTGAGTTGGCCGACCGGACGGCGCTGATGTCGTTCTTGTCGAGCAGCTCAAAGAGCGTCTCCCGGATGCGCTCGTCCTGCCAGAGACAGTAGAATGTTTGTGTTGTGGAAGCCATGTCTGTATCATGACGATGCGGCCGGACACTCTTCTGGGACTCCTCTTTAGACTGATGCAGTCCTTTGATTGACACGATTGGGATGAAACAGATAGATGGACAAATGGTCAATCAATAAAAAAGCACTGAACGGCACAGATAGGGTATATTATTAAGACTTTGATGTTTAAGATCTGGGTTGAGGCTTCACTTGAATCAGGAACCAGTGTTCTCGCCAGGAGATGGGTTCCGGAGGATATGATAATACAGGTGATATTAGAGTGGAAGATAGAAACAGAAACAAACAAGAAAAAGAAGAATAAGAAAGAGGAAGGGGAGGGAAGAGATCCGGCCCTGGTGTTATACGTAGTTCTCTTACCTTCACCCATCCAGTTTCCACTAATACCGGACTTCTCGAATGGGCGATCGGGGACGGGACAAGACGCGAAAAAGGCCTGGGCAGCACCTCTTCGCCCATTTCTGTCCGCCAGCCTCCCCTCCATATTCGCTCTGGCTCTTTCTGGTCGGGATCATGCAGAAACAACCGTTCCCAACAGCCTCTGCGCGCCACGAACGCGGTCCCGAGACGACTGGACCAGGTGCTGAGTGGGGAAGAGCGCGGATAGAACAGTCACCACGAGGGCCGGATTCGTTCCTATCCCATGTGATCTGCAGGGCTAAGAGAGCCTTGTCGTTGTGCGGCAGGTCGTGTCGCTTGATGGTTGACGGCGGAGAAGCTGAGTGGTTGATGAGTGACTCATTCGGCCCACGTCTCCTGCAGGTCGTTTTACATTCGGAAAAGAGAACCTTATCATCGTTACAGTTCATACTTTCGTATGCAGAGGTGGCCTGTCGGCCTGCAGTAGCAGACGGCCGAAAAAGGCCAGATTAGAAGCATAACCAGAGAGATGGCACCTCGAATACTGTACGGGGTACCTGCCACCCTATTCAAATGAGCAATGTGTGTTGTCGGCCACGATTCGCCAAACAGTGGCCAACTCTCTCCTGGCTGAATACCTGACTTGTCTCGGTGTTCTCCATTTCATCTCCTCTCACTGGCTAGTGGCTGCTCTTGGGCAGACAGTAAACGGTTCGGGCTCTCTCTCCGTCCCCTCTTCGTAGTGTCGCCGCTAAACAAACAGTTGCAGCAGAGCCAATGCACGTCTATGCAGGCGGACTAGGGAACCTCAATCGGTTCGCTGTCGACATTCAACAAGTTGGCGGTGGGGTTCGAACTAAAGGTGGGGAGGGTTGCAGCAGGGACTCATTGGCTGCCTCTGAACAGACGCCAACTTGACGGGAAACTGACACGTAGACGCGGCGCGGTCCTTCTTTTAGCGCGTCTTTGGTCTGGCTCACACGCCAAGACTTCTGTATTTTGACCTTGCAGCGTGCGTTGCGAAATACGGTCGCAACCTCGCCTGCAAACGGGCTTTCAGATCGGAAACAAGCGCCTTGCTGATGCCATCGGAGCCTCCGGAGATCACTTGCGCTGGCCGGCCGGTTGGCAACCTTGCTCTTGTCCAAAGCCGGAGGCCGATGCAAGGAACACACTGTGCATTTTGCGGGGCGCAAACGATGGGAGCTCAGATGCAGATGGAAAAATTACAGCACGCCATAGGAACTTGTTTGTACGTACGGAGTACATACCCAGCCCGACCAATCGATGGACGTCTACAGGTACGGATGTGTGCCTGGCGCCAACCTCGTCAATTTCAAAACAAGCCAGGACTGAAATTCTGCAGATCGGAACATTAGCCACAACCCCGCGTCTATCATATCCGTGTTTGGCTCCAAGCTGGTTCATGGTCCTCTTACCGGGAGATCGACGTCATGGCAGCCATGCATACCAAACCCGTCCCCAAAGTTGTTTCAAACCATTGCAAAACAGCAATGGAGGACTGGAAGCCGAACGGTCTTATTTCAACGGTCCGTGACGAACAACAACATCTCTGGACACGCAGGGTGGAACGTAAACATGACACCCAATGGTCTTTACAAGACACAACTCGTTGCTTGACTATATCGCCCCTCGTAGTTCTTTATACGAATATTCGGTTCCGTTTGAACGATACGCTTGATTCAATATTAAGTAGCTCATGCGTCTAATGTTATGCTGATGCTTCGTCGTTTCCACACCACCTAAACCAAATCACGCTTCGGATTAGAAACCACCGTAAGATGTTCTAAGTTGACAAAAAAACAAAAAAAGCAATGTCCTCCGTACTCGGGGAACATAGACTGCTGATTGCATCCTCTTAAATGCTTCTCCTCAGCAGACGTCACAATCGCCGACAAGCAAGCTTCCTAAATATCGCAATCCTATTTTTCGATAGTTGCTACTGCCTGTCGCTCGTGTTTCTTCGCCCTGGGCTTCTTCCTCTTCTCCTTGGCTTGGGTCTGGGACTGGGTTTGGGTTTGAGGTCGAGATTGAGGTTGCGGATGAGGCAAAGACTGAGGCTGGGATTGAGGCTGGGCTTGCTTCTCCTTGTCCGACGGTTTTGGTGGTCCAGGTGGTCCCGTCTTCGTCTTCTTTTTAGGTTGGGTCTGTGTCTTGGGCTGTGCCGCCTTCTGGTTCTTTCTATCCTGACCGTTGCTATCGATATCCTTTTTGCTGCGTTTCTTCTTCGGACAAGGAGTTGGTTGTCGAGATGCCGCATCTGTCTCCTCCTGGCCTGCAGAAACAACCTCCGCCCCCATTGCATCTAGTGTGACAATCGGAAAATTAGGGCTCGTTTCGTCAATGAACAGAGCGCTGTATTTGGAAGACCACATGTCATCCTGCAGGGAATACTGACGGCCAGACAAGTGCTCTCCATAGTTGAGCACACAATCTGCGCCGAAATGGGCAGCTTCGCCACAGTAATAACAAAAGACGGGCAGCTCTCTGACCTTGCGTGCTTTGTTCGGACATGGAAGATACGTGCACCAAATCTGGGAGCATTTGTCCATGGAATGGCCCCAGGAGCCGCACATTGCACAGCTGATTTTTGGTTCGGGCTCCGTCGCCGACTTGCCGTCTGCAGGCACCCGATCCACCCCCACGGCTGTGTCATTCCCAGGCTGCTGATGTTGTTGGCATATTCTATATTTGGGACAGCCAAGAGTGAGATGGTTCTCGCTCTTGTCACCGCAAAATTTGCATGTTTTCGCTGGGCATTGTTTCGCTCGGTGTCCGTAAGATGAACACGATATGCAGAATGTCGCGTCTTCGGGCACACCGGGAAAGTACATGCGTAATTCGTCGACCTCCCTGACAGGCATGGTCGGCTCAGGGTTCTGAGCCTCGGGGTATGGGATGCTGAGGATTGGGTGATTTGGTGTATTGAGCCCTTGCCTCAAAATTTCCTTCACCCTCTCGCTTGAGCCTTCCCTACTGGAGAAGGCCCGCAGAATCTCCCTAAACCGACTTTTAGAGGGCCGGCCGTCCCACTCATCCGAAGGCCAGCGATTCATTGTGATACCGAAAGCCTCGAGCAGGAAGCTTTCGTGAGATGACAATACGCGCCAGCCATGATAGTTGAGTTGTATAAACGACAGGAACCAAGTCTCGATGCCTGCCAGGCCAGCTTCCTCAGTGCAGGCACGCTGCAGATGGGGCAGTGGCGGAAACTTCCACTCTATATTAAACTTCTTGACAGTCAACTCTGCCCCTTGCTTGGGTACCATGGCGTTTATATTGGACATGTCGACACCGGCGTTGGCTTCAGTGCCCGACTTTTGGGGGGGAAGGTCGTGACCTCTAGTCAGCTGCACCTTTGTTTCGGTCATTCTAAAGGGGGGGAGCGGCTAGCAAGGACTGGACATATTGGAGCTCCCTGTTTCGAATAGGAGCTCTCCACTCGCCTAGTCAGTTAGTGGGTATTAGTTATATGATGAAGCGTCGGGAAATATCTCGTGTTCGCACTCCGTACGTCCTCACACTGTTCCTTTCGAATGGGAGAAAAGGCCACTCGGATTGGTCGATACAGGGGGATCGGCGGAAGCTAGCAGAATTTGGAGAAGCTCACATTGCAGGATATTTCTGTCCCTGTCGGATTAATGTTGTTGCCGGTTGGTGTTCGGGGCGGCCTGCTCCGCCTGAAGAGGAGGAGTCCAGGCACCAGCCAAAGTGACCATTCATCTAGATGTATGCATACCGAGTACGTATGCAGGTGGCAGATGCGACTACTGTAGGCCTTTTATGCCAAAACTCGCCTCATAGTCCCGCATTTTTCCATGTGTTCGCCCACCGAGTCTCGCGAGAATGGACAAATCCGTATTCCGTACTCCGCACAGCATGCCAGCTAGCGGGCCCAGCGGCGATACCTCGCCTTGACGTGTTTGTAAGCGTAAATGGGGAGTATCGTGGCGCAGCATTTTAACAGATAGCCCATTGCTCTCTACGACGTACTAAAATTTGAGGTCAATTTCCACACCAGCAACACGACCCAACTGATTCCCCCTATGCGTATTCCGAATTCTTCTGGTGTCGTATTTTCTTCTCTCTCTAATATCACCAGTCCTGTTTCATCGCCTCGTCTACTCGTAAAGGACAACGCACCTCCACCAGCTTTATATTTAGTAGCTATTGTTGTTCCATTTGCTGCTAGGATAGGACGCCCCTTGTTTCTGGCCCGTGTTTCTGCCCTTGCTCGCCGCCTTAGTCTGGACTGCGATTGTGCACACATCTTCTTTCGCTGCCCTTGGTTTCTTCTCACCCTGCGTACCTCACCTTTTTCAAGCCTCCCAACAATTGCAACTTACTGAATCTATCGATTACGGCATCCCTCGACGACACTACGATCACGGCTTTTGAAGATCGTTCTTGTCGACATCACTCATCTGTTTCCATCATCTGCCGTCTGAACAGCTATACCCCTGTTTTCAGTTCTGCATATTGTAGCACTAGGCTTCCATCAAAAGCACATCTCTCCTTGCTCTGGCGATTCCCGGCGACCGCCCATCGCCACCAGCTTTTTTGATCATCGATCATCGGATTCTTATCCGCACTTCAAACACTGCTGTTCTGTAGAGGACTCGCGTCTCGTCCTCTGCTAATCTCCTGTCCCTTTCAACAAAAGCTTTAAGGGGTCCTCGCCAAAACCGCCAAGCTGTCTTCCCCAATTCTTCTCTCCCGAACCGTCTCTTACGACGCGGGCACTCGTCCGCCGCGTCGCAGGAACAGCGCCTCGTTCGCTGGCAATAACGCACCACCTCAATCACGCTCCGCAATGATGGTAGAGCCGCAGACCAATCGACGGAGGAGATCTAGTAGTATCCTCCAGGTCTATCACGAGCCGCTTGAACCGCTCGAGCAGCTGAACGATCAGTCAGCCCTGCCCAATGGAAACGCCAATTGGGTAAATGCCAAAGGTAATTGTCCTGCGCACCAATCGAGTTGGTGCATCTAGACTCGAGCTTCAACAGGATCTGGATGGAAGCTAACTGGCGTCTACCTTTCTTTTACAGGCGCTTGGATGGTTCACTTTGTCATCATTGGCCTTCTCAAGATTCTATACAACATCGTGCCGGGCGTGTCGCAGGAGACATCGTGGACCTTGACGAACATCTCCTACATGTTTGGCTCTTACGTCATGTTCCATTGGGTGCGAGGCGTGCCTTTCGAATTCAACGGCGGGGCCTACGACAATCTCAACATGTGGGAGCAGATCGACGACGGCGACCAATACACACCAGCAAAGAAGTTTCTTCTCAGCGTACCAATCGTTTTGTTTTTGATGAGCACACACTACACACACTACGACTTGACCTACTTCACTATCAACTTCCTTGCCCTGCTCGCTGTGATCATCCCAAAACTTCCCTACGTAAGTCTCAAATTCGTGCTGCTCTCATCTCCCGTTTGGTCAATCAGCTTAAGCTGTTTTGACGCATCTTGATATCGGGACTTTAACTAACGCTTCTAACAGAGCCATCGCATGCGGGTCGGCTTGTTTTCAGGCGTGCCGGACGAGTAACTGGTCCACTCACTCATTGACACTACTGGTGTACGACAATTCATAATTGAACACATTTGATTTTATTCTTTTACATTTTGGGTCGTTGCTGCGCATGGGCGGGCGTTTGGAAATCTACGGAAAGGGCTCTTGTCATTGGGAAAGCCGGCGAGATGGGTGAAGAGAAGAGACTGTTATTTAACAAGACTACACCAGCCAGGTGTTAACGGCACTGATGGCATGACCGGTGTGGCGAGATCCGGAAGGAGCGTCTTTAACCCCCGAAAATGGAGACAAAAATCGCCGATTCGGCGTATGTGTATGTGGTCTAGAGCGGTGGCACCTTCTGATACTGTTTAAATAGGAATATTTGCACATGCTTGACCTCCCCCTTGTTTCCGGTGTCGTTCTTTCCTTTACTCAAACGAGAAAAAGTCTTCAGAGTTCCTTCCTAGACGCACAGCCATCCTACAGGCCCATACGTACTGCCCGTACAAGATGCTCCTATTCGTGTAAGATTCGAATAAGGAGTGTTCCGTGAGTTTTGTCTTTGCGTTCCTTCCGAGCTTTGTCCAGAAATACACTTCGAGCAACATGCTGAGAGTGTTTGTATTGTGCCTTGCGTGTTCCTTCCCGTCAATTTGCTCCTTCGGCTCTCACACTCCGATGGCTCTTTCTATGCCGACGATATCAATGATTTCACACAACTTCACTAGCATGCGCCTTCCCATATTTCTCTTCTTCAAATGGCAGTTTGGATCGACTCCTCGTAGTCCTGTCTTGCCTGACAAGAAGTCCTAGACGAAACTGCCGTGTATTTAACTTCGTGCTCTCCTCTTCCTGATTGTTTCTCTCCTCTCTTCTTCTCTTCTTATCATCCATCTTCTCTCGTGTGCAGCATCAGACTTATTCAAACAGAATTACCCCCTTCTTCCTACAACTCAAGTTCATATTTACCAAGCCAAAAGCTCATCCTCCTTGCCACAATACATCATGAAGTGGACAATCGTACTTCTGAGCACCTCTGCAGCTCTTGTCAAGGCTCATCACCATGGCCACAAGCACCACCACCATCATCCCCCCGTCACCACAACTGTCACCAGACGTTGTGATGCTTGCACAACAGCCACCCAAGTTGCCACACTCTACATTCCCGACCCTACCACCGAGACCGTGGTCCGGGTCTGCACCACCACTGTTGTCGATGAGGTGACGTCGACCCAATGCATCAAACAGACAGAGACAGAAACTGTCTACGTCCCGACTACTGTTGCCACTGGGGGCGGTGGTGGTTGCAATGGGGGAGGTTGTGGTGCACCCAAGCCTACTTCGGCATGCAACGGGAATGGCTGTGGTCACCCCAAACCTGCTCTGGCTTGCCAAGGTGGTGGCTGCGGTGACCCCAACACAGAGCCTGCACCAGAACCTTCGTCAGAATCTTCACACAAGCACCACCACCACCATGGCCACAAGAAGCATCATCATCACCATCACCACAAGTGCCATCACGGCTCTGAGAAGTACACCGTTGCTGCTGGCGATTGCTGCTGGAAGATTGCCCAGTCTCATAGCATCACCCTCACGCAACTGAGGGAGGAGAACTCTTGGCTCAGTGCTCAGTGCGATTTGACTCCGGGTGAGACTCTGTGTCTGCCGTCTGAAAGCCATCACCACGGCCATCATCACCATGATCACAAGCTTTCGGAGCGGGACGTATCAGTGACTGAGTCTCCTGAGACAGAGACTCTCGTTGATGATGACGAAGAAAAGAACACCCTCGATGCAGCAACGGTGGGCGAAGGACAGGATGGCTACCGACCCGGCATCCAGAAGGTGAAGATGTCATCGGCAACCCGCAGTGGCGTGTCTGCTCTCGCTGCTGTTGGTCTCATTGGTGTTGCCGGTTTGCTTCTGGCTTAGGAGTGATTCGGGCTGATTTCTCCGACTCTCTTCATCTTCCACTTTGATGGTAGTCATCCCTCCTTTCGACAAAGAGCGATTCGTGTAGCACATAAAGGTTGGGGATGCGGAAATTGCTTGCTGCCTTTGGGACTTGCAATCCGAGTTCACAATGTCAAAGATTCCCTGTGTATATAGCATAGCAATGGAAGCTCTGGGGCATTGAACAAGGAAAGGACTAGCTTCATAAACAATCAAACTCGCATTTTCCAACAGACACCTGCCATCAGGGCTTTCTCCTCAATTTGTAAATAGAGTGCCATGGTCTGCTTTTATTGTATTTCTGAACCAACCGGCTGACAGTGATGTTAGAAGAAGAGCCTGCTCTCTGCCAAAGATGCATGCCCATTGCTGGTAAAATCACTCATAAGTACTGTCTTGTGTCCTTGGAAGGAATATTTAGTTCTATCGTAAGTAGCGAGGTAAGACATCGTTTCCGGGGTATCTCAGGTATTCAAAATCTGTATCTCCATTCTCTTGGTTTTTTCCCTATGCTCAGATTGTAGAAATATTAACTAATTTTTCTCATCCCCACCCACGTTCCGGCGGTGCAGACCAGCAGCAGCCGCTGCCTTCTCGGGATCGCCGATATTCTCGTGGACGTTCTCGACGGGTACAATGATGCCATTGTCGACAGTGGCGTTGGCCCGGGGGCCGGTGTAGTAGAAGCGACCGTGGATGAACCAGTAGCCGGTAGCGACCATGAAGACGAAGGCCAGAATGACGACGGCGTAGTTCATCTGAGGAGAGAGTAGGTTAGCAAAGGCAAGAAAAGCCAAAAGAGAAAAAGCAGCGAGACTCACGTTGTCGGCAGTCACAGGCCGGACGGTAGGGAAGAGGAAGATGACCGAGACGAAGGCAGTCCAGGTGCAGGCCCAAGCATTGAGGACATAACCAAGCTTGCCGAGGTAGAAGGGGCCGGGCTGGAATCTGCCAAACAGAAGTTTGCAGAGGATGGGAATACAGTAGGACCAATCAAGGGCGATGGCGCACACATTGAAGATGGCGGCGATGGTTATGTAGCTGCCGAGGCCGATCAGGTTGATGAGAATGCAGATGATGGCGTACAGCCAGACAGCAAGCACGGGAGTGTCGGTCTTGGACCAGATGCGGTACCAGATGTGAGAGCCGGGGATCATCTGATCACGGGAGAAGGCCCAGACAGTGCGCGAACCGGCCTGCAGGGCGGTAATGCAGACAAAGTTCATGATGAGGAAGGCAGAGACGACAAAGAAGATAGATGCGCCTTTGCCGAGGACGTTGTAGAAGATCTGGGCGACTGGCTGACCGATGGGGCTGGCAAGGATTTCGGCGGGATCGCCCATGCAGAAGACCAGGACGATGTTAAAGAGCCAGCCGACAACGAAGGTGAAGGTGAGGGCAAGGACGATGGCACGAGGGACGGTGCGGGCAGGATCCTTGGCCTCCTCAGCAATGTGGACGGTGGCATCGTAATCGGTCATGGTCCAGGCGACGGACAGGAAGCCGAAGAGGAAGGAGAAACCAGGGGGAGTCCAGCCAGAATCGGGGATGACCTCGGTGAAGGCGTACTTTGCAGAGTGTTTGTCCTTTGTCAGGGCGAGCAGGGCGACACAGGCAGCGACGAGGACGGCGATATGGAAGATGGCGTAGGTCTTGGCCAGATGGTTGAGCCAGGCGGTCGACATGCTGTTGATGGCGGCGTGCAGGATGCAGAGGGCGGCCATGACGCCGATGATGTGACCCTGGGTGGGAAAGTAGGTGAAGTCGGAGCCGATGGAGACGGCAGCGAGCAGCATCTGAGCCGAGCCATACTCAGACGAGGCGCTGCCGCAGATCTGGCCGACCAGGTTGAGCCAGCCATCGATCCAAGCGACGATGGGAACAGAGCTTGGCGGTGCCAGGTACTTGATGGTGAAGTAAAGGGCACCGGACGTGGGGTAAGCAGAGGCGACCTCGGCGACAGAGAAGGTCAGACAAAGGGCGCCAATGCCGGAGATGAGCCAACACCAGATGGCCGAAGCCGGACCGCCAGCCTCGAGGGGATACGAGAAGGTGGTCATGACGGTGCCGAAGAGGCCAGAGACACTGAGGGCGAAGCTGAACAGGGTCCATTGGGAGAAATGGCGTTGGAAGACCTAGATGCTGTTAGCGGTTGATTCCTGGATGATTTAGGTGTTTCGCTTTCTCGAAATCACATACTGGTTCGTATCCCATGTCGGCCAGGGCCTGGGCATCGCTGTCCTCGACGCCCGGCTTGACGGGGTCGAGCATGTCGTCGGCCGGATGATGAGCCGGAGCGGCATTGGCCACAATTTCGGCCATTGTTCCGGTCGGTCGATCGGCCTGTTGGTCTGAACAAGCTTTTCTAGTCGCACGATGGCGCAGGCTCGAAAATCTTGGCTTGGGAACAGCCTTGCTCTGTCACGGGATTGATAGCTGAAAAGACACGTGGGGCAAAAAATGGCGCAACCAATGAATCTATGAATGAATCTCGATTGGAATGAGCGAGAGGGCCGACTATGAGAAAGAAAAGAGAGAGAGAAAGAGAGAATCAGGATGAGGGCGAGGGCGGCAACGAGAGGGAAGGAAGAGGTGAAGAAAAAGGAAGAAAAAGATGGCGAGAGAAGAAGGGGGCGGGTGGCATATTAATATGGGTTGAAAAGTGAAAAAGGCAAAGTAGTTGAACAAGCGATAGGGACAATTTGAAAATTTAGCGTGGGCTCACAGGCTGCACGGAGCATGGAAAAGGCAGTTGATCGAGAGACAAATGAGATGCCGCCTAAAAGCGGCCGCACCATGACAGTTGCAGCAACGGTCGGAAAACGTCTCACAGCAAACTGACATCCGTACGATATGCAGACAGGCTACTACGAATCAGATCTGCCACTAGAGGTACCTAGGCTGGCACCAGTTGTGCTTGTAAACGGAAGTACATACTCTCGCCGTGCCTGTACTTTGCTGTGGTACAGCGAGATACAGAGTAGATAAAGTGGGCGAGTCACGCGAATCATGCGAATGGCAATGTCTAATCTGCGTGGGAGCGTTTCGGGATAGTCCCCCATCCTCTGATAACCCGCGTTGCCCCCATGCTGCGTCGGGCAGACCAATGTTGTGCCAACAAAGCACCATGTACTCCGTACTTATTTAAATAAAACCGGGGTCACCGCCCGTCGCCGCCGTCGTCTCCGAGCCGGTTGCACGTCGTAGTTTGGGTGTTGGCGGAGCCTTTAGCTGATCCTTTGGGGCTGGATAAATGGGCCCGTCTCCACGCAGGGAACGAGATACGGAGTACGCAGAACATATGGAGATGGAAATATCTACGTCGTATGTGCGCTATGTACGGTAGCTTTCGTGCGACGTAAAAACAAAGCAGGAACAGAAAGAGCTGACTGAGCCAGAGATCCTCGCGACATGGCAGCTTTTTGCGGCAGCTGCAGCATCTGCAGCCATCCTGCATGGAAGGCAGAGAAATAGGGGCGAAAACAGGACAGAAAGCCCTGCCGGGCTGGTTCAGAATTTTCCATCGTTCTGCCCTGAGTGGCTAAAGCAAGGCCCGAATCGAAAGAGCTCAGCCGCTAATGTGCAACGACGTAATGGCGGGGAATGCGACAAGGAGCCAGGGGTACGACCTCAAAACACGGGCCACATGGAAGTCGTAAGATACGTATACGACTTCTACGGCTACGGGGCACATAAGCGGCGATATTAAACACACCGTGCGAGCGCTTCTCTGATGACGGTACTGAGCTGAGAGATACGCACTGACTCGTCTGTGCTATCTTACGAGCGAAGCACTGTGCCGCCCTTGTAATTCCTGTAGTAGTCCGGCCAGCGCGAGGCCGTTACTGCTGCTGATTGGCTGTGCGTGTGGGGCTTGGCGGGGCACAATAAGGTGACATGCAGAGATTGCAGGGTGGCATTGGTGGCATTGGTGGCTTTGGTGGCTTTGGTGGCCTTGGTGGCCGTGGCGGCTATTGGCGGCGTCTTGGCCAGCAACTCGTACTTCGTACTCAAAGATATGAGAGGGGGGGCGAGAAAAGCTTCATTCATCCCTTCAGGTTAGGCAAACACACTGGACGGCTATGTGGTTGCACTAACGCGAGAGAACATGCAACCGAGGTACGCTAGAACGATGCATTTCTTCGGAATATCTAGAGGAACGGGAAAATACTCGCGCTCGGAACAATTGGACTGATTAGGCAAAGTTTGCCGTCAAGTGTCCCCCCGGAACAACATGGGGTTTATCAGTATCGGCGGAGGGCGGTATCGAATACGCGGCATGATCTGTATGGCGAGTCATGAGCAGTTACATACATCCATAGCCTGGAGCAACGGGGGTCGAAAAAGCAAGATAACCTTATTTGGCGGAGGCCGACAGACGCAACTGGAAGGAAACCCGTTGCGAGATGCTCCCGAAGGAATAGGGGAAGCGTGAGGGAGGCAAACGCGATAAGACAGGAGATAACAAGCTAGATAATTACAGTACACTATTTCCACACGTTTAGGATTCAAGTACGTACGGAGTACGTTTTTCCCTGTAACGCTCCGCATCGCCCGCATTGCCTGCATAACATGCATTGATCGTACTGATTCTGTCGATGCATTGGTCGGCCTGGTGGGCCTGGCGGGTTGGATTGATTTGATTGTGGCGATTGAAGCGATTGGAGCGATTGGGAGTGATCCATTGCTCATCCTTCGAGCACAGAAACCGTGGGGGACGACGGTGCAGATGGCAAAGTCGGTGACATAGCTAGAGAGAGGGTGATGATGTGATGCGAGTAGTTGTCGTAGGGTTTGACACACTAGATTTTTCTGACACCGTGTTAATGAGTCGGTGTAGAATCGAGTACGACGAGCTGCTCGACGATGTACGAGTACGCGCATGCGACCATGGCCTGCACAGCGTCTTGATACGATAGGAAACATGACCGGCTTGTCCGGGGTGATAAGATCTCCACAGCGAGACTATGACTACACCGCCGGCTATCTGGTCTGGTTGAGGACATAGTTGACGAGATCGGCTCCGGAGGCGTGAGCTCCTATCTACAGATCCTACCCGAGACTTCTGAGCAGTTGTAAAAAAATGGAAAATCGGCAAACGCTGTATGCCAACGGGGTAGTCAAGTAAGTCGTGCTGGTGCAAGCTACTGTGAGTAACTCTCCGATTCGGCAATCACATTCCGCCTGTGTAGGAACTCTTTCGGCTATGTAGCCAAGCCGCTTTGCCGTCCCGGTCGATGTGACAAAAAATTCGCTGAACAGGGCATCAAGCGAAAGCCGCCAATCTTGTTCGTTAGGTATGTACTAGGCTTCAGCCGTCTTCCGGGAGCTAATTTGCACAGGATCTCGACCGGCTGCGGTATGTGGTAGGATGCCCCTGTCCTTATCTTTGTCGTCTGACCGTGCAATAGGATCAAAGTAAGATACATACCGGACTTCCGCCTTGGAAGTGATGTGCATGGCCACATGGCTGCCATGTAAGATCATGTAAGATGGGAGAGTCGTGGCGTCTGCGGAAGTAACACTGGTACCTTGGCAGCGTGTTGATAGTTCATCCCGTTGAAGCACCTATTGATGCAGCTTTCTTAGTCGCGCGAAAAAGGAGGCAAAGACAGCGATGCGTAAGTAATAAATCAGAAATCTCAAAAGAAAATGGGTTACAACGAAAATTGAACACATAGGAGTAAACTTGCATATGTATGCACATGATGGCTGATGATTTATTGAATTTTTATGTTTTCAGCTTATCCTAAGTTGAGCGAATTAGGCAACTGCTAGCGCATGGATAAAAGTAAAAGTGTGGTCTGCGCAATATTGGGAGCTGTGGAATTTTTTCACTAAAGCAAAGGGATCGCAGAATCAGAGGACACTGAAAGATATGAGGTAGGGACCGGGTGTTTTCTAGTTTGGCAAATATCGACCGTGTTCGTCAAAAATCAAAGGGAGACATGTAAAAGAGCAGTCGAAGCGAAGTACGAGTCAGTTACAGAAGCCATTGATCTGTGTTTAGGGGTTGGGCGATTAGCTGTGGGCCCGCTATCAGCTCCCCGTTAAAAGACGAATGCAGTATATTGCGGGGTTGGCGCGAGAAAGCGCGGGGAGACTCCGCACTGCAAAAGCGTATTTTCTTCTCTCGGTTTTTGTTTGCTATGCAAGTGCCATACAGCCATGCAAGACGAAAATAGGCCAGCCAATTATTCCAGGGGAATGCACAGAGCTTGAATATACATTACGAGGGCTGGAGCCTATTGTGTGACACTCACCGTTCCTTGCATAACTAATGACCACAAAGGATCGCCCATACGATCCCATGACAGGTTGGCTCAAATTAAAAGCCAACGTCTTGACTGAAGGGCAATGCAATGCTTTATTCATCGAGTCTATGCTACCTTTACGCTTCTTGTTCATCTTTGGTTTAGTGATATGCATGATAAAACACGTTTTGAGACCCCCTTCGACAGTATTGTTCCTGCTCTAAAACGATGCGCTAAAATACTCAATACTTCCACTTCGCTCTTCACACAAGTCCTTGGACAAAAGAAAACTGCTGCTGATATTGCTGCAGAGGCATACAGGAAGCGTTCCAAAGCGGCTGCTGATTGTACTGGCGCGGCCATGGTTGTACTTGGCTGCGCCACCATGGTTGTTGCCGCTGCCATCGTTGCTGTTGCTGCAGCTTCCAACGAGCGGCCTGTCTCTTCTTGGAGATGTCTGCATAGTAGGGAATTGTTGATCTCAAATACTCAATATGTTCCTCAATCCTCTGTTGGTCCATGGCATCGAGCGGTGGCAAGGGGATGCGTCCAGGTTGTACCACCTGCCGTTGCTGCGGTGGCAGACAAGGGAGATAGTTTGTAGGACCCAGTTGAGAGCCGTGATTATAATCGTTGTGATACTGTAATGGCCTTGGCATCGCCGTTGACGTGGGACCCGGATACCATTCTATAAGCCCAGCCGATGAGTTGTTGATTGGCGCTTGACATGGGGCCATGTGCTGAGGCCTGCGCACTTGCGGCATCGCTCTAGGCACTTCGCCTTGAAAGGGCTGTACAAAAGGAGCTTGATTTAGTGGAACACGCGCCTGAAGCGGGACAGGTAATCTCGGCTCCCGTTGAATAGAGGCATCGGCATTCCTGCTGGGTGCTGTGAGCTTGGTTGTCACACCAGGTTGTGCATTTACAGCTGCGTCGGGTCGCTGGCTGCTTGAAAACTCTGCGATAAACTCGGTTGCGTTGGGGTTGAGGCTACTGGAACTTCGACTCTGGCAACTTCTGGTGCTATATTCGTTGGAGGAGGCATCTGTCAAGCTTGACACATTACGTGGCGGACGTTGCTGCACCTCTCTTGCATCGAGACATATCTCCTTGTTGTGCTGCCGTGGTTCTCTGATGAATGGCGACGAAATCGGTTGTTGTGTGTGCTCAGCCTCTTGTTCAAGCTCCTGGTCCTGGCTTTGGCCGGACAAACGCAGCTGCAGCCTGCGAACAACAGTATCAAAGCGCCGCCAGCATTCGCTAGATCTGTTTTCAGCTGCAGGCCGGTGCCCATGGCCCAGACATGTCTCCCTTTTCACATCTTCCTCTTTAACTGCTCCGATGTTTTGCTTTTGTGCCTGACACTTATGGGCCGTAGTTGATGGTCCCAGTAGCTTGATGCCATCATTTATTGCCTCTTTAGTGGCTTTCGGACTCAGGCTCGCCGTTTTCTGTGAGGAGCCAGAGTCGACCGCCGCTAGTTTCCCAAGGGGAAGACGGCTGTACTTGCCCAAAGCAATGACTTCCAACTCACTATTGGTAAGAGGTGTGATGGAAAACAGAATTTTGTCTGTTTTCCCGGGATGAATGAAATCCCGTGCACCTTTTATCACGCCGATGAAATGTCCAGTTGCTTCTGCTTCACGGATCTGGAGAGGATGCTTTTGGGTTACCGGAGAAGCTTCCGAGGCGAGTTCGCTGTCCCATTTGGGTTCTGTTCCGCAGATAGAGACATTTGTAAAATTGTCAGCTTCGTCTGAGTTGGTCGATTGCACCCTTTTACTGCTGTCTTCATCGGGTTGTCTCTTCGTTGATTTGCCGTTGCATGTTGTTTCATATCTAGACGATAGTTGCGGATAATCTGAGCATGTTTCTGCCTGGTTTCCAGTTCGCCAGTTATCCGTCTTGAAAATGGCGTTTAGGCGTCTATTCGGTTTCACAGGAAATAGAAAGTCGTGGCCATGTGAGGCTTTATTGGCCCGGGTGTTTTGGCGATCAGACAGAGTCTTCCCTTTCGGTTTCAAACGTGTCAACCGAGGGCGATTCATCGATTTGCTGTCCTCGCTCAATATGTGTGCTTTCGTAGACAACATTGTACTAGAAAGATAAGTTATGGTCAGTACGTTGTTTTGTTTGTTAAAAAGCTTCCTCTGCGCATACATCGTGCAGCGAATATCAGCTGAAACTTACCAAGAATCCTCGAGGCGAGAGATAATACTGACCATGCCCGGGCGTACAACACGCCAATCGTTTACTTGAGTGCCCAGAAAAATGTACGGATATGATATTCGCAGCCTTATATCAAATAGGCTCACGGTCCGAGAGAGTCCAGAATTGGGCAGACAAGACAGTCTGATCAATGGTAGCAGGAAAACCGTGAATGGAAATGGTATCGAAATCGCTAGTGGTTCGCTGCTTTGAGTTGCCGTCTTCAATAGACCAACTCGAAAAAAGAAACAAAATATCGTATTCTCTGCTCTAGTGCCAATTTCGGACGAATGAATGCAAGAGGAAAAGGTTGTAAAGGCGGCCAATGGTTCTAAATTGATTGCCGCAGAATCGAATCGAAAGGCAATCGAAGGGATTCGGATATGCAAAACGAAACACAGACACCTCTACCAAGGCACGCATACGATAGAAAGGCAACTGCGTACGTGCTGATTCTCTTCAGTGATCAGGCTCTATTTCACCGGTGGTGCTTTTCAGACAGCGGACGTTGTAGCAGGCTACACCGTGGAACAGAAGACTTACGTTTGGCAAGCACAGCCCAGCAAGACTTATTCGTAATGGGAAGGGCCACTATATGCTACTGCACTTGCGTCAAAGTCGCCGACCCTGGAGAATTATGAGGAAGGAAATTGAAAATACAATGAAAGCCGGCAACAGATAAGTAAAATACATAGTATATTAAAACAATAGAACAACTTCGCTCTTCTTCCTAGCTTACACAGCTTGCGCACTCTGCCCCGACATAAAGCCGCTGAATGCTCTCTGTATGTCTGTTAGTATTCTGCGTTGGCGGCAAAACAAAAATGGGAGAGCCTTACCGGATTTCTAGTTTGAATGTACACAGTCCCAGGACCGGTAAATTTGCAGATCAATCCCTCGTTCGAGGCCAGGCCTGATATGATGCCACCCGAAGCCACACGCTCAAGGTTGTATTTCGTGTTCCATGCCACAAGGTGGCCGTTGTCAACAATATATTTCTCGCCGTCAGCTAACTGTTCCGGCTATTAGCAAACGGACACCTGAGGCAGATACACATCGGCTCACAATCCTGCGCACTTACATCTTTCTTTATGATGGCACCGAAGCTCGAAATCCACAGTAGACCAATGCCGCCGATCTTGTACACCCAAAGACCTTCGCCACTGAACATGGCCTTGCCGAGGCCCTGTCGCTTGTAGTCCTTCGTGACGCCTTGCGTGCAAGCGAGGAAGCCGTCGTGGCCGACAGACCAGCCGTTGTTGCCGTTCAGGCGGATGCTGGTGATATCACCCAGCATGGGCGGGGCGAGAAGGAGCTCTCCTGGGCCAGTATATGTGGATGAGCCCATTTCGGCACCGGCCACGAGTTTCTTCATGCTGAATTTGTACGCGCCCTTGAGCGTGACGGACGGAGACATGGCAATCATAGCACCTGGCTTGGCCGACAGAGGGCATCCAATGGCAAGCTGGATCGTCAGGATGGTGTTGCAATCACGGTGGCTGATGCGATAGCTGCCGCCGTTGAAGGTTCCGACATCGTCATTGACTGCTGTCGCGCCGACAAAGACACCAGGGGCAGGTGCGCCAGCAATCTGGCCCAAGGCACCACTGGCGTCCACCAGGCTGCGATTATCCTGGTCAACCGGACTGCCGGACCCAAATGAGTTCTTCTCCGGCGGAAACCCAGCATCTGGAAGGGCGCGCATCGGCGGTGGAGAAAACTGTGCTGTGGAAGGCACACCCTGCGAGGCTTGCGAAGCCGTGCGGCTGTGAATGGGAAGGACTGTCTGCTGGGCTTGCACCTGCTGCAACGGCACTGGTTGTTGCAATTGGGGAGGTGGAAGAGAGAAGGCAGGTTGCTGTTGCTGCTGTGGAGGAGGCGGGTACGATGCCTTCGGAGCTGGTGAGGGTGTCGCCTGCTGTGGAGGAGGAGGGTAGGAGAAGTTAGCAGGCTTCGATACCGGCGGCTGTGCCTGCTGGCCGCCATATGAGAAGTTTGTTCTGTTGGCTGGTGGTGATTGCGGTGGCGATGGGTAGGTCTGTGGTGTTGAGGCTGCAAGGCAGTTAGTTGGCAAATGCTTTTGTTGGCATGACAAGACCTCCTTTGGTCTTTCTCAATGTGAAGCTTCGCCGAAGTCCTGGATAATCTTTCCACTTTGTCTGTGCAGACCCACGCTCTTATCGCTTTTTTTCGTCCCGCTTGCAGCATTAAAGAAAGTGAGAAGGCTTACCCGTTGCCGCTCCAGGCGGTGCTAAAGATGGTTGCCATTAGCAATGAGGCAGAAAGGGAAGTGGACAAGCAGACAAGCCATAAAGGTTCACATACGGGGATAATAGTGTGTCGCCATTGTCAGCAATTTAGGGGAGTGGCAACCTAGAGCTTCGCTCCTGCGACGGTGAGTACGATTGGAAGGTGCGGGTTATAAGCTGCCCCGCACTGGAGGACTGTAGATCTGCAGAAGGGCACCTTTATGGACACGACTGAGAGGACCTGAGAGAGCCGGAAAGGGCACGAAGCAATGGAATCAGATAGGCGATCAAAATAAGCAGGAGCAAAGAGGAGGGAAGCGACCGATGTGCGGCAGTCCATTATAACAGCAGTCCTACCCTCCTCTGCTTCCCCAGCTAGTCCGAAGGCATCGAGGTTGTGCCTATTTTCAGATTGATCCAATTACAGGCCGCAAAGCGACGCACTGGGGTCAACATCCTGGCGGGCGCTTAATGGCATCGCTAGAAAGTGGTAGCCGCTTCGTGATTGGCTGGACGGGCTCTTTTTGCCTTCCGCTTCTCAAAGATTCTTGGGCGGAGGGCTTGGCAAACAACCAGCTTTGGCCTGGGCTGGTTGGTGGTTGTCTGGCTGGTACTCCGTACTCCGTATCTTACGATGATTCGGCTCACGTGCCAAGGTCAGAGGTGCTCTGCATAAACGGCAAGGCTTATGCCAAGTAGCCATTTGCATGCATGTCGCTCTGCAGGTATTACGTGGTTACGCAAGGCCCTTAGCGGAACCTCGGGACGACGCCAGTCATTTTTCATGCGTCAGCTTCATGTCCAGTTCTTCTGATGCAACTTCCTGATGTCGGCGCTGAAGGGGATCTCGGTCGCCGGACCGGAGAAGCCCTATATTCCGAGAGTGGGCACAATGGGCCAATCAGAATGGCGCTCGAGCTACAAGTGACGCAAATCGTAAGTTCGCCGACAGGAGCTTCTAGAACAAAAAATCTGCTGGGACGTGTCTGCAACGACAGAAACAGTCCACACGACCACCCAATGCCTTAGAGATCACACTTGCACGACGCCTCCAAGACCTGCACCGAGGACGACGACCGACCTGCTACACACTTCGGAAGGCACCAAGCTCGGAACTCTCCCTCCCTTGCCATTTGTGCTTTTGGGGCCTTTGCGACATTTCGGGACACTACCTGCATGAGATCTGACGTCAGCGGGCCTGTGTACGCTGAGAAACAGACGAAACAGGTTGCCGGAGCACCGTATAATAACCATGTTGCGACAATCTGCGAGAGCCTTGGGCGGGCTTCTGTGCGGACAGCAGCCAACGCTTCTGCAACGGATCGGCAATGTTGCGCGTGGAACAAAAAGCGAAAGCTTGGCACTGAAGCGGGTGATGTCGTCTTTTGATGGCGCTGCAGCACAGAGGAAGATGATATTGCGAACTTCGCCATCCAAGGCGAGACCGCCCGTGCTCTCATTTCGCACGCCGCCGCGACGGACATTTCACTCGTCCAAGACGCGTTCGCAAACACAATCGCAGTCGGCCAAGGGCGAGGCTGCCGGTAAGGGTGCTGGTTCCGGCCCCGCCGCTGCCGAGTCTCTGAGTCTTAGTGCGCGGCTGAAGAAGCTGTCACGAGAGTATGGATGGGCGGCCGTTGGTGTCTACTTCGGGCTGTCTCTGCTCGACTTCCCGTTTTGCTTTCTGCTTGTCCGGACTGTGGGCACCGACAAGATTGGTAGGCCAACTCGAACGGAGGAAGCGATCGGCGTGAAACAGACGCTAACATAGCACAGCCGAGATCGAGCATGTTGTGGTGAACTATGCGAAGGCGGTCATCCCAGAGAATGTCAAGGAGTTTTGGCGCAACTACAAGTCCAACCTGAAGAAGGTGGAGAAAGAGAGCGGCAACGCTTCGGGTGAAGAGGATACCGAAGGCTGGGGTGTTGAGGAGGCTGAAGAGCGGCACAAGCGCTCAGCTAGTACGTGACTGTCTCTTGATTAAACACCAATCAACAGCCTGATGCTAACGAGTATCTTCTTCTCAGGCCTTGCTACACAATTGGCACTCGCATATGCCATACACAAGAGCTTCATATTTGTGCGCGTGCCTCTGACAGCTGCAGTCACGCCAAAGGTGGTCAAGATTTTTCGCAGCTGGGGGTGGAAGATAGGGAAAGCGACCCCGGGAAAATAGGCCGGCCAACATCACGATGACCGATGCTCAGCCTGAGCTCAGCCCGATGCTCTGGACGTTGGATATATGACTTTTCTTACGTCGGGGCTACAGAAGTCAGTCTGACAACACACCGGAATCAAAACAGGAGGGAGATTTGCATACATGAGAACACACGGATAGATCGGTTGTCTCAAGAGGGTGGGTTCATGGCACTTTCGGCATGTTTGTTCATGAGTATATATGGAATAGTGTAATATAGTTTGGGGAGCGGCAAGTCAACTCAATTCTGCATACTGTCGGCAAACGAAGAGAGGGTATCCGAAGCGGAAGAACGCCGATGCGGCTTAGAAGAAGAGTGATAGCGAATTGCCTCTTTTGGAGAGCTTTGTTGCGTTGGAAGATAACTGCTGGACATTGGCCTGCATAATTGCGTTCCGTTGTTTCTATTCGCCTGCCTATTCAGGAACGAGATGCCGCTGGCGGCGGAGCTGTTTATTTTCAGTGGGTCGGTTGCACCACAGATAGTGGTTAGCACGAAAAAGCAACTGGAAGTATAGCGTAATTTGGACTCGAACAGCTCGTTATCTGCACCGCGGCTGTGGATGATCGACCGACGACGCGCCGATGCGGCCATCGCCCATGCTATCACGCCCGCAGAAAGGCAGAGCACTCCGTGCTATTGGATAGCCTCCAAGAGTAGGGCGTTCCAGAACCCGTTGCTCATCGCAGATCGGAGCCAAGCTCGCCATTCATCCGTTCGCTAGCTTTCGTGGCCATATATCCTGCATGTCTGCGCTGGGACCTTCTTTCTCCCCTCCGTTCTCACCCCAAACTATTCTTTCGTTGTGTCGGGAAGGTCTATTGTGACCAGCATTGGTGGCTGTCCTTGATCAACGAATACAGGCGTCGCAGTTTTGTTTACCAATCATCGTCTCGACTTTCCCGGGAAGCCCGACATTTGCTCCCAGGCCACCCATCCAAGACTTGCACAATGGAGGAAACGGCAGAGCCTTTGATCGAAAAGAGGCAGAAAGGGATATCTGAGGCTTTTTACAGAGAAGCACCATCTGATCCAGGGCGACCGTCGAGAACAAGGTGGCTGCTGTGTCTTTTGCTCCCATTAGTGTTGGGCTCAGGTCTCATCTTGGTGGTCACCTCGCGAGTTTTTACTTCCTGCCAGCCACCTCAGTCTACGACACTGGACACAGAATCGAGCGACACTCATGGAAACGGTTTATATGAGCGCGGTGTTGCCGCCACCTCTGCAACATCTGCGGCAGTGCTTGAAAACTTCCAGGTTGCGCAACCCGTCTTGACGCCAGAAGGGGCTACCTCATGCTCAGTGGTACTGATGGATCACGTTTTTGGGTACAGCTATGGCGTACCGTTTGTTGGTGCGTTGAGCTGAATCAGGACAACCGAGAGCGACTGCTAACGCGCTGCACTTCTCTGCATCACAGGGGAATACACACCGCCCAGTTGCCAGTTCAACCGGGTCGTGATGAACTTCACCGTCACGTCCGAGGGCCGGCAGTTTGACCGGCTAGCACTGATGTACCTTAACGACACGGAAGTGTGGCGGACCAGCACTGCTGAGCCGGTTGCGGCTCCTGGAATCCAATGGGTATATAACAAGGACATGACCGAGTACCTGTCGTTGTGGAGGTCGCCACAGAAGATCATCTTCGATCTCGGCAACATCGTCAACGACAAGTACACCGGCTCGTTCAACACAACCCTGACAGCAACCTTTTTCATGTCAGACGTGGATACCGGTGGTGCTTCGCCGAGCGATCTGATCATCCCTATCTCTGCGCGGAAGAGCGCGTCTAATGAGCCCAGTCTGTTCAGCCTGCCATCCGACAACGCCACCAACACGGTCAGCTTTCCCCGCAACGCCAACCGGGCCGTCTTCTCAGTGTCAGCCAACGGCCAGGCCGACGAGGAGTTCTGGTGGAGCAACGTGCTGCAGAGTGACGTCCTGGCCTTTGAAGCCACGGTTGGCCAGTTCACCGGCTACAGTCCGTTCCGCGAGGTGCAGGTCTACATTGACGGCCAGCTAGCCGGGGTGCAGTGGCCATTTCCGGTCGTCTTCACTGGCGGTGTGGTGCCCGGGCTACACCGACCGATCGTAGGCATCGATGTCTTTGACCTGCGTGAGCATGAGATCGACATCACGCCGTGGCTGCCTGTTCTCTGCGACGGCAATCAACACACATTCGCCATCGCAGTGGCAGGACTGTCTGATGACGGTCAGACAGCTGCATCCCTGACGAAGACGGTCGCCTCCAGCTGGTATGTGACCGGGAAGATCTTTGTCTGGCTGGACGACGACGCCGACTCCGTCACCACCGGCAGCGCACCGGCCGTGAGCCTGCAGGCGCCGGTCATTCACGTGTCCCAGGACGTTCTCACAAACGCGACAGGCGCCAACGAGACGCTGCAGTACACGGTATCGGTGTCGCGCGCGTTCAGTGTCCACGGCCGGGTGCAGTCGGAGAAGTCGTCGGGCGCGGCGACATGGTCGCAGGCCTTGTCGTTCTGGAGTCTGGGCGTGGTATCGGACTATGGCTACGACCAGGTCAACACCTTTAGCATCCGCGGCGATGACACGGCGGTTGTAGGCGGCAAGACCATCTACCGAGCCGGCTACCACTATCCCATCACCTGCAACACGACGACGAACTATTCCGAGATGGGAAACCTGACGCTGTGGGCCGATCTGGACCAGGGACTGGAGCTGCAGGTCGTCGGCGCAGCCGTGTTTCCCACCGGGCTGGAGGCCTTTGCAGCGACGACAGGGAAGAGCTTCTCGGGCGGTTCCGTCTTGAGTACCCACTTCAACGGTACTGCGCTGTACTCCCAATACGGCGACGGGTCAAAGGCGACTGGCTACGGATCGACGAGCCAGGTGTTTAGCTTTGGCGGCCGGACGGACTCGACGGCCGACGTCCCGCTCTACAGCCGCAGCGTAGAGGCTGTCAACTCGACAGTCGTGTTGGACCAGGAGTTTGTCGCGGGCGGCCAGTCGGTGACAATTGTCGACACTGTCCCATCTGGCTGGGCTTCGGGGGCCAAGGAGAGCTATGCACAGGCGCCGCTGAGCGGCGGCACCGGTACGCGTGTGTTCATGGGACGCGGCGGTGCTGATCCGGCGGTGGCTGTGACTGCCAAGAGAGAGGCCGTGTTGAGTCTTGATGCGGAATAATGTGCTTTTTGCATATTCTTGGTCTACGGTGTACTTTTTTGGATACATATTGAAGAAACATCATATTTAGTGGGGATTAAAATGATCATTGGTAAGAGTGCCTTGAGGAGGACGTTTCTGATACCCAAGACCTATGGCTATGACGTTTGTTCAAACGAACCACCCAGCTCAGTTCTGCGACAACCAGAAGTTGAACCAGTCAGTAATGCCACGATGGCTTTGCTCCTTGACCCATTCTTTACCGTTAGTAGTGCTTGCCAACAAAAGAACCATCTGTTGCTTACTTTCGTAGAGATCAGTCAGGTTTCCGCGCGAAGCAAAGCCGTGGTTGACGTTGCAGAACAGCTGCAGATGGTAGGACACCTTGGTCTCCTGCAGGATGTCAATGGCTCTGCGGCGCGGCTCTGGACCAAAGGCACGGTCGTGCTCGGCGCACGAGAGAAATAGAGGCTCTGCACAGGTGTGTGAGTAAGAGTAGACAAAGCACAGGCACCTAGACAAGGAACAACACACTCTTCACAGCGCGAAAGTGTCCCTCCTTCAGCTGCGTCGGGTGAGCCACGGCCCCAGCAGAGACGGCGTCGCCGGCAAGCAGGTTGGCCACAAATGGCGCGCCAAAGCAGTAGCCCACGCAGCCGTATCGCGAACCGGTCGTGCCATAGATCGTCTTGGCCGCATCGACCCACACGGGCACATTGTCCGTGGCAAACGAGAAGTGCTTGACGCGCCAGGCTTCCATATCAAAGTCCGGAGGCGGCTTCGCGTCGTGAGAGCTGCGGTACTTGGAAATGGGGTCCTGCACAGTCAGAATCAAGAAACTTGTCTACGAGAATAGAACGAGGATAGACTCACCCCGCGAAAGTAGTCCATGCCAAGGGCAACATATCCGGCAGCTGCAAAGCCGTCTATGAGCAGCTTGCTGTTGTTGGCAAGGCCCCAGATATCCGGGAGGAAGAAGACGACGTTGCCGTTAGCCGTGACACCGGTGGGCGGCCGTGCGACGTAAGTCGTGATGCCGGCCACCTGCTCCTCGCTGCCGATTGGCGTGCCCTCGTGTATGGAGCCGCCAATGCAACATGTCGACGGCAGCTGGGCGAGATAGTCGGATCTGGACTCGGCCATTGTGTCGGGTAAAGCTGCGCTACGTGTGTGCTAAAATTGGACCAACTGCCGAACACTTTGTAGTTTTAGAGGTATCGCGACATGTCGGGGCGTCGGGGCCGAAGCTCTGTCCGAAACACACATGAAGCAGGAGATAACATCGTAGATACGAGAGGCCGGCAATCATTTCGGTGGGGATGGGGAAATGCGGAGTTTCGATATTATTCGAGAGATCAGATGCATGACCGTGACTGCCTAAAACGGAAACGGCACTTCTTCAGAATAAAAAATGCAGCTCTTATGGTATTGCAAACTATCTTCATCCAAATTTTTGACACACAAAGCACGCCAACGCCAACTTATAAGACCTGACAGAATTTGTCTAGGGATCGATTCAGATCTCGCCTGTTCCACCTTTCAGCCGATCCCCCGCTGTTGCTAGCTTCATGGTGTGCTTAGTAAACCCTCAGCTCAGAATTCCAGCTTCTTGGCACTGGCTTCTCTTTGGCCATTCCTTCTAGTCCTAAAGCCTTGGCGAAGCGGACCTCCATTATGTGCCCGTCTGTCCAGCTAATATCCTGTTGTCTTGTCTTATGGCTCAGCTTGGCGGTCCGGGTGGGCTGACGTCACCGGACCTCTGCCCACAAACTTGCACACATATTTTCACTTGGCATAATTACATGTTTGGCATTTAACGCTCTGCTGCTCTCCGGTCAATCTCTTCACGTCATATTTCATTTTCGACTCTTTCTTTGCCTTCCCGATTTGTGTGTAACCAAAAAGATGTCCGACGAGAAAGACGAAGGCAGCTCTGGCTTTATGGACAAGCTCAAGGAAAAGCTGGACAAAACCCACATCCATCTAACCCACAAGAAGTCAGCCTCACCCTTCCCATATGCATGTCATTGGGATATATGGCTAACCATCTTGCTACACAGACATCAGATCGGCAAACTTGCGAACTTGGTGAGCTGAGAACCTCCCCTCTTGTTTACCGGCATAGCGCTGACTTCCTAGGTCAACATCAATCACCGACACGACGAGGAACATGAGAAGCAATGTGATGCCAAGCGCACCGAGATCTGCGAGTCTCATCGCTTCCAGTCCTACTTCCCGGAGCAGGAAGGCAACCTCATCAAGTGGTACGTCGACGGGCGGGACTACTTTTGGGCGGTGTCGGCCGCGCTTGACAAGGCACGTGAAACCATATACATTGCCGATTGGTGGCTGTCGCCCGAGTTGTTTCTGCGACGGCCGCCGTACTTTAACCAGGAGTGGCGCCTGGACCAAGTGCTCAAGCGTCGCGCCGAGGCCGGTGTTAAGATTTTTGTCATCGTCTACCGTGAAGTGGAGGCGGCCTTGACGTGCAATTCGGAGCACACCAAGCATGCATTGCAGGCTCTGTGCCCAGAGGGCAGCCCCGGTCATGGCAACATCCGGATCATGCGGCACCCGGACCACAATGTGTTTGAAAACGCGGCGGACATGACGTTCTACTGGGCGCACCACGAGAAGTTCATCGTGATCGACTACGAGACAGCCTTCATCGGTGGGCTGGACATGTGCTTTGGGCGATGGGACAGTCACACGCACGCATTGGCGGATGTGCACCCGGAGAGCGTGGCCCATGAGGTGTGGCCCGGGCAGGACTTCAACAACAACCGGGTCAAGGATTTCCAGAACGTGAAGGACTGGAAGCAAAACGAACTGAGCAAGGCGGAGTTCGGCCGTATGCCGTGGCACGATGTGGCGATGGGCGTCGTGGGGCCATGTGTCTACGACATTGCAGAGCACTTTGTGCTACGCTGGAACTTCATCAAGCGTGACAAATACAAGCGCGACAAGCGTTTCGACTGGATCATGCTGCGTGGCCGCGAGGGAGAGGACGAAGCCCTTGTCGGCGTGCAGCGGCCAGACCACCCGGTGGGCGACTACGTTCTGCACCCGCTGACGCCGCTGGAGAGCAAGCCGCAGCTGCGGCCGGACAACGGCACCATGCGTGGCCAGCTGGTGCGGTCGGCCGACGACTGGTCCAACGGCACGCTGGTCGAGCACTCGATCCAAAACGCCTACAGCGAGCTGATCCGCAACGCCGAACACTATGTGTACATTGAAAACCAGTTCTTCATCACCGCCACCGGTACCGAGCAGTCACCGGTCCACAACACCATCGGCTCTGCTATTGTCGATGCCGTGGTGCGCAACTCGGAGCGCGGGAAGAAGAACTTCCGCGTCATCATCCTCATCCCGGCCGTGCCCGGCTTTGCCGGCGACCTGCGCGAGGATGCCGCCCTGGGTACGCGCGCCATTATGGACTACCAATACAAGAGCATCTGCCGCGGCCCCAACTCCATTTTTGAGCAGATCCGTGCCAAGGGCGTCGATCCGACAAAGCACATCTTCCTTTTCAACCTGCGGAGCTACGACCGTCTGGCGAACACGGCGGCCATGAAGCAGACTGAAGAGGAATCGGGCGTGTCGTACCAGGAGGTGCAGCGTGCGGAGGCAGAACAGATCATGGGCGAGGGCATCCACGGGACCATTGACAACGATGGCGGACGCGACACGCACATGGGCCGGGCAGGCAACCAACAAAGGACCAAGGACAAGGCACAGGAGAGATCCGATTTTGAGAACGACAGCCGAAAGCCAGACTACATGGAGGAGGCCACAGATAAGAAGCGCAAGTTCGAGGCAGCGCAGGAGGGAGGGGACGGGGAAGGCAAGTCATCGGCAGCATCGGCCAGCTTGGCGAAACACATGATGGCCGGCGAGGGTCCGTTGTCGGAGGAGCCCTGGGACGGCGAGGCGACGGATGAGGTGCAGAACTGGATCCAAGAGGAGCTGTACATCCACGCGAAACTGCTGATCGTCGACGACCGATTTGTCGTGTGTGGCAGCAGCAATCTCAACGACCGAAGCCAGCTAGGCAGCCATGACAGCGAGCTCAGCATCGTGATGGAGGACACGCGCATGCTATCGTCACGCATGGACGGTGAGCCCTACGAGGCCGGCTACCACGCCGCCACGCTGCGCCGCTTCCTCTGGCGTGAACATCTGGGTCTGCTGCCTGCACAGGGCCTCGACGGCTCGGACGATCCCAACGCCCAGCCGCCGTCGACTGATTCGCCCAACGACGTGCACGACCAGGACGACAGCTGGGCCTTTGTCGAGGACCCGCTGAGCGACGAGCTGTGGAACATGTGGACATCGCAGGCCTCCACAAACACGGAAATCTACCGACACCTGTTCCACGCCGATCCAGACGATAACGGTGGGTATTTTGATGTCTTCTTGCCCCTCCCCATGCTCAACATCCTGCTGACAGAAACAGTCAAGACATTCGACGACTACGACCGCTTCCTGCCGCCAAAGGGCGTCCGCGCCGGCCACATATTCGACCAGTTCATCCCGCCGGAGGATATCCGATCCAAGCTGGACCAGATCAAAGGCCACCTGGTTTGGATGCCGCTGGAGTTCCTAACCGACGCAGCCATGGCCGAATCGGGACTGCAGGTAAACCAGTGGACCGAGAGCGTCTACGCGTAGGCCGAGAATGGGCTGGTCAATTGTTGCTGTGTCGTGTCGTATTGCGTTGTGTTGCAATACAACTGGACTTCTGGACGTTAGGCCGAGGCTACGTACGAGTATTGCTGAATAGGACTCCATACGCGCAAATAATAGTGTACTCCTGTGGAGACAATGCCGTAGCATTACGTATGTACGGAGTAGAGACATTATCACGTGCAGCAGATCTCCTGGAAGCAGGGGTCCTCATCGTTTCTAAGCTGCCCCTCACCGCTTTTGGGAACTGGACAAGTCTCCTGTACGGGTTGTAGCTACGACGTAAGATACGGAATATATTGACCTAGTCTGACCGCCACGCTTCTCACCTGGATCTCTGTCTCCCACTCTCTCCCTCTCTTGACATATTCTTCTCTCCCGCACAGACACACCTTACAACCATGGCAACCACTGCAGTAATCCCGGCCGATGGCACCTTCCTCGACACCTTCAGCAAGTCCTTTGTGGATGTGCCGGTGGATGCGGCCAACGACAATGCTATCGACACGACGACCTTCCTCGAGGCAGCTGAGTCGCTGACGACCATGTTTGGTGCGTGGGAAGACGAACCGCTGAAGAAGGGATGAATACAGACTAACATGCGGGACTAGACATGCTCGGCTCCGTTGCTTTCTCGCCTGTCAAGACCGACATGCTGGGCAACATCAAAGTAAAAGCTTCAGAGGGGCCAATTGACAGTTCCAAAGAGTGGACATGAGACTAACGGCTGTAGAAAATCCGGGAACGCCAGCTGGCCGCCCCCGGCGAGTCCGCCACGCTGCAGGCGCTCGTGATCAACGAGCTCAAGACCAAGAAGCACGTCGCTGCTGAGGGTCTGTTGTGGCTTGTCCGGTATGTTTTTTGTCTGTCCGGACAGATACCCGTTCCCTGGCTAACCCTGTCAGCGGCCTGGACTTTACGTACCAGGCGCTCTCGAAGAACGTGGCTGCGGAGTCCGAGGAGCTCGCCGACTCGTTCCGCAACGCCTACGGCAACACGCTCAAGCCATTCCACAACTTCTTGATAAAGCCCGTCTTTGCTGCCGCGATGAGCGCTTGCCCGTACCGTAAGGATTTCTACGCCAAGCTGTCGACGAACCAGGCACTGCTGCAGGAGAAGCTCCGGGAGTACCTGGCGGCGCTGGGCAACATTGTCGAGATCCTCAAGGCCTTTGTCACCAGCAAGGCAGCCAAGTGGTGAGCACCAAAAGAAAAGAGGGTTATGCTGCACGACGGCTGTCACCGGCGGAGAAGCTGGGAGGCTGTTTGCATATGGGAAGTAGGTACATAAAACATACATTGCAGGCGGACAACCGCCGCCACGCCAAAGCTGTGCATAAACACGAAAGAGTTAGACACGCCGCGTGCCCGAATGGAAACCCTGATCATCTTGGTCCGATTTGTGCACACGTAACGTTTTGGTAGGACTTTAATCCGCAGAGGGACTCTGTGCTGTGCGGTGTTGGGCTCGTCTATGACTTGGAAGACGAGCAGAGAATGATGCTGTTCTCTCGTGCTATACACAAGAGTTTCCTTGCATGGAAGGTCATGACGATGGAGCCCATCAGTGCGTTTTTGGTCACAACAACGTAGCTATCGTGGCTGTTGTTGAAACGTTTCACGGCAGTCTGTTCTTGCCAAATTCAACGGTGACTAACATCCTTCAAGGTTCAACACACGCGGGTTGAGTGAAGGTCGTCTTGGCTGTTGCCACTCGGCAGAACTGATATCTCAGCAAATCGTTGGGTCATCAGGTGCAGAGAGGCGAAGAGATGACAAAGCCACATTCTGCAAAGCGGCCGTAAAAAGGGCCGTCAATCTCAGGCCAGGAGCTTTATAATTGTTGTCAACAACAACCCTTTCACCGGACCGACGACACGACTTGGCCAAGCTGGTAACGAAGAAACGCCGACTCTTTCCCCGACGACAACGAGATGTCTCACTCAGTATCATCCGAACAATCATATATCGACTGACACCACGATTCGAACCAAGACCTGATCGATGTTTTAAGCGAAACCGAGTCAGACACTCGACGACAAATTAAAAATTGATTAAACTATCTAAAAATTAAACATACTTAAACGGTATAACCCGTTGTTGACGCACACTGGGGGAATAATTTTTTTCCATCTTTGAAATGCGTGCTCAGCATCCTGACAAGAGCACAACAAAGTCTTCTTCGCAGCGTTTAAAATATTGTACGGCCTTGAAACTCAAAGGAGAAGAGGGACCGTTAGTCCCTTTTGCCTATACACTTGGGAATTCCTCAACGACAGTTCGTGGCAGGCAGTGAACAACATACGTCCGAAGCTTACTAAAACTACATCTCACCACTACAATAATACTCAACACTATCTAAAGCTCGAAGACCACCCACAGTCTACACACTCACCGATCTGCTGCCCGGAATGCTGCCCAGATAGACATTTGTGATCCGTTGTTCCGGAGGGCTACCCGCTGATGCTGCTCTAGACTGGACAGTCGACTGCTTCGCGTTGGTGTCGTCATGAGCAGCTTGAACTTGGGGTTGAGTTTTGCTTCGTCGATGATTGTCCCAAAGGTGTTCATGACCAGATCATAGTCATGGCACCATTCATCACGCTCAAAGAACGAGATGCCGTCGATGATGCAGATTACCTCTGCCGCCAAAGGGATCGATTCCAGCACCCGATAAAACAGCTGGCAGACATCGTGCAAAGAGAGGCCTTTCCACTCCGACTCCTCTTCACCACACGAGAGACCGATCCGGGCGAGACCTGATACCCAGTTCTTCTGCACCATGAGGAGGATCAGCTGCGAAAGCAGACTTCGCATAAGACCTAGAGGGCCACACAGTTCGTCGTCGCTGGCTACATGTCGTCCGCAGAAAAAGAGCAGAGTAACGCTGGTAGGCCGGGACTGCAGCGTGTGCGAGAGAGTGGCACAAACCACTGAGATGGGCGAGACACGTGCTGACTGACTGCGGTCCCCGCAGCCCTCGACCAGGACGATGCCAGACGTGGGCGTACCAAACAAGTGCTGGACCTGCCGACAGCAGATCAAGAGCGATGCCGCACTAAGTGTGGAATTATCTAATGATCGTCCATGACGAAGAACGTGGGTTTTGTCCTCGTTTAGCCCGAGGTGTGGCACTTCCAAGAGTTCCAGCAGTTCGTTCGGCGTGAAGGTAGGACCCGGGTATGCAGGGACGAAGCTCCGAGGCTCGTTCACAAGCGTATCGGCCGAAGATTCGGCGCTCATGCTTCCATTTCTTTCTGGCGGCGTGTCAGCGGAAGCTTGGGCTCAAACATGATTCGAGGGACATTTGCTGACTTACTTTGATTGTCCATCAGAAATTGAAACAGAAAGTTCTTGCTACTGCTAGAAAGATCAAAAAGACTCTGCAAGTTTTTCTGCTCCTTCAAAACTTCGTCGATTTTCGCATGGAGGGTATCGATCTTCTCACGATTTTCGCGTGACAGCTTTCTGGTGTCCCATGTCAAGTTGTGGGTATCAGTTATGATTTCGTCCTTGATTCTCTCCGTGTAAATGTGTACAGTGTCGGCCTTGCGATACACGGTCCCGAGCAGTTCATCTATATTAAATCCACGGAAGGGACTCAGCGCTCTGCGAACTGGTGCCGGTCCTGATTAATTTAAAGAACCCGTGAAAGAAGCGGGAGGATATGGAATCGGGGAATGGTACTCACGGAAGGTTCCTGGGTTCAGCGCTTCGATCAAGTGTGGAATTGTCTCTAGAAGGGTCTTCTGCAACTCTTTCACTTTTTCGTTCAGCTCCCTGTTTGCCTCTTCTTTCCCCGCGCGGACCAGAGTTCTCAGCTTGAGCTCAGCCGTCTGCACAATGTTTGGGATGTTTTCAAAGGCATCTAGAATCTTCTGCCGGACTTGGACGCGATGTCGAGCCAACTAGACGCACATTTTCGGTTATGAGCTCCCGCCCTCATGCAAGGACATTCACTATCGAGAGAGATACATACACAAAAAATAACAGCGAGGCCTGCACGAAGGACTCGAGCTGAATCTGGAATGGCATCGAGGGCTGCCTCGAAATAGTCGTGCCCCTTTCCAAGTTCGTAAAAAAGGCCGGGAATGAAAGATTTGGCGCGATCCCGACTGTAAGCCGCGGCAGCTTTAGCTTTGTGCAGCTCCAATTTGACTTCTTCCCAGGTGCAGTAATTGATATCGAGGTTGAAGTCAACCAGGTTGGGAGTCTGTATTTTGCACCGCTCGATCGTCTCGCGAAGCTCGCTATACAAGACAAGATTAGCTTACAACAGACAAACGGAGCGCAAATCGGAAGCAGACCGATCTCTTACAAGACAATCTTTGCCTCGAAAGTCGAAGTCGACTTGTCGAAGTAGGATGGCATTGCGAAGACGTGATGGAACTGGGGCCCACGATCCTCGATGAACTGCACGACTGAACTCTCTGCGGGCTGCATATCCTCTTCTTGTCCTTTCATCTCTCCTTGCCACGACGATGTTCCGAGGGCACTTATTTGCTAGGGTGGTTTAGTTTTGGAGTGTTGAAGTATACTGACCCGAACTTGACCGAGATAGGACTGGCCATTGGGCGTTGACTTCGGATTTAGCCGTAGAGTGGTTTTGGGCTTTGGTTTGGCTCTGTTAGGCACGAAGCTAGGAAGGGTTTGACAAGCGAGCTCTCCTAGATGGAGACATGCGGCTCAAAATCAGGCATATTCTCGATGCCCCCGCAGTTGACGGGGTAGGCCAACGACATAATAACGCCTTATCACTTCTTTTTCGTCAAGTCCGAGGTGCGGCCGGACGGCTGTGTTGGCAAGGGTGCACTCACCCACCTTTATCACATGCAGCAAGACGCAACTGGGGAGAGAGGTGCATGATTAGATGCATATTACGTGGCTTATCATGCCGAGAAGTGGGTGTCTCGTTTATGAGTCCACCAATTCGTGCCCAGAGACGCTCAGCCTTACAGCAAGCCCCAGAATCCAAAAAAGCATACGACCGAAAAAGAGGAAGTGGGTGTCGATCTTGCGGCGTTGCTTTTCGGACATTCCGGCTGCCTTTTTTGCTTTTCAGGCCGTCACAGCCACCAGTCTTCGGCCTTGCAAGTTGCTTCTCCCCAAAGTCCCGGAAGGAGATTCAACTGCTCCTTCCTATACTGACCGCAAGCAAGCTGGGCTTTTCTTGACTACAGCCGCCTAGTCCCTGTTACACCGCCTGCAATATCTGAGAAATGGAGACCGGCAATTTGATGGAGCGGATTAAAGCACTGGAAGCCCGCTTGGAAGAGTATGAGAGACCCAGCGGACCTGATTTTTCCCCGGCTGAGGCACTTGTCAGGAGAAACTCGGCAGGCCGCACAGATATATCGGATATTGTGCAGGACAAAGTTGTTCGTCTTACGCTGCCAACGGCTGCCAACACGATTCCTAAAGTCCGCGAATGTAACTTTCTGGAGTTCAAAAACCGGTTCGTTGACGGGTTTCACGGCCACTATGCGGTCGACGCCTTGGTCTCCGGCCGTCTGCTGGAAGAGGAGATACTCGAGGAACAGAGGTTCCGTGAGAGACGCACTGCCGCTCGAAAAGAGACCTCGCGCGACGAAAAGAAGGGGACGGCCATCCTTAAGGCGGAAAACCAGCAAAATGTAGACGCATTCCAAAATGCGCAGACGGAAAAATGGATTCGCAACGTCCGCCTTCAGTCGCCTGCTCTTCTCATGATCATGTCCAAGACCCAAGGCGAGCCTTGGTCGAATCGGCCGCGTACGTACGAGCGGCCCTTCACTTCCTTGTTTTACTTTCACAATAAAATGAAGGAGGCACTGGCAGAGCTCGAGGACCACTGGGCTCATTGCCTCGACACGGATTCATCTCCCGACATGGATGCATCTCCTGACATGGACTCATCTCCCGACACAACGATTGTGAAGGCGCCGGACAACACGCAAGACGCTGGCAGCGATAGCGACGCCGGCGAGGCCATCGATGACTGTCCAGCGGCACTGGCCGTTATGCGCGCCTACGTACGGTTTGTCGAAAAGCGGCTGATGCCCGACTACAACCATTTCGTTGACCTGGATTTCTCCAGCAACGCACAAGTGCGCTTTACAGACCTCTGGTACCTGTTTCGCACAGGTGAATTCATATACCGACCTTTAGAAGGAGGTCTGGCAAGGCAGCAATATTTTCAGACAGGAAAGCGGATCTGGAAAACATACCGTATCGAACCCTGCGCAGTGCAGTACCGTCCTACTCCATCGGATCATGGAGGATATGAAACAGACGACGAAGATAGCGCAGACTTCATCATACGCGCATACTATCTCGAATACACGGGCGAGGAGTTTTGCCCGGCTGTCACATCGTTCCGAATCATACCGTATGAAAACTCTGTTCCTGTATCCTCCCTGCCTGTCTTCCCCATCCGTTTTCTCCCAAACTGGCAATCCGTGCTGGGGGATTCCCAGGAAGATGGCAACAAAGCTTTGCACTACATCGAGACAAAGCATGCGTCGTATAGTGGTTGGAGTGTGATACGAACTCCTGCTGGAGATGAAATGACAGATGCAAGCGGTGAAAAACTGAACCGAGCCGAGCATATCAACGGCGATGTTATGGTGGACTTTTCTGAAGCTTTCCAAGCCTGTCCCCATTGGAAGCCCACGCGAAAGGTACTTCGACCGGAGAAAGCCGTGCCCAAGATCGTGTCGGACGAGTTTCCCATTATCTGGTGGGCAAACAAAAATCGAATCAGGCCTCTCGCCGAGATCACCGAGATTGTACCGCTCGTCACGGGGGTGCACATGCGGCAGCAGAACGAGTTCCTGCTGCAGGATCGCCTGCTTTCGAAGTTGATCGAAAACGACAACCGAGGGAAGCTGTCGACAGCAAAGTACCTGCGGGAGGAGGACAAATGCCTGCTTGCAGGCCGCGTCTTCGGCTACGTCTTCCAAGAGCGCAAGTTTGTTGGGCTGGAGATCCTGCGGATGTGGCAGTCTTCGGGCACACGAGACGCGCTCGACTCACTCAGGATCCCGGCGAAGACCAAGGACTTGATACAGAGATCCGTCCAGGGCCACCTTTTGCAGAAGAGCATGGAACGACTAGACGGACAGCAGCAAAACCTGGACATGATACACGGCAAGGGGGGCGGGCTCTTCATCCTACTGTATGGCGTTCCTGGTGTCGGAAAGACGGCGACAGCGGAGGCAATTGCCCAGGCAAACGGCAAGCCTCTCTTCAAAATCACCTGTGGCGACCTCGGATTGACGCCCGACAAAGTCGAGATGTCGCTGAAGGAGATCTTCCGGCTCGCCGGCGTATGGGACTGCATCCTTCTTCTCGACGAGGTCGACACCTTCTTCTCCTCTCGGTCCAAAGGAGATTCTGCCATGCAAAAGAACGCCTTGGTCTCAGGTACGTATGAATGAACGGATGAATGCACAGAGATGCATCGCTAACAAATGCCCAGTCTTCCTCAGCATAATGGACTATTACACTGGCATCCTGTTCCTGACGACGAACCTCGTCGGCGCACTCGACGAGGCCTTCAAGTCCCGCATCCACTGCAAGATCAACTACCGGGCACTGTCGAAGCAGCAGACGATCGAGATATGGGAGAACAACATCAGGCGGATGCGGTGGCTGGATGAAGAGCAGCGCAAGGTCGAGAGCAAGATGCCGCTGGAGATCCCAGAGTCAGATATCATGAGGTTTGCCAGAGATCAATACGATGAATTAAACCGCCGGAAGAGGACAGGAGGCATAGCGAATAACGGTTGGAATGGCCGTCAGATCCGCAACGCCTGCCAGATCGCGAGGAGCCTGGCTTATGCGGACGCAGCCAAAGAGGAGGAGGACATCCGAAAGCGCAGTTCTGTTGAGGGCGTACCGTTGCCAGCTCGAATGCCGGGGCCGCGACTGCAACTTCGGCACTTCTGCATCATCCGAGATATCTCGGACTCGTTCGACAAGTACATGGTCGAAGCGCGTGCCGGGATGACGGACAGCGAAGTAGCCCGTGAGAACGAGGTGCGAGCGGATCATTATGTCGATACCTGGACGGCCCAGGCGACTGCTGATAGCGAGGAGCTTGAAGGCTACAACGACGGCAGCAGCCTTGGTCATGGCCGTCAAAGGCCTTATTTCGACGCCCGGCCTCGTCCCCCGAACAGTCCTGCCATCGGACAGGGTCTTCGGGGCAACGGCAGCAATGGTGGTTTCTACACCTACCAGGAGGGCAGGGCCCCCCAGAATCGACAGTCCCCACTGCTCACCACACCTGCCAATGGGCCTTCGATCATGTTCTCCAGCAGCGAGCGTGGTGAGTATGAGCGGCAGCTTAGCCCACTGGAAGCGAGCCCGCGAATGGTCGCCAGTCCCTTTCAACCGCGTGGGAGAGACTCTACGTTGAGACGTGGCGAGTACGAGTACGAACCAGAATACGGCAACAGCAGGAATTCGTACGGAAAGCGGGAAAGGCTTAGTGATGACAATGGCCCAGTGGCGTGATTGGAGGGCGAGCTTGGTTCTGTCGATATCGCTCTGGAGAATGTCATCCTTCTTGTGATGCTTGAGGTTTTTCGGGGAGCTTTCGATATCCTTGCCTACAGGTTTTTTCTTAAAACAAATGAAGCCATTGAAAATATCTATTCCAAATTTTCTGTTAGTCAGCTTAACCCCAAATATGAATCAGTCACACAGCTTTGCACCACTACGTACTCGTACACAGAGCTGACAGGATGGGGCTGCAAGAGATTAAGAGATTTTGTTTTTTTTTTTTTTTTCTTTTTTTCTTCTTTTTTAGAAAATGATGCTCACCTTTGCACAACAACAGGGACTAGGATCGCATTATCGGGGGAACGTGTCTGACCCGACAAGTGTTCTGCTGCGGGCACGAGCAAGGAAGGCGCATTCTGTCTGGGCCTTCCAGACTGAGGTTGTCCCCCATGTTGACTCCTATCGGCTTTCAGTATAGCGTCTCTGGCTTTGGCTGAACCGATCTGTGACAAGAATTTATCCCATCAAGAAAAGGAGAGCAAGAGTCAAACCCACTTCGGACCCCCGTCGTTCAAATCAACTGTCCTTGCACGACCCCGTGCGTGTGGATCAGCAAATGCTAAGCTTTTGGTTTGCATCCCCAGTCCCGCTTTCCCCAGAGCCAAGGCCTTTTGGGACCTGGGCACTTCAACGGCTAGCAAGTGGAGCAAAAGGAACGAAGAGGAGATCCAGCGGCTGGCTGCCATCAATGGTCTCCGCTTCTCCTCAGGCGGCCATCTTCGGGAGCTTCAGTCATGTCGCCTCGCGGTAAGCCTGCAAGCAGCTTCCATACCTGGAGGAAAAGCACAGATATCGAAAATTGACTACAGAACACCCTTGTTGTTATGGGGTTGCATTGGACTCGTCCGACGCCGGACTTCATTTAAGCAAAGTACACATTTCGCCTCATTCATAACATTACGTACTTAATCCCGCCATCTTGTCTGACTGACCCCAAAGTAATAGATTCTGGGATGGGCTCGTGGACTGTTGCTGAGACTGTCTGGGAGGATTCTTCATTCTTTTCCTTGCTTTCACCAATTCTCGTCACCACCCACTCCAAGATCCTGTGCTGCATTCTTATTGTAGCCTGCACATATGGCTATTTCCACCCTGCTTTCGCAACCTACAGCTCCGAGCCTGTGTGGTGCACACACACCTGGTTGCAGGCTTAGCGGTGGCTTCGACACCGGATTGTGAGCCACTGTCGAAGGCTGCACCGTGTTCGGCTGCTGACGGTAGGCTCGTGATATTATTACTCTGTTTTCTTATTGGCTATCGCCTACTATCTGTATATTCCGAAGGCTGAAAGCGCACTTGTTGCCTTCCTGAATTTGGGGGCTCATGTCCTTCCCGCCTCCATTCTGTATCTTTATGACCATCTGGGCTCCTTCTCCGCTCTCGCGCAAGCAGCAATTCCAAACTCGTCCGTCTTCGGAGCACCGGCCTAGGGCCTTTGTCCTCACTTGTGCGATAATGTCGTCTCCGGTCAGCGCTGCTCGGGTTGTGATCGGACCGCTGATAGGCTTCCTCAACGTTGTGCAGATCTATCCTCTCTGGTGACCGACCTGCTGGCGTCCACCTCCAATCGTCCGCGACAAGCTTCGGCGGTGCTTGTGTCGAGCCGGCATTTGCCGCGCCGCCGTCACGCCGCAATAAACCACGATCAGGCACGAAGCATCGTCGCGAGCAGGCTGGCGAAATCTCCACGTCGGCCACGGTAGGCGGCGGTAGTCTGTCGGCCCCTAACACGAAGTCCCCTGAGAATGATGGCCCGTGAGGCAGCGATGATTGGTGAGAACTGAAGGAGGAAGACAGCTGCTGGAATGGTGAATTGAAGCGTTCGAAAAGAGGAGAGCGGGAACTGCTATCGTCCATCAGACGGCTGTGTGCAGTGCGTGTCCGCTTCACGCCTCTTTGCCTGAGAGAAACGCTAAACTCTTCGTTTGTCTGCAGCCGTCTCGGGTTCGGCCCAGGTCCGAGAGCCTGTTATGGAGTGTTAGAGATCTAGCAAGAAAACAAGTGGTCCGTCCGTTCGGCCATACCTCTTCGGCCTCGGCCTGTAGATTTCGTGTCGGATGCTGCGGCCAGCTGATATTCTCAGCGCAGCAGGTGATGCAGAAGCGGACGTGATCTCCGGGCAGCTGCTGTCCCGTGTCGGTCTGAGCACGGAGCTCGGCTGGCTTGACGGCGTTCTTGAAGAAGTTGAGGCCACAGCCGAGAACACGCAGACGGGTGTCGACCTCAAAGTCGAAGTGGAGAAGAGGCCGCAAGTCTTCGATGCGGCGCACTCTGTCGGCCACGGCCACGGGCACCTCACGCATCACAGTAATGGGACAGCGGAAGCTGCTGTAGATCTCGGGCGTCCACAGGCGTAGAGAAGCCTCGGTCTGCCAGAACCAGTGGGCGGCACGGTTGTAATATTGGTGGCGGCGCTGGTGGCGATATTTAAGTGGACAACCGCTATGCCGGCTTGGCCGACAATGGCAGTCCTGTCTGTGAGGTGACAGCACCTGAAAGAAGTGTTTCTGTCGCAGGTCCTGCCCAGAAGAGCTGTAGATTTTCCGGTCTCGCTTCGGTCGTGCTTGCTGTCTGGATACCAGGTGAGCAGCCAGAATGGATGTCAACGGCAGACATGATCGTTCCGGCCTTGGAACAGGGTCTTTGGACAGAGTCAGCGCACGCTGGCTCCCGTTCGCGAGGCTGGACTGCTCACAGGATTCGAAGGAGAGACCCATGCGCCAGCTGTTCATGCTGCGTTGGTAGGTCAGCTTGAAGTCGCGTTGGGCCTGGACACTCAGCGTGGGTGCCACGGCAGTGACCATGCCAGCAGACATGCCGGCGTCGATGGAGTTCAACTTGTCTCGCGTGTTGGTGACGGTGATACCGTGTTGGGCAGAGTCGGACAGCGGCCGCAGATCGACCTCCTCGCCGTGGCGGAAGAGATACCGCAGGGAAACAGAGTCGAAGAAGCGGTTGTGCTTTTGGAAGCTGGACAAATCCTCGTCAGCTCGACTGCTTGCCAGACCAGTCAGCCTGGCCATACTCACCCCTGGTCAAATCCTGAGATAGCAACCTCAAAGATGAAAGTGACCACGATGCGGTATGAGGCCTCGGATCCGCCGCTCGGAGGATTAGTCGCCGACTCGATGTCGCCGGTACGCTCGATCCGCATGACAGGCTCCAGCACGCTCATGGAAGAGTAGCGGCCACGACCACTCGCCGGATTCTCCTCCAGGTTGAGCGGGATGATATTGGACATCCATACCTTTGGCGGCGGCTTTGACTGCTCTGCAAGCTGCTTCTTCGCCTTCTTCTTTCTTCCGCTCCCGTCGACGTCGCCTAGCGGTTGGAGCGGACGGGCGCTGGCTGCACACATTCCCTTGAGATGGAGATGGTGTTCTTGTAGGAAAGTATGATGTTAACCAGCACAACTTCTAAACTGAAGAACAAAAAGGAGAGGGAAAGCAGAGTGCTCCTTCCTAATATGGCCCATCCTGTCTTGTTGTGAGGACACCCGTGATGAACATGTCGCGTGGCTTGCGTTAGGGCTGCAACAGCGCGTTGGCAGCCTAGAACTAGGCGACATAGCGGGCACAACCGCTGGAAAATTGGTGTCGTGACACACTGGAGGCAGCCACTGGCACTGAGACATTGGGTCATGTGGAGTTGACGTGCGCTAAAAAGTATAATTAATCTCAGCTCCATACAGAATTCAGGAAACTATGATGAATAAAAGAGTCAGGCGACGAGAACGAGATCATCAAAAGACCAAGCTTGATTCTGTCTTGTGGTGGTATTCAGGGGTTTGCAAATCCGCACGGGCAACTTGTTTCGTATCAGGACAAGATGAAACTAAGAGCTGAGCCACCCCTTTTGTATGGGTTTTGTCGGTCACTAAGAGGCGAACTTCAGTAGCATTGGCGATATTTGAATCAATTGTTTGGAATTGCATGAACCATGGGAATGATTACAGGCATGTACTGGGTGCAGATATGGACAGCCGTTGCAGTGGTGCTGCAGGAGACAGCAGTGGCTGAAGGCCCGCAGAGCTGTTCGCACGAGGCCAACCGGGTGTCCTTGGCCACTGCTCCTCCGATATGCGCAGCGTCGGAACCAGCAGCTCTCATCCCTGTAAGTCGGACAGGCCTCCAGCAGGTGTTAAACAGAGCATGTTACTGACGGGGAAACAGGCACTGCAGCAGACATGCAGCCGTGACCATGAGAGCATTGGTGTGCCAGGCTACCGGCCAGCAGAGGCACACGGGTTGTGGGAGGTGCGGCCGTCGCCAGGAAAAGGCCGCGGCATGTTTGCGGTGGTGGACATTGTGCGGGGGACGCGTCTGCTGGAGGAGCAACCGCTATTTGTGGTCTCGCCACCGCCGTTGGTTCCGGGTGTTGGGTTCTCGCTGTCGAGCATGCAGCCTGTGGTGGAGGAAGCGTTTGCAGGACTCAGCACGGCCCAGCAGGTCGAGTTTCGTTCTTTGCACGAGGTGCAGCTGGCAGGAGAAGAGAGTGAGGGAAGGAGAAGCGAGGATGAAGAGGGAAACAAGCGCAGCGAGGAAGAAAAAGAAACACACGGCCGCAGACTGATGCGGATTCTGCGCAGCAACGGCTACAACACGCAGGACGGCCGCGTGGCCATCTACCCCAAAGCGGCGCTGGTAAACCACGATTGCCGGCCGAACGTGTTCAACACGGATGTGGCTGGCCGCCGGGTGATCATGGCGACGCGCGACATTGCCGTCGGTGAGGAGTTGCTGACGACGTACGTGCCGCTGCTAGCCGACACGACGACACGGCAAAGACGGCTGATTCAGTACGGCTTCCACTGCAGCTGTGTGGCCTGTCTGGCGGGCGAGAGGGATGGAGCTGGCGACGGGACAGACGACGGCCACCGCATCTACATGGGAGCTGTTCTAGACGACTTGGAGGCTGCAGTACGCGAAGAGGCAGCAGCAGCCGATGACGAACGGAAGAAGCAGACGCAAAAGCAGAAGCAGAAGAAACAGAAGCGGGTGCAGCAACTGGCTCGCAATGCTGCCGAGCTGGCGGCCTATGTCGAGACGCAGGGCTTCGCCGACTACTACGTGCGCACCAGCCGGCTGGCCGTGGAGTTTTCCTTCCGGGCGGACGACGGCATGGCGGCAAGGCACTGGGCACAGCGCCATCTGGAGCATCACCGGCTGATAGACGAGACGATGCAGGCGACACACGATGCCCACGCGCTTCTCGGCTTTGTCGAGCAGGCAGTGCAAGGCCAGCAAAGTGAGAACAAACGCTGATTGGGAGAGTATGGCCAGGTGGCCTTGCAGAGAAGAAGTCGACAATTAAGCTACATGTGTGCTTTGAGATCCTGGCTGTGCTGAGTGGGATTATGTGAACTTTGCGTGATGGAGTCGATGCTGTTATTTAGACTTTGTTTTTAGCTCTCACACGACCTGCACTGTTGGCCCGATAGCTCCAAAGTTAGGCCTAGCACGGGCCAACAGTCGCCCGCACAGCCGCTGTCAAATTAGGAGTGCCCCTGTGTGTTGTAGGCAGGTACGGGGTACTTCCAAGCTATGCCAACGTGCACGAAATCTGTAGCTAAATTGGGCCGTGCGCCACACACTTCATGTATCGGCACAAGTCTTCACGCCCCACCCTTTCAGGCCTAGTTCGTTCGACAGCTGCCAGAGCTGCACTGCCACCATGATCTCTATCTCGCCTGCAGGACGGCCAAGCTGCAGACGGTGCAGTGAAACAGGGGAGAATCAGGAAGTAGTGCTTCGGAGTTATATATGTATTCGTCTTCTATTCTTTTTTTATTCCAACGGGATATACTCCATACCTCTCCATTCTTTCGCATTAACGAAACCGCCAGCCAACATGGACAATCGATCGATTGCTTCCCGCTGCAAGGAGCTTCTGCAGGTCAGTACAAGAACATCGAGGATCTCTGCTTCCCAGCAGGTTTCTGAGTAGAACTCGCGAGCACTAACTCGCCGTCCAGTTCCTCTCGACCACCACGGGCGATCTCTCCAACGTGACCGGACCGCCAGCCTTTTGCTGGCGCCTTCGTCCGTTGTCGAGGTTGGCCACTGTTGGGGCCAGCGACCGGCCGTGTTTGCCGCGCCCGCGCTCGAGTCGAGTGCCGAGCGCCGCTGTTTGCTGGTGCTGCGCATGATGTTGATCGCCCTGCGCAGCCAGGTGTACGTGGGCGGGTCGACCAAGACGAGCATCCGGAAGCCGCTCAACGCGTTTCTGGGCGAGCTCTTTCTGGCCGAGTGGACGAACGAGAGGAGCAGCAGCAGCAGCAGCACCCCCTCCTCCTTCACAACACGACTTGTGGCCGAACAGGTCAGCCACCATCCGCCCATCACGGCCATGCACCTCGCCGACGAGACCCACGGCGTTCGAGCTGACGGCTACGCCCGTGTCGAGATGACCTTTGCCGGCTCCGTGCAGGTACGCCAGGTCGGCCACGCCCTCGTGCACATCGACCGCTACGACGAGGACTACCTCTTGCCGCTGCCCGACGTGCGCGTGCGCGGCTTCCTGTCCGGCCGCCTGTACCCTGAGATCATCGGCACCTACCACATCGTCGCCAGCAGCGGCTACACCGTCGAGCTGGTCTTCTCGGGGCAGGGCCTCGCCTGGGGCGGGACCAGGAACGCCTTCACTGCGCGGGTGATGGGAAGGGAGGTGGGAGAAGAGCCGGAAGACGGAAAGAACGGGAAGAGCGGGAAAGAGAAGAAACCAAAGCACGCAAAGCACGCCAAAAACACAAAGAACACAAACACAGCCCGGGAAACGCTCTACATCGTCGAGGGCGTCTGGAGCCAGGGCTGGACCACCACAGACGCGCGGACCGGCCAGGTGCTCGAGCGCTACGAGGTCGACGCCGTCGAAAACGCACCGGTCGCCATCCAGCTGTCGCCGCCCGAAGCACAAGATCCGTGGGAGTCGCGTCGTGCCTGGGCACCTGTCATCGACGGCATCGTCCGCGGCGACCTCAGCCACGTCGTGGCCGAAAAGTCTCGCATCGAACAGGCCCAACGCTGCATGCGCGCTCACGAGGCCAAAAACGGCACCATCTGGAAGCCGCTGCTGTTTCGAAGCAGCAGCAGCAGTCACGACGACGCAGAAGCACCCTGCCCTAAAGCCACAGCCGCGCGCGACACGTTCCACCGCCTCGCCGCCGGCCTCGACCTGCAACTGCACGACGAGCAGACCATGGGCGTGTGGCGCGTTGACGAGACCAAGATTCAAAACCTGCAGCGACCGTTTCGGGGCGAGCTGACGCCATTGGGATAAGAGGGATCGGGGCTGGCCATTTTGCATTTAGCGCCATAGTGGCCTGTCAAGAATGCAAACGCGACTGATAAAAAGAGAAACGAGAACGAGATCCTGCCAGCCATGCATTGCGGGTTTGGCTGTGCAATCCGGCGTTGGGAACAGGACTGCGCATACAGTGGAGCAGAACCAGATTGAAATACGGAGTACGGAGTAAAGCAGGATATTCATAGATTGCGGCGCGGCTCAAAATTAATATGCGCTTACGTGTGCAGAGGTCATCGCTGACGATATACAAGTGGGTCCGGCTTCAAGTCTCGCCGTCCGACTACCAAACTGTCAGAGGCAAACAAAACAACCAGCAGATATGCCAGCACCATCTTACTTCACAGCCACACTAGACACTCAGGCGACACACGCCTAGACAAGTCTGTCGCAAAGCCGACAAAACGGTCTACGAACTGAATACTGCGCTGCTGATATCGTCCTATGAGACGCAAGAATGGGATCCACTCTCGATGGCGTCATTCACAAGCTGTCGAACGCCATCTGTCAAACTGTGTGAATACGAGGATGGGCACTTGCTGGAAAGCGATGGGGGACCTGAAGCGACCGTTGTGAGACAGCTTCCTTTCCTAGAACCGCCGTAGTCAGCGGGAATTCACCATCGCAACATACGACCAAGCTGCCCTGCTCGGGCCTGCTTATATGCACGGTCTATAAAGGCGAATCTTGACGCCAAAAGGAAGCCTCACATCCAAGACAGGGTCGGAAGCCGAACGGACAGCGACGAAATAATAGCAAGATAAGATATCTTACCACAGACAGGAAGGAGGAGCTTCCGTTTTGTCCAAAAGCTCAGTGGGCTGTCCGTCGCGCCTTCTCTCTCGGCCCCGAAGAATCCAGGCTGCCAGCAGGTCCCACCTGGTGTCCACGACAGAATGTGGGAAGTCACGAATGCGAATGGATCCATTGCTGCTGATCACGTCATCCCTGCAGCGGTGCTAAGTCTTCGGTCGGTTCTCCGACGGTGTCCTCTCGGAGGACAGAGGTATACTTTGGATTTTTTCGACGCGAATCACGGTACACGCATCTGCTTTCTGCTGTCGACATAGCTCCGACCTGTACTCGTCGTGTGCACGGTCTCTGCCGACTGTGTCGAGTCGATCCGGCCAGAAACGAACGACACATGCGCCTGCAGCGAAAAGTCTCTCATCCGCGAGGAGGCTTCGGCTCACACACAGCCCTGGGCGATCATGAGTCTCAACAGCGCTGGTGCTGGCGGCGGCAGTGGCGCCAGCAACAGCCATAAGCGCCAGTCCAAGTCATGCAAGCGCTGCCTCAAGCGCAAGAAGCGATGCTACGGCTTTCCCATCTGCACCAACTGCGAGCGGGCCAACGAGCCGTGTGAGCAGTCGGCTTTTGCCGTCCAGCTGCATCAGCGTGACGACAACTACGCTGCCATGCAGCGAATCCGCGCCCTCGAGGCCCAGCTCGAAAGTGCCCATGCCGAGCTGGCCAGCATGCGTCGCAGCCAGCGTGCTCCGTCACCCGCCAGCAGCCGCCCGGCAAGCCACACGCCCACAGAAGGACAGCCCAGTCGCAGCCAGACGGCCGAGCCATCTCCCAGTCCCGAGAGCATCGCAGACCGGCCGCCTCTCCTCCCGCTGGAGCACATCGTTCAAGTATCCGTGTGGCGCAAGCTCTTGCCATCGGCCATTGATAAGACTCCGGAGCACAGCGTTGACCTGCCGACAGACACGGCCGGCTTCGGCTTGGTCCAGGCCTACCTCGACCATGTCCACACACGATATCCCATCCTGACACTGTCCGACCTGCTCCAGTTGCACGCACAGCGGCACGATATTGTCGACCCGGCCGGCTGGACCGATCCTGTTGCTGAGCTCAACACTTTCCGACTGTATATGGTGTATGCTATTGGTGGTGCACAGCAGTACAAGGAGCAGCAGGTGTCCGAGGACTACTACGAGGCTGCGCTGCCACGCTTGTGGGCACTGCAACAGCTGCCACCTTTGGCCGGTGTCGAGGCGCTGTTGCTGCTGCTGCTGTATGGCCTGCATTCTCGGCCGGTCAGCAGCACGGCAGTCTGGCAGGTCGCGGGACTGGCCATGCGGATATGCGTTGACCTCGGCCTGCACCGAGAGGCATCGTATTCGAGCAGCCCAGACGAACAGAGCCGGACACGACGGCTGTTTTGGACCGCCTTCTGCCTCGACTATAGCGTCGCTCTGTGGCTGCGCCGGCCTTTAAGTCTGACGAGGCACGACATGGACACACGCCCGCCGAGCCTGCAGGAAAACTCTGCAAATCTCACACGCGAGGAGGACACTGACCTGGTTGCGTGGGCCCGGTTTGTGCAGCTTCGGCAGCTGGAGGCGCACATCTACACGGACATGTACGCGCTCGACGAGTCGCTCGAGATGCGCTTTAGTAAAGTGCACCCCTACCTAGAGGCTCTAGACGCGTGGATGCACGAGCTGCAGGCGCCTGCCACCTCTTCCACCAACAAGACTGCAACCGTCAACGACGACTTCTGGCTGCAGTGGAACAAGGCGATTCTTGTGCTGCTGCGGCCGTTCCTTCTTGTCATGCACCCAGACGACGACAACGATCCCGACTCACTCGTCGCTCGATGTCTTCAGGCGGCCGGTCACGTCTGCTCGGCCGCCAAGCACATGCTGCAACGCGGCCTGCACTCCCATGCGCTCGTGACTGCCCACGCAGCCTTTAATGCGGGCATCACCATCTGGTCAGTCCACAGAAGCCACTCTCAAGCCATGCTGCCGCCATTCTTACTGATACTTCGCAGCTGCTGTCTCTACATCTCTCCTCGGCTGTGGTCGTCCGCCGTTGTCAACGACCTGCGCGCCTGCTCGTCGACCATGTTGGCCATGGCAGAGCGCCTCCCACTTCTGAGAAACGACTGCTCTGTGCTCGAGGATGCCATCGGTGGGGTTATGGACTCGCTGTCAAGAACGACAACCGGACGTACCAGAAGCCGACGGCAGGCACGGCACCTGGCCGAGCCGGACATCCTCGCCGTGCAAAGCCTGATGAAGCTGTCAGCACAACCAGACTTGGTCACTGTGGCCACGGCCGAGCCACTGGACAATGCGTTGTCAGCACTGCAATTGCGCAGCCACAACCGCGATGCCGAAGACCAGGACCGCCTGCAGAATCTGATTGGGCTGATTACACCAGAATATCCGGCTTGCTGAGAACTGGGCCGAGCACGAACTGGACGAAATGCCCTCGTGCGCCGTTCGCGGAAGAGCTGAGCCTCGGCGCTTGTAGATCGCCTCCAATTGCGCAATTTCAGCGAATCACACGTGCTTACGTCATACTATCAAGGCCCATCTCCTTATCTACCGACGACGACCCACCTGCCTAATGTTGCCTTGCCGACTCGGTCGAGCTCCTTCCTCTTGTGACTTTTCTAGCTTCCTGCAATTGTCCCGTCTTGTCCTCCTCGTCTCTCTTCTTCTCCTCGTCAATTCACCCTCTTTTTTTGGTTCATCGGCTTCTCTCTCTTCCTCCTATCAAACCCCTACACTCGCTTCCTATATTCCGCGTCTTCCCCCAAAATGAAGGGCCCTCTCGCCACAGCTCTGCTGCTGGGCAGTGCTACGGCTCTCGGGTTTCCCAGCTTCGAAAACCAGCAGCAGCCTTTGGCCACAACGGGCGATGCCGATCTACAGGTCGACGATGTCGAGTACAAATCCAAACCGCTGGTCGACAGTGCTAGCCTCCAAAAGACCATCAACGCTGACCGGTTGTTGGGCCACGCAAAGGCGCTCTTCGGCATCGCTCAGGCCGGCATCCCCGACTACGGCCATCCGACGCGTGTCATCGGTAGTGCTGGCCACACGGGCACGCTCGACTACATTTACTCGATCGTCTCGTCGTTGGGCGGTGGCAAGGGTGGCGAGGGCGGCTACTACCGCGTGTGGAACCAGACCTTCCCTGCCGTTACCGGCAAGGTGTACGAGGCACGTCTCGTGCTCAACGACTCTGTTCCGGCATCGGCCCAGGCCATGAGCCTCACACCGCCTACACACGACAACAAGCCCGTCTTTGGTGCTCTGGTGCTGGCTACGGGCACTGGCTGCGAAGCGTCTGACTACCCGGCTGCTGTGACTGGTGCCATCACGCTGGTCCGTCGTGGCGACTGTCCGTTTGGTCAGAAGTCGGAGCTCGCCGGTGCTGCCGGCGCCGTGGCTGTCGTGGTCTACAACAGTGAGGATGGCCCTCTCAGCGGCACGCTGGGCACGCCTACAGCCACGCAAGTTGCTACCTTTGGGCTGTCGGGCGCCGACGCGGCCCCTCTTGTGGCAGCGCTGAAAAAGGGCAGCTCTCTAGACAGCATCGCCTACATGGACTCGGTCGTCAGCACGATCCACACGACCAATATTTTGGCCCAAACCGTTGAAGGCGACCCGGACAACTGCGTAATGCTTGGTGGCCACAGCGACAGCGTGCCAGAAGGTCCCGGCATCAACGACGATGGGTCTGGCACCCTCTCGCTGCTAGAGATTGCCACACAACTGACGCACTATCGCGTCAACAATTGCGTGCGCTTTGCCTGGTGGGCTGCCGAGGAGGAAGGCCTGCTGGGTTCCGATTATTATGCCGCCACGCTGCCGCCGGCCGAGAACCTCAAGGTCCGCCTCTTTATGGACTACGACATGCTCGGTAGCCCCAACTTCGCCTACCAGGTCTACGACGCGCTCGACAGCGAAAACCCGGCCGGCTCCCAGGCCCTGCGTGACCTCTACATCGACTGGTACACCGCTCAGGGACTCAACTACTCGCTCATCCCCTTTGACGGCCGCAGCGACTACGACGGCTTCATTCGTGCCGGTATACCCGCCGGTGGAATCGCCACTGGTGCCGAGGGCATCAAGACTAAGGACGAGGCTGCGCTCTTTGGCGGCACTGCTGGCGACTGGTACGATCCGTGCTACCACCAGCTCTGCGACGACGTCGCCAATGTTAACCTGACCGCCTGGGAGCTTAACACGAAGCTTGTCGCCCACTCCGTCGCCACCTATGCCATCTCTTTTGACGGTTTCCCTAAGCGGACCCTGGACTCTGTGGCCGCTGCCTCTTCCACTTACGGCCGTGGCCACAAGTACCATGGCGGCAAGCTGATCATGTAATTACGTTTTGTCACACACACTGAGAAATTAGAGATAGAAGGGGATGTGCCACATGGTTTGCACCTTTACGACGGTGCTGTTTACTATTTGTACCAATAATGACAAGTAGATTCGAATGGAACTACATAGGCACGAATGCCCATTGATCAGCCTTTTATTTACTCGGCGGTGATCTTCGCTGGTTCTTTGATAATTATAGTGACATGCACGTGTTTCCAGATCGTCTAACTCGGAAGGTTAGATCTACCTGCTTGGCCTGATACTGGTCAAATCGTTTTCAGGCAGTTCGAAATGCGCTGAACAAAAAGTATTAAAGCCTCCACAGGCCAGAGACGCCATGCCGATTGATAAAGAGTCCGTCATACCAACGTGAAAGAGCGGAACAAACTATGAGATAACGGCCTTTTCATAAACTATATCCTAAAAAGCGATGGACAAAATGAAGACAACCAACGAAAGCATTACGCACGACTAACCACCTGTGCCTCAATATCTATGGCCGCCTGGTTATTCGCGCTTGCGTTCCTTCTCGCCTCTTCTTTCTCTTTTTTCTCTCTCTCTTCTTTCTCTTTTCTCTCTCTCTCATTTTTCTCTTTCACCCTCTGAATCTCTCTGCGTTTTTTCAAGTCTATCTGCCTCTGTTTCTCTTCCTTCTTGCGCAGCTTCAGCACTTTCTCATCCGCTCGCCGAGTTAAATTGTCGCTAGCCCATTTATCGCGAAGACCGAGCCAGACGTAGTAGATATGCAGCTTGACGAAGACATAGTTTGACCCAACTCTCCAAAGAGACCATATGATGGACCGAATCAAACTGCTGTATGCCAGCATTATAACAGGCAGGATAATGGCTACGGAGATGGAGACTGTGTTTGATGTGTCAGAGCCAATTGGCTGTGGTCAAACACTATCGGAAACGGACACGAGAAATAACTCACACATCAGTCGAAACTGTTTACGCAAAGTCCATCCATCGGTTCCATGAGTGTTGTTCATGCCGAAAATACTGGACATGAACGACAGCGGCAGCTGTATGGGTTAGCTGGCAGAACTAAGAATTTGCGACATCCGCACCAAACGAGGCTTACAAAAATGATGGTGATTATAGTAAACACCATGATGGCCCTGCCCTGTTTAACAGTCTCCTCCGACTGCTGCACCGCCTGCCAGGCTTGGACAACGCTGGCCTGCTGCTGCTTGAGAGCTAGCAAGTCGTTGACCTGTGAAATGCATTAGCATTGCGAGACACTGCCCTGTGATTGACTCAAGATGCATACGCTCTGTGCCGTGCTTTGGGCGTAATTCTTCAGGCCCTCCAGCTCCTGGACCCAATCTCCCATGTCAGATAAAAGCTCGATTGATTGTGTCTGGAACCATTGCAGTTTGCGCAGTCCGTCCTTTTCTTCTTCATTTGGCTTTAAACACCTGTTGATGCGGCTGAAACTCTGCTGGGGTTGTAAATCCTCATCGGCCTGGGGTTCTGGATCCTCATCGGCCAGATACAAACCATCAAACTGTTTGAAGCCCTTCGGGTCCAAAATATACCGCACGTGTTTGTGAAACCGCTTGACAATCTCGCACTGCTTGCGGTGAAAGTGTAGCATGATATCAAGCTCCTCTATGATGTCCTTGATCTCGCGCTGGATTTTCCCCTCGGGATTGATGTCAAGCAAGCCCTTGTATACGCCATTCAATTCATTACTGTACGCCTTCGTCCGGTACATTCTAGAGGCCTCCTCTGTCCAATGCCACAAGTGCTGGAACAAAGTCGTTTGTTTGTATGCCTGTAGCGGTATCAGATCGCTTGCCCGCTATTTCTCTGACATCAAAGGAAAGCACTTACCGCATTGCCTATGGCCTCTGAGAATATGTCCATTACATGTGGAAGGATTTCCTATGCGTTCGTCAGCCGTCATCTTGCCGCCTTCCTTCTGCCATGACCGCGCGTGAAATGCCAAGCCTACACTAGTTTTGGTTCGATCGAAGAACGTATTGGAACACTCGTCAAGAATCAAGAGGGCAATGTCGTAGACAGAGCGGAACTGATACTCGCGAGCCATTTGTAAACGTTCCCGGATGGACTTGTGCACGCCGGTTTCGTCCCTCTTGTTCACGCCATATCGTCGTGGGAAACAGGTGATGATGGTGTTCTCATCCAAAATCCACATCCACAGCTGGTCAACCATGACGACGCGTGACACTTTGCGAATGTTGTCACGACATTGCTCACATCGCCGAAATTCTTCTGCGGCTTTCTTTTGGTTTGAGCCGTTGGCAGCAGCCTTGGTATTGCTGCTAAAGCATTTCGGTGCAGGCGCTTGGGCTTCCGCAGTGACGTCTTCTCTATTGTCGCCTTCATAGCACTTATTTGCCGACAGGGAATATGACAGCTTGCGAGTCATGCTAGAATCTCTGTCGGATTTCTGACTTGGACACCGGGAGTCGTGTGTGTATGTCCATTTCATTTCTGACCCGTCGTCTTTTCTTCCGGGTACAGCCATTTTCTTGAAAGCCGTCCAGCAGTTGCTCCTTTTTCTGGGGACCTCCTTCAGCCGGTGGGCTTTTTCAAGATCTATGCTGGTGCCACGGTAGACGACCTGGTCGCGATCCCTAGTTCGTGTCGATTTCAGTGTCCAGAAGTGAGCCTGGTCCAGAGTTCTCCGTGGATGCAGTGGGGCCTTGTGGAAAAGGAAATTGTTAATCATCTCCCTGTCCCGGTGATTGCTTATGGCTTCGGACAGACGTGCGGCGTCCAGCAAAAACTGTCCCAGCTTATTCTTTATACGACCGTTTGTGTCCACATGGATCCGGTTGTGCTTCTGCTTTCCCAGAAGCCCCATTGTTGCGTTCTCAATTTGATCCACAGGGTTGTAGTTAGTCCGTTGGACATTTTGCTTATACACCTCAGGCACGGCGTACTTCTCGTCCGCATTGAGTAAGTGGTGGAAGTTCAAACGTGGTTCAAGAAGTTCTCGGTCGAGGCCTCTGCGCTCATCTAATCGTGCCTTCAACTCGTCCTCTTTCTCCTTGTCTCTGTGTTTGTGAAATTTACCGACTTTTTCGTCTATCATTTGCGCCACAGCTTCGCGCTTCCTGTCGGCCTCCCAATGCAGATATGGCATCTAATCAGTCCATCAGCGAGGCCGCTTTGGAAGCACGATACATGGGATTCGGGATTTGTTCTCTCACAAATAACACCATGTTCTTGGCGACCTCCTCTGCCCTCTTTGGATCTTGTACTTGGTTAACAAATGTGGGAACCGCGGACTTTCAATGACATACCAGATGACACCGTTTCGCAAATGGGTCTCATGTGGCGAGCCTGAACCGCGCTGCTCCCGGTCCCGTGGTGCTGGCCACGCCAGTATTGGGGCCGAAGCAGCATTTTTGCCTCGGAATCCTTTGATGATTCCCCTTTCTCGCCAAATATGTCGCCTTCCTCGCCGTAGTACCGTGCAATAAGGCTCTGCGTTTAAGTCAGCGCTGCCAAAGCGAATAGAGTGTAACGGTGAGAATATTTTTTGTTACTCTTGAACTTACCTCAACCCACTGAATATCGTTAGAGAGTTTACTAGCAAACATAGCAGGGACTGGGAATGTGCCAGGGAGGGAAAACTTGCATGCATGTTGTTGGCCGGTATATGTATGTAGCGGACGTCAGTCTGCTTGTCCCTGTTGCTACTGCCCTTGGCCTTCTTGTCATTGGCCCTTTTGCAGTTTTCCTCCTTGTCGTCAGCCGTGGTGCTCTCAGAAACTTGAGAGTTGGGGGTTTTGCTTCCGCCCTCGGTGTTAGCATTGTCCGTTTGGCTTTCTTGATTTTTCGTGTTGCTACCGTTCTCGTTGCTGTCTTTTTTCATTATATTCCTGCCGATGATTTCATTGTCCTGGAGCAGGTATTTCAGTGCAATCCTCTGGTCAGGACAGTGACCCTTGATATGTTCGCTCTTCTCAGACTGCCCAAAGTCGCACAGTTCAAGGCCAGAATGACCATGGTAACCATCCTTCTTCTTGAACCTTATGATATAAGAATTGACGTCTTTCTCCAAATCGTATTTTTCGATGCTCGACCTTTCCAGTAGGCCGATATTTTTCTCAATATCCTGCCACTCCTTTTTGTCCTGTTCGTGATTGTTTGCGCTTCCCTTGGGGCCCGCGTTGGCGGTCTGACTATCACCAGTTTCCCGTTTCGGTTTCGATTGTCTCCAAGCGCGAACTTTTTCGATCCCATACTTGCATTCTTTAGAGTTGAACCACGCTTCATGACTCTTTGTGATGTTGTCCACAAGGCTCGGGGCTGACTTGTGATTGACACGGTCGTCATCTTCCAGTTGATCTCCAGTCTTGGCACCAACTGCTTGACGTAAGACTCGTATGCGTTTGAGCTGTGTGAGGATACTGGCAGCCACGGTTTTCTTTTTTTCATCTGGATTTTCAAATTGTTTCCAGAGTTCTTCATTCTCAAAGAAGTTTTTCCTTTCCCCAATTTCTATGCATCCAAAATAGTGTGACAAGTGATCTCTGATTTCTCTTTCTTCATGAGGTAGGGACGAGAGACAGCCTTGCTTTTCGACCTCAAATTGGTTGCCGTACATCGAATGGTGGCTGGCCGAATCAATTTTCGAGCCAGAACTGGCACCGCTTGGGCCGGCGTATGTTGGCTGGGTGAGCATTTTTGCCTGTCGATGTTATCTTATCTGGAGAAAGGCCGGGAAATGAGATCCAGCAGCGTGAGTGTGTATCTGCACACAAGTGAATGGGCAACGAGAGCAGGTCGTCTGCTCTTATACAGATGCCCGGAACGTCTAGAGCATAATAGGCTCAGGGAAAGCTACTCGACGGGACATGAATTGCGGCTGGAGCCAGCCTTGCATGTCATGATATTGTATACAGAGTATGCACCAAGAGCGGTGTTTCCGAGCATTGTCATCTTGGAGTGCATACGTCGTATTAGTGTGCGGCCGAGAGAATAGACTAACGAACAGGGGCTGCCGCGAAAAGGAGAAGGGGGTGCAACCTGCACGAATCAAATAGCCGTTTATACTTTCTTTGGCGACAGACAGACGGCCAAACCCAGACGAAGCAGGCCAGACAGGCCCTTGCTGACGAAATGCTGATCACGTCTCCATCCGAAGAGTTCAGCCGTCCACTGTCAACCGAACGAGGAAAGCCAGGTTGGTCCAGTGGGGCGTTGTGCAGCTCTGATGAGGTGGCTCTGCAGTAGTGATGGGACAGTGCCATTGTACGTTGTCGATTTGTCGGCTCTGTAGGTGTCGAAGATGCACGACGTACGATTGGTGATATTTGGTCCTAGATATCCTATTTTGGTTTAGGCTTTCAAACTCGAGTCGCGTGAGGGCGGCTCAGGGTGGCTCTTACCTCGGCGACTTGGCAGTTCTTTCCCTTTCATGCAGTCATCATTATGTCGTCAGCATCAGCCTCTACGGCTGCAGAGCCGCTTGAGGATGTCCAGACGGAGTTTTCCGCCGAATCCGGCTTCGTTTGCTGTCAGACATTTCAGCCTTGTCCACACACCCCTGCGAATACAACATTCTCTCCGCTTTTCACGGCAAGATGAATAAAGAAAAAGCTTCCAGCTGTTGCATATACGAAGGACACGCCATTTCCTCCGGACCCACTTTTGCAATACTGAATCCCAATAATCAGTGGCGAAGGATGATCTCCCCTGTCGGTCATGTATCCGTACGGGGTAGAAAGCAAGGGTACATGTTCTTTTTCCATTTCAGTACATGCTAATGTGGGATGTGGAAAGAAGTGCGGCTTAAAAATGTACTACGGGGAAGTTCTCCGTACATAGTACTCGGATGCAAGACATGTCTCGCCTTGTAAGGGTTGTCGAGGCCCGTTTTTTGGTCTATCTGGGGCAGGAAATTCAAAGCACACTAAACGCCTTTCGTCCAAGTCGTATACAGCACGCGGCAAGAAGAAGAAAAGTAACCTGTGTGAGAGATAAGTGGAAAAAGGCGGTGGGTCATCCTCTCAGCCGATGCTCTCCTCTTCGTCGAGGACATCCCGCGTGCTGCGGCTGAGCTCGCTGTCGGCCTCGGCAGCAGCGGTGGCGTTGGGCACAGCCTCGTATTGGTAGAGGCGGATGTTGACAAACATGGCAAAAAGGCCGAAGTCGTAAGCCAGGCGCAGGGCCCCGGAGACGACGAAAGCGATCCAGAAGCGGTCATGGCCAGCGAGGAGGCCGGTGAGGGAGGGTCCGGTGGTGGAGGCGAGGGTACGCAGAAGGCTAGTGACACCCATGACGGCAGTTCGCTCTTCAGAACGGACGATGGCGGCGATGAGGGCGGCACGCGGAGCCTGGTCGAGATTGTTGAGGCCGACGCGGACGAGCAGCAGGACGCAGGTGAGCCAGACGCTGGCGGGCCAGGGAAAGAGCAGAACGGCGGCAGACGAAGGCACATGGGTGAAGACCATGGTGTTGACAAGGCCGATGTAGCGGGCGAGAGGACCGGCAAAGATCGAGGAGCAGGCAGCGAGGAAGTAGCTGGCCGACAGGATGCTGCCGAGGGCGTTCTTGCCAAGTTTGGGGAACTTGGTGTCGAGGTAGTAGGTGGTGAGGGGCATGGTAGCCATGCCGTCGGCCAGCGAGTCGACCATGAGCAGGAACCAGAGGGCATAGAGAGTGCGACGGGTCTGGCTGGAGATCTGGCTGAAGCGGCTCTTGGACGGCGACGGGGTGGCGAGCTGCTCGTCGTCGTCGTCGTCATTGTCACTATCATCGTATGTGTGGTCGGGCGTGTGGCCGAGAGTGTAGTCGTGGATATCGCGTGGTGCCTTGGCAGAGTCGACCGAGAAGGAATCCGAGGAGGTCGAGACGGCCGGCGGTCTGATTAGTCAGCCGTAAATCTTCAGAGCTGCTGCTGGTGCTGTTGGCATTGTGACGACTCTGCAGCTCGCAGCGCGACGACAAGACCAAGCTGAGGCCGAGATTGAGGGCACCGGTGACGGCATAGGCCAGATAGCAGAGGTGATAGACGCGCAGCAGCGGCCAAGCAGCCGGGCCGCTGTGCAAACGATGAATGACATGGCCGGCGACGGCAGTGCCGACAGACGAGCCGAGAGCCGAGACGGTGACGTACCAAACCAAAACGTCGGCGCGGGTGTTCGGATCGGTCAGTTCGGACAGCATGGATTCCTCGACGACGCGAAAGGGTCCAAAGTCGCCGCCGTTGGCGCTGATGACGCCGACAATCGCGGCCATCAGCAGCAGCCAGTAATTCTCGCAAAAAGCAAAAGCCAGGCCGGAGACGGCCATGAGAACGGAACCGAGCAGGATGGTGCGGCGACGGCCAAAATGGTCGGCCAGAAAGGTGAGCACGAGCGAGAGCACGACGTCACCAGCCAGCGTCAGCGACATGAACAGGCCAATACGCTCGTCCGATACGTCCAGCGCGGCAAAGAAGAGGGCCAGAATCAGGCTGCTGGCTCCGTAGGCAAACATGCGCAGGCTGCGCGCAAGGATGATGATCCAGGCATCGCGGCCAGTGGCATAGACGGAAGCGAGGCCGGATTCTCGGTAGGCATAGCGGATGTGTCGCGTGACCATTTGTGAGACGGAGATGACAAATGAGGAACGGCAGACGATAGAACAGGGAATAGAGGAAGACGTAGTAGGAGGAGGATCAAAGATAACCAGAGACGAAGCCAGCAGGAGAAGAAGCCAACAGAGAAAGCCAATCAGGAAAGAATGGACTGGAAAGGCAGATGCCTGGAGGCAGTCAGACAACAGTCGGCCTCGAAGCACACCCAACAAAAACGTCAAATCGAACATCCGCCAATGCCGTGCCGTCAGAGGCCTAGTCCTGCCGGTGTCGGTACCGTGTGGCCATCCTGGTTGGCCTCGCGGGCAGTAAATCCCTCTTCCCGGCGAGCTATCTTAGTGCGGGGTGTTGGGGCGAAAGCTGGGAGCCGTGTGAGGGCTGGAACTGTCTGAGCTCCGTCGCTATGGCTTCTGGGTAGGCGACTGCATTGTCGCATGTCCGATTGCTGATCAGGCTGTCGCAGCGGAGCCAAAAGTCGGCTTGCTGTTAGAGACGGAGAGAACGTTTGCTTCATGGCGACATCACACGTGGGGCATTACTAATAGGCATCCGCGCACGGACCATTTGGCGGGGCTGGTCCACCACCTTGGCCGATCCCTAATCAAAACACACCTTGACCTCCTTGCTGGCCAGCCGCTGGTCCTGGTACAGGACGGCAAACTCGACCGAGGCGCCGGACGGAATCATGACGATCTCGTAGGCAAACTTCTTGAAGATCTGCCCGCTGGGCGACTCGTAGTAGGGCAGGCGGTCGACGATGGAAGCAAAGTTGCAGGTGAGGTCGCACATCTTTTCCACGCCGTCGCCCTTGCGTGACGGCGCGTCGGCGCTGTTGCAGAGATACAGCTCGCGCGTCCACTCGGTCTTGGGGCCGTTGACGAGCAGATAGAAGTCGTGGCGGATGGGCGTCATCGCCTGGACCGAGCTGCCCTTGCGCAGATACCACTCCATCTGGCGCCCGGCAAAGTAGACCCCCTCCTTCTCGTCGTAGTACCGGTCCTCCTCCCGGTGGTAGGCCTCGCTGTACAGCTGCGAGAAGCAGAGGCCGACCGAGAAGCGCGATACCGTCGACGCGACCGTGACCGGCAGCGGCCGGTAGCCCTCGCCGCCGGCCACGAATGTCTTGTAGCAGCCCTTGTACACGGCGCCACGACAGATGGCCGTCCACGGCTTCGTTCCCGTCGACTGCAGCACGTTGATGTCGGAGCCATGGCGCTCCTTCAGGTGCTGGTGGAGATACGGACTGCCGCCCAGACCGCCCACGAGGATGATGTCCTGGACTGTCAGCAACGGCCTCTCACGATGGCAGCTAGACATACCGAGACGGATAGGTCCTTTGTGGCCTTGATCGCGCTGATCTGCTCGTCGATGAGCCTGTCGATGCCGTCAAAGGAGTACTCGAACAGCTTTTCGATCTGGTCGCTGTAACTGTCAGGGAGACGCTCGAAAAGCGAGGAGAGAAACGAGACAGACCTACCCGGTCAGATGGAAACGGCCCATCTTGATGTGCGGCTCCCGGCTGACGTCGTTCAGCTCGGCCTTGGACGCAAACGCCTCGGCCGGGATCCCGACGGTGTATTGGCGCCGGGAGTTGGCCATGTGCTTGTACTGCGGCTTGATCACCTGCTGCCATTCGCCCCGGACCAGCTCCTTGACCCCGGCCTTGCTGAGGCTATCCCACTTGGGGCCGAGCCGGCGCTGCGACATGTGCTCAAAGGCCTCGTCGACGAAGATGCTGCCAAAGAGCCCGCCGACGCCCTCGATGGCCTCTTCGATGACGAGCGGCGAGCGGCGCGTCACTTTGTAGGAGACGAGGTCCACCGTCCCGCCGCCAGCATCGCAGATGATCACCACGTCGCCCTGCCGACACGCCGTCGCGCTGTTGTACAGCGTGGCCAGGGCAGCCGCCTCGGGCTCGGTGACGAGCGTCAGCTCGGTCGGACCGGCCGGTCGGGCGTCCAGGATGCCCGCTTGACTGACCGCCTCCTCCATCCGCTGACGAGCATAGCCCGGCCAGATCGCCGGCACCGTCAGCACGACGTGCAGGCGCATGCCCGCCACAGCAGCGTCGCCCCGGTCGCGGCTGATCGTGTCCAGCACATGGGCCCAGAGCAGCCGCAGATAGTCCGCCACCAGGTCGACCGGCGTCTTGGCCTGGTCGTGCAGCATCCGGCGACAGCGCCGCACATGCTCCGAGTTGGCCAGGGCTGGACTCAGGTCGTCTTCGCGCAATAGCAGCAGCTTGAACCACTGGACCGCGTCCGCGTCCGCCGGCACCTCGTAGCCCCAGTAGACCTGGCCGTCCTCATAACAGAGCTCCGTCGGCGCCTTGCCCTTCTCTAGACCCATGCCGGGCCAGCTGTGGATCAGGTTGATCTGCTCCTGCTCAAAGTCGTACGGCGTGGCCCAAGCGACACCTGAATACGTCGTGCCAAAGTCGATGCCGATGATCAGCACGTTGCCACGGTCGTCCGGCACGCCTTGCCAGTAGTCTGCCGAGGATGGTTCGAGGGGCATTTTGTTTTGTTTCTTTTTGTTCTTTTTATTGTCCTTTGCACTCTATCCTCGTAGAAGTGACAGGTCAAGGAAACGTCAAGCTCATCAACGCAGAATCCTCTCCTCAGGTATGCAGCTGTTCCACGAGCTACATCGCGTTATGTACGGCGGCTCGCGACACCTTCAGGCGGCTTTGCCCCCCATTTCGCCTTGGTGGGAGCCCTACCCCTCCCTCCCTGTTTCTGCGTTGCCATCTGGCGTGGCTCACCATAGCCGCCCGACGATATTGGCCAATCATATACCACCAATCACAGCCTCGCACATCCACCATGCCACAGCGCCTGCTAAGCCTCTGGGCCAGTCCACTCACGCGCATACGACGTACTTGTATGCATTCGGGTAGTCTTGCTATGCTGCGCACTGCAGAACATTCGTAGACGGGAGGGTCGGCGCGCCTTTCTGAGCAAGCGATTAATCCTGGTGGGGAATTAGTAGAGGAGGTAGCCCTCGTGGCCTCCTGTATGCGTTACGTGTTCTTAGAACGCATCCCCATCGCGCAACATTCCACCGATGACGGACGCCAGCATACAAGGACGACATGACCTGCACCGCTTCCGGGCCAGCCAGGGCGTCAGTCAGATGCCCGACAACTCATTGACGCAAAAGGCGCCGGAACTGTGCCAGGATATCCGCGTCTTTGCCAATGAGCACTTCTAGATACTCTGAAAGATCCCAGCAGTGCAATCAGCTCCAAGATGGGCAACTTCGTGGTCAAGCTCAGGCCTGCCGGTCGGGATCTGTGTCTGAGCCTTCTGTCACCGACGAGGGCGGCTGCGTGTTTGCAGCTACGACACCGACCTCGGCAGTATATTCGACAAGGTCATCGCTTTGACCGTGACACTGACCACAGGCCGTCCGGCTGCAGTATCCCGTCCGTTTCGACCAAGCCCTCATGGACCTGTAGAAATGGAGAACCGGTCGGGCGGCCACCAGTTCCTCCTAGTCGTCGCAACCGATCTCAGGCGCGGCAAGTCCAACGGCGAAATGCCGGGAAGCGGTAGAAAAGGAGGGCCATGAACGTAAACTTCAAATCTCGGCGTTGGGCATCGTGTTTAGGGGTTCGGGTGGGGTCCAATCCGCGTTTGTTCTCGCAGCTCAAATTGGAAGTTGTCACAACTGATGCTTATGGCAGGGGTAGCGGTACACTGTATGGGTCTTCACGATGTGGCTGATGATCTGCGTGTTGTAACTAGCTAGGAGAGAGTACATGGCGCGCCTTCACTGGTGGAGAGATTTCACTGGGGCTAGTCCCCATTTTTATCTGTCTGACCAATGAGAGGCCGCGTTGCTGGCATTAGTCAGAACGATCACAGTGCGCTCCATTCTAGAGCTTCACAGAAGTTAGGGATATTAGCCCTAGTTCTTGGCGGCCCATGCGCTTACTAAGCACATGCCTGCAGGGTCGGGTGCAACCATCCGGTGAAGCTCAGTCTTATTCACATCACAACGACTGCGATGCCTCAATACCGACTGTCTCCTTGTTAAGAGAATCACGATATTGATATTCCCAATAGCAGCCAAGCACCCACTCTGGAGAGCACAGAGCTCTGACATTGGCGAAAAATAAATTCACGAAAGTCCATACCTTCCAAGCAATCGCCAGCATCAGTAGACCTCAGAATCTCAACGCACTAGAGACAAAAAGTCTCGGCGATGCTGTCGAACGGACTAAGCTAAAATGAGTGGGATGTACGGAGTAGTCTTGTGGCACATGATGGGAAGATACACGTAGCCTCTTGGCATAAGTGTCCACCAATTTAGTAGCGAAAGCTATGCACCTCGGCATAGATCGGAAAATCTCCGTACGGAATACCATTCAGCCACGGACATTAGGCTCCCATAGTTTGACAGATGCTGCCAGTGAGCAATTTGACGACGCGACAGCTTCGGTAGTCCGCTTGAAGTAATCCGAACTTACAAGACATGGCTATATAATAGAGACATCTCACAAGAACAGTTCAGCTGCTCTCGGCAACAGACCAATGACTCCGTTCAAGCCTTCAGCATTGGCCAGCGGGCCTTCACCGCTGGCCGTCGCATCTGCCCTTGTCGCCATGCTCGGGTCAGTCTATGCAAAGCATCCACGGATGCTCGCCTCGTCGCCGACCGCCATCCCGTCTCAGGCTCAGGTCATCGACTCCAAGAGCTTTGCCGTCCTGTCAAGCGTTCCCCCAGTGACGTCCAGCAATGGAAGTGCGGTACGTCTTGGCCTAGTCCGCCTCATGAGCTGAGAGAGCTTGCTGACCCCGTCTTCAGCCCTTTGTGCCACCTGGACACACCCTGGACTCTCTGCGCGCCCAGCCGTTCCACGTCTACGATGACGCCTTTTACGACATTCTGGGCGCCAACCCGACCCTCTCGCTCGTCGCAGAGTCCGAGACGGATCCTCTCTTCCACGAGGCCGTCATCTGGTACGCATCAGAAGGCCCGGTTTGAGACACATCGCCTTCCAGACGGCCCCCTTGCTCATGCCTTTCAGGTTCCCCGACACCGAAGACATATTCTTCGTCCAGAACGCCGGCGCAAAGGCTGCCGGCACCGGTTTGGCCAAGTCCAGCATCATCCAGAAGGTCTCTCTGGCTGCCGTCGAGAAGGCTGCAGCAGCTGGCACACTTGTCCAGGTCGACACCGTCGACGCCTCGCCCCAGGTGCTCAACCCGAACGGTTTGTTTCTAACTGCTTCTGCTCCTCGTCCATACCCAATTCTGACACCCTCTTCTACAGGCGGCACAAACTACCGCGGCCAGCTGCTCTTTGCGGCCGAGGGCCAGGGAGACCAGCTACCGTCAGCCCTGTATCTCGTCAACCCGCGGCCGCCTTACAACTCCACAGGTGAGGGTGAAGATGCAACGAACACACAGAAACTGCTTAGTCCGTGCTGACCTACGCCTCTCCAGTCCTCCTCAACAACTTCTTCGGCCGCCAGTTCAGCTCGCTCAACGACGTGGCCGTGCATCCGCTCAACCGCGACGTGTACTTTACCGACACGCTGTATGGCTACCTGCAGGACTTCCGACCGCCACCAGGCATGCGAAACCAGGTGTATCGCTTCAGTCCGGACACCGGCGCAGTCACCGTCGTCGCCGACGGGTTCAGCCTGCCCAACGGTATGTGCAGCCCGGCTGTGTATTTCAAACCTGTCAGTCTGCTAACCGGCCGATAGGCTTTAACTTCTCCCCGGACGGTGCCTACGCCTATGTGACCGACAGCGGCCGAAATCGCGGCTTCACCGGGAACTATCATTTTTCTGAGCCGGCCACAATGTAGGTGGAGATAGAGACGTTGAAAAGACATGGCAGGCTGCTGAGAGGCTGACCGTGCTGCAGTTACCGCTTCAACGTGAGCGCCGATGGCACCCTTGAGAATCGCAAGACTTTTGCCTATGCCGACACAGGCGTCCCGGACGGTGAGCCTCCTTGCATCCTGCTTCTGTGCCTCGTCTGATGCATGCTGACACCTAGCCTCACAGGCGTCCATGTCGACGAAAAAGGCAACGTTTATGTCGGCTGTGGCGGCGGTGTTCAAGTCTGGAGTCCGTCCGGCACGCTGTTGGGAAAGATCTTCCTCGGTACAGGCGCCGCCAACTTCCAGTTTGCCGGCAGTGGTCGCATGATCATATGCGCCGAGACGCAGCTGTACTATGCCACGCTGGCAGCCACGGGGTCCTTTGTACAGTCTGAACTTTGAGTCAATTCGGCTGTGGTTTGATAAACAGGAAACATATCTGATGGAAACTAAAGTTGAGAACTGGGAGGTAAAAATAGAGCCAAAATGGATTAAAGCCCGAAAATAGAGGAATTATTCGATTGAATTGTGTTTGAAGCTGCCCCGGCCTTATCACAATGTAGACAACCAAAGTACAACTACATCATGTCTGGCTGGTCAAATCAGGGTCTTACAACCTGTGAATTTTGACAAACGCGGGGTTCATGACGTTGGGTGTAGACTATGATGGGCCAGAATACTTGGAATTACACATCTAAATTTGGTTCGCAAACATAAGCTCACTCAACATTAAAGCTATAGTGCTCAATCTATATTACTCCATCCCCGTTTATGGCAGTATCGGACGTCTGCCAGTATGTCGGTGATCCAATGCCAGACATCGCCGGCATTGGTGTACGTGATCGTGTTTTTTTTCGTTCTAATCGCATCTTTCTGTATGTTTACTAACATGGCCAGATTCTCGTGGGCTTTGCTGGCCAGGCTTTCCTCTCGCTCTTCCTCGCTTGCTGGGTATTTTTTCTGACACGGCATGGCCGACTCGGAACGCCACACACTGTGAAGTCCGACAAGCACGCCGTCGAGAAGAAACGGCTGGAAATGGTCGAGGAAATCTTGATGATTGGCAACGACATGCAAATGGCAATTGGTAAGCAAACCCGATAATACTCGAAGCTGTACGCACGGCTGATGCAAAGACGGTCGTCCAGGCATCGCCCTGATGATAACTACGTTTACTGTGGTCAAAACAATCGATATCTATCATTTGCGCCTCATCTACGATACAGTCAGCTTTGTAGGGTATGCTTCGATCCCGCTATCGCCCACATTCGTACGTAAATACGTTCTAACAGGGCATCCTACATGCACAGCGTTTCCAATGTTGCAGCTCTCGTCTGCTACACGTTCTGTGCGGCCAAAAGAGCCGAGTTTCACGAAAGCAACATCAACAACAACAAAGCCACTTCTTCCCCTTCATCTGGCTTCCTTCATGGCCTCACGCTGGTACTTCGAGACGACGGCAAGAATCCCATCTGGCGCAAGTTCATAAAGTCAGGCCGCTACCGCGTGACCTACGCCTTTGCCGTCTTATTCTTTGCTCTGGCCGTTCTTCTGAACAATAAGCTGGGGCACTGGGACCTGGCCACACCCGGCCGCTGCTACAATACAGCCGCCACTAGTTCACCAGGGGCTCATCACCCGAGTTCTGACCGTGCATACGTATGGATCACTTGCGTCTGGATGCTCGCCGTCATGCTCTTCTCCGTCTTTGAAGGTGCGCACCGGCGACACACTATCCTGACAGCGGCCTTTTTGCATTTTCCCTTGCATTTTTACATGGCCGTGGCACTGCGCTCGGCTAACTAGGGTCGGTTGGGCCTGACCGCGAGCGAGTTGGCCGATAGGGGGGGCTGACAAAGGCGAGACGGAGGGCTCGGAAAACAACTGGGATTTTGGACAGACCACCGCTGTCCTCCTACTCTTTGTGGCCGTGGCTGAGTTCTTCCGCAAGGGCTATGGCCTGTACAAGTTTGAGAAGAATCTGAGGAAACGGCGCCGGTTGGCAGAAGACGGCGAAGTTTCGGATGATCACGAGCTCCTCAAAATCTCCAGCTCGAAAACGGGCAAGCAGCCGCAGCACTGCAGACAGGGAGGGGACTGCCCGGTCGTGAAGACTATTTCGATATCGAAACAGCAGAGAAGGCCTAGTAAAGGGCGCGATGTTGAGGCAGGCTGATCGGGAGAGCAACAAGAGCGACACCCCACCCAGTCGCACGACCGGCAAACGTGATGATGCGATACAGAGCTTTACTAGTACACGAGGCTCAAGGGGGATCTGCATTTCAAATTGCACATCAGATATCTGGGCACATCTACGCCGTACATAGTATGAAAAGAGAAAGAGCAAGTGATACTATGTAATGTAAGCTATTGGCAGGAAGCAATTTAAAAAAAGTAATCAAACATTATCGCTAATCCTTTCGAGTCTAGCTGTACGGCCTAAGCCCTGAAGTGTCTCGGGAACGAAATGCTACTACATAGTATCTCCATCAAAATAAGCTGTCACCGGAGGACTATCGTTGGAGCGCGAAACGGTGGACCAGAGGCTGGCTACAAAGACCGGCTTGCAAATGATCAGCGGCCAGCCGAGTGGCGATTGGCCAAGAAAGATTCAGGCCGCACGCTGTTTTGGGCTCTGAAAAAGGTCTGGCGCCTTGTCTTTCATTACACGGCGTACGGAGTACTGAGATGCGAAAATGAAGAGACGGTGAGGTAAAGTGGCGTGAAAAAGGCCCCGAAGGTTGGAAACGTGCTCCGTACTCGTACTCCGTATAGGAGAGATGCAGGGGAAAACCGGCGATCACTTCCAGTTTTTGCATCTGTCCGAAGTTTGCATCTGCCTTCTCTGTTTGCCTGAAGCACTTTCTCGTCGGCTTTACAGCGAATCTTACTTTTTGCTCGACGGGGTACTCCGTAGAGGTCCCCTGTATTGGCTCGAATCGAGGCCAATGGCGAAAATGTCGACACGACCCTTTCTCCCTCACTACTCCGTATACGACGTACTGGTCAGCTTCTCGGATTGCTTCCCGGCAACCGTGTCTTACGATACGATGGATTGCGGAAGCCACAAAGGGAGGACGCGGGCCGTTTGCCTAACTCGAAAGGGATAGCCCTCAATGCCGCATGTACGGAGTACGGAGCGGTAACGGACAGTCTGGACGGCCGCCATACCTTTCCCACATGCCGCAGTCTTACGACGTACACAACCCGATTTTATGCTATTTTGGCGGATCTGTCATTACAAGTAAGATATCTTACATTACATACATAGTACGGAGTAGTGAGCGTTCCACAAAAGAATCAGGGCAGTGCAAAGCGGGTCCAGGGGCAGGGTGGCACTTACCTAGATAGACTCCGTACTGTAGAAGCCTAATGCTATGTTGGCGGAAGATCCTACCAGAGTCCTTCGTACCTGCCTTTGTGGTACGCGGAAATCACCAACGTACTCCGTAGGAGGTCGAATTGTTCTCCGCAACCAATTTCTGTTTTTCGCAACGCTTTGCATTCTTCTCTCTCTTTCTCTTTACAACAGAACGACAAATGACATTACGATTTCCCTACTCATCAACCCTGTTTAACCAACCAGGCCGCCGTTATCCGATCTGCCGGCACCCCCTGAGCCCCAAATCTCCACGGCGATCCCAATCGACAGCCGGACATTGTCTTGTGGGTTAAAATAGCTAACGGTCAGACCCATAGTCCTCTTCCTCTCCTAGAAGCGAAAAGCGGTCACGAAAATAGGAACGCTCATGCCAATTGCTCCGTACTGTTGCAATACCGGCCGCCCTGTATTCTGTTCTCCGCATGGAAAGAAACAGAGATCCACGACAAGGCTCCATGCAAACACGTTCCAATCCTGCAGCAGGCCCGTCTTCTTTCCTACGAATGTCTTTTCTTTGCCGGATGGAGACCGTTATTGCTTCTAGCCCTCCTATTGCTCGCCCTGTTGGATGGGACGGTTCTTCGCCGGAGGCTCCGCCGTCTGTGATCTCATCTCCCCCTGATGCAAGCTTCGAATGAAGACAAAGGCTAGATGGTATTGCTTAAGCGATTGGAGCAAAAAGTCTTGTTTTTGTCCTCTGGTCAGGTGTTTGTGATGACGATACCGAGATGCTACGGAGTACTCCGTAAACTGGGTTTCTCCCTAAAGATGGTCCATGCACCGCAATGACCAAAGTGGACTTTCTACCTGGAATTAGGCCATCCGCGAATAGGACTGGCTCCAGGCACGGCACTCTTTGAGATTGCATACGCTGATCGGCACGCCGAAAAGGGAGTTGTAGCAACAAGGCCCCTTCTTTCGGCTGGGGCGGCCTCCATTCGGGACCCTGTCGAGATGGCCTGCACTTACCATCGAGGTTGGAGCCTCTGTCGGCGCTAGCATCACATCGTGGGCTCTGCCCTTTTGCACGGAGAGAGTGAGCGTCGTTATAAGGGACGTCTGTTTCCTCTGTCTGGGCTTTTTGTTTCTTTCCTTCACTCCCACCTCCTCTCCGCCCTCCCCTCCCCTCTCTTGAGCTTTAATTCTCACCCATAGTCTTTCTTTCTAGCTTTTTTAAGCGAGTCGTTCTTTTGGATTTTCCACACCTTCATTTACTTATTGCTTAGTCAGTCATATTTCTCGTTTTTCCAGCTTAATTATGAAGTTTTCCAGCACCGCCCCCCTTATCGGGGCGTTGCTCGCTGGCCTCGGCCATGCGTCTCCCATGCCCAAGGCTCGCAGTGCCCTGGCAGCTCGGGACGCCAACTGCACCTCGTTCGACATGAGCAAGAGCTTCGACCAGGCCACGCTATACGCTGGTTCTGCTCCTGCTGCCGTGGCTGGCGAGGCTGAGGTTAACCTGTTCCTCGGACTGCCCAGCGCTGCCATCTCTGGTAGTGTTGATGTGTCTTTCAGCCTCGACTTCCTGACGGCACCGAAGCTCCGGGTGGACCTTGGTGGCGTGAAGGCCTTGGTTGAGCTCGCCATTCGCGCCGATGCGGATGTTTTCGACACGGTTGAGCTTATCTCCTCGGGTGACCTCTCGCTGGCCATCCCTGGTGTCCTTGATGTTGAGGCTGGTCTCGGCCTGGCTCTGGATCTTGTGATCAGTGTCAGCGCCTCTGTCGACGTGTCTGCTGGTTTCGAGGTCGAGTTCCCCATCGGCTCTTTCGTCGAGATCGACCTCCTTACGTCGTCGGTTTGCGACCACCAGCTGAACGGTCTTGCGGCCAACACTCTGCCCGTGACTCTGGGTGCTGAGGTCGACCTGTCGGCCGACATCACTCTTGTCGTTGGCCTGCGTCTGCGTACGGAGATCGACCTGGCCGCCAACATCGACCCGCTTGGCCTTCCTCTGCTGAGCACCGGTGCTGAGGTCGCCGTCTGGATCAACCTGTTCGACTACACTGCTCTCATCGTCGGCGGCTCCAGCGGCCTTCTCATCGATGCCACCGTCGCTGAGGACTTTGTGCTGAACGTCGGTATCCTCATTGACGTCAACGTTGATGTGATTGGCATCGACGTCCTCGACCTGGATCTCGCACCCACCGTTTCGGTTGCTCTTGCCACTGCTCCTGCTACCACAACCGCCGTTGCGATCAGCAGCGCCACTGGTGTCTCGATGACTGCCACTGGCGGTGCTGCCGCTTCCGTTACTGGCTTCCCTGGATCGGGTGCACAGGCTTCCGGTTCTGCTGCCGCCTCTGGTGCATTTGGCGCGGGCTCGTCTGGCTCTGCTTCTGGTGCTGCTGGTTCCATCCCGTCTGGCTTTGCCAGCGGTTCTGGTGCCTCTGCTTCGGGCGTTGCCGGATCTATTCCGTCTGGCTTTGCCTCTGGCTCTGCTTCTGGTGTTGCTGGCTCCGTGCCGTCTGCATCTGCTGCCGCCTCTGGTGCATTCGGCTCTGGTTCGGGTTCGTCTGGCTCTGCTTCCGGTGCTGCCGGCTCCGTGCCGTCTGGCTTCGCTCCCGGCTCTGGTTCGGGCTCTGCTTCCATCTCCGTCTTCGTTTCCGGCTTCGGCTCTGCCACGGACTCTGCTAGCCCCGTCTCTGCTACTGGCGTTGCTGGTTCTATTCCGTCTGGCTTCGCTTCCGGCTCTGGCGCATCTGCTTCTGGTGTTGCCGGTTCCGTGCCGTCGGGCTTTGCTAGCGGCTCTGGTTCATCCGGCTCTGCCTCTGGTGCTGCTGGCTCTGTCCCGTCTGGCTTTGCTAGCGGCTCTGGTGCACCTGGCTCTGGCTCGGGTGCCGGCTCTGCTTCAATCTCCGGCTTCGTTTCCGGCTTCGGCTCTGCCACGGACTCTGCTAGCCCCGTTTCTGCTACTGACGTTGCCGGTTCCGCTCCGTCTGGCTTTGCTCCTGGTTCGTCCGGCTCGGCTTCCATTTCCGGGTTCATTTCTGGCTTCGCCACGAGCTCTGCTAGCCCGGTGTCTGCTTCTGGTGCTGCTGGTTCCGGTTCGTCCGGCTCCGGTTCATCTGGCTCCGGCTCCGGTTCGTCTGGCTCTGGATCGGACAGCTCTGCTTCCATCTCTGGTTTCGCTCCTGGCTCTGGCTCCCCCACGGGCTCTGCTAGCCCCGTGTCTGCCTCTGATGTGACTGGCTCGGGCTCCGGATCATCTGGCTCCGGATCTGCTGGCTCTGCTTCCATCTCCGGTTTCGCTCCTGGCTCTGGCTCCCCCACGGGCTCTGCTAGCCCCGTGTCTGCCTCTGATGTGACTGGCTCGGGCTCGTCTGGCTCGGGCTCCGGATCATCTGGCTCTGGATCTGCTGGCTCTGCTTCCATCTCCGGTTTCGCTCCTGGCTCTGGTTCTGTCACGGACTCTGCTAGCCCCGTCTCTGCTACTGACGTTGCTGGCTCCAGCCCGGCTGGCTCCAGCTCTGTCCCCGGCTCCGGTTCGGGCTCGTCTGGCTCTGCTTCCGGCATTGCTGGCTCTATCCCGTCCGGCTCTGGCTCCAACTCTGCCTCTGCTGGCTTTGCCTCTGGCTCGATCGTCCCGGCCGCCAGCAACACGGCCACGATTGTCGCTTCCGGCACGACCTTCACTTCCGTGCCCCAGGCTGCCATGACGACTTCCGCTGCTGCTCTCACTGGCTTCAGCTCCGTCGTCGGCACGGGTGCCAGCTCGGACCACACGATTACCTCGACCTACTTCGAGACTCAGGTGGTCACGATCACGTCCTGCGCTGCCTCAGTTGTCAACTGCCCGGCTTCTTTCACCCAGAAGGTCGTGACTCAGATCGTTGCCACCAAGACGGTCGTCTACTGCCCGTACGCCTCGACCACCGGAACCGGTGCTAACGGCTCTGGTTCTACTCCTTCCGTTGCGACTGGCGTCCCTACGGCAACTCCCGTGAAGTCGATTGTTTTCAGCACCTTCCCTGCCTCGTCGCAGCCGCCTGCTAGCACCTTCACGCCGCCTGCCACCGTCTCGGCGACCATCATTGCCACCGTGACGTACACTGCTGGCACTGCCTGGACCAGCGCCTGGACCAGCAGCACTGCCTGGACGAGTTCCTGGACCATCGTCCCGGCTGTCTCCACGACTGGTGTCGCTGCTGTCACCGGTGTCCCTGCTGCTTCGACCACGGTTGCCGTCCCTGTCGCCCCTGCTGCTTCCGTCTCGTCGGTGGCTGTGCCGGCTGTTTCGGCTGTTCCTGCTGCTTCGACCACCGGTGTTGCTGCTGTCCCCGTCCCGGCTGCTTCGGCCCCGGCTGTCTCTGCCCCGGCTGTGCCTGGTGCCAACAGCACTGTGGCTGTCCCTGTCGCTGCCATTGTTTCCACCACCACTGCTGTCGCTGCCGTTTCTGGTGTTCCGATTGCATCTGGTGCTAGCTTCGCCAACTCCACTGTTGCATTTGCGTCGAACTCCTCGACCGCCACCACCGTCTCGGTTGTTGCCACTCCTGCTGCCAAGTCGCCTGTCCTGAGCGTCGCTCCCGGCATCGACGTCACCGCTGTGGTTGCTGCTGCTGCTGGCCCGTCCGGCATCATCACTGCTACCCCGGCTGCTGCCACCACGGCTGTTGCCAGCGCCAGCACCACCAAGGCTGTGGCTGCTGTCACGGCCTCCGCCTCCAGCGTCCACGGCTCCGGCAGCACCAGCACTCCCTATGCTGTTGTGACGGCCGGTGCTGGCCGCCTGCAGACGGGCGCCGGTGCGTTCGTCATCATGCTGGCCGGTGCTCTCCTGCTGTAAGGAGTCGGAGTCGATGGTCTCTGGCGTATTTTCCTTGTCTAATTTTTTTCTTTGTACCTGTCTTTATTGTTTTTAGAGATGATTTCAGCACTTCACGGGTCATTAGATGAGGACTGGTAATCTTTCATAGCTGATTGGAAAATACGGCACGATGATTAGTTCCTTGATATTTCGTAGTCTTGTGTGATACAGTGACCTTCGCTTGTTGGTGTAGTTGTCGAATGGACTGCGGCCTGTAGTGCTAAAATCGCCTGTTTAGTACGGAGTAAAAAAAATTCATGCACGTCGACACAACCGGAAGTAGCGACACACAAGAGAGCGCTCTCAATGGGCGCCCAGAATTCGACAGAATTGGTAGTAGCTAGAATAAGCGACAATGCCATGAATTTCAAGCAAGGCGTATTCTAACATTCATTTCATTGTGCAATCCTTTATCTCTCTATCTTAGATGCATCGCACGATTCTGACAGGACCTTTCATGTATCCTAAGGCCACCTTGCTCTATCACTGTCGACGACAGAGAAGAAAGAAGACTGATGTGCAGACGGTAAAAGATAACATGGAGGGTAAGAAAAACCAATTGACCGCCGGATAACTCCCTTAAAAACAAAAAACAGTGAAGGTACTTTTCGGTGTTCTTCGTCAGGACGGCAGGCGAAGAAAACGTCCTCGCAGCAAATCCATTCATGCATTGATGCAAAACGTTTTAAGCTTAGATCACATAGAAGCGCTTATTCGTCCTCATCGCTGAACACCTCCTCGCCGCGCTTCCGGCGGGCCATCCGGTCCTTCTTCTTCTTCCGCGCCTCGGAGCTGGTGAGCTTGGCCTTCTTCTTCGTGGCCGCGATCTTGTTGCCCATCGCGTCGAACTTGTCCTCCTCCTCGCCCTCGTCCGCCTTGAGGCGGGGACCAGAGCCCTGGCCTTGCACCCAGTTGTGGCCCGAAGGCGTCATCTTGCCGTCAAGCACAGCCCACACCTCCTCCGTCAGATCCTTGGTGAACTCGGACGAGTGGGAGATGATGATCACACCACCCTCAAACTTCTTCAGCGCCTTGGACAGCGCACCGAGAGAGTCACGGTCCAGGTAGTTCGTCGGCTCGTCAAGAACGATCAGATGGGGGCGCTGCCACGAGCATGCCGCGAGCACAACCTTGACACGCTGGCCACCAGACAGACCGCGCATGCGCGAGTGGGAAATCAGCTCGGCATCCAGACCGAAGTTGGCGCAGTGCGTCTCGATCTCCTTGCGGACCAGCGGGCGGAACTGACCAGAGGCCAGGGCCTCCTTCATGTCCACGTCGGCGACAAGCTTCTGGTGGGACGCCAGCAGCTCAGACCGCGGCAGCCAGTCGTTGTCGGCCGTCATCATCGGAACCCAGCGCTCCGACTTCATGCCAATGTTCTCGCCGAGCGCGAACGAGCACTCGTACTCGTACGAGTTCTTGAACTTGCGGCGAGAGTGGATGCCGATAATACGGCGGTAGCTGTCGTGAAGGTGGAAGACCTTGTTCATGGCCGCCTCGTCCTCCTCGGTGATGATCTTGTTGGCACGGTCCATGGTCTCACGGTCCTCACCGGTCTGGAAACGCCACTGGATGTACTCGGACGGGGTCTTGTCCAGGTGGTTGTCGATGTGCGCGAAAGCGTGCTGCTTGATGTAGGCAATACGCATGTTCTCGTGTTGGTAGATCTCGCCGCCCGTCGGGATCAGCTCACCGGTCAGCACGTTGACGAGTGTCGATTTGCCGGCACCGTTGGGGCCAATGACAGCGATACGGGAGTTCAAAGAGCACTGGAACGTGATGTCCGACAGCTGCGGCTTCGGCGTGTTCGGGTACTGGAAGCTCATGTTGGTGGCACGAAGAATGGCCTTGGCCTTGGTCTTGACACCCTCCAGGAAACCGGGCTCGGGGAAGCTGAACTCGAACTCAGACGCGCCGAGCTCATAGTACGCCTTGGCCGACGGCAGGCGGTTGACAAAGTCCTTCAAGTTACCCTTGTAGCGCTTGAGCTTGAACCGCTCGTAGTGCACAATGTGCTGGCACACGTTGTCGAGGAAGCCAGAGTCGTGGGAAACGATGATGGACGTGCAGGGTGAGTTGATGAGGTAGTCCTCCAGCCACTTGACGTTCTTCACGTCCAGATGGTTCGTCGGCTCATCGAGTAGCAGGATATCGGGAGTCTCGAACACGGCACGGCACAGAGCCAACTTCATCTTCCAGCCACCGGATAGCGCCGTGATCTCGCCAGAAATCATCATCGGGCTGAAGCCGAACTCCTCCAGCTGCTTCTCAACCTGCTCCTTGGAGACATCGACCTTGGCCTCGGCAAGTTTCTTCATGGTCCATTCAATCGTGGTCATCTCCGTATCAGCAGAGTCCAGGTCGTGCTCGACGAAAACAGTCTTGACCTCGCTCTGCTTCGGGAAACCCTCGACCTGCTCGTTGTTGATGGCGCGCATGAGAGTGGACTTGCCGGAACCGTTGGGACCGCACAGACCGTAGCGCTGGCCACGCTTCAGGCGCAGGCTGGTCTGGTTCAGCAGAATCTTGGCACCGTAGGCGAGCGAGAACGTGCAGTTGCACAGATCCTCTCCCTCCTCCTCGTCAGCCTCGACCTCAGCCTCCTCGGCCGCACCGGGTAGAGCCTTCTTGCGGAGAGAGTCGATGACACCCTCGGCAGCGGCGTCGCCAACGAGAACGGAGACAAACGACTTGAGGTTGGTGATCCAGGTGGTCTGCTCGCTCTCGTGCTCGTCAATCAGCTGACCAGCAATGGCAGCGACGTAGGCCAGGACGGGGCTGAACTTCTCGGCAGTAGCAGCAGGCTTGCCAGAGAGGACCGTCTTGAGGTGAGCAAGAACGACCTGCAGATCGCCAAAGTTGCTGGCCTCAGGAATCTTGCCATCCTTGACGTTGCCGACACGAGTGAGGGTGTCAAGGGCCTGGCGGGTCTTGTCACGGGCCTCAGGGTCGGCCAGGGTGTCGAAGTTCTTCTGCAGGCCGGGCATCATCTTGGGCAAGAAGGGAGCGACGATGTTCGGGTCGTCGACGAGCTTGCACATGTTGTCGACAATGACGGCCGTCTTACGCTTGATGGCAGTCTCGCGCTCAGCAAGACCACGATCCAGAAGAGGAACCATCAGGGCCAGAGTGGGCTCCTGGACCTCCGTAACGAAAGTGGTGGCACCCAGCAGATGGACCGTCTCGGGGACGTTCTCCGGCTTGGCGATACACTTGATCAGCTCGGGAATAAACTTCTCGATATCCTTGTTGACAATCAGGCCGCAAACTTTCTCCATGGTCTGGTAGGCGCGGGCGGAGACCTCCTTCTTGGTCACCCACATGGCCTCAGAGACGGCAGGGATCAGCTCAGGCACGCGCACCGAGATCTGGACCGGGGATGTGCGGATCAGAGTGTCGATGAAATCCAGAGCCAGCAGACGCTCGGGGAACTTCTGGGCATTGCGGAGCGAGTCGATGACGCTCGGCAGAGCAGCCTTGGAAGCATTTGGGTTGATAGCCTCGGCAATGGCCAGACCGGCAGCGATGGAGGCAGTCTTGACAGCAGTGATCTTGTCACCAGCGGCAGCAAGAACAGCAGGCAGAAGAACAACCAGGAACGGCTCAACCGAGGCCGAAACCTCGGAGTGCTGAGCAATAGCCTGGATGGCGTTGAGAGCCTTCTCACGAGCACCGGCATCCTTCTTGTTTGCCAGCTGCTTCTTCAGGGCCTCGATAGTCCTAAAACAAACGAGTTAATATTCATTCAAGCTCGTAAAGACAATCATCAAGAAACCATTCAAGAGAAAGCGAGTAAACATCTCCAGTGGCAGAACTTTGGCTTTGCCAAAGCACTGACCAACAGCTTATTTGCAAAAGCCCACATAGATTTTGCGTAAATTTTTTTTAAAAAAAAAAGCGGCGCCCGAGGGGTTGGTGGGGGGAGTGTGTATTTTGGAGTATGTGTGGGGAACAGCATCAAAAGTGTGAAGGCAACGAGAGAAGTCCAAAAAGCACTCGTAATCTGTGTGGAAACTTACTTGGAAGGGACATCGAGATCCTTGATGTCGCCGTTGATGAAGGTGGCGATCGCACCAGACGACGCCTTGATATCAGCAGCATCGGTGGAGAGGGTGAGCTTCTGCACCAGGTCGCTGAGGACCTTGTCAGACTTGGCGTTCTCAGAAGCCATGATTTTTGGTATGAAGAGATTGTGGTATTGAGGTGAGGGTATTGTCGTGGAAGGAGATAGCCTAATGTCTATCCCAGTCGATGAGAATCCGGCCCGTAAGGCGTCTATCCCAAAGTTTAGGGAAACCGGAAATGAGCAGAAAAGCGTGCTCTGTCGACTGTCCGCAGGACGTCGGCGACAGATATTTGATTCCCTTGCTCTGTTCAGGCAAGGAAAGCAAAGAGAGGGTTGAAGGAAAGAGAAAGTTGGGAGTATGGAGAAGAGAGGGAGGAAAGAAGGAAAAAAACAGAATTATTAGGTTGGGAGAAAAAAGTGGACAAGGGATTTATAAATGAGAGAGATAACCAGAGTTTAGCAGGAAAAATAGCAGTAATACAGCCAACCACCACCACTTAGTTTTGCATACTGTAGGCGCAATGGAGGGGTGGAAGTTTTAGCATAGAGGCAGAAAAAAAACTTTTCAGTGGGACCTTCCACCTGGCAACACAAGTAAGTGTAGGAAATCCTTGTCTTTTGCTGGAGCAACGCCTCACCGCCCTCTCGCATTACCGGAATAAGTATAGCTCGCTCCCTGGTAGAGTCGCCGCACTTGCCACACTCGTTCCTAGAAGCTATGTTTGCATGTACAAATTGCTGACGGGATATATAATAAAATACTTCAGCTGACACGTAGCCAGCTGTGTACATCATGTACTCCGTATTGATGACTTTAACGAGTACTTGGAATTTGGGACAGTAGTCTCCCAGATAGCAAGTACCGTTCGCCACTCTTGAACTACCCTCGGCGTCTAGAGAATATTTAGGGTTAAGAGAATAAGCAGGATGTGCTGTCAATTCTCCCAACAATTATTCTACCTCTACTAGATCTACTAAGCCTCGCCTGCATTGCACTGGTATCTTACCTTACTGTTTGGGTTCTTGTCTTTTGTCATTCGGCACCCCGCGAGTCCGATACGAACCTGATAAGGCCAGTGCGTATTGGTAAAGCCGGTGGCTACAACGAGAACGTATCTTACCAGTCGAAAATGCAGAGGAATATAGGAACACAGGACCTGAAGGCATTAAAGCAAAGGGTTGTACGGAGTATTACTCCGTAGCGTATGTGCTGGCCACCTCAATAATCAAACCCGGGTAATATTTTGCCCCATCGAATCTGATGAAGAGCCACTCGGAATGCTGCATCTTAGCACGGGCGGCCCGAATTTGCTTGATCGTCCCAAAATCCAGCATGCCTGAAACTTTTCGTCGTCTGTTCGTACTTTGTAGCGTCTTCCCATTGTCTATTCATTTTATGAATTCCGGCCTGCTCAAAGACCCCCCGCTCCTGTCTAGGTCTCCGGCTGTACTTGTGATCTAGAGCTTTTTCAAGTCCCGGTGCACTCGCGTATCTTGGCTTCTTGTCGCTGCTTGCGGGGGCGGGACGACGATGATAAAAGAGGTGAACTGGTAGGGGTGTTGGCGTCCCAGATTCCACTTGACGACGCATCGCGAGCCAGGACGGCACGTAATATTTCGCCCTTTCTTGTCTGTAACAAGAAATCTCGACGCCAGTATTATCACGTGCCGTATCACATGCTTGCTGCGTACGGTTCAAGCCTGAAGGTAACAGAAATATATCAGCACACAATTCTTGGATGATGGCTGAGGCCAGATGAGACGACATTGGTTTTTTTTTTCGTACTCGTATATTACTTACGTGGTCAGTTGCACTGCTGAGCCTGCGAGTACGTGCTCCTGTGCACAGCCACGTAGGCCACGAATGAACCAGGCCCAGTACGCTGCGCAGCCTGGCGGGGATTCCAGCGCTCTTCCCACTAAAATAAACTCCGTCTAGGGTAAGAAGGAGGGGGTGACGCGTTCTCCAAGGGCGGCAAGCCCATAATCCGGCGTGCCCCACCGCAAATGAGTGGTTGGGCGTTCTTGAGGAGGGTCGAAACGGCGACTAAAAGCACGGTTGCTGCTAGCATCACAGCCTTCCACTGCCCTGCCGATCGTCTCAGGACAGACAAAAGCGGCAGTGTGTCACGTCCCATTCTGCTTGCTCTGTTTCGTGGCCTATCTCATACAACGTGCCCTTTTCCCTTCTGATTTATGCTTTCCAGCCTTTCTTTGCCGGCGCTCACTGTATTTTCCCCTCCAGCCAGCTCATTGGCCTTGCTATTGCTTGAATTACTTGGTTGCAACCATCTCCAGCTTCTGCGAGCACCATCGTCTTACTCGTCAACGACACATCGTCAACGACAAAATAGCCTTCGACCTTAAACGTGGCCACTGACTCGAAATAGCTCTCAACGGAAGCAAAACTTCGACATCTTCGACATGGCACCCGTTTCTCACATCCAGGCCGCACCGGTCCTCTGTGCCGTAGCCCAATCTGCGGCAATTCGTCGTGCCCTGTCTGCTGCCGGTCCCCTTCTCGTCCACCGCGCTGCGGAACATCTCCGGACCCACCAATTGTCTGCTCGCGGCTTGACAGTGTCCAACACGCAGAAAGTCACGCTGGGCGTCATCGCTGCCTATATCGTAGCTATCGCCCTGCTGTGGAATATACCCTATATACGCTACATATTGTGGCCCTTCAAGGTGAGCCCGCTACAACGAGCACGTTCTGTGTCCACCTTTGCTGACAGGGTGCGTTGGGTCCAGATGCTCGTCATTGCATTCCACGAGTTCGGCCACGCAATTATGGCGGTCCTGACGGGCGGCCATGTCATTTCCATCTCGCTCGACCCGCGCGAAGGCGGTGTCACACATATGAAGGGTGGCAAGGCGGCGCTCACGCTGCCGGCGGGCTACTTGGGATCCTCTCTGATCGGCGCTCTGCTGACCTTCTGCGGCTTCGACATCGTGGCAAGTAAGGTGGCCAGCATCGTGCTGGGCGTGTGCTTTCTCCTTACCTTGTGGTGGGGCAAGCGTGACTGGTTGACCATCGGCACCATTCTGCTCGCTGTCGGACTACTTGTTGCTTTCTGGTTCATCAAGCACGCCGAACCGCTGCGGTTCTTTGTCGTGAGTGCCCTTTCTTTCATACTGCGTCTTGCAAGGACGGCAATTTGGTTAACACTTTCCGTTCCAGCTCTTCATCGGCGTCATGTCGTCGTTGTATAGCGTCTGGGATATCTGCGACGACCTCATCCTCCGCAAAGTCAACGAATCCGATGCCAGCGTGTTCTCTAAACGATACGGCGGTTCGTCGCAGTGCTGGGGTGTCGTCTGGTCCATCGTTTCGATTCTTTTCATGGTGTGCGGCATCATAGCCGGCATCGCCGCATTCCCCGAGTCGTTTTCCGAGCAGGAGAAGGACTCTGAGAAGTTTATCCCGACACGGTAGTCCATTTGGCGTTCTTCACGGTCAACACACTTGGCCGAATGAAATTTCACGATAGTCGATGCCACTATTCATTTCTTCTTACAAATGCGAGGCTTCACGATTTGAGCCTATATTGATACCCAGGGAAAGAGGGGGGGGCGTATCGTGTGATTTGTTGCGTTTCGGTGGCAGACCAAAGTGGAATATGGCTACGTATAGAGTCGGAGTCAGACCGCGTGATGCACATGTTTTCTTTTCGCTGTGCCTGGGGTGTTTGGTGTTATGTGCTGGTTTATGTACCATACGTAGCGGCATAGCTGTGCAGTTTTACTTTATGTCTCATTTAAAGCATACAGCATACGCTATTATATTACTACGTTATCCGTCCTATCGCCTATTACCTAGACAATGACCTTCTGGTTGTATCTTGCGTCGAACTTCACCCGGCTCTGCTCTGTTCTGCGCTCGATGCGGTTGAAGTCGACGAAGCCCTTGCCCAGGTTGACGTGCCGCTTTCCTTCGATCCGGCTGGTCCTCTTCTTCTTCGACTGCGGGATGCTGCCGGCCGCGCATTTCCCGCCGTTGAAGGCAGCATTGGCTGCACCCTTCCAGACGGCGGTCACGTCTGTGATCATCTCCTCAGTCCAGTACAGCCGACAGTCGGCCTCCTCGACCACATATTGGGCGGGAAGGCCGTCCTCGAGGTTGTCCCGCAGGATTTGATCGCGCGTGTTGAGAGCCGCAGCCGACGACCGCTTGATCGGAGTCTCAGTGTATCGCTGCAGAGCAGCCAGTTGCTCGGCGTCCTCTGTGTTGGATATGGCACTTTGCACCTCGCTGTGAATGTCTGAATAGCTAAGCGTCTGCGATCCCTTGATGCCGCCAACTCCCTGGATAGGGCCCTCAATAGGACGGCCGCCAAAGGCGACAGACCGGACGCCGGCCTGGATCCGTAGCATCTCGGACGCTATCGTGCAGGTGGATGCGCAGTAGCCGTCGTAGACCAGGATGATGTTTTCGGCCTCAAACGGCTGCGTGAGGTTGGCCAGCGAGCCGTAGCCGCTGATTTCCATGCCCAGGCCGTAGGTCCAGTTGGACGTCGTCAGCGGATCAGTCAGATTCCAGCGCATAACGGCCGTGTAGTTGGTGTTCTTGTACACACGCGGGGCGAATTTGTCCTCAAACGTGAGGAACGGCTGGTCAGTGACGTTGAGGTCGTATTTGTAGTTGAACCAAGACTCGTAGTCCTCGATCAGATCGCTGTCAGAGGAAGTGGAAGGGTCGATTTTAGCCACAAGGTCGCTGTAGATCTTCGACACGGCCATGAAGCCGTCGTTCTCCTTCCAGCGCGAGAAGCCGTCCTGCACGATGTGTGGGAACAGTTGGCGGAAGAAATCGTAGCCCTGGAGGATGTAGCCGCCACCATTTGCGCTGAGGTCGACGACAAGCTTGGTCTTGCCTGCTGCCACAGCCTTGACGATGCACTCGTGTTGCACGGCTTGGAACTCAGACGGCGACTCTGACTCGAAAGCCAGAAGAGATAGAACAGCGACATCCTCATAGCCTTCGCCATCGAGGAAGTAGCACGACACGATAGAGTCATTCGTGATGGCAATAGGATTCGGGTAACCAGGGACCACAATTCCGGAAGAAGTGGAAGCCGACGTTGCCTGGTCCCCAGAGTCGACCGCGCCACAGAACTTTGTGTAAAGGGACTCGCCATCGGTGATGCCATTGAGCGGCGTCTTGACCTGGGCAAAGTTCTCGAAGGCGAGCTCTGTCCCATTGGCAAAGGTAATGGTCGTGTTGGCGCCCTGGTAGATATACCGGATACGACCAGAACCACTAAAGAAGCCCGATCCATCGGAAGCACCAGAGGAAGCCTTGGAGAAGAACATGCTGTTGTATGCAGCGTCGGGATCCTGGTTGAAAGATGCGGTGAAGATGGTGTCTTCAACGTACTTTGCCGCATCGATGCCATTGATGTGTGTCACGGTCGAGGCCGTGCTTGGCGACGAAAGAACGTCTTCGTAAACCTTGATGACCGGCAGAGATGTGCCGTCCTCGGAGATCGAGACGAGAGAGTACGGGCGGCCAAATTGGAAGATCCTGGTCAGAAGGTCCGGGTAGAAGACAAAGTGGCCGTCATGGCCTTGGCCAAAGACCTTGGCATACAGGTCCGCCTGGAAATCGTACTCCGAAGTGTACATATCATTCTCAAGCATGGTCTTGATCTCAGCAAGCGTAGCAAACATGTCGTATGCCGGGTAGAAGTAGGTAGCCGGCGGGTCAGCCTTGTAGGCCGCATCCGTCTGCCATTCCAGGTACGGCTCAATAGATTCCACGAGCTCAATGGCATCGTCCTTGTGGAGGGGAACCGAACGCAGACACTCGTAGGCAAGAGCAGCCGGGATTGTTGGGGTGGCTGCGCGTCCCTGTTAGCAATCTGTTCTGGAAGACACCTCGTCCATATCGGCTCTCGACTTACGACTAACGGCAGCCACAGCAGACCACAGACTGCTGACAGTAGCACAAGGGTTCGCAGTCGTGGGAGATGCGGTTGCTGTTGGCGTCGCTGTGCTGGTGGCAATGCACGAGCAGGCACTCGAGATCCGGAAAGACTCGGGGCCGACCTGGTTGCTCGCACACGCAGTCGCAGCGTAATCCGGGATGACCGCAGTAGCTGCCGCGGTGCCTGTAGCCGTGTACATGGAGCAGAACTCTTGGGCACTCTGCAGACGACCGGTGATGTTGGTCGCCCGGAAAACACGCAAGCAGTTGTCGGCATCGCAGCTAGAGGCCGCAACGCATCCTGCAAGGATGGCAGAGGCGAGAGTGTAGGCAGCAGACTTCATGACTTCCGGTCTGACCTTGACTTGCTGTCCGATCTGGATGACAACCAGAGGGGTGCCATCCTCTGGGCGGCCAAGAGGGGGGGAGGCTTGGTGCTTTTATCTCTCGCGTCTGGGTCCAGCTACACAGAGCACCCCCTTGCTCCTAGCTCTCTCATGCCGCCTGCAGTGTCCCTGCATATATTTCTGATGTTGCCTTCGGGTGACGGAGAAAACGAAGACCCATTGCCACACCTCCTGCCCTTTTGACCCTACCTTCGCGTGGTTTGGGCAAGAGCTCATTTGACTTGGCACTGAAGATGCCTAATCCCGTTCGGCTCTCTCGTTTAGCCGCCATGTTCCTGGTGTGCACCAAATCTCTTACGTACCCGTAGGAGCTTTGGTTTGTCTAGCAAGGATCAATTGGATCCGCCTGGCAACCTTCTAAATCAGGAAGGTGAAGACTGGCGATAAGAGACAATGTACCCACAGCCATGGCCACAACGTGTCTTACAACTCCGTAGTGCTGATTCGGCACGGTATGTTTCTTGTGTGTTCTTCTAAAGCTGAAGCAAACTACATAACCGGAAATGATGTGTGTGTCGGTCTTGTCTCTGCGCAGGAGGAAGGTGCAGAGGTGCCATACAGCATACACTGCGACAGGATACTGCCCCATCAGGCCGTTGTTGATAGGCCATGTCGCACTGCCGGAAGTGCTGATTTACGGGGCCAGCCGACCTCGTATCGCTGCTATCTTACCTTTGGCTTTAGGCGAACCATAATAGCGGGGTGCTAGTAGAGTGTCGACTGCAGTGGGACGCGTTAGAATGCGACACACGTGACGTCCTAATATTAGGCCTCCGCCTGTCGATGGCTGCGTATTCGGCGCGCGCAGAGGCGGACGACGGCGCACCGGTAGGATGGTGCCGTTACATAGTAGAACGGGATAACATGACTTTTTCGAGATCAAGAAAGAGCACACCGAGGCGTTACTGGTCTTCTACTACTCTGTCCTGTGTGATTTAGCGTACGGAGTATTTCGTCGCTTTATTCACTTACACGATATTCCTAATCTTGTTTTGCGTTCGGCCTACCGCCCGCTATAGCGTCCGTCTCGTAGCGTTGAAGCGGTTGGTTTTCTTCTCTTCAGCTTCAAACTTTCCTCTTAGCCGATATTAACAAAAAACTCATACTGCATGACAATCACCATGGCCCAGAATCTCAAGCGGTCGTACCTGCATGGCTGCGACCTCTACCTACTAGTGAGTTTATTTCACATTAAGTGTGGAAATCCCCATAGCAAAATGGGGCCCCGAAACAGTTGTGTCGGACGACGAGCAGATGATGCAGATTTTTGAGCGATTCGTCAAGCTTCCCGCCGCTCAACGATATGCAAGTTGGTATTTTTCCTTGTCTGAAGCAAGATTTCTCATCTACCGATGTATCAATGCAATATAGACGTGCACTCGATAGTTAAACATTGTCTTCTTGTCAAGGCGGCTTGCCTCTCTCAAGAAGACCAGGATGGATATCCTGGCCCGTGCCCGGTCGCATGGCGAACGACGCGCATTTGCAAAGGAGACTTGCGGACGTAAGATACTACAGGCCAAGAAGCGACGCAGCTCTCAAGTCAGCTGAAGGGAAAAAAGGAACACTACAAGCAGAAATCTATGTCGGGTGGTTTGACATGGAGGGGAAGATGGTCCGCTGGAATAGCTTGACGGCCGACGAGGTAGGCCTTGATGGGTTTTGGGATAGGGCGCATCTCGTGCGGGACGTTTGAAGACCACGATATCTAAAGCAAAGAAGAGCTGGATTTTATTGCGCTTCCGGGCCCTGACTTTGAGCACAAACCCGCCACGGAGAAGGATTTGAGAGAATTCTAGAAAGGCCAAAGGAGTTGTTACGTAGACTGTTTAAACAGAGCCCGCAGTAGGATTACTACTACCACAACACACGCCCAGGGATGGCCGCCCGGCTTGGTCGACAGCTCGTTCGCTTGACCTTTACGGAGGCGGTCGCTGCTGCTGATAAACGCACGGCTATCGAGGCGCTATTCAAGCCTGCCAACGAGGTGCTGTACGTGTTCTGCAACTTACTCGACGACGACTGGCTACGCTGCCAGCACCTCTTCTACAACGCCGCGCGTGGAATATCGTCAAAAATTGAGTTGTCCTATGGCCTGCCGCTTCATCCGAGAGGCCGAAAGCATAGGCAATTTGTCCACTTTTGAGCTCGCCTTGACGCCATAAAACAGCTTAAATATGGCAACAAAAGGCTCGCTTGTACATAGTAAGGACGACTTGAAAAGCTCGACTAAGAAGTGCATATGCATACTCCATACTTCGTACTGCATCGGTTGTATAAAACAGTGCTTGGCTTTCCAAATCCGACGCAGGCGAAAGTACGGACTGCTCCGTAAACTGGTGTTTTTGCCACCACTTCGGGTAACGTGTGGATCTCACTGCTTGACCGCACAGATATGATGTCTATGACGTCAGGTCCTGTGCTGGCAAAGAGGCTGACGGCACAAGTATTTTTGGTTCGCAGGATTCATTGATTCGGGTTTGTGCATCCAAGATCCGGTAAAATGGACATTGCTCGGCTGTTCATCCGCCTGCGCCACTCTCGTTGTCCAGTGCTGTTTTCATCTGTTCGATCAGGTGCAGAAGCAAGTGGCGGGGCAGCTGACTTGTGCTTTTACCAGAAGAGGCTGAGGTGACTCCACTGAAATGGGTTTCCGCCATCGGCATTTCGCATTTGAGCCGATTACGAAAAAACGAGAGGCTGGACTTGCCTGTACAGCGAATTGCTCAAGACGGTGAGGGTGTGCGCTGCTAAGCCTAGCCGTTGGTTTCACAACCATTTATGTTCGAGACCGACAATCTGGCAAACAGCGCAGACGTATACAAGTTTCTTGACCAGCCTCCGTATTTGTGGTTGGCCACTTGAGCTGCAGTTGACCCATGTGGAACCAGCACCCAAAAATATTGACCGAGCGAGAATCAAGCGAGAATGGAATAGAGCGGAAGCAGGAAGCATCGGTCATCCTCAGCGGAGGAGACTGCATACACGAGCTAAAAAAAGATCCCGAACAAGCCAAGATCTCATGACGCAAACCCAACAAATCGGCCAGCCCATGCAAGACAACGAGTTGTGGGTAGGCGGTGGGCAGACTATTGCAATTGCCTACGAGTAAGCTGGAATTTTAAGATCTTCAGAATATAAAAGAAGAATTGCCAGTCTCCCTTTTCAAAAAGCCAAAATTCGATTCTACACTCCATCAGCCATCGAGACAAGCCTTTCTACACAACTGCCACGATAACAAACGCAATTTGCCTAAATTCTTTTCCGGTCTACAAGCCGCATTACAACCGACTTCGAAATGTACTTCTCTACCGTCGCCACTATCGCTGCCCTGGTCCTTTCCAAGCTCACTGCCGGTTCTCCGATTCCATTCTCGACCGCAGGGCAAGACACAACCACCGCACCGCTAGCCCGTCAAGCCGCGGATCCTCACGAAGCAGACTTTCGTACATTCGGCGTCTCTGGGTGCCTTGACGAGAACCAGGGCGTGTACACACTAGAGAAATCTAGTGACGGCGAATGCCTCCCGTTTGTCGATCCCATCGGCAGTTTGTTGGTGGCAGACGATCTGTGCACACGTAAGTCCACTCTATCAGGTCTTGTTCTTCAGTGCCATTGGTCCTGACATATAGTAGTTACACTCTACAGCGATGCTGAGTGCACCGAGTCTCCAGTCGTGGCGCCCGTTGGCGTTTGCCAGAACGGCACCTGGCAATCATACACACTGACGTGCTGAGAGGCATCAGCAAGACGGTCTTTACGCAAAACAGTTTTGTTTTTAATATATTGCATAAATGCATCGCACGATACGGGGATTAATTGGCATCATGATGGCGTTTGGGTCGGTTTGCCATTTACAGTAACGGGGCATCATTCATGTTCATGACATAGGCAACAGCAGCCGCATACAAACTCTTAATAAAAAAACTTAATATCATGGTTGTAGTTACGCTAATTAATGCTGCGCTTTGGTTTTGCGCTTCAACGATGCATTTTGGGTACTGATTCATTTGATGCCAGGAATTGAGCACGAGCCTAAGAGCTGTTGGGGCAAGAGCAAGCCAATTCGCGTAAAACTTGGCTCATTCATCAAATCACATAACGCTCAATCTTCGAGTCTACATAACTGGTCTTCACCCTTCATATTTTTCGTGCAAATCACGTTCTTCGTCAATGCTCTACTGGGCCAAGCCAGCGGTGTTCTCCTCCTTCACGTCTCACTTACTGCAACCTTGCTCTCATCAAAAGATCGTCGGAAAGTTTAAGTAGAAGCTGCTGCATTTCACTTCGTAGCCGCCTCGCCGACATCGGGGTCAGCGGTTGTTTCCGGGGCCAATGCAGTTGCACCATCGGCTGTTTTTTTGGTAGCCGGAGGGAAGATAATTCTAGGAACAGACGTATTAACAATCGGTAGGCCTTCAAGTACCAAATTACAAAAACTCACGGTAGACAGCTTTCGTATGAATGGACGTCCTTCACTTCGAAAACGACAAAAACAACACGGCCAATTTTGTGGCCGTTGGGGCCAGTAAGATATTCCCGGACCGTTGTCGTTGCAGTTGTTGCCGCGTCTCTGCTAGGGTATCCATAGATTCCCGTGCTGATGGCACAAAACGCAATGCTGCTGCAGCCTTCCTTGACGGCAAGCTCTAGGCTGCTGCGATAGCAGCTGGAAAGCAGTGCGCGTGAGTCCCTTTGGCTCTGGTCGTGGTACACTGGCCCGACCGTGTGGATAACCTTCTTGCTCGGCAGTCGATATGCCGATGTGATCTTGGCTTTTCCAGTCTCACAGCCCCTTAATTTGATACACTCCTCCAAAAGGCTACTTCCTGCCGCACGATGGATAGCACCGTCGACTCCTCCACCGCCCATCAAGCCGCGGTTGGCAGCGTTGACTATGGCGTCAACCTCCAGCTTCGTGATATCGCCTTTCCATAGAGATATCTTGTCATTCAACAAATTGGAGGCCGTATAGGCTGCGAGAGAATCAGTAGCCGATGCTGCCATCTGGCCAGTCTTGTAAAGACTGGACAAGGTGGGGAGACTGGCTGCCTTGATGCTCATGGTTACGAGACTGGATATGTGTTGTGTCTTATAGTTCTCGTAGGTGAAGTTTTGTTTCGATCAACAATTTTTCTTACCATTTTCAGAGGGGACAAGCGCAAACGTTCGGCATGCAAGGTGAGGCTGCATATAATTTTGTTGATTGAAAGAGATGTCAAACTGGACCAATCGCGTGGGGTCGAGGCTGGCTTGAACCCCGCACTTCTCCGTACGATATGGGAAGGTGCTATCTATGACGAGGTGCATACTTTTTTTTCTTAAGGAAAGCAAAAGCTGAGCACGTACAGAGTACGGAGTAGATTTTGTAATGACTGGCGGCTGGTAAATTGGGAGATACTTGGCTTTTCCTTTACAGCAAGGTAATAACAGCTCGACACTTGTTTCTTGACACGACAAAACTATACCCTTTTGAGCTCGTAGCTGAAACATGCACTCATGCGGGCATTCCAGTTTCATCCGTACGTCGTATGCGTCTTACGACGTACAAGGTAGCATACATACTGTAGAGTTCCGGGTTGTGTCCTGTAGATCATCGTACTACGGAGTATTTCGTATACACAAATCCATCTCCTTTTCCCCCTGCTCCGTCCGGAATCAGGCCCAGGCAGGTTTGACAGAAGCTTGATTTAGCTTATCAATGAGGTTAATTTTGGACTTAATTGGCGATGATCATTCAGGTCCCACATTCCTAAGACTTAACCCTTTGTACGCATAACTGACCCTGTTGATAAAAGTGTGGAAACTCCATTACACCGGCAACCCCGACTACTATGTACTATCACGCAGCTAGCAAGTATACCGACGTACCCGACATAAGAATGTGCTCCATGTACAGGTGTCGATCAGGGCCTCCATAGTGTAACGGGTACGCTGGAAGGTGCCTGATGTACGGCGAGAGACAAGGTCTTGCTAGAGTCGGTACTCCATACCTTATCCGTACCGTATTTCTTTTGCTATGGCTAGATTTTGCATTTAAAGTAGCGTCACCGTAAGCGGCGCTGGCAAAGAGGGATGTGTTATACTTGTTTGAGAATTAACGTATCTTACAAGACTTACGCGTACCGCAGGAGACGTAAATGTGCGATCTGTACTCCGAAAGGTAGAAGGACGCAACCTAGCCATCAAAACGTTCTATGCCTAAGCCGGTATATTTTGCTTGAAATAGACCGACATGCTGCACATCACTCCGTGGAAGGCAGCTGCCTTTGTAGCCACCATCCTGTTGGTTTTGTATTCGTTGGCACAGTTCTCTTCCTTTCAAGTAAGTTCATCAAACAGCGATTACGAAAGAAAGCACATACTCATTACCACAACAAACAGGATCTCAGAGACAAAACCGCTGCTACCATCGCACATGTTACGCCAATCGAGAAGTATCAACGACCGCTGGTACTTTATGCATATGCGGAATCCGACACTAGCCGCGAGAACCTGGACTTTTTCGTGCAAAAGGGCATCCATGGCGCGGCCGACTTTGTTTTCATCTTCAACGGGCCGACAAATGCCACCGACCTGATCCCCAGTCATCCGAACGTGGAAGTGGTCAAACGAAATAATACCTGCTACGATCTGGGGGCCTTTGGCGAGGTTCTGCTAGCAGGCGATCGGTGGAAGAGCTACAAGCGATTTGTTGTCATGAACGCAAGTGTCCGCGGGCCGTTTTTCCCAAACTACATGAAACCCTGTTGGACGGATGCATTTCTCAATCGCCTCAACGATCGCGTCAAGGTATGTACTCCCGGTTCTTCGCACGAAGCAGTTTGTCCCTGGGCTGGAGACTGATCGGCTCTTTCGAATTATAGCTGGTGGGCACAACAATCAACTGCTTCCCACACCCGCACCTGCAGACAATGGTTCTGGCCACGGACGACGTGGGCATGTCCATCCTGTTGAATCGTACGCTCGCAACATCCTTGGATAATGTGGACAAATGGGGGGGGAAAGACGACCCTGTTGGATTCACGGCCTGCTTCGAAGACCGAAACAAGGCGGTACATTCCGAAATTGGCATAACCGGGCTGATCCGGTCGCAAGGGTATGACGTCGATGTCATGCTGACCTCGTTTAGCGTCGACGAAGAGGACCTTACCTCGTATTGTGCAAGCGACAAGCGCAATGCTGACCCGCTTGTCGACGGGCATTACTTCGGCGCCAACATTCACCCATACGAAATGGTTTTTATGAAAACCAACCGTCACGTCGCCGAGACGACGATGGAGATAATGACAGAGTGGCACCGGAGCAGGGGATGGTCAAGCTGGGATGCTTGCCCGGCTTCATAGAGGAAAAAAAGCGGTCAGGCGATACGAAGAGCGGAGCGAATAGACACAATAGAGGCAAATGCACAACTACTCCGTAACTTTGATGTTGCACAACGCCCCTCACACATATGGTATGCAATGCAACTGTCGTCACGGAATTGACGGTATAGTTTTCGCTTCATGGAGCTTGTAACTGACTTGTGGTGGTTAAGAACGATTGTCGTAAGGTTCTAATACGAATAATGGCTCTACGAGCATTGTCTTGAGGAATTTTGTGCTCGACAAATTACATAATGAGCCAGGTACATATCCGCTGGTTCAGTTATGCTGGGCACAAATAAAGATGAGATATTGAAAAGGCAGTAAAATACTTCTTTCTTTTCGGCAGCGCCAGCTCACAAGCGACAAGTATGCTTTTCAGGCAACCACTTGTTCCCAGAGCAGTTGTTGAGCAGTTTGGCTACGTTCCATTGGGTTCCATTCAGCACAGCGCGCGATCGTTAACCTTATCTTAGCCGGCCTCGTCGAAAGCATCATTTCAAATGCCTGTGGGGAACCTGTCATGGATTCGCGCGGGGATCTAGCTGCCGCTTCGTTGTCGCCACTGACTTGCATGTCATCCCCACACATAAAGTTGGCTGGGAAGTTCCGTACATGTCAGCCCATGACAACGGCTGCCAAAAGCAATGTAGCAGAATGTCCAGCTGCTTGTTGGTTTTGTACCGTCTTTTCCTAATAATAGAGCCTATGCACCGGTTAGAAATTGTACACGGAGAGGGTTGGGGCATGCTGATTGCAATCAAGATCAAATGTACAGCAATCACAATACGATTTCTGTTTGAGCAACAAATCTCGGTGAACTTTTTATCCGTTGCGACTTCCATATTCATAACTAGGTGGGTTCCTTCCTAACGAGGCAATATGGTCTTCGGATGTTGGGACACGATGCCGTATTGGCTCTTTCCTGACAAAAGTAAGTCGCACCTTCCTTAGAAAAATAGAAAACGCACATATGGTTTCGGGGGACGAAAAGAACGACAGGATGCTCGATCGTTTCTCGCATCTTCTTTCTGCCGCCTGGACTTTTTGTGATACCCCATCACACACAGCAGTCAATTAAACGTGCTTATTGACTAAGCATCAACTTCTCATTGAACAACCCAACTTCCTGGTCAGGGCAACTGTATCATACGAAAGACAAAAGAAGGACCTGGCGCTTCGAAAATGTGTATAGTTCAGGTTTACACCCGCTGGCTATGCGGCTGTCCGGTGGCCGAGGCTGACAAGCGGATGATGAAAGTCTGTGTGAAGAGGGTGACTATGCTTGCAAAGTCTTTGGCAGGCGCGGAGAGCTCCAACGGTGAATCCACGAGCAGCATGGGATACTGCGGTGGCTTGGCTAAAGAGCGACGTGCAGGGAATGACGACAATGGAAGCAGCAGCAACGAAAGCGACAGCAGCGATAGCGGCAGCGAAAGTTTCTGCAATAACGATGCCAACGAGACTGCTATCCAGGCGAGCGAGAGGCTTTATCATGACACAGCACCACGACTGTGCGCCCTTCACGAGACAAAGTTTGAGCTGGGGGCCCATTCGTTCTGGGTGAGCGAGCTGCAGTGGTTGCGGCCAAGACTGGGGCGGCGAGGCACGCCAGCGGCACTGGGGACACAGACGACCAGAGAGGCCATAGTCCACGCCCAGTTGTGTGCAGACCGGATGTGGAAGCTGTACCAGCTCTGGAAGCTGCTCAACGGAGGGAGCAGCGAGAGTGAAGATGAGAGCGACAAGGGATATGAAAGGCGTGACAAGGCCCTGGCAGTAGAGTGTGCTGCAATCCTGACAGACGACCTGAAGACACAGACGACAGACTGCTGTTCAACAATCCAGAGCATCCAGCACACGGGCGAGCTCAACTACGGGATGCTGCGGTGGGGTCTAGAAGACCTGCTGGAACCGTTGCGCGCGAGCCTCCACCCGCGTGATATGGTGGCGTGACAGAGAAGAGGAAGGAAGCCTGGGCTGAAGCCTTTTGCGTTTGGCCCGGGGGGGGGGGGGGGGCGTCATCGCCGGGATGATGCTGCAAGAAATACTATGGGTCGCCGCAACCTTTCGTGGCTGGGCGCAGCTGAGACTACTTTAGCCTCACTGGACTGAAAAGGACGCTCTTGAGGAGCGTGTTCGGCGTACCTATTTCGACGGGATGAGTTCGGGATGGCTGAGATTGCGGCACAGTGAATGGCAAATGCTTAAACCGTCTGCATAATTGAAGCATAAGTTGACCACGAACCGGTGCTGAATTGTGCTGTTCTTTGCCATCGTTGCGGCCAAATATGCCGACTTAGTGGAGATGGCAGCAATGTCCAAAGCCCCAACACTAACACGGGGCATAAGTATCTTACATGATCATGCATGCAGCCGGGACACTGATTCGCTGGTGGCAGAGATGTCGAATACCCTGGCTCGTTGCCCCACCAGCAAAAACATGTGGTCGGTCAGCTGGAGCGGTGCAGAGATATTTAAAACAGGCCTCCCAGCCTCCTCAATTTTCGTAGCTGAGATCCCGCCATTCTAAAAGGGAGCAGGTATAATAGTGAATGAAACTAATGCGACTGCAAAAAAGGGTTTACGCATCCGATACTCCGTACACCCTAGAGCAAACGTATTTTCGACCTTCTCGGACCATCGCTTCATGACACAGCAAGATGGATTCCCAATCGCCTCCTTCGCCGTCTAATATACGAACGTACACGGCGCCGTATGTCCCTGTCTCAACAGGGACGACCAGCGGGACCGCGACGTCAAAGGTGTCGCGAACATACGAGTCTGCAGCATCAACGCCGCTGGAGAGCCAGCAGGAGCTGCGACAGAAACTGCCCTACCGGTCGGCAGCGGAGCCGCCATCGCATCAGCAGCAGCAGCAGCAGCAGCAACAGCAGTATGCAACACTGCCGTATTCGACGCAGCCGTTGGCGCAGCTCCCACCGCAGCCGACACATTCGACGTCTGGATCGGTGGTCGGGGGAGTTGGAGGGATGAAAGGAGCGTCGCTGCGGGCGCCGATGATGACGCAGTCGCCGGGGCCGATGAACACGACGGCGTTGACAGCGAGCACGACGAACATGCAGCTGGCTCGCTCGCGGGCAGAGGCAGCCGTGGACCGGCTGGCAGACTTGCAGCAGCAGTACCGCCAGCACCTTCAGTACGGCGCAGGAGCGGCCAACGTGCCGGGAACGACGGCGGCAGCAGTGCGAGCCGAGCTGCGGGCACAAACGGGCGTGGCGCTGGCTCAGCTGCGTGACGTGCGCAAATCGGTGGCGATGGCAGCGAAGGAAGCCGAGAACCACCGGTTCCGACGCTGGCTCGTGGGCGGCTTCCTGGCGACGTTCATCCCGCTGGTTCGGCGGCTGTTCCGGCGACGGTCATCGGGCTCAAGGCACGCGCGCCCGTCTTCGTCGTCGTCGACGGCCGTCTTTGCGTCCAACAGCACCGAGTACGCGTTTGCGCGCAGCCGTGAGCTGGTCGACCGCTTGCTCAAGTCCGAGCGAGGCGGCGTGAGCCGGCTGGCGTCGATGGCCTTTTTCGTCTTTGCCGTGCTGTACGTCTTCAGCAACGAGGTGACGCTGCGGGTGGCCCGTACCGTTGCCCGTCGACTCAAGAAATTGAGCATCAAGATGGAGCGCGGCGACGAGCCGCTAAACGACGGCGACCTCGAGCAGCTGACTGGCTGGAGGTGGCGGGTTTTGCTCTGGGGGAAGAAGTGAGGATGGGAGAGAGGAAGAGGAAAGAGGAAAGATGACCGAGAGCTTGGGATCGGAGAAGGATCCGTACACGACGATGACGATAAGATAGTTCATTGACAGCGTTTGATTTAGGGCCAGTGGCTCAGAGCAGATGATCCTTGTTACTTTAATAACTCTGCATTCTCACCACTAGATTCTTTTTGCTGTGCGTGTAGCCTTTGACCAGCTAGCACGTGACGGGCTGGGTCTGAGCTGTGGGATGTGTAGCAGACCGAAAGACCAGACTGGCTGAAATGGTTGACATAGCAGTCCATTGTGCCCTTAGATACAGTTGTAGTGTAGGACGACGGACTTGCTCCCGTGCTCTATAGGCACCAAATGGAAGTATATTTCGGCACTTCTTTGGGACCTGATAACCGTTGCAGGTGTTTTGTGGACACATACGTTTTCGTCGAATCGTTGTCGAGTCTGCAGTTCAGCAGCTGTATTGTACCGTGATGGGTTAATTGGGCTCTTGGGACTGCCAGCTGTAGCGCTGAGTATGCCTTACCGCGGGGCTGATTTGACTATGCTCCAAGCTGATTTGTCCTAAGCTCTCTGCCCCCCCCCTCAGCTGCTTACAGCTTTCGCAGGCAGCCGCTTGTTTTATACAGCTATAAGTAGTGGGTTGCTCCTCCCCTTTTCTGTATTATTTTCTTGACAGTCACCACTGCTTTGCTTCTGCAAGCTGCTGCCTAAATCGGCCACAGACATTCAAGTCTGGCTTGGGACACAGCACCATACAAAACACCATCACAGCACATCGAGACACGGATGTCAGCAATGGACTCTGTTCAAAGCCAGGAGTTCCTCGTCCGAGACCTGCCCACCCGCTCAGTTTCTCTGTTTCCAACACGGGCACAGGTGGTTCGGGATATCAAGGGTGTCATCTTGAAGGTAAACACAAAGCACAATGTTTGCCTGATCCTGTATATCCTCATCTTGTCCTTTGCTGATACTCCTTACAGCCAGGAGCCAACCAACTTACAGTTGTAGGTTTCGCTCCGACGACGGATGAGAACTCCATCAAGGTTGAGGGCACCGGGTCTGCAGTCATCTCGGACATTGCCATTGAGCTGCTGCCCAACCAGGAGGACTTTGACGACATCTATCCTAGAAGCGATGAAGAGGAGTGCCCTCAGAGTAATAATGAGATGAGCGAGGATGAGAGCGTGGAGGTGAAACAGACGCGTGTGAAACTGGAAGAGGTCCGTAGTCGCATGACAGCGCTGCGTGACACGGAGAAGGCTGCGAAGGAGACAGTGTCCAGCGCAGAGAACCGGCTGAGAATTCTGGACGCGTACGGAAAGTTGCTTGACAATGAGCGAAGCTTGGCAATTAGTGAGGCCCTTGAGGCATACCGGACGGAGCGCGCCAAGGCGTTTGGGGACCACATGAAGGGCGAGCTCCAGTTACGGGAACTGGCCAAGACGATCGCCAAGGTGCAAGACGAGGAGAAGAAGCTGGTGCAGCTACAAGTGAGAAGGAAGATGAAAGAGAAGTGGCTCGAGATGAAGGCGAGTAAGGCCGAGAAACGGGAGAAGAAGCGAGAGCTGGAGAAGAAAAAGGAGAAGGACCGGATCAGTGAGGAGTTGAAGAGTCTGTGGCCTTCACGGTGCTACACGGTGCGCATCACACTGGATGCTGCGGGCTACACGCCGGCATCGTCGCGACGGACGTCGATTGCCAGTGTGACAGAGGTATTGGGGGTGAAAGGAGCGGGCGAAGGTGGCGAAGAATCTGCGGTGGACGACACGGCCGACCTGACATGCGACTTGACCATCTCGTATGTGACCACGTCGGCGTTCTGGTCGCCAAAGTACGACCTGCAGCTATCGACGACTACGGGATCGGCGGTGCTGTGCTTTGACGCGGACCTGACCAACAAGACGTCAGAGACGTGGAGCAGCTGCAAGGTAGTGCTCTCGACGAGCCAGACGACCTTTCCCGGCCTCAACGATGCCATCCCGACTCTCGTGCCGTGGCACGTCAAGCTAAACAGGATCGGCTTCTTGATTTCAACTTCCGGCCTCGGTAGCATCACTCAGAGTCGCGAGGAGCTCGCATACAGCAATGACAAAGCGACTTTGGCGGCAAATGAGCAGCCGCGCAACAAGTCGAGTAGACAGCAGAATCTCTTCGCGCCACAAAACCAGATGTTGTTTCAACAGGCACAACAGCCGACGCTACACGCTATGTCGGCTAGGTCAGCATTTGGCCGAACCACCGGCACCCTTTTCGGCGCGGCCTGTCCACCGGCTGCTTCACCGCAGCCCGCAAACGTTACCGGGATAATGCGACACGGGATGCAAGTCGGTACTACCAGCAACTACGACACTGACGAAGAAGACGACGACACGATGGCGGGGGCACCGGAGCTGGATTTCCAGGATTCGGCGTTTGAGGAGATGGGGCTGACGACGACATACGATCTGCCAGGACTGAAGACTCTGGCGTGCAGCACGAAGACGTCCCGACAACGGGTGGCACGCATCAGCCTGACAGGAGGCACTGTGGTGTTCAGCCATACGATTGTGGCCAAGTACAAGCCAGCAGCCTATCTGAAGGCGCGGATCAAGAACGCGAGCAAGTTGACGCTGCTGCGAGGACTGGCTGGCCTGACGCTGGATGGCGCATTTCTGGGTCGCACGACGCTGCCTCGCTGCAGTCCAGGCGACTCGTTCTCGCTCAACCTGGGCGTTGATCCGACGATTCGCGTGGTGTACCCCAAGCCCGACATCAAGCGGGCCAGCGGAGGTGGCGGTCTTCTCATCAGCAAGGACAACAGCGGGACCTTCCGGCGGTCCACCACAGTAACCAACACAAACCCCAGGACGCGTGCTGGCAGCGGCAAGTCGGCCACGCTGCTTGTGCTCGACCAGGTGCCCGTCAGCGAGGATGAAAGGCTGCGGGTCGAGATCCAAGTCCCACATGGGCTCGCCGTCGATGGATCATCCGTGGCTGCCGGCGAGGGCGTAGCCTCGGCAACTATAGATTCTGGCAGTGGCAGCGTTTCATCTTCTGAAAGTACGGCCGCGATCAAGGAATGGGGCCGGGCTTCAGCCACGCTGAAAAAGGCTGGCCAGGTCACGTGGGACATGGAGCTCTATGCCGGCCGGACGGCTAGGCTGGACCTGGAGTACGTAGTCACGGCGCCGGTGGGTGAGGGGGCCACACAGTGCTGAGGTGAAGAAGGGGAAATGGTCTCCTGTAGATGTGATATCCAAAGTGTGTGGACATATATTGAGTACATATTATTTCTTACGATGAATCCATGTGATCCAAGTCAAGAGAAGGAGCTCTAGGCTCTTATGGAAATGATTGCGACTTTTTGTACAGCATGACACTAATCCAGGTGCTATTGCGACGTAATCAAGAGCAAATGAACAAAAGAGATGGTGAAAGAAGAAAGAAAGCAAGAAAACGCCAAAGAAACAACACGGCCGGACAAGACTACTCGTTCCGCCTCATGAGCGACACAGGCGGCATATACGACTTGCGACCGTACATGTAGTAGTAGGTGACGGCAAAGACCATGACGCCGACAAAGATGACGACGTTCCAGTTCATCGTCTCGCTGGTGACCTCGGCGTACTGGGGAAAAAAGGCAAAGACCCATACGACGATCAAGAAGAGGACGGAGCCAAGGTTGATGGGCAGGCCCCAGCGACCGAGCGACCAGCGATGGCCGGGCAGTTCGGAGCCGGTGAGGCGATGCATGATGAGGAAGGTGAAGGAGATGAGGTAGGTGCCGAGCAGGGCAGTGACGGCAAGGCTTCCGATGGCGTTAAAGGCCACGGCAGAGCCGATATTGATGAGCGAGAGGAGGGTGGTGATGACAAAGGTGACGAGAACGGCGTTGAGCGGGATATTCCAGCCGGGTTTGACCTGGGAGTGGGTGAGCGGGAGCGAAATAGAGGAGAACAGAGCAGAAGACTCACGTGGGCGATAAAGGCAGAAAAAGGCAGGCCATTGTCGCGGGCAAAGGACCAGGTCTGACGTGAGACGGTGGCAACGGTGCTGATGCAGGCAGATGTGATGTTGACGATGAGGATAGCGGTCATGATACAGGTGCCGGCCATGCTGTGGGTGACGTTGTAGAAGACCTGGATGAAGGGGTAGCCGGTGGGCGAGTCGAGCACGTCGAGCAGATTGCCGAGAGTGAAGCAAAAGGTGATCAACATGACCCAACCCATGGTGCCGTTGACGACAGCTGCCCACATGATGGCACGCGGCAGCACACGCGAGGCGTCGCGTACCTCCTCGCTCATGTGCACGGCCGAGTCGGCGCCGATGAGCGTGTAGACGGGCGAGAGCAGGCCGACGAAGAAGGCGAGTCCGGTCGAGCTCCAGCCACCGAGATTCGCAAACGTGCCAAAGACATCGCCAGCTGTGGATCGAGGTGCCAGCACCCACAGCGGGATCAGCACGGCAAAGAAGCCGAGCACGTGGACGACCAGCACCATGCCCTCGACCATGGGCAGGCGGCCGGCCAAAAAGGTGTTGAAGATGATGCAAAAGGCCGTGATGGCAATCACCAGCAGTGTCCCGTGCCAGTTTTCAAACACGTAGTCCGGCTGCGTCAACACTAGCAGCCCCTGGATCATGGTGCCGGCCAGGAAAGCCAGCGAGGCCAGTCCGGTCTGCCAGCCCAGCACGGCCACCCAGCCGATGATGTAGCTGAAGAACTTTTGTGCCCGCGGTGGTGCAAACTCCGATACCCAGTGGTATTGGCCGCCGGCCGTCGGCGAGATCGACGCCATCTCTGCGATCGATGCAAACACCAACATGTAGCCCATCCACACGATCAGGTAGCCCCAGATCAGGCCGGCCGTGCCGCCGTTGGCCAGGCCGTAGACTGTCGTCCTGGGAGAGTCAGTGTCATGCGATGGGGAGATAGAAAGAGTAAGAGAAAGACAAGAGCTTACATCAAGCCAATCTCCCATGTGCTCATCAACGTGCAGGCAAAGCCCAGCGTCGAGAGGAAGCGGAAGTTTCTCTGGACATCGTCAGCAGACGGTCACGCACAGCTCGCTGCAGAACATGATGCCACACACATTCAACACCTGCGTGCGGCCGAGCATCTCCATGTCGCGCTCGTCCGCGTTGGTGCTGCCCCGTTGGAGCGGCTTCTCTGCGTCAAAGACATGGGCCTCCGACGAGATCTCCACCCGGTACTCCTTGTTGCTGTAGTCCGTTTCCGACATGTCTGCGTGTGTGGGCTGGCGACGATGTGATACCGGGAGCAAACCGTACCTGGCAGGGCAGAAAAGAGAAGAGAAGGGAAAGGAGCGAAGAGGGCGGGGAGGAACGGAAAAACAAGAAGAACGGGCGAAAGACAGACAGACGACAAGGAACAACAACGTGGCAAGTGGGTGGGCGTGGAGCGTGATCAAGTAGGCAGGACGAGACCGGGGGACGATCGTTTGGGATCAGCAGGCTTATATGAGAACGCCAGAGGCTGTCTGCATGCGAATGCGTGCAGGTGTGCAGGTCCCGGAAGAGACGGCAGGCATGAAGAGCAGAGAGAGGAGGGGGCTGTGGAAGGGAGCCTGAGGGAGCCCAGACCTGGCCCCAACAGACGGACAGGAAAAGGCAAGCAGCTAGGAAGAAGGACATAGTCCCTGCAGGCTGGGACAGGGACGAGTCCACTCACACGTGGACGTCCTGTCGTCTGTCCACCTCTTCTGTCTTGCCTCTCTGGCGAAGCCGTTGCCGTATTCCACCGTGGAGCTCGCCGGCACAAGGAAGTCTGCTCTCAGGCTAGCAAAGCCGTTCGGTCGATCAGGACGTGCACAACCAGCTTCCACTAGGGAGGGGGGCCCAACTCGATGGTCACACCGTACTCGGCCTTGGCTGATCCCCTTCTCTTGGTCTGCCACACCCTCTCGGCATTTTCTTTCCCTTGCCGGAAATCATGGGCCGTGTCGAGAAGTCGATGGGCAGACAATGTTACCGCGACTCTTTATCCAACGCGCAAGGCTGGCTGTTAGACACGGCACACAGCACAATACGTCGTATTTGCTCACCCTCCTTGGCACGCTCTCCCGCCTGATTCATGCTGACCGGCTGCTTTCCCTTCTCCGGTCTGCTGGCAACCGACACAAACACCCTCTCGGCATTCTCGTCTCCTTTCTGGCGGATGGAACTCCCTTGCCTCCTGTCTGTCTCACTGCCCTCGTCTTTCTTTTTTTCTCGCGCATGTCGCTCGCAGATTGGCTCTTGCCTCGAGTCGTCCAATCACAGCTGCAGCCTACACGGGCCCGCTAGCAGGTTTGTTACCTGTACGGGGAGCTCGCGGAACAAGATCAACCTTAGATGCCCATCCTTTCTCCTTCAGGGCAAGCTTGTCGGCTTACTGAACTGCCACAGACAAGCCTGTGTCGGTGTTGTCGGCCTTCCCTGGAAGCAGCTCTCTCCCTGCAAGCACAGGGGTTAGCGTGTTCAGGTGTGATGGTAGCCAGAATACGACGTCAGCTCCGAGGTGGCGTCACCCCTGGCGATGGAAAAAGAAAGTCTAAGCCGACGTCCCGTCTCTCGCTTTTCGCTTCCAGCGCTCTGTTGCCTGTTGGCCGTTGGCATTATAACCTGCCGCTCGTCACTCCCATGCTGCCGCAGCACCTCAAACCAAGGCGGCTTTCCCGTTCCGGTGCACCGCTGTGGTAACCTTACCATCGGGTCTGCTGTTGGTTGTCGGTGATGACAGTGCAGCTTGCTTCACTGCAACTCCTGCAATGCAACATGGCGATAACTGTTGGTTTTGTATCAATGTACCGGCTGCTTCTTTTGGAAGCAGATTTTATTGCAAGCCGAATCTTGATGCAGACAGTAATACGCCGTACCTGCCTTGTTCAGTTTGCCAGGCGATGACAAAGCAGATTAGTCAGCACACTTCGGCACCCTGGCTTATAGATTCATAGTCGAGCCAGCCAGACAACAAATAACGCCCGGTTAGCTCAATCGGTAGAGCGTGAGACTCTTAATCTCAAGGTTGCGGGTTAGTACATACCATCATTGCTTTCGCACCGTCACAAACTCGAGCACCAGTCCTAACATCCTCCTCCAGGTTCGACCCCCGCATCGGGCTCAATTCCTGATGCGCCTGTCCAACAGGCACTTCGAAACCAGACCAGATTTTTTTGGCCTCGTTTCGTCACTTTTTGCTTTTCGGGTTTTTTCTTGGCTCGTCACGTTATCTAACCTGCAGTTATATATGCCGTCGACCCTGTTCTTTTTTCCGATATTTATCCCCCCCATAAAACCCTATTTTCGTTCGTAGTGATCCGTGCGTAAAAAAAGCCATTCACCACATCTCGTCAGTTATCCAATCGCCTCCATGACGTCTTCCATCACCACACAGCACCTGGCTTCCTGTCTTTTCAGTCGATCTGTCTGAAAGGACCGCATCGCTTTTTCTCTACGAGCTGCCAATCGTACTTCTGGCGTACAGACGCTTTCATGTACGCCAATTGCAAGAGTGATCGGCAGGTGCAACAGAGTGGACCATTTCCTTCAGCTGGGCGCAGGTGTCTACTGGACATAAACAGTATCGGCCTCTCTACTCCGTATTGCCGTGGCAGCTCTAATCTGAGCTCTGGCCACGCATACTGACTCGCAATCATCCCCAGCCACCTTCTCCGGGGGTCCGCCCTTCATCGACTGGCTGCATGCATTAGTGCATATGTTTGTCTCAGCAATGACTTGCACTCGCGACTGCCGATATATTTCCTCGTACGAAGTAATCCCGGACCATTTCGCCCATCTGGACTGCTCTCTAGGCGCCCTCTGCTGCCTTGTCCCTTGACGTTGTCCCTTGCCTGGAAGGCCCAAGATCGGCGTCGATGATCCACCTGGACGAGCTGACGGGCGATGAAATGATCGCCCCCTACGCCGTATACCACATAGCACCGCCCTATGTGCCCCTGTCATATCGTAGCCTGCGATAGCCATCGGGCAGTCTCTCAGAACATGTGCTGTGCATGGCATTGAAGGGCGACAAATCCACTTTGGCGCTGGACTGCTCCAAAAAGCCGTTCGTCCAAAGAGCGTAAGAACATTGCATATCGCCTCTTGCATCTGGACAGACCATGCCGTCGAGCTGACATTGATGGGTCCCCTATTGTGCAGCTCAGCAAGCCACGGATGGCCGTGACCGAGCCTGGTGGATCTGTGCGTACTCTCGCATCGCATGCGCGTATCGGTTCCCACTTGCTTTCTTTTTGCATGGGTCTGTCACGCTCGAGAAGTGTTGCCCCTCCTCCCTGTCTTCCCACGCACTGTGAGACTGGGGACAACACCCGGCGAGAAGAGGACGTTTTGACGTGGAAAGGAACTGGCCATGCGTGCCTAAATTGGAAACTACTTTCATTCATTGTCGCTACGTCTCTTCACCGGGCTTGCTTTCTCTCATGGATCTCACTCCTGCCTTGGACAATGTGACTAGCAGCCGCAACTGAGAGAGAGAGGGGACATGTCTCTGAATTGAAGATCACTACTCCGTATCCTTGTGAGCACTCTGTTCCTGCGCTGCCTCCCTGCATCCAAAGACTCCTCCTCTCCGTGCTTGTGTCTCACTCCTCCCATAACACGACTGTCGTCGTGAGTCTATGGTCTGAATGTGGGTTGTAGAAGCGCTGATCGATGCCGGCTTGCATTTCCCACACGTTTTCAAAGATCGTCTTTATGGGTTGCTTGGCATTGTGAGTCTCACATCCTGACTCTCTCTCTCCGTCCAGTAGTCTTGGCAGAAGCAAGAAAAGGAAAGAAATGAAGACGGGCCTCTTTCGTCTTTCGTCTGTTGTCGTGTACCTCCCACCGCTACTCTATAGCTTGATCGTGCTTGTTTCTTTCTTTCTTTGGGGGAGGATTGCCGTTATCCTATTCGATTTCCACGTTCAGTCGTCCGTCTCTCAGCGGTAGCACGCACCAGCCTTTCTCCCTGAGGTCGGAGTGCAGCCTGATCTGTACTTTATTCAACACTTTCTCTACTTTACTCTCTAGGACCCCGTCCAGCCTCTTGTCTATCAATCGTGCAAGCCATGTTGTGACGATATACTTATACCCACTCCTCTCTGTTTGCTTGCCTCGTGCTTCCCCAGCATCTATCTTGTCTTTTGTCGAGTTCTACTCCTTCTGATGCCCCTCCGCATTTCTGTTCACCGAACCGGGGCAACTCAGCCGACCCCTTTCCGTACGAGAACACGAGCACGGCGGTAGCACAAGACAAAGAAAAACAGCATCAAAGGGCGTATATCTTTGAAGACATGGACATGGACGCGACCAACATCACGGCACTGCCGGCACTAAAAGCCGTCACGGCCACCGACCAGGGTGGTATCCTGGCCATTGCAGCCAGCATGGCACTCGTCTTCGCCATCCTCTCGCTTCTGATTCGTGCCTATGTGCGGATAGAATGCGATGCCGCATTTGCCAGTGACGATTTGTTGTCATGTCTGAGTATGGTAAGTAAGAGACAACGGCCAACAGAGCCACCAAGACAATATGCGGAAAAAAAGAAAGAGAGAAGAAGCGGGAAACGCTGACCGGCTCAGGCTGCCACTGTAATTCAGACGAGCGTCGTGTTCCTAGCCATAGCCCGCGGCTTTGGACGTATCTCATCTGATCTCACGGTCAAGGCCACCAGCGACTGGCAACGCGATATTTACGTGGCCGACATCCTATTCCTCGTCGGCATGTGGCTCACAAAGTGCTCCATCGCCCTGCTGCTGATGCGCCTCTCACGCGACCCTGGCCACACCTTCATGTCCAGGGCCCTGATCGTTGGTTCGACCTGCTACTTTGTCATTTCCGTTTTCGTTGTCGCCATCCGCTGCGACGTATCAGAGCCGTGGAGTCCCGACGGAGCCAAGAACTGTGACTCGAGCACCGTAAGTGATTTCGTGATTCCGTGATTCCGTGATGTGTTTGATTACACATGCTGACCGGCTCAGTTTGCCCGCTGGTCGGCCGTCACTGCTCTGGACGTCGCCACCGAGGCCGCTCTCTTCCTTGGCAGTCTGCAACTCGTCCACGGCCTGCAGCTTCCATGGAGCAAAAAGTCCGTCGTGGTCTTTGCCTACGGCCTTCGTCTTCCGTAAGTTGTCACCGGAAAGACGAGAATCTGTTCCGGCTTTTGCTAATCCAGATTCCTCCCCTTCCAGCCTTATCGCTCTCGCCGCACTCCGGCTGCAATACCTTCACAAAGGCATATACAGCAACGACCAGTCGCTGCACGGCATCCTCGCTTCCGTCTTCACACAGATCGAGCTGGGCTACGCCGTTGCCGCCGCAACGATGCCATGTCTTAAGCCGTTCATGTCCGCTCTCAACACGCAATATGGCGGAGGCCCGGCTTGCATCGTGGTCAACCACTCCATCGTGACAGCTCAGAGGAGTCGTGACTACTCGGGCAACGGTTCCGCAGTAACGCCGCTTTCGATGTCGCGCAAATCCACCGAGTCCGAGACACGCTTTTTTGAGAACAAGGCCATCGCCGGCGTCGACGTCTCCATGCACCCGCTACCACAGATGCCAGGCACTGCCGGAAGACATAACCGGGAGGAAGAGGAGAACGACCGGTCGGGATCACTGTTGTCGTCAACATCGGCTCACCGTGTCCACGCTTTCGGTGAATCGGTGTAAAGCTGTCTGTGATCTTTCTTTCCCTTTTTCATGTCTTTCGTGTAGTATTGGGGCAATAAGAGATATCACCTAAGCCTTCTGTTTCGGATACTGTTCTGCTGTTCTGCCAGATAGCTAGGCGCAAAGGCGCCTTTGGACTGTGGTGCTAGGTCTTGTCTTTTTTTCCACTCTGAGTTTTGCTTGCCTTGATGTATTACCCCTGCTACGTATACCATGTCTGACACATCTTATGAAGTAACAAATTCCTGTAACGTATTGGTGGTTCATTACAAACCATGTTTTTCCGACAATACGAGGCACACGTGTCTGTTATGTGTTGTATCCATGTGTTGCTTTTCTCGTGCTCGGTTTGCAAAACAGTTTCAGGCGTATATAAGTTTGGTTTCAGTGAAGAATGCTGCTAGATCCTGCACTCTGCTTCTGCTGGCACTGGACGGCGAAAATGATGCATATTTTGAATTCAGTGAACCGGCTGCTTCAAAATCCCTTCTAAAAGGTACTGCTGCAAAGAAGAGGTGGAAATAGGCAATGTCGTACCATCGATAAATCAGTAGATAATGACGCGTCCTCAGATTGGTTGTCTTTACTTCCTAAATTTGGTAACAATTATACCCAAACTATGTGCTTGAAAGTAGAATGTCCAACCGAGCACGTGGCAATTGTTGGGTAAGTCGAAAGTATTGAGCAATTCACATGGAATATTGCCTGCAAATAGCAGACCGTAGCACGAAAATCGGTCTCTCATCTCAACGGTCCGCTGGCAGCACACTGTGACAGTACGTGGTTATGCAAGGCTATCAGCATCGACACCCCGTCGGTTACAGCTGTCCTGCTGAGTCGGGTAGATGGGCTGCTGGGAGTAGCAGTAAGACAGCCTAGTGACGTGTACGAGTCCGCTGTCGAGCCTTCTGTCGAGCCTGCAGGACAACTTCAGCCAGCCGTTCATCTGGACCGATATGCGAATGATAGCTCTGACCTACCGTTGAGTCACAAAAGCGTCGCTGACTGGAGGATCGATGGGGTCATATGGGTCGGACGAATAACAGACCCGGGCCGGGTCCTATCTCGTGGCACAGTCGCCGCATTATGATGTAGAACGTAGTGGTCACACGCGTCCTGTCTGCCCATCGTGTCAGGCCGTCGAGGCTTCCGGTAGCCCGTCCTCGGCTGTCGAGGCCGCCCCTGGAATCGGCGCAAGCCCGAGCGCAGGGGCTCTGACTTTGCGAGTGGGAGCATCATAAGGTTCATTGGGGATCAGGATTAGCTCACCGATCAGGTGTGGCCGAGAAGAGAAAGGCGGCTCGACGCAGCGTTACCGTAGTTTCGTGGCGTTTTTCCACCAGTGCCTTTTTATCTGGCTTTCTGTTCCCGCTCTTTGTTCCTTTTTTTCTCGTCATAGCGGCCACGCTAGATTGCCGTCTGCCACACAGGCCGCTGCTCTAGGCGGCCGATGGAGCGTGCATGGTATCGGGGCCGGTCACGGTAAAGTCAGCTACCGCCCAGACGCTACTCTGCCGTCTGCCGTCTGGGAACATGATTGCGAGATACAAAGACAAAAGACGAACAAAAAAAGGACGCGATTGGCCTTGCTGCCCAATCCCCAAATTCTGTACCTTCCCCGTGAGATGAGAATAAAACGTAAGATGGTGCACCGGTCCGTTCTTTCCTCCTGTCCGGTCGACAATGTGAAAAGTGTGCCACACCCCTCAGTATTCCTGCCGTTGTCGTTTCTCCGGCTTTGTGGCCTTGCAAATACGGGGAAATTGCGACCACTCGTTTATTTGGTCGGGCAAGGGCCACTAGTTCTTCAAAAAGGGCTAGCGCGACGGGGTTTGCTCCAGCATTATGTGGAGGAACGCTGTTTCCCCCATTGGAGAAGACCCGGCTCTCTTGCTCATTTCGTCTTCTCCGACAACGCAACGCGGGGCATTTACTCCCGTTTTACTAAATCTTTGCGGGGACACTGGACAATTGAGATTCTCGTGTAGGGTTTTTGGTTCTAGGCCTCATATATGGTAGTATTCTCTAGCGCAGAGTTGCAGCAGTGACTGAGCGTCGAGTGTGCAAACTGGGGTTGCTGGATGGAATACGGAGTAAAGATGTTCTGCTTCAGAGTCAGTAAAACAACTCCGCACATCGCAGCCATTTTCTTTGATGCAGCTGCTGCAAGTTGGTGGTGCATTGCAACCACTTTGTGCATCCCGCATGCTTAGCATCCTGGCCCGTCGTCCAACAGCCCGACAATTGCTCCTGCGCATCCTTTGTCTTGGACCTGTTATCGCAGACCACTATCGTGTAAATAGGACTGGCCTCGGCAACTTCAGCTTTGGTAAGGCGGTCTGCCAGACGATTGCTGCTGTCCACTGCCCTCTTTGCTTCGTATCAGTCGACCGAAGGACCGACCATATGACCAGACAAAATCTGCATGCCTATCGTAGGCGCTTGTTTGTGACGGCATAGTGGTGGGGTACGTCTACCTTTTTGGTCCAGGGCCTCCAGAAAGCAAGAAGAGATCGTCGTTTTGCGTGTGGCCATTTAGACCCACTCTTTTCTGCCCCGTCTGTGCTTACACTGACTGGCTAGCCAAAGCTTACATACGACGTGGTACATGGTACGGAGTACAGAGTACATCCATGGCAGTCTAGTCCTCGCCGATGGACATAAAGGGCCGCCTTCCCAGCAGTCAGACAACGTCTTGTGTTCCCTCTCGCTTCCTCAGTGCTCGTCTGCCCTTGAAGGTCTCGTCCTAAGTGACCAGAGAGCGACAAATTTCTCAGGTCATATTCAAGACCAAGGCTTTACAAGATTATTTCCAGCCATGGCAGACTCAGAGTATGACAAGTCTTTCGGTGGACAGGCTGTCCTGTCACCCAACATCGACCCGCCGCATCACAACATGACTGCTTCCAAGTACATCAGAACGCGCATCAGCTCTTTGAAGCCGCCCATGACCAAGACTCCAAATCCATTCCGCCTCATCGCGTCTGTCACCCGCATCCAATGGGCCTTTTTTTCCGTTGCCTTTATTGCATGGGTCAGTTTCCCTTTTCTTCTCTCTTCTCCTGTTTTGCCTCGTCGCTGACTGACCGCCGCAGACCTGGGACGCTTTCGACTTCTTCACCGTCTCGCTTACTGTCAGCGACCTGGCAGAAACCTTCAACAAGACCAAAACTGACATCACATGGGGCATTACTTTGGTGCTGATGTTCCGGTCCATTGGCTCCATCGCCTTTGGTATCGCTGCCGACCGCTACGGCCGTAAATGGCCCTTTGTTTTCAACAACGTCCTGTTCATCGCCCTCGAGCTCGGCACCGGCTTCTGCCAGACCTATCGCCAATTTCTCGCATGTCGCGCCCTCTTCGGCATCGCCATGGGCGGTTTGTACGGTAACGCTGCCGCAACCGCTCTCGAAGACCTCCCTGAGGACACCCGTGGCATCATGAGTGGCATCCTCCAGCAAGGCGTACGTTTGCTCTGCTCTGTTTTGCTCTTCGTAAAGACTGCTTATTAATCACTCTTCTCATGCAGTATGCCTTTGGCTACCTTCTGGCCACGCTCTTTGCCCGTGCTCTCGTCAACACCACCCCTCACGGCTGGCGTCCACTCTACTGGTTTGGTGCCTGTCCGCCCGTGCTGATCATCATCTTTCGTCTGATGCTGCCCGAGACGGCCACCTTCCAGGAGCGCGAGGCCGTGCGCAAGAGCGCCGAGGAACACGGCGACGGCAGCGTCACCAAGACCTTTTACCGCGAGGGCAAGGTTGCGCTGCGCCGCCACTGGATGATGCTCACCTACCTCGTCCTCCTCATGGCCGGCTTCAACTTCATGTCGCACGGCTCGCAGGACATCTACCCCACGATGCTGACGAACCAGTACAACTTCTCGGCCAATGCCGTCACCATCACTCAGGTCGTCGCCAATCTGGGCGCCATGACCGGTGGCACCCTCGTTGGCTATGCTAGTCAGATCTTTGGCCGTCGTCTTAGCATCATCGTCATGTGCATTTTCGGCGGCGCTCTGCTGTATCCCTACACCTTCGTCTCGAACGAGCGGATCATCGCGGTCGCCTTCTTCGAGCAGTTCTGCGTGCAGGGTGCCTGGGGTGTCATCCCCATTCACCTCATGGAGCTGAGTCCGGGAGCGTTCCGTACCTTTGTTGTTGGCACGGCCTACCAGCTGGGCAACCTCGTCTCCTCGGCCTCGTCCACTATCGAGTCCACCATTGGCGAGCGCTTCCCGCTGCCGCCCAAGGGCAAGGTCAGCCGCTACGAGTACGGCAAGGTCATCTGCATCTTCCTCGGCTGCGTGTATGTCTATGTCATCGTCTTGACCCTGATCGGTCCCGAGCATCTGAGGCGGAGCTTTGATGCCGAGCATGACCAGGATCTGCGTGCTGTTGCCGGCGACGAAACTGTCGTTGAGGCGATACACCGGCGCGAGCGCATGGGAATGGGCCTGAGCGAAGACGACCTGGAGGATGCCGCGGCCGTGCGGGAGGCCGAGAATCGCGAGAAAATCGTCGTGGGACACATAGCGTGAGCGCGATCTGTGCGTAGAAGTAGGATATCTGGCTGGGGAATTAAGCTTTTTCATCAATTGGTTTTTGATGACTAGACCAAATTTGAGCCGTGACAGGTGTGTTTTGAGAGGTACAATGATCTATGCGTGCATTTGCACCCACAGCGATTTGAGAAGATGACCTCGTTGGTACTTCGTAGACCTCTTTAGATTGGGAGCCAGGGCTCTGGGGAAGCACGACAAATGGTCATATATTACTGGGCCGAGAAAGTACGTCAAAAAGCCCAATGCATTATTGTATGCAGCTGTACTGTAAACCATCTAATGTCCCCCAGAAAGCTTCAAACACATTGCACCTGATCAGCGCAGCGGAAACCAACACGCTATTTTACATAAACTCCTGCTATGAGCCACTGCTTTGAGAGCGACACTTTGCTGGGATCTTCATTCCGTACGCCAGGGCAGTCAATGCCGAAGGCGTCACGGAAAGCTGGGCTTCCACCCTCAGTCCCTGGCAGTAACGGCCAATTTCTCATTAGGAGCCCATATTCCAGGCAAAAATGAGACTGTATTCCAATCCATGCAGCCATCCTCAAGCTCCACCGCCGTAAACAACCTCGGCGTGCCCAATTACGCGTGCTGAGTTCCCTGCAAACGGTCACAAAAACCAGCATCTCCTGAGCTGAGACTGTCGTCTTGTTGAACACAGTAGGGAGCCGTGACCCATGGTAAGAAAAGTGTTTGAGAATCTTTGCCTTGTCCAGCCTCTGCTGGTTTGGCTAGATGCTTCGCACCGCCTACTTCTTCATGGTCGCATTCCATGCATCCTCGAAAACCGTTTGCTGCGGTGCAAAATCATCTGGCTGCAATCCTAGACGCCGGATCATACCAAATCCTCCAGTACCAACGCTCATCGATTGTCCCATAATGACCGACTCGCTGACACCTTGAATGGGATCCTCCTTCAGTCCGGCAACCGCATCGAACAGATGGTCAGGCGTCTTCTCAAATGAGGCGAGCTGCAGAACACTGTCCCGCATTTTGGCCAAACCAAAGCGCGTGATGCCAAGCACTTGGCCTTTGTACGTCATGACGTCAGCGAGAAGCTCCATGTGCCGCGGATCAATGTTCATGTCGCGCATCACGTTCTTGATTTCCACGGCGATCGACTTCCTGGCCGCTTCGATGCCGAGAATATCCAGACATTCCATAATGCTGTTAGTCACCACACCGGTACCAATGACGCCTTCTGTGTTGATGCATTCCCGCAGTCCGTATCCTTCCACGTACACTGTGTGCTCGTCTTTCTCCGTTTGGATCACCGCGCGAGCAGCGTCGGGGTAGCCGGAAATTCCTATCGCAGGCAGCTGGCGGCGAAGGAAGTTGACGCGAAACAGCAGGTCTTGGTTGTCCGCACTGGCCTTTGCCTTGGTTGCAGCAGAACGCCTTGACCCATAATCTGCCCCGCCGTTGCGAACAATGATCGTGATCGTGCTTGCGAAAGTGTCGGCAAACACGAGGTTCTCATCGATCTTTAGCTTCTTCTGCTTGCAAACAGACAGTGCAATATCATGAAGACCGACTCCCAGTTGCAGGTCATTCAATGCCTGCTGGTCCACCTTCATAATGATTCTGCCTTCGTTGCCGTCCCATTCTTCTTCGACATAACTCAGGACGTCCGAGATGTAAGTCTTTTCGATGCGCCCCTTGACAATGTGCGCTGCTTCGATCTGACGAGGGTTCTGGAGCGGACACGTGATGATCGGCGTGTTGATTTTCTTGGATGCGTTGATGATCTCTTTGATACGTGGCACACCTTCAGTAATGCTCATGCCAGCCACACCGGCGAAATGGAACGTCTTCAGCGTCATCTGCGTTCCGGGCTCGCCGATAGACTGCGCACCAACGGCACCAACTGCATGGCCAGGCTCGACGTGGGCTTTGCGGAATTTGTCCAGGCACATGACCACAAACGCCCTCAGCGTCTTTTCTGACACTTTTGCTGTTTTGTCGATATAGGAGCGGTGCGATGCGAGTGAGGCATCGAACGTCTCGACCAGACGCTCTTTTGCATTGGTGAGTCTGTCTGCACGTTTTTGCACAAACTGGCGTACATCGTCGAGAAACTTGCGAGCACCCTCTTGCAGATCGAGACTGGCATCCGACTGGTCGTTGTAATCCAACAACGCATCAGTGACCAGATGCCGCCGAATGTACTTGGCTCGCTCGTCTGCCAGTAGGGAGTCGCACACGGCCATGATTGTGTCTGGATCTAGCGAAGGCTCCGCATTGCTCCAAGTGATGCTCTCTGCATGCGTCCAACTCCGCTCGAAATTGACCGGCACGGCAGATCCTTCCATGTCCACCGGGTCCAGTCCGTCAGAGCCAAACTGAAACTGCACAACATCGCCAGAAGATGTCCGGACCGTGTTGTCGTACTGCGTAGACAAGTCCTCCAGTGATTTCATCAATCTTCTGGACATGTATCCCGTCTCTGCCGTCTTCACGGCCGTATCGACCAGGCCCTCTCGACCCGAGATTGCGTGAAACAGAAACTCCGTAGGCAGGAGACCCGAGTAGAAGCTGTTCTGCACGAAACCCTTCGAGGCCGGATTGCGCACATTTTTGGGAAAATGTGGGAGACTCCGGTCTTGGAAGCCATTGGGCACACGCTGGCCACCAATGATCTGCTGTCCGACGACGGCCACCATTTGCGCAACGTTAATGGCCAGACCCTTGGATCCGGATGTGGCCATGGTAAGCGGTGCGTTGTGTTTGCTGAGCGTCTCCAGACAGAGGTCACCGGCCGCAGATCGAACTTTGCTCAGAACACCAGAAATCGAGTTTTCCAATGTTTGGTCCAGGTTACAGCCTGCAGACTTTTCTAGCTTGCCAGTGTTGAACTTGTGGATAAGTTCATCACATTTCAAATTGGCTTCCCGAACAAGAATTTTGATCTTTTCTCGAAGGGTAGTGAGCGGAAACACGTCAAAAACACCGATTGATAACCCGAAATTGCCCATGAAACGTGCACAGAGCCTTGCGAGTCGATTCATAGCCGTGACGGCCTCATCTGGACCGTAGTCACGCAGGATGACGTAAAACACCGAATCCTTCTTTCCAGAGCCAACAGTTGATTTGTCCATTCGCCCGCACATGACCTCTGAATTGCGGACCACCAGAAAGTTGTCCTCTGGATCCATGTCAGGGGCTTCACCAGGACGTCTCTTGTAAGCCTTGCATTTAGCATCGAGGTTGACCAACACTTTGGACGATTTGTTCGGACGCATCATTATATTGAAGACCTGTTTCCCTGTCCAGAGTGCCTGTGGTTTTAGAATTGCAGGAGGCGGTATATCAAGCTGCTCCGACGAGCCAGTCATGTGCGCACACATGTAGGCAAAGGTGTGCCGGGTGAAGAACCGATCCTTGCTGCTGATAAGATAGGCGGCCGTGATAAAATCCTGCGTGGCTGCAATGATGGGCTCTCCGTTTTTTGGAGTTGCCAGATTGTGCTTCACTCCCATCAGAGTCAGTGCTTCAGCTCTGGCCTCTTCAGTTTGAGGGACGTGAAGATTCATCTCATCACCATCGAAATCTGCATTGTATGGCCCGCACACGCACTCATTTAACCGGAATGTCCTCCAAGGCCGGACTTTGACCAGATGCGACATGATACTGAGCTTGTGAAGAGACGGCTGGCGATTGAAGAGAACAATGTCGCCATCCTCGAGATGTCGCTCCACCGTGTCCCCAACCCGGAGATCCTTTGCAAATTGTTCTTTGTTTCCAAAGTTCAGATCCAGCTTATATCCTCCATCATCCTTTTTCAGGATAGACTTCGCTCCCGGCCATTGTGTCGGACCATTAAGAACCAAATTCCGAAGTTTTCGGATATTGATGTGGTTGACTCTTTCGGGATACGACAGATTCTTTGCAACAAGCACCGGAACAGCAACCTCGTTGATAGCCAGATTGGGGTCGGGCGAGATGACTGTGCGCCCAGAAAAGTCGACTCGTTTGCCGGACAAGTTTCCTCGAAACCGACCCTGTTTTCCTTTGAGCCGCTGCGAGAATCCTCGGATGGGCTTGCCATGACGGGCTGCAGTAAGCCCTGGAAGCTCGCTGTTGATGTACATCGCCAGCTGAAATTGCAAGAACTCCCACTGCTCCATCAGAGTAGTGATAGGGGCACCTTTGACCAGCGCAGTGCGGATCAACCCGCAAACCTGAACAATCTCGGCCAGCTTGGTCGTCAGGTCGTCTTCTGTGCTGGAGCTTTGTTGTTGAACCGATGGGCGGATGCAGACGGGTGGCGCTGGTAGATACTGCCAAATGAACATCTCCGGTCGGCCGTCCAGGGGATCCAGACCAAGAAGTTCACAGTCACTTGGACTGATCTTCTTGAAAAGGTTCAGCACATGCAGAGGGTCAAGGTCCTCAAGAGCTCGGTGCAGATGCTTTTCCAAGTCTGGTATTCTCTTCCTGGCTTCCGAAAATGAATGTTCAAATTCCCTCTTTCTTGCTGGGGGTATTTTCTTGGCTGCCGTTGATTTGTTGAACGCTGCAAATCGGTCGTGGGCAACCTTCAGAGGGCCAATTTTCTTGATTGATCCGTTCAGAGATTGGCAATATGGACATTCCTTGCACTTCTTGCAGATCTCGTTGACCTTCTTGCATATCTGTGTTTTTCGAAGATTGTCGATTCCCGGTTTTCGGAGCTCCTTCAGAAACGTTCGTCGATCGGACTCCATCAGCAAGACGCGCCCACAGTCCTGAAGTGTTCAAGAGGCTAAGTCAGTAAAACAACAGCAGATCAGATAGGTGGAAGTGAAGCAAACAAACCTTGCATATGTTTTGTAGGATCTTGATAGTAAAACCTAGATATCCTATGTGAAATACAGGAAGCGGAAGGCGGACGTGCCCAAAGTGACCAGGGCACATGCTGAGAGGCATCAGACACGTAGCACACTGTCCAATCTTGCTAGACGTTCCCTAGATACAAGAAGTAATGTGTTAAAGATGCGACAGCGATTTGAGGGAGGCGAAAGACGAACCAAGCGAGAGTCGAGAGGCCCATGGGGATACGGTGCTCGGTTGTTCTCGACATCGTACAGCATAGAGTCTGATATTTCAAGGACGCTTTGGTTGACAATGTCTTGGCCTGATCTGGAAGTCGGCACGTTAGTCCAAGTTCAGCCAGAGCGCAGCGATGACTCGGTGCAGCTCACTGGATCCCAAATTTGAAGCGCTTGAAGCGCTTTGGCAGCTCGTCAACAACCTGCTCTTTGCAGGCTTTCACGGAGGGGGCCATGGTTCACGTTAAATACTGAGCGCGCATGCGCTCAAAAGGCCTTGAGGAAGTTTTCCAGTCTCGAGACAAGATTAGGTCAAGTGTTTGGCGCAAAGTGAAGCAAACGACAGAGGCAAGATTTTAAAATTCTTGATGCAGAAGCTCGTCCCCCACCAAATGCGAAGAAACCTCGTGACGCGCAGAGTCATATCACGTGTAAAATGGGTCCTTATCGCTATCGAACTTCGACTCCGGGATTTTCGGCGCGAATGAAACTAGGCCATTCTGGCCACAAATGGCAATTTGCGGGCCTCTGGATCCTATTGCTCCTCACACTTACACACTTCACGAAGTCGATCCTGAAGTTAGCATCGTCCTTATAATCCTTATGCTCTGTAGTTCGATTGGTATAATATTTAAAACTACACCTCACTCACCACTAGTATTGTGCTTATAAGTAAACCAGGCACTATTTTTTTCCTTGCCGAGTTTTACTCCCCGACTCCCCGGAACCCTAGAACCACAACGGAGAATCGTCAATCAAACACCGGGGCGATAGGAGTACTGCTGCAAGACTAAGGAAAAACAGGCGATACATCGGCAGTGAAGAAGATATACTGTAGGCAGAGTCACGGTCAGAAGATTTGGACCTTTGCAAGCTATTCTGAGCTGAATATTGTAGACTTATAATGGAGGAGTACTAATCGCACCACAAGTACATGAAGTAGGGGGGTTTACAGTGTCTGATTCTCATAATCGCAGTAATAGCACCTCCACATGCTAGAAATAGCAGAGTGCAGAGGTGGCGGATTATGGTCTTATCGGCAGCCATGCAGAGTCGGCCCCTCGCAACAGTGGTGGTTCTCAAAGCTACGAACCCCATACCAAGGCCGAAATACAGAGTCACCGCCTTTTAGCTAAACCGTCGTCTGTTCATTTGGAAAAAAACAACTATACGAGCAAACTCGCGCAAAGCTTTGATCTTTACGTTTGGAGACTCAGATACCATGCCGGGTTGATTCTCGCGAGTACCGAGGGGAAGCATACGTTGTGTCGGAATATGAGAGACACCACATTTTTGTCTGACTCTTAACGTGGAGAATGATGCTGGGACCGAGAAAGGCCATTCGAATGAAAGTAAACTCTAATCGATTAGAGATCTTGAGAAAAAGTCGATGCTAGTATGACCGCAAAGTCTACCTTAGGAATCCAGAGCCTCAATCTTCAGCAAAAAGTCCAACATATTTTACTAAGTAACTGAGTCCCCATCTTCTCCACCGTTCTCCTCTCTCCACCATACTCTCTCTCACCGTACGGAGTACCTCAACACATGCTCCGTAGTTGCCCCTGTCTACTCCGCATGCATCGGCATTCGATGTTGATTCATATCACGTGATCGATATGTAACCGCTTTGAACATGGCCTTAATACCAAAAAGGCAGCTATAGGCGGCGCAGAAATTTTTCACGAAGCGGCCGACGTACCCGCATTGTTTACTCCATATGTGATCGAAGCCACCCTACTGTTTCCATAACGAGGTGTAGTGAGTACTCGAATTAGTGTCGCGCGCCCGGATTCTTACGTCAACCATGTCAGTGCTGCCGCTAGAATCGAGTACCCGCGTCCGTCGTTCGGGGAGAAGGGAGAAGTCTGGCCATTCATAGTGCAATGGCCCACAAAAAGAACATCTCGTTGACCATGAGCTTCGGAAGCTATGGAGTACATGGCCTGTTCGTCTGACATATTTTTCCACCGTACACGGAGAAGTTGCGAAGAGTTTCCAGTATATCTTCTGTCCTCATCTTCTACCACCACAGTCATAAGACTTTGCTCTACAACATCCCAGACATCAAGATTATAGCTTGCAGCAATGGCGTATTCCGAGCAACACATCAAAAGCGTATGTTATTATGCGGCCTGGGTATGATAGGAGCTAACGCGAGTCCTGCAACTGTGTACAGCTGAAGAACAAGAGCTTGTTTTCGGGCGAGGCCCTCATTGACGGAAAATGGGTCACCAAGGACAAAAAGTTTGATGTCTATGGTACGTGTCTCTAGCGGGTCATATACAAATAATTGAACAAATGGATAGACTGACTTGCATGTAACCATACAGAGCCCTCGAGTGAGGCCGTTCTCGGCCAGGTGTCCAACTGCTCGCTAGAGGACTTCCAGACGGCCATCCAGAGCGCCGACGTGGCACAGCGAGCCTATTTTGAAAGCACCACGGGTGCGAAGAGAGGCCAGCTGTTGCGGAGGTGGAACGACCTGGTCCTGGAGAACATTGACGATCGTGAGTCCAGTCCTGTCTCTGTCTGCCGCCGTGCTCCCTTGTTTCGACTCTACACAACATCATCCTAACCACAATGCAGTCGCCGTCATCCTCTCGCTCGAAAACGGCAAGACGCTGAGCGAGGCCAAGGGCGAGGTGCTCTACGCAGCCAGCTTCCTCGCCTGGTTTGCCGAGGAGGCCACACGTGCGTACGGCGTGACCATCCCGTCGTCGACGCCGCACACGACGCTGATGACGCTGCGCGAGCCCGTTGGCGTATGCGCCATCATCACGCCGTGGAACTTTCCCGCGGCCATGATCACGCGCAAGGTTGGTCCAGCCCTGGCGGCCGGCTGCGCCGTCGTGATCAAGCCGCCCAGCGAGACACCCTTTACCTGCACGGCCTTGACCAAGCTGGCAGTCCTGGCCGGCATTCCCCCGGCGACCATTCAGGTCTGCCCGACCAAGGACCGGCAGGCGGCCACGGAACTCGCCACGAACCCGCTGGTCAAGAAGCTCAGCTTCACCGGCTCGACCGGCGTCGGAAAGATGCTGGCTAAGCTAGCCACTGGCACACTCAAGAAGGTCAGCCTCGAGCTCGGCGGCAACGCGCCCTTTATCGTCTTCAACGACGCCAACCTCGACCTCGCTGTCGAGGGCGCTATGCTCTGCAAGTTCCGCTGCTCCGGACAGACATGCGTCTGGTACGTTTTGTCCCCTCTCTTTCACCCCTTTTTCCCGCATCCGATCTTCTTCTGACCGCTCAGCGCAAACCGTCTGTATGTTCAGAAGGGCGTGGCTAAGGAGTTCACCGCAAAGCTGGTTAAGGCAGTTCAGGTGCTCAAGACCGGTCCCGGCCTGGACGCGACCACGACCCAGGGTCCGCTCGTGAACAAGGCCGCCGTCGACAAGGTCCGAGAGCATGTGGCGGATGCGGTTGCCAAGGGCGCCAAGATTGAAGTCGGCGGCAAAGTTACGCGCACTACTGGTTTCTTTTATGATCCCACCGTGCTCTCGGGCATGAAGTCTGAGATGATCGTCAGCCGCGACGAGACGTTTGGTCCCCTGGCGCCTGTTTTCGAGTTCGAGACCGAACAAGAGGTTCTGCGGCTGGCCAACGACACCGAGCTCGGCCTGGCCGGTTACTTCTTCTCCCAGGATATTGCGCGGGCCATGCGCGTCGCACAGAAGCTGCAGGTCGGCATGGTCGGCGTCAACACGGGCAAGATCAGCGCTGCCGAGGCGCCCTTTGGCGGCGTCAAGGAGAGCGGATACGGAAAGGAGGGCAGCCTCTACGGCATGGACGAGTACCAGATTACGAAGAGCGTCACGATCGGAAACCAGGATGCTGGTCTGTAGATAGGAGACCTCCCAAATAAAGGAAGATAGAGGAGACTACGGAGTACACCGTACAAAAATGTGAAAATCTGCATTCCAGTGCAATTGGTGAAAGATACGAAGGAGGCCACCTGGAAGCGGATATCACACAGCCGCCCTACCAGTAGATCCACGGGAATTCAATTCAGTACAACGTCGTAGATCTTTCTATGGACCAATAGCGTTGTCCCAGAAAAGCAAAGGCTTTTTGAAAACCTGGCAATTTGCTTCGCCTCCTCTTATCTTGCCGCTGTGGAGGCCTACGGCCTGCCCTTGCCGCTCGGTCTGCCAGGAATCCACACTGCTGTGTGGAGGCATGAAGCATACTCCGTACACTGTGCGGCGCAGGCCCTTTTGACCCACCTGTTGGAGAGGCTTTTAGGGGCGCATACCAATTCTCTGCGGCGCCCAGACGCAATCAGTCCTCAGCTCATGTTTCACAGAAGTGGGCGAAAAGAGGGCGGCGCCTAATAACTGGGACTGAGCATATACGATCAAGATAAGAGGACAATGCATTGTCGCTGGGAGCCTATTGTCAGGCAATTGTGGGCGTCAAGTGTGGCTGGAGGCACGGAAAACGGGTCGGAGCAGATCATTCCCGGCGGTTAGCCGCATGACCCTTGTTACCATCGCGATCAACCAAGCAGTCATTCTGCTTGCATCTTGCCACTTCTCGAGAGATAAATAGAGACATCCGTAGCCGGACAATGTGTATAGAACCAGTCAGTATGGTCAATCTTTTTCGCGAAGCAATTCTATCAAACTCGTATCAAACATCATGCGTCTTCTTTACTGGGATGGTGAGGGCGAGCCCTATCTAGTTGAAGCCCATTCCAACATTCCGCCCTATGCCATCCTTTCACACACCTGGGGAGAGGGCGAGGTCACATTCAAGCACTATCAAGATGGCACGGCTGGAGATCAGGCCGGTTACCGCAAAATCCTCTTCTGTGCCGAGCAGGCGCGGCGGGACAACATATCCTATTTTTGGATAGACACTTGCTGCATCGACAAGGCGAGCAGTGCCGAGCTAACCGAGAACATCAACTGTATGTACGAATACTATCAGAATGCAGTTCACTGCTACGCCTATCTCGCCGATGTGACTTGCCCTGATGTAAGTAAGATCGGCAAATGGCAAGAGGCATTTCAAATGAGCCGCTGGTTTACTCGCGGCTGGACGCTGCAGGAGCTGCTGGCACCAGCCAACGTCGAGTTCTTCTCTGATACAGGAGTATTACTTGGCGACAAAAAATCGCTGGATACATTAATCAGCAAGATCACCCGCATACCGGTGGAGGTGCTGCACAAGACCAAACCTCTGGCCGAAATCGAGCCAAATACAGTATTTCGCTGGATGGAAGGGCGCAACACGATGCGCCCGGAAGACCAGTCTTATGCGATAGTCGGAATCCTCGACGTGCACATGGCGGTTATATATGGCGAGGGGGGGGAGAACGCACGGATAAGGCTCAAGGACACACTGGCCCGAGTCGCCGAGCGCTCGCGCGTGTATTCGACATTTGTGGGCGGCGTAAGCGGCGCCAGCTTCACGCTTCTGGCGCCGTTGGGCGAGAATGTTCACGAGCTTCATCTGTGGTCGTCCAAGAGTCACATCCAAGCAGTCCGTGTTAAGTACACAAACGGAAAGGAGGAGCTGGCCGGACAGGCGTCTGGCAATAGCAAGCACACTTGTTTCGTCTTCAACCAGAACGAACGCATCAAACAACTCCTCCTGTGGGACAATCAAGACAACCACCATCTGGGTGGCATCGGCTTTACGACTACGGACAACCGAAGCATTGAGTTCGGCAATGATACAATGGAAAAAGTGGAGTGGAAGAACAAGCTTTCTAAACGGCTCATCGGCATCAGCGGCTTGTCTGGACGTGACATCAACCGCCTGGCATTTGTGTTTTCGTGGTGATAGGACGTACCGCTTTTCACCAACAGGCCAGGGTAGTAACTCTGTATACAAGTAGTGCCTGGTCCTTACTCTGTAATTATATAACGCTTGGTTTTTATACTAAAATGTACTTCGCTGTCGTTTTACCAAGCCGAATCGTCTGCTTTGTTATTATAGTAAATCCTTATAGCCACATTATCTTATGTGCGTTCTCATTGCCCATGAGTGCATGCGCTAGGTCTATTATCGTGCCAATAAATTTATCAAGAAATTGAATGTATTAGCTAGATGAAAGTATCTAGTTTGAATGATGCTGGGCTACTACTGCCGGTCATAACATTGATTTCTTCGGTCCTGATGGGTGCCATTTCGCGTTCATTCATTTTAGACATCCAAATATACAGTATGCCGTTAGCTAAGATACAAATCCATCAAGCTCGCGACCTTGATCCCTTCCATACAGTACATATTTAGACCCGAAAATCCATCCCACCATCTATCTAACTCAATTGGCTGTTAATGCTTGTAGTTGTACTCCGTAGGCAGTGCAGGTCATGGAACGCTACTTGAACTGGTGGCAGCCTGTTTCGGTCACTGGTTGGCTGACACTGCTGGAAGTCCCATCTTTTGATGCAGCTTAGGCTCATTTACCCCGCATTCTAACGACTGCTACCATGTTAGCGTGTGTCTGTTAGTGCGTTTGGGGAGGGAATCCACTATCCGTAGTCTCTATCGGAACGAGTTATAAGGGAGTACGGTGTAAGGAGAGAAGCATACATCGCGCGAAGTAGGTGTGTAAGAGGATACAGCGACAACAGGCTTTGACTGAAGAGTCTGTATGTATATCGCATCACACTGTACAAGGGAGGCTGCCTTTGCAATCTTGTCTCACGTACTTAAACTGCACGAGACCACGTAACTCATGTGCTACATTGGGGGCAGCCCTGAAAGAGAGGATGGGTTCAGTGATCACCGCGCCGAGAACATTCTTGAAAGGTAAGTGACGCAGAGGTGTTGGACGGTGGTTGATCCTTGAGGATCGGACAAACTGCCACACTCGTCGGGCTTGAGGCTGGTTGGGCCAGAACTGGTCGCCCTACTCCTCATTTATTCTCTACATGAAGTCGGATAACTTCTTGTTCTCTTTCCTTTACAACAAGGTTTTATAATCTTCATGCTAATTTCATCAACTCAACCTTGAAAAGCAGCTTTGTGCATCGCATAAATCGCCATATCTCGATAGTTTTCGAAAAGGAGTACGTACAACTATCCAAGCTCGCCTAGTTCTATTATTTGATCCTTATAATGCACTCTTCTGTCTTTAGAAGTGTTTATCTCCAATCCAAGCTCGTATTCTCTTTACCGGAGTGTTCCATCACTAACAATAATCGTCTTCCTGTCTTTTAGAGAACAATACTATCAAGGCTTCACTCCCCTCATCTTCACCATGGCCGCCCGTGTCCCTGCTGCTAAGGCTACAGAGCTCGTCACATTTGGTGCTGCTGGTCTGGTCGGGTTTGCACCCGTCTACTTATTGTTTGCACCCAAAGGGGATGAGCAAATGGCCCGTCAGACTACCCGCTGGGCTCCTCGTTGGGAACATGTTACTACCAACTATCTCACGCCGCCGGTTGAGAACACCGTCCGGAACCACATTTCGCCTCCCATTGAGCGCACTATGAAGCGCTTTGATCGTGTGGCCAACCCACACATGGCACGGGCTGCACAGAACCTCGACCGGCGGATCCGAGCAGGCATCGCGCGGGTGCAGAAATAATCTTGCAGTGGATGGATCTCGGAGTGGGACGCTGTGAAGGCGAAAGGAGGATATTTTTACGTTTTGCAGGATACCACCTTCCACTGGCTTTTACATCTCCATTTCCATATTCGAACACAATTCTCCTCGTGGTATTAGTTTTAGGGTATTCTTTGTTTACGTACCTGATTATCGCATTCATTTTCCACCTGTTGTGCAGTGTATGTCCGTAGACACATTTATATTCAGCAGCCTTTTCATCTCTCTACATATCTCAACTGTAGAGATTGGGTTTTCAAACACTGTATGACAAGGTCGTATGATCTTGCTGACCGAGAATGAGGGGAAGCAGCTCTGTGTCATCATAACCCCTGTAGCATATGACTGTGTACTAAGTAACTCATGTTTCATTGCTCTAACCTGCAGGCCAACTCAATGTATCGCCGTAGCTTCGCCCACAGTCCCAAGGCCATTGGAAATCAGAACACGAATTCTGTGCTCATCCAATTATGAACAACTTTTTTTGTCAGCGTTCGAGAAGACAAACGCAACCAAAATAGCCGTATATACCGCCGTGCTTGACAGAAAATTGCCGTCATCGTCGAGGATATACGCCATAAGAAGATCAAACAGAACCACGGAAGCGGACGTGGAGCCAAGCCCAACGTAAAGATTTCTGTCCAACAGCATGAGCCACATTAGTCTGATAAGAGAGGCGGCCACTCCTGCGGCTATCACGACACAGTCGACAAAGGCGTCGTGGTTTTCATTTCCTACGCGAGCCTTCAATTGAGAAGTAATCCTTGTCCCATTGCCTAATATTAGCAGGATAGCCCAGGCCATCTGGCTGTTCCTTTTCGACCCTGGCATAGCATCTTCGACAATTTTCCGACCAAGGGCGCACAACTGTGATCACAATTGGTCTCATGGTCCTGAAGCGCTTGAACTAGTCCAGTGGTTACCACTTTCCATCCGAGGGAGGTGCTCATGGAGCTGCTTCACTAGTCATACTGCTGAAGGTTGGCCCAATCCTCATCGCTAGGCTGGTTGCCGTCAAGGATGTTCCTGGCATAGTGGGCAAGTTTAGCTGTTACAGTTGGAATCTTTGCATATCCGCCATATTTATCGCAAAGCTTGACTGTTTCAGGCTGTCGCTGAGAATAGAAGCAGACATAGACCGATAAGAAGCCGCTTACCTTCTTTGTCATGTCATTGAGTAACTCTTCGAGAAACTGTTCTCACGTCGATTACATATTCATATTGGTATTGCTTAAGTTCGTGTCAGTCGCGGCGGTGGCACTAGCCGGATCCCGGCTATCTGGGAGAAAATGGGGGACCTTGCTTAAATCTGCAAGGCAGATGTTGGAAAGACTACCAGCGCCTTAACAAAATTCGCATTGCTAATCTCTATATATTTTAGAGTCAGGCATCTCCGTATATGCTTAATGTATGTAGTTACATGGAGCTATGGCAAAGCACTGATAGTGGCAGAGTATTGCCTTCGTTTATACGGCCAGTACACATGTGAGTCGCTGGGGGCTATGTTGCTATGCCGGACGAGGTTAAGTAAACCGACTGGAAAGGGCTGTCACTGACCAGACCCTCAATACGGTTTCGGTCTGGCACAGGAATACTTTGGAGGCTGATATCGTGGACCGTAGATGACCAGACGGCGCCGCCGAAGTTCTTTAAGTGAAGCTGCAATTACCGACTGTAGGACAAAACTGCTGATACGAATATCTGATTTCAGTACAAGGAGACGAAGCAGCAAAGAAGCACACTTGAATTTGGGATGCATATTCAGCCTTCCGGTTGGGACTCGCCTACAAGCGTCTACGCAATATATAGAGTAGACCAGAGACTCTAAATGTACGTGTCAAACCGCGTCTCCGTGCTACTTTTCGGCCTACTCCGTTGTCGATCTGTCGCTTTTTTCTTTGATTGTAGCGTTTCCGCGGCAGTGTCCTAACCAGAGACCTAGAAATCGTGCTCGACTCCCCTGATCGGCTCACATATGTAAGGTCAGCCGAGAACGCGACGAGTCGCAACACAGAATCCGCAATCACGGTCATTTTTGAAAGTGGTAGAGAAGTCTCCACGAAAGCACGAAAATGAGGTTGAGTCAAGCAAGGGAGTTTTGGGCGCCGGCAAATGAGGGAGAACGTAATAGGATTATGCTCCTGAGCATGCAATAATGTGGACGTGGTATCATCTATGGGTCTTCAGCGGAACTGAGCGGGAATCCAAAAGAAGTAATGGAAACTCCAAGCTTTTCTGAGACGGGTAATTTAATTTACTGGAGGTGAAATGTCTACGCCTTACATTGTCGAAACACCGTAATCTTGCAAGATGTTCCAAACTTAAAAAGAAACTTCCAAGAGTTTAGGCCGCAATTCGGGTTGGGGCAAAAAGGCTAAAAGTACGGAGTACGGAGTAAGGTTTTTAGATTGGATTGGGAGAGTAATTAAACTACTCCGTGTACGTTCGTGATTCCGCACTAGTAATATGCGTATACCGACCGATGTATCGTAAGATACTAGAAACCGTCTGTCAATTACAATTCCTACACATTTTCTCTGGCAGACTCATCTTCGTACAAAGCTTGGATAACAGGACCGTAGATGCGTTTTGGCGAACGGAGTACGTCACAAGCATCTTGAGTGGATCCAGGCCTTAGGACCTCACTAGTACGACGTAAGATACAGTAAACAAACAAAAAACGGAGCGCATTCCTCCGATCCTAGGCGCAGTGACCTATTCCAGTGCACGTGCATCTTTTAGTCGTTGGGCGTAATAGGGGTTGGAATATTATAGGCCCTACAAGTGGTGCTAACGCTTTCGGGGCTTCCCCTGAACAGACGCTGTCAGAGAATTACGAGTCGGCGTCTCCACTGCCGGTTGGCAACCAACGGCCCTGCAAGTCATCCCACACTAAAGCGCGGTTGCAGCTGCACCCAGGTGCTTGAACCCTACGACAAGCTTTGGCTTGCCGCGATGTTATTCCAAATTGCTGGTCGGCCGAGCAGGCTCGTAGCACAACTTCCTGCACAACCGAGCACGGATGGTGCAAAGGGCAGGATGACAGAAAGCCACTGCGGACACGGACCTTTGACAAGCGGAATCCTGCATGGCTACAAACAGACATGCTACATTTCACAACGTTCATCCAGAGCGGCAATGTGCAGATGTCCAACGAAGCCAACGAAGCCAACGCCGTCTAGTATTGGAATCTCTTACACGTATATGGCTATTAAACATTAGGTCCGCGAAACGGGCGGCCTCAGGTAGTTGTACAGAGAGAAAAAAACAAAACTCCAGTCCCATGTGCGCCCGGTGGTTCATCCGCGTCACAGCCCACCTGCCTGTCTCTTCCCGTAAAGCGTCAAGTCGAGACGCTGCATGCACATTATTACGTTACCACACATTCATTTCCAAGCCCAGCACGTTGAATATCACGGTGGTCTCGGAGTAGTACGCCTCTGAGCCGAAACTGAAGTAGCCAATGTAGTCAGTGCTGGCCGGCGCGTACTTTAGGCCCAGGTTGGGAAGTGAGGTGAGCAGCGGATGGATGCTGCCGTTGAACTTGTTCGTCTCGTTTTCGGAGATCCAGGTGAGGACGTGCTGGTCCTTGCTGTTTGTGCCGTTGTAGAGCGTGCTAATTGGCCTGTCAGTGCTGTGTCTCGGGCAAAGGAGCAGACGGGCGATACTCACAAATTGACGCCATCGACAATCTGGGAGGCGACGATGCCGTCGGAATAGCCGATGGGATCAGCATATTTGCCAAACTGGGCAAACCACACCATGACCTCGTAGTCGGCATCGGAGGTGAGCTGCGACTTGGTGGCGTTTTTGTCGAAGAACATGTCGATGGCGACATTGGCACTGAAATCGACGGAAACGACGGCACGCTTGGTGGAGTTGGTATGGGTGGTAACGGTAGAGTTGGTGTTGGTGACGGTGATGGTCTTGTTGTCGGTATAGGTCCAATGCATGTCGATGCCGAGCTCAGTCAGGCTGCCGAGCTTGGCGGGCAAGACGTCGCCTCGGATCATGATGTTGGGGTAGGCATGCACAGGCTGGCTGGTCTCGCCAACGGGGTACTGCCAGGTAGCAGACCACTTGGGTGCGGTGGTGTTTGTGGGATACGTATCATTGTTGAACGTGGTGACCTGAAAAGTCAGAAGGGAGGGGAGATAGACTGCAGGATCACAGGACTCAGACTCACATTCAGACACAGGCCACCGCCCTTGGCCTGTTCCCAACCCCACTGGTTCGGATTGACTGCGGCTGTTAGCTGGAGATCACGAAGCGAGAAGAGAGACGAAGAAGAGCTGCGTACCGGTATAGTTCTGGCCGTCGGTAGCGTTGATGGCAATCTCGTTGTACTGCTGGCAGTATTCGGACATGGTGGTGCCGCCGATGACGACGGTCGCGTTGGGCTTGTCGCCATCCCAGCCGGGATAGGTGCTGTTGTCGTCGGTGCCGTTGCCGCCGTCGCCGCCATCGAAGCCGCCACCGCCGCCTCCGGACGGGTTGGAAAAGAGAGGAGCCTGGCCGGTGACGCGACGATGGTAGTCGATGCCGGCAAGCACGCCGGCCGTGCCGCCAATGGGAATGGCCAGCAAGCCGGCGTTGAGCACCGACAGCAAGAGGGTGACGATCATGGCGATGCTGGGTGCGTTACTGGCAGACGGAAGGCATGTTCGAAGAACGGACAGACTTGGGTGACGGAGCAGCTTTCGAGATCGGACCAACGCCAGCCTAATACGAGATTTTTTGGTGTTTTCCTTTTGGCGCTCGCAGACGCCGGAAGAGGAAGGGCAAGCGGGCGTGGGAATGGAAGTGGAAGTGGAACAGGGGGGGGGGGGAAGCAGAGACGAGGGTCCGGGCGTCACGGGCTAGCCGTCAGTGGATATATACTCGTATGGCAGACGAAATACGAGCTGATCCGGAATGGTACATATGTAGAGTGGGAGCAGGACGAGACAGATAAGGACGGCCCCCCTGTCGGCTGCGTGTCCAAGGTGGACGGCTCCGCCCAGAAGGCGCGCTCTCGCTCGTAATCAGCAGACGGACCCTGGCAGCTAGCCGGCTATGGACTACGAGCAAAACTGGGCTTTTGCGCGCAAGTGGTGCCGATCTTGTCGTACCTCGACCCCCTGTGGGAAGCCCGCAGCTCCCAGATCTGGCGCGCTCGTATGAGCATGAGCGAGCGAGCCGTGACAGAAGCCGGAAACGGGGCCTCATACGAACCAAAGTCCATTCGCTGACAGTCGACCATCTGCTGCGTTCCTGGTGCCGAGCCAGGATGAGCTGCTGCGCCCCTGCAGCCAGGCCAACCGGTCGCTCGATGCCTGGGGGACATTCCTGGCAAGGCTATCACGCCAGAAGAGGCGACAAGCCAGAGAGAAAAAGGGAAAAAAGGGAGACAATAAAGGCAAGGAAAAAAAAAAAAAAGAAAACACTGTACCGTGCTCCATTCCCGTCCATCCGCTCCCCCCCCTTTCCCAGCTCAGCCAGCCTGGGCTAGCCTCCTTCTTGCATAGCGGGCGTTGATAACGACGCTTGGCCCACTGGTGGCCTTTCTATATTTGTCCGTGTCCTGTGTGGATCGCCTCGGACAGGCACGGTTCCCGGTACGACAGTACTTCTGACCTCGTAACCTGATAAGCACCAGGGCGACCAAAAGGACGCCAGCCTGCGCGCCAACCTCCTAACGGTCCTCGCCCCCCCCCCCCTAACGCGGACTCCGTACTGTGCCGTATGTCTCGTAATACTCTTGCGAGCTTGAGGTGAATTCCCTACTTTGCCTGACCTGTCTTGTTCTGTCGGTGATGCTGCCTTTCCCGACTCTGTTTACCTCCCACCATCATTCCTCTCCAACCGTCGCTAGGCCTCGTTGTGTTTTCGTTTTCATATGGCATCCGTCACTCGCTTTGCATAACTTAATTCCTTTCGCTTGTCGCCCAATCCTCTGCCGAGCCCCGTTCTGTCTGCCTTTCACGATCTAATTTTTTTTCGTTCTTTTGCCTGGCATCGTGCACTTTTCTTTACCCCCCCCCCCTTTTTCTCTCTCCGATTGATTGCCCTCGTCACGCGTCTCTCTTTTTTTGATCTGGTATTCAGTTTCTGCTTCGTCCAGCTTCTTGGGCCCTTCAGCCGGAGGCAATGGAGGATCAGCCACGCACGCCGGAGGTACCGGAGTTTGCTCCCCTGAGGCCGCACGACGACATCGCCGCGCTGGAAGACCAACAGCACGAGCAGCACGAGCTGCATGAGCAGTTGCGGCCGTCATCTCGTCAGAGACGCTGCACCACGCCCACCACTCTAGGCCTGACCTATTCGGCCTCGCCCAGCGCCAGTGCTACTCTGCTCTCTTCTTCAGAGACGCTCAAGCCTGCGATCGATCAACAGGTCGACTTCGACTACATGATCTCGCCGCCCTGGGCACCCTCGCCCGGTCCTGATCGTCTGAGCAGCCTCAGCGATTTCCCCTCGAGTGCCACGTCCCTTCGCAGCAGTCAGGTAGGTTTCAGTCCCGGTTTGAGCTTAGTTCACAACCCCTCTCCCTTACCTTGCCCTTTCTTCCTCTTCTCTCTCTCCCTTGGTCGCCTCTCGCTCACATCCGACAGAACCCCAGCCACCTCAGCTTGGCCGCCTTTCTGCCCAAGAACGCGTCAGAGCCCCGTGACAAGAGCGTGCCGTCAGAGTCCATCGTGCAGCTGCACCGTCGGGACGATGCCGAGATCTCCAAGGGCTGGAAGCGCAAGGTCGTCAAGTTCGCCCCGCTGCTCACCTTTTTTAGCAGCGCCGCGTACGTGGTCTACGTCACCTTCCGCATCTACTGCGTCGTCTCGGCCCAGAACAAGAACCACCGCACCTATGCACCCGCCTGGGTCTTCATTGCCGTCGAGCTGGCCACTGCTATCCCCTCTATGATCCACAATATCTGGACCATGATGGCCGTCAAGCGGAGACACCGCCCGAAGCTTCGGCTGACCGGCGAAGACGTCCCCACTGTCGACGTCTTCATCACCTGCTGTGGCGAGGATGATGAGCTCGTCCTCGACACCGTTCGTGCTGCCTGCGACCTGGACTATCCGCGTGACCGTTTCCGTGTTGTGCTTCTGGATGACGGCAAGTCCGAGGGCCTCGATAAGGGCTGCAACCAGCTTAACTCTCTGTACGGCAATGTCTTTTACGTCTCCCGGCCCAAGTTCCCCGGCGTGCCGCATCATTTCAAGTCGGGCAACCTGAACTACGGCCTCGGGGCCGTCACTCAGTTCCCCGGAGGGCCTAGCGAGTATATTGCTGCCCTGGATGCCGACATGGTAAGACATCGCTCTCTTCGACTGCTTTCTCTATTTACTCATGCTAATCCCCTACAGATTCCAGAGAGGATTTGGCTTCGGGCTATCCTGCCCCATCTGATCATCGACCCCAAGATGGCCCTGGCCTGCCCGCCCCAGCTCTTCTACAACACCCCCCGGTCCGATCCGCTTGCCCAGAACCTGGATTTCTTTGTGCACGTGATCGAGCCTATCAAGGACTCTCTCGGCGTCGCCTGGTGTACAGGTTCTGGCTACGTCGTCCGTCGCGAGGCTATTGACGATGTCGGCCACTTCCCGCTTGGTTCCCTGGCCGAGGATGTGGCCACGTCGACCCTGATGCTTGGAAAGGGCTGGAAGACGGCTTTTATTCACGAACCGCTCCAATTCGGCACTGTCCCCGGCGACTACGGCAGCCACATCAAGCAGCGGACTCGTTGGGCCATCGGCACCGTCGACACCTCGTTCAAGCTCAACTTCTGTCTTTGGGGCGAGAAGGTCCGCTACATGACCCTGCCGCAGCGCTTCTCCGGCTTCCTCTACTCTTTCCTTAGCTTGTACACCATCCTCTTTAGCATCTCGCTTTTTGCCATCCCTATCATTCTGATCATGGGCAAGACCCTGATCGCCTACGCGACTACGAACCAGCTCCGCTGGCTTATGCGGCTCTGCTTCATCCAGATGATCACTACCCGTGTCGACGAGCTGCTGGTCTTCTTGCCCGCCGGCTACCACAACGGCCAGCGCGGTTCGCGCTACCTGCTCTGGATGGCCCCCTACATCAGCGTCTGCCTCATCCGCGCCTTCATCTTGCCCAAGTGGCTTGGAGGCCAGGCCCAGGCTTTCAAGCCTACCGGCTCGCTCGGCTCTGCCCTCAACGAGCGCGATGCCAAGCGCCGGCGCAACGTCTTCATTCGCCTCTGGACCATCTTGATCAACTACAACGCCATCTACCATCTGGTCTTTGTCTACTTCACCTTGATCGGCGTCACCTACAGCTCGTACCGCTGCATCTCCGAGAACACCACCGTGCACAACACACTCAAATGCCTGGTCACCCACGCCTTCTGGCCGCCCATGACCTTCCTCTTTCTCTGCACGTCGCTCTGGACCCCTGTCGCCTACGCCATCTTCCCGCCGTCCGAGCCCGACCGGGAGGAGCTCCTGGTCCGCGACCCCAAGACCAACGTTGCCCACCCGACCGAGCAGAGCAAGAAGACCGCCTTTGGTGGCCAGGCCGCCTGGTTCGAGCTCGAGTACACCATCTCGACTGCCTACACATGTCTGATCTTTGGCTGCTCCTTCTTTTTATAGTACATGAGAGATGGACGTCCAAGAAATGGATATGTCTGGAACGAGACCGGTGAGCTGGCCGAGCAAACAGCTACTTTAGAGATGGAAACACGCATTTTCTTTTGTCATCTGGTCTGGCGTTGTTTGTCTTGTCCTCAGGGGCGTATTTGGCTTTATTTGTTTTTTTACATTGCAGTGCTTCAATTCATAGCCTCTCCCCGTCCGAGTCTTAATCCCCTCCGCCCTACTATTTTGGGTATAATTGTTTTCTTGAGGGGCCGAGGCTATTACCAACAGTGTTGAACTCCTGCATGGAATTCGGTGGCCGGATTAAAGATGTTTTCATGATATGGTAAAATACTCCATCATAGCACAACATACTACACATACTTAAAAGTCGTAACATACAATACATAAACAAATTCGTATTTGGCTTGGTGCAAGTTGTGGCCCCGCCGCTTTGACCTGTGATATATGATAGTAAATGCCAGCGCATGCATTATATACTCCGTATGTATCACGGCCCTGGGAAGATAAGCAGTGTCGATCGATGCGGCAGAAAGGTTCCACCTGAGTGGGGGACTAGAGCTAGACTAGAAGAGGCACCGCCGTGAAGAGATAGGAAGTTGTTTACCAAGTCTAGTGCTGACGTCTATGGTAACGCGAAGCAGAGTGTACAGTACAGCTCCGAGGCTCTTCCGCACAGATCCCGGTGTCACATTGCCAAGGTTGCGGTCGTTGCCTCATTCCTGTGCAATGTTACAAACGGTGGAGACTTTACGAAATAGATGGCGGTCAGATGTGGAGAGGCACCCATCCACCGCGAGAGCGACTCGACACTGCCCTGGGTGGAGTGCCTGGTGGACATACGTCCCGCCACCAGCTGAACCGTGAGGAAAAGCAGAGTAGGCGCTAATACAAAGTAAGCAGTGCCGATATTGTAGATTCAGCTCGCTCTGGTAAAATGGCAGTCCCACGCGGGATCGCCGGCTTATCTACAAACAGCAACGGGCCTGTCTTCACCGTCATTAACGAGGCTTTCAGGCTTGGCACTTGATATACGGCAAGGCAGACAAGGCAGACAAGTTGTGATATTAGTAATCATCCCAGTTTTGCCTCAAGGCCTCCTCTAGTGCTGGAACCGAAAGTCTAGCCGCTTGTTGCCCTCGTCCTTGGTCGTCGCCAGGTAGTGTAGCCGCTGTTCTTCCGACATAGCGTTCCACCTAGCCGCCCGCTGTCTGTTCCGCCACACGTAGTACGTCTTTGCGAGCAGGTAGAGCACAATGTTCATGCACGTGATCGCGACCAGATTCTTGTCGCCGCGCTTGTACAGCGGCGCGTCGTCTTTCCGATAGATGTTAGATGCTATGATGGCGCCAGCCTGCACAAACATGTTGTAGGACGCAGCCGAGACGGTGCGCAGGCGGACTGCGTTGGAGTTGCGCGAGTTCCAGCCCACCTGGATCGGGTGCGCGTTGGGATACGCCAGCAGCACCGTGGTCATGGCATAGACCGTCCACCTGTTCGTCTGGACCGTGGCGCCCTTGTACAGCCATACGAGAAAAGGTAGCGCCCAGAACTGGCCGATCATCGCCGTCAGCGTCAGCTCGTTCCAGATCTCAGACAGATACGTGAGCAGAAGCATCAGAATGATGTGTCCGACGGTGTACGGTATCGTCAGCAGGTTGGTCTGGAACGTGTTGAAGCCAAGTCCCTTCAGCGACAGTGTCAGATACTGTGTCGGAGGCGTCATGGGGATCTGGAAGACGAGGCCTAGAGTGTACAGCGGCCTAGGTAGAAGTGTTGTCAGATGGATGAGTCAGCAAAGTGGAGAGTGCGCTGTCCTACCAGAGATCGTAGTCCTTGAGGCTTTTGAAGAGCGTCCGCGGCGTGATGGGCTCGCGGTTGTGCATGGAGCTCTTTGTCGGGTCGTCACGAATGACACGGTTGACAATGATCTTCTGTTCTCTGCAGAAGCCTGTCAGCAACAGGAGGCACCGGAAGAGCGACGAGGCAAGCCATACCTCTCGTTGAACCAGCCATTGCGGCCGCGGAACCAGCTGGCCGTCTGGCAGGGACCTGGGGGCATGAGAACAAAGGCGAGAAGGCCGATGACAAAGGTCAGCAGACCTTCCAGTAGAAACATCCATCGCCAGCCAGATCTGTCCTGGACGCCGCGCATGTGTAGCAGGCCATAGGCGAGCAGGGCCGAGATGATGTCGGCGATGCTCATGGCCGTCCAGAAAAAGCTGAGCCGGATGGACATTTCAAAGTGCTTGTAAAAGTACGACAGGTACAGGATCACGTCGGGGATGAAGCCGCCCTGCAGCATGCCAAGCAGCGCGCGCGTGGCCAAGAAGGAGGAGCGGCCGGTGATCCAGAACTGGCTAAAGGCCACGATGCTCCAGATCGTCATCTGCGCAGGGATCCAGCGGTCGGGGCCTACCCACTTGGACACCAGCTGCGAGGGCAGCTCGGCACACAGAAAGGCCAGCTTGAACACCGTGTTTCCGAGGTTGTAGTCTGTCGGTCAGAAGCAAAGGACAGCCGAAGGGACAAGGAGATCAACACACACCGTTGGTCGTCATCTTCAGGTCCTTGAGAAAGTTGTCCGTCAACGCCTGCGAGATGTTGGCCCGGTCGAGTTCCAGGGCCATGAACATGACACAGGTCCAGACCATGATGCGCACGTCGATCTTGCGCACCAGCCGGTTCTCTTCGGCCCAGGTCCAGCGGAAGAGCGGGTCGAACCGGTGCACATTCTCCCAGTCGGTGCGCGGCTGGTACTTGTCCGCTGTCTCGGCATCGTCAAACACGCTGCGCTGCGTCGCAATCGCATTGGGATCGTAGTTGCGCGCCTTCTGGAACCAAAATTGCTTCGTGTTCACCGGCGCGCCGAGCTCGGGCACGCCACCCGTAGAGCTCTGGGCGTCCGAGTCCAGCGAGCTCGAGTGGGCGACCGTGCTGAAGGCTCCTCCCTTTTCCTTGGCCAGGGTGGTCGACATGATGGACGTTGTGGGGGACAGATGAAGGATGAGGACGGGCAATGATGTGGCTGGAAATGGAAGAGTCACGAGGAAAAAGACCCATAGGCAGAGGCCTTTCCGTTACAGACGAGGACAGGGGCGAGTACATAAGTAGACGGGCAGTCGACATGGCTGCGAAGCTTTGCAACCCTCACTCTCTCTCTTTATTTCATCACATTTTTCCTTACTTCCACCAACACATGTTATTTCCTGCATCGGTCTAGCTCCTCTCCATTACGTAGACTTGGCAGCCGGTATACGGAGGATGGGGGGGGGGGGGGGGGGGACGGACAAGAACTGTCGGAAAGAAGGGATCGGCAGGATGGAAATCGAATCTTTGTTCGCATGTTCCACGCGTCCCAGCTTCTTGGGAAGTGTCCGGATGGCAACTAATACACATGCAAGAGCGGAAACCTATGATGTAGAGGAGAAAGGAAATGGAAATATTGGCACCAGAGATCTTGGCAATTTCTAGATAGGCAATTGGTGCCTGTTTCCTTGCGATTTTACCGGCATGAGTGGACAGCAGTTCAAGTATCACATCTTGGACAAAACTGCTATCTTTTGCGTCATTGCGAGGTTAGATGTCGCCGGAGGCTAATTGCATGGGGTAGAGCAAACGAGATCTCCTTTGGCCGGCCGTTCTCCATCCCGAACAAAATACTCCACGCTTTGGTCGGCATTGATAGTGATTGCGCACAACTGCGCTTGTGTGCTATGACGTGGTGGGCCTTTCGTGATCGCTAAGGCCGTTGACGCGACTAAATCCAAAACGACGAGAGGCAGTAACTGGCGTGTGCCTTTATCTGAGATCCCGCCAACATCCCGAGGCATTTTCTACCCCATGGACTATTTCCGCCAAGGCGACTATTCAAACGTCGTTGGTAAACATGCATGCTGTCTAGACAGCTTGGCGATGGGTGAAGAAGAACAAAAATCTGGCGTTATTTCGGCCCTTCTAAGCCGAGACGGCATACAATCCAGACGGTGACAACCGTCATGTTCTGTCTCTATCGATCACGACACGTTGGCCTAAATGTCATATGCCATGCACACAAGTGTTGATTGCAATTGGCCACGTTGTCTATAAAAGCACAGACAGTAGAAGGTCAAATATGCATGGCATTCTGCATGGCATATCGAAGAGGTGTAGAGGCGATGATGCGATGATGTGATGATGCCAGTGGCCAGGTTCCTTGTCCACTTCTGCCGTTAACTACTTTGATAAGAAGCAAGCGTATATATATTTTCGTGTACGTATACGCGTATGAGTTGCATCTCCAGCCAACCGTTCTACGAATCCAATCTAGGCGCATACTTGGCCTTAGTTGGACCCGGCGACGTGACAGTGCTCATGGTCGAGACAATGGCAATAGAGATGATGACGATGGTGGCGGTGGTGTTTGAGCGTGATTTTCCAGAGCTGGAATAGATTATCGCACCTGAGGTCGTCGGCAAAGGTTTGGCCGTCCTGGATGGAGGGAGTCTGTGGAGAAGAGAAAATGGAAAAATGAGTACTTACAGCAGTTTCCAGAACAGACGGAAACTTCGAGTACGTCGTCGTCAGAATACTGCCAAACCATTCGGCGCAGTAATTGATGCCAGAGTCAATGGCGAGGTTCATGACGCGGTATTGGCAAGGCTCAGGTTCCATGCAGTTAGGTTTTCAAGAGAGATTCTAAACATGATGAGGGCCAGTGCGCAAGCAGTGCGTGTGCCGTCAGCATACGTCACGTTAGGTATCACATACTGCGTCAGTCCGGGTGATATAATGCAGCTGTCGAGGCCAACAGTTTTGTTGATGTTATTGCAAGTCAGGTCAAAATGCGGGTTCCAATCGAGAACCCGGGCGTAATACAGCCCGTGATCAGCCGTAGTAGATGTACAGGTATCATTGGCCTGGACTGTGTAGGTCGAGCAGATGTGCTCGATGCAGAGCGAGTCTGAGCAAGCCGGAAGACTATTGTCGATAAGTAGGCGCATCGTGGCCACACCCTAGCTCTGAGATATGGACTGGCAGGCGTCTCCGGGCTGAATAGTATAGGAAGTGCCTGTGCAGGGGGGTGCTGCCGATCCTATGGCCGAGATGGCAGAAGTGGCGGTGGTACCGCGTTGGGCAGTAAAAGAGGAATGTAAAGGGGCAAGAAAGGGGAAGAGACACCCCCGTTAAAGGCTGGCGTTGTCGTGGTCAGGGGGTAGTCCGTGGCGCTGCAGCTCGATGTCAGCGAGACATACTCGGAGATGATGCCGCGTCGTTGAAGTGAGCTGTACCAGCATAACACCTAAGCTGTTCGACGTCGCAGTCGGCGAAGATGAGGGAGCCACCGTCTTTGATAGAGTTTGAGGGGCAGAAATTGAAGAAAGCAAAAACAAGTAAAAGACTAAAGAACACACTCAAATTGCTCCGATTCGCCCAAATTCCAATCGCCTCATATACGAATTCCCTCGGGTGGCATCCTCGAGACAGCTGTAGTCGTAGTAGTAGCACAATAATTGGGGGATGGTGTGCATGGACACGTAGTCTTCGTCAGTCAGCGGTCAGATGTCTCGGTACCATAAGCGGTGGTGACGGAGGTCTCGTAGTCAGTCAGTTATGACGACCAAGCTCCAGTGCCAATTCGGTATGCTGTTTCAGATGTAAATCTGCAGATACATCCTGTTTATCATGTCTGCTGTGTCTACTATTTCCATAAACCGTCGTGCGGTCTTGCTGCCTACATACCATTAACAGCAGTCCACTAGCTGAAAACGACTAGATCCCGCCGTAATACTGTTGCATTTGTGCCTGACTTAGCTGAAGCGAGCTAGCGCTATGATAAAGACGCGACTACTTCGTACTCCGTAGCTGCATAAGCTTTTTCTCCACTGCGCGTATTATTACGTAGCCCGAAGTATATCGGCCGAGTATGTGACTAGCAGCCAAGATTCTCTGCAGACACGGTCGCCTCGCCGCCTCTCTAATACTCTCTCGTCCCTCTTCTGCTTCCTCTCAACATCAGTATTGTCTATCGGTACGCTCAACAATGGTAGAGTCCGTGAAGTCTGTCGGAATATGTGAGCAATGAGGATTTATGCAGAGATACGAGTACGAAGACATCAATACTTGTACTGTGTGGCGCAGGCCAGCTGAAAATATAAGTCAGCGGTGCTTTACATTTGAGCCAATATCTGACACAGCTGACCTAATCCAATTCCCCCTCGGTCGTAACATCTGAGCCCTTTCGCCATACTTCCACCGGCCGCCTTCATCACACTATGGAGCATAAACCAGAAACTTGTCGGCCCCGTGCGAGTCGGCGGCCGGGTGCAAAACTCTACCAAAATCCGGTAGTCGAGGCTGCGCCGAGTCATGATGGCTCGCCCATCTTCACGGCCTACACGACCGACGAGTATGACAGCAAGCGGCCACTGTTTGCGCTGGTCGTCTATGTGACGGTGGCGGAAGCCTCAGATCCTAGCTACGTGCGCGATCTAGCGCTACAGATCCACAAAGGTATGGGGCGAGAGCGGCGAGCGCATATGATTCGCGACTACCGTCGTGATCGAATTGAGCTTGTTGGAGTGCCGGAGAAGAGACAACGGGACGATGGAGAGAGTGAGAGTGACAAGACTTGTGTGGCCCGCTGCCAGACGCACTATCTCGCCGAGGTGGCCTCGCGCATGGCTACCGGTGAATCGAACTTTTTCCTGCCGCCAACTTTTGACCCGACTGACTACACACGTCGACCGACGGTCATCCGCCGGCTGTGTTACATAGCCTTGCCCTCGGGATAGTAGTAAATATGGCCGTCGGCATCCACAAGGCGGCAAGTAACTAGCGGTGGCCAGACCAAGGGGAGCGAGAGTGTAAAACGGCGTAGTTCTAGGGAGTTAAAGAAGGGCAAAACAAAGAAGAGAGAAGATAAAGAGTAAAGAGAAAAAGCGGCTCACGCCTAACAGCACAAAGTCGTCCTTCCATAGCGGCACACACAACGCATCCCCTTGACCAGCAGCTCGTCGTAGAACCTGGGGATCTTAGAATAGCAGATGTAGTAATGGACCAAAGACGCGCAATTCAGACAGTTGAAGTTGAAAAGGTAGCTCAGCCGGGTATGAACAAACTGCATCAGTGTACTCATACTGTATAATAGACTGCTCTGCAGAAGCCTCATCATCTTCCAGCTGATGCTAGGGTCAATCATCCACAGCGTCCCGTGATGATCAAACATAGTGCGTTGTTATTAGCTGAGGAGGCAGGATGCTAAGTGAACATGTTTAGTCTTTATCTATGACCAGAAACTTATTTTTCTATATCAGTAAATACCTTGGATCCAACTGCTTAGGGAGCAGTATATCTGCTAGGCATAGTATATATTCGTAATTTGTAAAAAGCTCACCGACAAACGTAGACGTAGAGTCGTGTTATCACTCGAGAAATGTGATCCGGTCCGACGATATTCATGGCCGAAGCAATCACGGACAGAGGCTAGAAACCCCCGTTAAATGCGACAAAGAAGGATTTCTCGACGCTTGGCGGCAGGCTTTTACGGCCGTTTCACTCGAAGCACGCCGGTTTCAAGCTGTACGACAACCTGCGCAACTCGCCCGAGAACATCACAATGATCTTAACGACGTGACCAAAGAAGAGAGCGCCCATCTACTGGAATGATCCCTCGACTTAGTGCACAAAATCATGACTTTCAGGCTTGCTTCAAGTGGCAGACTGATAACGATATTGGTGAGTCTCTCTCCCTCAGCTGTGCTCGTCCCCATCGTCTCCCACATGGTTCCAACAAGACAACTATCTGGATCAACCGGAGTGTCTTATACATTATACACGGCCAAACATTTGATGACTACACCGCCCAAGGCGGGTGGCCGTATTTCGACCCCAGAGCAAGTCACGGCGTGAAGAGCTCAACGTCGGCTGGAAGATCAAAAGCATGCACTAGCTGGGGTCAATTTTTAGCAGTTTGTACGCTGTACATTGACGGCTTGTTGAAAGGTTGACGTTGTACTCGGCCTGCCGTGATCTATACATTCAGGCCGACATTTATGCTGGCTAGTGTCATATTATAGCTTGCACTGCAGCACGAAATTCCACGTACGGCCATAGATACTGGAAAGCACGGGATCCCGTCCGCTCTCCCCTAGTTAAACCAGTAATCGGCGGATTAGTAGTTGGGTCGGTGACGACCAGCGAATACCCGCTGCTGTACGTTTTTGGTCACGTTCTTTTTTTCTCTCCAATAAAGAACGGACGCACTCTTTTTTTCATTTCGGTCTTTTTCTCATTTCCTCTTTCTAATACAGCCGAACGATCGCAGTGATGGGCTTGGTTAAACACATTGGATTAAAATGTGCTAAAGTCACGTGCGCACAGGGCCCGCTTTGTGTCTGCTGATTCATTTGTGTTCCCAGTACTCCGTAGTCCGTATTGTTTTTTGGCATTTTCTTTTGTGTGTTTTGGAAGGCTTCGTTTCTGACGCGTCACTCATTGCCCTGCAGACGTCCGTTCTCGGCGTCTGCGTCCTGTGTATGCAATACGTAGACGCCGCGACACTCACCGGGCTTAGTTCTGCACTCCGGCAAATACTATGTAGTAGTGAGCGGAGCTGTCGGCGTCTGGACCCAACTTTATCAGTGGTTGTGCGCCGGCGACACCCGGAAGTGTCTGACCGAATGCTGAGAAGGGCAGAGCTGTGGTGCACCGTGTGCGCTAGTAACTGGAGCGCAAAAGTCCCGCACACAGAAACACGTCTTTCCGGCCGTTAGTCCGGACTCGATGGATGAGACCGCCATTTGCAGCACCCCTCTCTTCCAGCATATACCGTGGCACTGAGAAGATGTGAGCGCATGTGTCGACCGTCAGATTCGCTGGCCGTCCGTCATAACTGGACCACGGCAAGACCGCGGTAAAGAGGCGGAGCTGGTCGAGGTCATGGCCGGCCGATCGGCGCCGCACAGAACGTAATCATACATATGTGCAATGCGCTGTTATCTGGCTCTCGCCTGGTCAACGTGTTCGCTCTGGCTTCGGCTTCCTGCCAGCTCACTGCCGGGGCCCCTGGGGGAGCGCGAGAGGCTATCAAAGTAAGATACATCACCGGGTCGGGTGGCGGATGCTTTAGTCCATGTTTCTATTTGTCGGCCACCGCAGACTTTAGAGCTGCAAGTGAGGAATGGGGCGACAGGACAAACTAAGGCCAGCAATGGGAGCACGCGCACCGAGCAAAGAGCGAGGGCGAGATACGGGACAATAAAATAAAGCAAGTTTAATAGGGGAAAATAGTACCGAGTGCACCGCTCACTCGTATCCGTAAGAGGACCGCGGGCCAGGACAAGACGGAACAGACGGAGATGTCATTGCACGCGTTATCGGTTTCGGGCTGCTGCTTAGCGCGTCATCTTACCGGCCGTTATTCTGCACCGAAAGTGCTGGGCTTTTCCGAACGAGCCCGAGGAAGTGTCGGGGGCATAAGATAGGGGGAGCTGAAAGGGGGAGGCTTAAAAAAGCGAGCTAGTCAAGGTGACGAAAGCCGAGGGTGAGAATTGTGCAGAGCCGCCAGAGCCGGAAGAGGGGGTGAGAGTGATGCCGATGGGAAACGGCTCGGAATTGGTCGTAAACGCTCGTAAACGCTCGTAAACGCTTGTGCTGCGCTGGGGCCACCAGCCCGAGACTTCCAGGAGATGCACGAGTACTCGTACTATGTAATAACATGATAACATTACCTCGACTGTGCCTCCCCAGAAGAAAATAGACAGGCCAGAAAACTGGGGAGGCCTCGGAATCCCGGCTTGCGTCACCAATATCGCAGGCCAGACTTGGTCCGGATTCCTCGCTCGTACTCTTATTGGTGAGTGTATTTTTATCTCGCACTTCACATAGTACGGCCCAGGGAGCGTCGGCTACGGCGGACAGTGACGTAGGAGACTGTCTGGCCGGGAGCGAAATGGGGGCACGGCTCCGGCATCGAAAGATGTGCGCGTGATTTAACCGGACGTGGAGAGCTAAGCTGGGTGGTCTTACGAGGGCCCAGAGGCCACGAGCAGCCAACAAGTCACGCCCCAATAAGCGCCAACCGAAAGAGTCGCGGGATGGAACTGCTGCCAGACCATTTGCGACGCTTCTGCGCCCATTGTGCGTTCTGCTCGGCGGCTGTCTACTATGTAAGGCGTGAGGAGACACGGCGCGACGGAGGACAGGGAACGGGAAATGGGAAATAGGAAATGAGAGATGGGGAGAGAAAAGGAGGGGTAAGAGAGAAGAACGGATGATCTTCGGCGAACCCGCGAAGATGGATCAGATCGCCATCTCTTCGTCTGGGGCCGAATGGAGGGAAAGGAAGGAAGAGGGTGAAGGAGCAATAGGGCACCGGACAGTTCGTATTTGGGTTCTGGAAGCGGTCAGCCGACCGTCTCCGTGCTCTGGAAGCTGGTTCGGGCCCGGTTGCACCGCGACACGTAGGCCAGACAGCAGGAGAGGGAACGGATTATGCGCCAGAAAGAGACACGGCCGACGAAAAAAGCAATCCATGCCCAGCGCCATTTTGGAAAGGCGGAAAATATGGGGCCTGCCATTCAGTCTTGGCGGCCGGAGCTATTTGGGGGGAAAAGGGAAGGAAGGGGAGGGGGTGGAGGCAGCAATGGACAGGACGAGGAACAGAAAGAGAGACAAAGCGCAGAGAACGACGCAGGTGGGTGCACTTACGACGTACGGCCAGGACGAAGGACGAGAGAGCATCAGCAGAAGCACGGGGACACGAAATGGAGGGGGGCAAGGGGCGTCTGTTTGCTGAGCGGCACGGCGTACGACATTGCCATGTATGGTGTCTTTGTACTCGTATGGCGGCTGCATCTGGAGGCGTTTTTTTTTTTCTTTCTTTTCTCTTTTCTTTTCTTTTTCTTTTTCTTTTGGCTGTTTGCTTTTTCTTGTTTCCTTCTTGTTCTGGCCTACCTCTGTTTTTTTTTCGTTTTTTCCGTCTTTTCGCGTCTTTGTCCTGTGGCCCAAGCCTTCCGCGTTTTAGTCCTACCCCTGCACAGCGAACAGGGCGGTCGCGACCAACCAGCGTCGAGGAAGGAACGTCGCTCCTCACGGCGACGGCCGGAGTACCGTGTTTCCTGTTCGTGTCTGGCAGTGCGCGACAATACTCGCAAGCACATGTCTCTACCGCCCGCCGGGCATGCGACCACACTGGAAGGGGGGGGGCGGGTTTTGCACAGGCCGGGGCGCCGAGAATGGCACACGCCTGGTCTAGCATGCGGCCATTCCAGCGTTAGGCACCATGTGCCACCCGAGGCTGGTGCAGGCGCTGGCGCCGGACACCGGCACCGCCTTTCCCCTCTGGCTGTCAGGAGAGAGGAGAAGGGGAAAGGGGCGGGCAGGAGAAACGGTGTGCTCCGTACGTCGTAGGAGCTTGCCGAAAAGGAGAGGCCACATACGAGACTCGTAACATGTAAGAGCCCTCTACTCCGTACACGTTGCGCTCTCTGCACGGTCTGCACGCCGTTTGTCTTCCCTGCTCGTCAAAGCAGAAGACGAGGCGTCGCGGCCGGGAAATTAGAGCTGCTCGTAAAAGAGCTTTGGGGAAGCCGACGAGTGCCGCCCCCACAATTGCAATTACGGAGTACAACCTGGCAGCTGGCAGGCACACACCTCTTGCCGGTCGCTCCTTTGGGGGCCAGGCTGCACTGCGCTGCTGGGCCAGGCCTCGACCGGCCTACGACGATGACCGCCCACTCGTCCACCGCCCCTGCCGTCCACCGCCTACCGCGTCAGACGATAGCTGCCACGGCTCACAAACGCCGGCAGCAGCCCAGCAGCCGCCCCCAGCAGCCGCTTATGTACACAGTCGTTGTACATGGTACTCATACGGAGTACTGAGCAGCCCAGATGCCTGGCTGCCCAGCTGCCCAGCTGCCCAGCCCATCTGCCCATCCCGGCCCCAGCTGCCCAGCGGCGCCGCCGCCTCACCTCTCCTTCTCGGCAACGTACGCTGCCAGCACGACCAACAGCCCACAGCCACTGCTCACTGCCCACTGCCCACCCGAGGGAGACAGTATGATCTGCGGCGCCAGCACGGTCCGGAGGCGGGCCAGCCTGCTGCCCCCTTCCATGTCTCGTCTTCTTTTGTGCAGCTTTCTCTGGTCGTTCTGCCTGCGCATCTGCATTCGCCGGGCCGACCTGCGGCTGCGTTCGTGCTGCGCCGACAGCTGAATGCAATTCTCAGCGCGTCCTGCATCGCGCATCTCAACTCTCATCTCTCTCATCTTTTCCGCTCTTCTTCTTTTCGCCTGACTCTTCGCGATTTTCTCTCCTCTCTCCCGCCGTCCGGCCTGCCGTCGCCTCCGCCGGTCGTAGCTGCCTGCAACAGGCTCCATACTTGTACTCGTACCGAATCGTACCGCCTCTGGCCGTCAGAGGCAGTGGCGACCTGGTGCTCCGGCGACGCCAAGCCCCTGCGTCCCTGCGCTCTTGGCCAGCAATGGAAGGGGCCCACTTTTCTTCTCGCCTGCTCTGCTGCTCGCGTCCGTCCCTTCCCCTTCGAACCCCGGCATCATCACCCGATCCGCCCGCGGCGCTCTTTCCTTTCCGTCTTCCCTGTCCACCACTGCGCTTTATTATTTTTATTTTATGTCCTTTGCTGCTTTATTTCGCCTTGCGCTGTCCATCGGAGCTTTGACTTACGCCCCCCTTTTCTCCCTCTGCCCCCCCCCTCCACGCGCACCCCCCCCCCTCACCCCCCAAAATCGTCAACCGCCGCCCCGTCCGTCCGCCTCCTTCTCTCGTCCTCCTCAGGCCCCAATTTTTTATCCCGTCATCCGCCCACCGCCCACCGCCCACCGCCTACCGCCCACCGCACCTTCCTCCTACCGCGCGAAGTCCTTCGCTGCACCGCCAACATACCGCCCGTCTCATTCTACCGCCCCCTCCTTCCACAACCTTCCGTTTTTTCCCTCTCAGCTGGAAAGAATCTTACGGCTTCCTCCTCTCTTCCATCTTCCTTTCTCCATTTCCCACATCCCACGCCCAATTCACACGTCGACCCTCGAACCGGCAAGTCTCATCGGCCACGGCAGAGAGACGTGCAGCAACAAAAATCCCGAAGCTACCTGAAGGCGCCCAGCTTGCCTAGCAGCAACCCAGCTAAATTCCCCAGCCTCTCCACCCCGCGCGTTTCGCGTGCTGTCCGCCCGAAGCTCCGTAGCTGTCGCCGGCCGTCTTCTTTGCCACCTGTCTCTTATTTCCCCTGCCGGCCTCTTCCTTCTCGCTCTTTTCCCTCTTTTCCTCCTCTTTTTCCTTTTCCCTTTTCCCACCTATCCACTCCGGCTTTGTCTCCGGACTCGCGCATCCCTTTCGTCCTGCTGTCTCTGTTCTTCACACCTCCGCACACCTGTTGCTCAATAAAGCGTGTCTTCCTCCACTCCCAGCTTCTTCCGCATCGCCGCCTCATCCTCGCTTCTGCATCGCCACCCCACGATGTCGACCATCGTACGCGCCACGGCCCTTCGCGCCGGCGGCGCCTGTGTCCGCTGCCGCAAGGGAAAGACAAAGTGCGTCTACGAAAACGGCCGAGCACCGTGTCGAAACTGCGCCAAGGGCATGCACGAATGCTATTTGCCCTCGGAGTCCATGAGCCATGGTGGTCATGGCGTCTCTCCAGCTCGGATCCCCCAGCGCAGCCGCGAGTCCCTTTCGGGTGACAGCCGGGCTACTGGCGGTGTTGGTGCCGACCGTCCAGCTCCTAACCTGTCGGCCGCATCGAGGCATCCTGCCATCGGCATTGAAAAGTGAGTATATTCTCTTTGTTTCACACCTGCATTACAACTGCTACTCTTTTCGCCGTCCGTTAGCTCCCTTCCTGCTTTCTTGTCTCAGTCGAAACTTCCGTGACCTGGAAAATCATCCCTTCTGTCTGCTTGCTGCATATGCCCTCTGTCTACCCTCTCTTCCTCTTGCAGACGGTTAGCCTTTTCATCGGCCTCTAAGCTTGTCTTGTAACGGTTCTCCCTGCAAACTTCCCCACTTCAGTCTAGACCCGCTCGCCTTCATCCTACGAAACATTCCTACAGTCTACCCCAATGTGTCCTCTCGTGTGTTGCGGAGTAGTACATACAGCACCACCCCGTCTTCAGACACCTGTTACGGTGCTGCTATCCTTACTACTCTCTGCCCCACCACCCTTCTCGAAACACCACCTGCTCTTATCACTTCAAGCGCTTTACTAACCATGGCTCTAGACTCACTCCCGAGCTTATGGCCGAATGCGAACGAGTCATCTCCAAGACTCTCCCAGCATGTGTGGCCTTTCATAAGCCGTCTTTCCTGCAACAACTCAAAAGCGCTACTCTCGACCCATCTATGGTCCACGCTTTACTTACCATTGCTTCTCGGTACGTGTCAATGCCTCTATTTACTACTGGCCTTTTTCTCTGTTGGCCCTTTCTTCGAGAGCTTTACTAACGTATCTAGGTATTCACCAAATTTGACCCGCCGGTATGGAGGTCACGGTGGCGGGACTGCTGCGGCCGAGCACTTTGCTCAGAAGACGATCAATCTGATCATGCAGTCCCTCGACCACCCCACCCTCGGTGACATACAGGCTCTTTGCCTTCTGGTGATCCATGAGTGGGGTTGTCGCAATGCCGTTCGTGCTTACATCTACCTCGGCCAAGCCGCGCGCATGGCCCAGATGTATCGCATCGTCCAGACGCACCAAACGACCGATGCGGACAACTTTCTCAAGGAAGAGGCTTTCCGCCGTACGCTGTGGTTGATCTACGTCCTCGACTGCTTCTTGACCAGCAGCCCTGGCCGCCATCCCGCCTTGTCCTCGCTCGACATTGCAGACGTCGCTCTGCCTTGTCAGGATATGAACTTTAATTTCGGCAGCCCGGTCTTTGTCCGTACTCTTACCGGTGCTGCACCTGGCGTGGCTCCTGATCCGGATGCTCCACTCGCCGACGTTGGCGAGTTCGCCTACATTGTCCTCGCGACGAAGATCTGGCGCAGTGTTGTCGAGATGATGACGACAACAACGATCGACAACTTCTCCAACTCTCGATGTGTCGATCTGGATGCTGAGATCGACGCCATCCGCCAAGGCCTTCCAGTGCACTTCGCCGACAAGGCAGGCCAGATCAATCTCCACATCACCATGGGCAGTGGCTTCACATATGCCATGATCCATTGTCTGCTTCAGTGCGCCACGATATTCGTGAACCGGCGACAGATTCTCCAGTTTGTCACCACGGACAACTTCAATGCCGACGATTGGCATGCTAGTGGCACAGACAGCCATTTGATTGATAACGTCTTTGCGGCATCACACAGCATTATCTCCATGCTTGTTGCCCTCGAAACCGGCGCGGACAAGGATTCAATTCTGTGCTTCCCCATTGTGATGTTGTTCTCGGCCTTCACGGCAGGCTCGACTATCGCCTACTTGTACCTCAAGGGCCTTGCACCGCCCAGCGTCCGGGAAACAGCGTCGTACATTGTGCGCGACAGCCTGCGCCTGATGAACGACGGTGCCGAGTCATGGCCACTGGTGATGCCCTGGAACCGCCATTTAACAGTCATGGCCAAGGTCATGCGCGATGTCAACGCCCGTGATGAGCATCCCGACTCGCCTGACGGATTGAAGCCGGTTCACGACTCGCCGTACATGAAGGACGACGCCTCGTCGCAACCCGACACGAACCCAGATGCCATGGAGTATGAGCAGCAGAACGCAGCTTCGTCTCAGGAAGCCGCCAACTTGACGGAACGAAACAGTGAGCCACCACCGCCGAGACGCACTGGCATTGCCACTATTAATGGCGGATCAGCTGGCGCGACCACACCGGCCACAGCCAGCCCCCCTGCGCATCCGGTGGGGAAGCTGGAGTCTCCCGAGCCGCGAAACTTGTCGCCAAACCCGCCGGGTCCCAGTGTGGACATCAATGCCAAGGAGCTGTGCAGTGCCTTTGAAAGACAGCTGCTGGAGCTGGACGACCTTGCAGCGTTCATGGGCGGTGGAGTATGAGCAGCCCAGAAGTTTGCGGTGCTCGACGGTGATTTCTCTTTATTATGTCTCTTATGAACCCTCCCCTCCTCCTCGCCTCGTGCATAATCAAGCGCCCCTGGATTTGGGCGCTTAAGTTGGGTTCTGTCTGTTATTTTTTTTGTAATTCTTTTTTCAAAGTCACAGGAGCTGTGCTACGAATGTGTTTGGGTTTCGGAGTCGGTGTCAGTGTCAAGTTGAAGGATCAACGTTGTGTGTTTCATGTAATCCAATATGTATGTATACTGTGGCGACAGCAGGGTGGCAAACGGGACGACGAGGGGATGGGCGAAATGTACTGTAGGACACACTGGAGAATGGCGTTTGACCTTCGGCCGGTGGCTAAGTCAAGTTCTGAGAACGGACTAACGTGGCAGTCTGTATTTTGAGGACGATCTACTTTCTCAGTTTTCTGCCTGCTGATATGTTCATCCACTTGCCTGAGGAGCTGTGTGCATTTGTTTCTTTGTTTCTTTTTTTCATAGCAGCGAGATGTTTAGTTTGTATGTATGAAGACGAAGACAATGAGTAATCGAATGGATGTGGTCTTTCTATTTCGATCAGGAGCCGTGGCGCATGAGGCCTGGGTTCCACAGCATCATCTCGCGCATGTGGTCCTGCCAAACGGCCACGGGGTCTTCGGACGGCGAGTCTTGTTTGCCGAGGCCGTAGAGATAGGGCTTCTCATTGGCGTAGCAGGGCGTCTCGGAGTCTTCGGGGATGCGGCCGTGGAGGATGAGGTCACGCAAGACAGTGTCAGTGCAGTCGGAGGGGTCAGCGTTGGACGAGTGGCCGTAGCCGTGGTGGACGACGAGGCGAGCGTTTGGGTGGCCCATGGCGGCGGCCAATCGGCGGCCATTGCGCAAGGGAGTAGCAGGGTCGTAGGTCTCGGCGACAAGCAAGACCGGATTGGCGAGGGTGCGGTTGAGGGGGCCTCGGTAGACGCCGGCGGGCTTAGGCCAGTGGTCAGAGTAGTGGCGACAGGGCAGGACGTTGTAGAAGCGCGAGTTGCCAGAGATCCAGGAGGTCTGGGTCATGTTGGCCCAGAGGCGGTCCCACCAGCGGACGCCGTCTGGGGGCTGGGGGGCGTCAAAGGCGTCGGCGCAGATGACAAGCATGCCGAGCTCGTCGGAGCTCGGGGCCGAGACCGGGACCGAAGCCGGGGCCGAGCCAGGCACCGTCGGACAAGTTTCGGGACCGGAGGCGGGGACGCTGGGGTCGTACTGCCAGACGAAGTTGTCGGTAAGGGCGGCAGCGATAGTAGCGTTGCCGTACTCGAGGTCGAAGAGCATTTGGGCGACGTGTGGCCAGGTGCGTGGCTGATAGAGGGCGCTATAAACAGCGGCAACGAGGGCGGAGTAGGTGATGATGGCGGGACCAGCGGTGGCGGTAGTGGCGACGGCGGGACGGGCGAGCACATCGTCAAAGAGGCGAGCCATACGGTGTTCAAGAGCGTCGACCGTAGGCGGGAAGCTGCCGACGCTGCGAGGGCCTGGCCGAGCGAGAGCGCAGTGTTGAGGTCCGGCAGCGAGACATTCGCCGAGGAAGCCGTCGCGCCAAGCATGGGTCACATTGTCGAGCGAGGCCCAGCCGAAGCCACCGAGCTGCCATTCGTCGGGCACGAACTCGGTGCCGTCTAGGATGACGCGGCCGACGCGGTGCGGAAACAGGTTCGCGTACGTCTGCCCAATGCCAGTGCCATAGCTGACGAGGTAGCCGGTCAGCTGGGGTTCGGCCAGTGCGGCGCGCACGGCGTCCAGGTCACGTGCCACCATCGCCGTCCCCACAAACCGGCCGAGGTCGCCGAGTGTCTGCCGGCAAGCCCGCATCGTCGCCGCGTACATGGCGTCGGCCACGGCCAGCTGTCCGGCCGTCTCTTTGCCAGCCACCTCCCGGTATCGGTGCGTCAGCTGCCACCACCGGTCCCGGTCCGCGTCGTATGGAAAGCAAGCCGCCGCCGGCTGCGTCGCGTTGACCCCTCGCGGATCCCAGCCGAGCACGTCGAGCTGACCACCGGACAGTCGCGCCGACAGCCGCTCACCCATCCGCCACACGTACCCCGTCCCGCTGCCACCCGGTCCGCCCGGCTCCACCACAATCGTCCGCTCGCTGCGCCCGCCGCGGTCGCTGCTCGTGCCCGAGCCATCAGCTGCCCGCGCCAGCCCCGACACCTGGAACTTGGTCACGGCCAGGCGCGTGATCCGGCTGTCCGTCGCGTTCGTCCAGTCCAGTGGTACGTCCAGATAGCCGCACAGATAGATGCCCCGGCCGGCATACGGATCCAGGTTGCTGCTGTCATTATCGCTTTCCGTCCGGTTGCCCCAGCTCCAGTGCGACGGGTCCGGTTCGTAGAGCCCGGCCCAGCTCTTGTCCGGCTCGCCATCGTCTAGCGCTGGTGGCCGCGTCCGGTTGGTGCACGGTTGGAAGCGGAAAGGATCGTCTGCTTGCGGGAAGCGTCCATAGGGAAATGTCTCTTTGGTATCACTGCAGTGCTCCGAGCCAATATCTAGAAAGGTGAGGCCGTTTCTCGTCAGGTGGCGCACCGCGAAGAGACCCAGGACGCCTGCTGCAAAGCGCGCAAGACGTCGTTTGCCGGTCGATCGCAGTCGGCCATGGCGCAGTTGTGCCCATGGAGGCAATGGTGGCGGAAAGGCCGACGAGTCTGGCGCCAACTTCTCCATCGTTGTGTGGTGTGCACGGAGTAGAGGAAGGAGGAACGATAGGAAACAGGAGAATAGTGAAGAAAGCGTCCGCACCTTCCGTTTTGGGCTCGTTGCAACGTCACGTGCACCGACATCAGGCCCTCTTTAGCGATACAAAGTCTCGACTAGGGTGGGAAATAAAACAGTAACAATCAGTCTGAAACACTATTGCGAATCTCTTTCTTTACAAATGAGTCCGTGGTCCATGGAACAGCATTTTTGGCAACATGTACGAAGTACACACTCATCAAAACCTGGTGTCGAGCACGGTCTTATTAGCTGCACCCTCTCCTAATCAACACGACTCAATAGTAGATGAGGTCCAATCAAGAACGAGACCATATTCATCGTACTGCATAGCTCTCACCTAGTTCTATGAAACTAGTACTCCTCCTTAATCGCACAATGGCTTCTGTAACACTTCGCCTTCCTCTTATACTAGCAACCACAATCTATTCGCGGGCAGACTGTGTACACGCTATATAACTTTATATACATACTACTACTATGGCTCCCTTATGCAAACCCAATTCTGCTTGCCCAACTCTGTTTGTTTGCCGGAGTTAAAATTTACGTTTGAATATCTACAACCAACTTCAAATACTTGCCCCGAGGGCTACTTCTTCACCTGAACCTGAACAGATTCTCTCTCTCGTTGGGCAGATTTTCCAATTTCTTGTCAGGAAATTGTCCCACGGTCAAATAACCCAGTTGCAACGTCAATTCCATCTCGTCTGTCCCCTGGCTGTTGCCAGGATTGTTACTACGGCCGGATACGGAGACGTGTTGGGGCCAGCGGGCCTGGGCTTGTGGATTCGGCTGCGGCGGCTGCGGCGGCGGCATCCGTACCAGTTCTGGGACCTGCTCAAGCGGAGTCGTGAGACCTTTCCCTTCAAAGCGATAGACCAGAATCTGCGCGGCCGATGCCCGACGCCGTGGGTCTGCCCAGGCCATGTCGAACACGTCCTCGATGGACGGCGACAGCAAATGCTTCTTTGCCTTGTTTTCCGGGTTCCCTGGCAACAAACTCTCCACCATGCGACCGACCTGGTGGCTGCCGGCGCGACTCGCAGCCTGCAGCTTCTTCTGGAACCACTGCTCGCTGTTGGTGTACAGATCGGCCACCCACAGCATGCTGACAAAGAGCGACCAGACATCCATGTTGGGCGTCTGCATCCTGTCCCTGCCACCGGCCTGAAGCTTCTCAAACATCTGGGCCATCTCGGGAGCCATGAAGAGCGGCGTTCCGGCTAGCGTGCTGGCATAGTCCTGGGAGTTGACTAGCCCGAGATCGCCGAGGCGAAAGTGGTAATCCTGGGGGCGGGGTCTCTGGGTTTTGTAGGACGGGAAGGGGGAACGCGGCTGCCGAAGCGTGTAGAGAATGTTTTCGGGCTTGACGTCGCGGTGGATCATCTTGTGCGAGGCCAGAAAATCGAGGGCCTGCAGCATGTGGTGCAGGGTGGTTTCCCAGACCACGTCTTCCAGATAGAGGAAACCGTCGCCGAATTCCAGGTCCTCACTCTGGACGAGCCTCTCGACAAGCGACTGGAGTGTACCGTCTTCGAGTTCCAGCATAACCTGAACCTGTTCGTGGGGCACCAGCTGGTGGTTGTATCCAAGGAACTTGACAATGTGCGGCTACATGATTGGTGGGTGGCGGATAAGCCACAATCCGAGGCATGGCTAGAAAAGGGAGAGGAGAGAGATTAAGAGAAGAGCTTACATGGGTGAGTTTGGCGAGGACTCGCACTTCGCGTTCCAGATGCTCTATGAATTTTCTGTCTCGGGTTTGCGGAACCTGGATATACTTCACGGCTAGCAGGTTGCCCGTGTCCACGTTGATCTTTTTGTGCACAGAGCCAAACGTGCCCGCCCCGAGTGCAGAGTCGCCTTCGGGCGAGCATAAGCGTATGCGGGATTGCCTGGGCAGTGGCAAGTTCGACAACGTAGTGGCTGGGTCCCAGACATCGATTGTCTGGTCGAGGGCTGCATCGAATCGGAGATGGCTTTCGATTTGCAGCTGTAGCGTCTGGTCGCCGTCGTCCTTTTGCGTCCTCCACACAAGCCGGAACTTGATCAGATCCCCACCGGTGCCTCCCATGCCGATAATGGTGTTGATCTTCCGCGTGACGGCGACCTTGCGCGCACCTCTGAAGCCCTGGCCGCGGTCGAGCGAAAATACCTCATCTCCAAAGACCTCGCACGTCTGGCTCGGCGAGCGGTCACAGAACATGACAATCTTGGAAGATGGATTGACTTCGAACGAGCATTGGATGCGTGAAATGTACGGCTCGTCTACCACCACGTCGCCGCATCGTCCCAGCGTTGCGAGAGTCCCACAGTCTCCCAGTTTCGTCCGAGTACGGCCGATATCCAAGGCATGGCGGCGGACGCCATCCACGACAAGGATTGAGGCGATCCCGATGTTTTCCTTGGCTTTGACAACTTTTGCCGCGGCCGCGTTCAATGGTAATAGAGAAAATAGAGCAAGATGATGGGACATGACAGTTATAACGTAAGCAAAAATGTTCACAGTGTGTAGGCAAACCAAGGAAGAAGATACGAAAAAAGGGGCGTGGTGTTAAGATTGTGGTAGGTCTGTTGTATCACGTGCAAAATCAATCCGCCAACTCGTACTCCGTACTCCGTACATCAGCGGCAAACTGTGGTTTAGTGGCATATGTTGTAGGTGCGGATAGCGGGGAGAGTTTGTGCTAAAAAACTACGCTAAAGAGCCTTTTATCGTGTAAAGGTAAATAAATACTCCGTAGTGCACGAGTTTTGCGGGTTATATTCCCCACAGCAGCTATTTTACGTCTGTACGGTGTAACAATGCGGTCCATTTGTCGATAGTTACAAGAATGGTAAGGAAATGAAACAAGTCGTAAGCGGAGAGACGGGAGATCTAGAAGCTAAGAATCAAAAACGACTATTTAAATTTTATTCACGCCTTCTTAATACTGTTGTCCGGCAACTTGAAATTTGCAGACAGGGTTGTTCATTTTATAGACTGTCAGCATAAATAGCTATACATAATCTTGCCTTTTCCATCCCTTATAGCAACATCTTCATTTTGAAAAGGCCTCTGCAATTTCTTGCTTGGCTGAGCAGGAGAGTGCCCACATTCAGAGCGCTATAACATGTGCATCGTGTGAGAAGCACTCTGGCCCTAGACAGCACACTCTTGCTTTGCGGTTATTCCATCCCTCTCCCTCCTTCTCTGTCGCATGATAGATGCAGAACAGTCGCGGATCGCCTTGGTGAGGGCTCCGGATAAAACTCGCATGTCCTGGGCCGAAAGGGCCTCTTCCGGCAGGACCGCTGACAAGAAGGGGCTTTGAACGTTTGACCCAGTGTTCTGCGCGCAAAGGATCACCGCCCACAAACGCAAGCAGTGCCAGTTTATACTCGCTCGTCCAGCTGCCATGGGCCGAGTAGACAATGCCCCTGAAGGCCGGCGAGTCGACCCACGTTGGCCCCTCGTTGACGCCTCGTCGCCCGCCGTCTGGCCGTTCCCATGGATGCTGTGCATGGGATATGCACACCTCACTACCTTCGATGGCTTCTTCGGGTCGCCGCATCTTGATCAGAAACAGGTCTTGTTCCGTGTCGGAATGGTCGCCGGGTGGCCATCCCGACCAGCAGCAGTACAGCTCTCGGCCGTCTGGACTGAACACCGTGGCATCAATAGCCCAATGGTCAGGCATGCCCGGAATTGGGCCTAGGAATTGCCATCCGGAAGCATCCATGGGATCCGGTGACCATGTCCGCAACAGTACCGTGCGGTGTCCCGCGTTTCCGACGCCCGGCGGCGCCGCACACGTGTAGATGTACCAGGCGCCGTTGAGATAGTGAAGTTCGGGTGCCCAGATATCAGCAGACCATGGCGACCCGGCAGCTGGCTGCCATACAACGGTTTTGCGACAGTGGTGGAAATCCTCCATCGATTGTGAAAACCAGATCTCAACCCGGTTACCCAGCGTAAACGTGAAGAAAAAGCCGCCATTGGCAGCCACCATCCACGGATCCGGGGTATCGACGTTGCAGATAGGCCGTGAAGACATGATAACGTGCTGATTGTGACTGATTTGTTGGGCTCGCAGTTGCAATGACAACTAGCAATGGCTTTCCCGCAAAAGCGGCATTATCCAAGTTCTAACCTTCCGAGGTGGGGCAAAATACCCCTCCGCCACTAACACAAATAACTCCAAATGTCCCAAAAATAGTACTGCAATACATATTGTCGAATGGACCAGACCAGAATAGGAGGGGCGTGCACGATTAGGCAGTGTGATGAAAGAATACATGTACTGTGTGGCGCATGGGGCTATTAGTACGTGTTTTGACGCACGTCGGCATACCTCGGGAGTACCTAACAATAACAATACATTCACGCTCACTGGGCACCCATAATTTGATACATATTGGTGTCTTCCTTCGGAAAGCCTAATGCAGTAATAACCTAAGTGGATATTACATTAGCGTAACAATAGACCAGCGGTCAATACAATCCGCATATATATACTCCGTATCACAACAGTGAAGACCCTTAATATGCTATTGCAGACAAGAGACAGTCTGCAGTCAATTTGCTCCCTTACTCTCCTTGGAGGTTCTTGATAAACCGTTCAGCCTTTGTACGTGATCTCGTTTTAGTCCGGACTCGATACCGTGGCTTCTGGACAAGATTTACTAAATTGTGGTTTCGAAATGGCCGATCGTGGCTATGAACGGGACAATAAGGCACCTACCTATAATAATAAAAGGTACGATATATACTATACTGAGAAAACCCGAAACCCGTTTCATCTTCTGTCCATTTTTACTCCACTACCAGGTCCTCTGCCGCGGCACAACTAACCAAGTCTCGCCGATAAATTCCAACTGGTTCGCCATTCGCAAGGCTTCTGGGTCCACATACACCGCGAGGCCCATGTCGGCCTGCCCCAGGTTGTACACGCGGAAAATGACATAGATCGCGCCTCGTTTATTTGGCTTGAGCGTCATAACTTGCATCTGCAGGTCTCGTTAGCCGTGTAGCGTAGTTGCATATTACCAAGCAAGCGGAGGACCGCTCACTCTATTGTACCGCGCCTTGCTTACGAAGAACGGCATGTCGCAGCGGGACGTAGTCGTCTTGACCTCGATAAAGTACTGCGGCCTCTCGCCGGACCACGAGTCTCCATCCAGGTAGCCCTGTTGAATCAGCAAGCGGGTCAACACACCAGCAGTGTCACAGTAGGTGATGTCGGACATCTCCCACCCCGACCACGACGCCATATCGGCGTACTTGGGATGCGACGTGACGTAGTGGCGTATATTGCTCTGCCAGCTGTCGCGGCTAAAGCCGGGCAGCTTCTCCGGCAGACCCGACAGAAGCTCAAAGACATACAGCTCACCGGCTGCGTCCACGCGGCAATCACGCTCAGAAGCGCTGGCTATTTGGAGGTCAAATTTCAGCATCGCATCGCTGCCCGCAGGAATGCTGGCGAGCAGATGACTCATGCCGAACGACCTGTTGCTCGGAATGGTCTTGTTTTGAGCGGTATTGATCACCCGTTCCAGGAGAGCGGTGTAGGCAGTGTTACTAGCTCTTGTCGCTATGCCAGACTGAAGAGTGGCCGGGGCCGCGATGGAGAGATTACCGAAAGGGCGCCGTCCACCGGGCGGCGTGGAAGAACGAAAAGACTGGTGCAGCTCTGGATCTTCGTTGTTATCGTTGTCGTTGTCGTCGCAGGTGCTGCGAGACGGCGTCCAGAGGTCATCGACATCGCTGTCTTCCAATCCAGCCCCCTCGCCGATGAGGTGCGCTGCTGCTTCGGCTGCTCGTAGCTGTGGTGTGGATGTAGCCGATTCGGACTCGGAGTCGACCTGCTCATCGGTGTCTTCAACATCGTGGATACACGCGATGCCGTTCTTCTCGAGGACCACATCTGTTCTCGAGCGAGGAGCCATCAAGACCTCTTGGATGGTCTTGGTCCCCCTTTCAAGTCCGAAAGAGATCTTCTCGCTGGGCTGCCGCATCATCCATTCAAAAAGCTTCCCGCCAAGCGTTGTGACAAAGACAAATGTCTGGTCGTCTTTGTCCCGTGGCAGGTAAACCTTGAGAAGACCGGTCGGCGCTTCGTCGATGTGGAGGGTTGCAATGTCACCAACGACCACGTGGTCTGTGTCGTCTTGGGTGAGTTTGAGGTCGGATGAAATGCCGCTTGTTTCGTATACTTCGGCACCCTTGAGCATATCGTACAGGGAGTGCACGCCCTCCTTCGTTTCTGTACGAGGACTCCTGAAGTGGCAAGCAATTCTTTCACACACTTAGTACGTATGCAGAAATTTACTGAAAAAGGCATCTGACACTCACCTGAGAAGGGCATAGGCTCGGTGACTGATTTGGCGGTCCGTCTTCGACACCAATCTGGCCTCGTCACCATGAAAAGAAGTGAACTCCCTGACGGACTTGGACATGAATCTGTCCTGCAGCTGCGCCCAATGGAGAAACGGATTCAGACGAGATACTTCCTGTAGTCCAAAGTCCAGCAGCTTCACCTTTTCTGAAAATGCTTGGCCCAGCGACTCGCGATCCACGATACAAAACTCCATAGTTGCCGACCCGCGCGTGGTCTGTCCATTGGGCATCTTGATGGGGAAGATGTCGGCGCCGACCACGTCCTCTGAGCTCGGGGGTCGTTGTGTAGACAATAGCAGAGAGTTGACCATCCAGATGGACTCCTTCAAAGCATCCACCGACGTTTTCGCTTCGCCACCCGCATATTTAAGCTCTGAAATAGCCATTTCCAGGTCCACCAGTTTCACGCCTAAAAACTCAACGAAAAAATCCTTGAGGCTCTCGTAGTGGTGGTTGAAAGAGGCTCGCCCGCGCAGCTTGGCCCCGGTCGACCAGATGCACTGCGCGATATTGCGCCAGGGATTCTGATCGTCGGATGGTGCGCATATGAGGGCGTCGTTTTCAAAAGCCAGCCTAGGAATGTAAGTTCCCACTGTTCTGTTCTCCTATCTGAAATCGACCATGAAGACGTACCTGATGGCTTCTTGATGTTTGTGAGGCAAATTTTTCCGCCGTGCATTCAGAGCCTTGTAGATCGGCAAGAGGGTGGCAATGTCGTTGCATTCCGCCTCCTTGAGACCCTTGAGCTCTTCGATAAGGGTCTTCCACTTACAGTCATCAATACCTAGCGTGGTTTTGAAGAGAATCGCTAGTATATCATCGTCCCTCTTGTCTTCCCTATGGCAGGGCTCGTAAAGCAGGCGTAGGACATGCTTTGTCTGCAGCATCTGCGGCGCATTCCAGACACACTCATGGGGAAATGCCCAGGTGTGCCCCCCTGCATCGGTTGGGATGTAGATGCACCTTTGCTTCTCGAACAAGGTTCTGTAGAGAAACGATATGTTAGATTCCGCGACTGTACATAATGGTGAAATCACTATGAACATGCGTATAGCTTACTGGACCTTTGTCGCTGCTTCCGGGTCTTCCGACGCCTCGCTCTGTTTTATGACAATGTGTTCGTATAGGTCAAAGAGCCTTGATCTGCTGGAAGACGTGGCTTCTGGGGGGAAGCCAGCTCGTGAGTATCGCAGCATGGCCAGGGCAAAATCAAGGTCTGTAGGAGCGGTGATCTTCAAGGCCGTGAGAAAATCCTTCCAATCGGTCGGCACAGCATCATCAGTCCCGGTGGTGTTCTCTAGATAGAGCCAGGGAAAGAAGGCGCCAGGCTCCACGAGCTTGCCAACACGCTTCAGCAGTTCCGTTGTGGGATAGTAGGCGTCTTGAAGTTCGGCGTAGCCGGAGCCTTGACACAGGACGGTCGTCCTCTGAAGGAGGCCAATTGTATCAATTCTGAACTCATCGATATTCTCGTAGTTGACTTTGAGCGCGCCGAGAAATTTCTCCGGACGATGTTTGTGAACGTAAAGCCCAGGAAGCAGAAGTTTCCCCAAGTGAACAAGTCTGACATAGCTCTCGGCAAATGAGCAATAATAAAGCCAATTTAGCCATGAAAGGTCCTGTCCCTGTGGTGTGGATGGGCTCTCTTCAAAGTATTTCTCGTTGATAAACGAGCAGTCCTCGTAGCCTGGAGCGCCATCACCCGGTTTTGGCCCAGATACAGTCCTTTTGAAGAGTTCCGTGGCGCCGTAGGGATCCCTGTTGTGCTTGTAGACGTCTATTCCACTCTCTAAACCTCCATCTTGATTTACGACTCTCACTGTATCCCAGTCGTCTCCGTCAGAAAACCCCACGTGGTCTGTTAAATATAGGAACTGAAGATGCCGTTTGGAGCTGGCAAGGGAGATCGCATGTTCTCCGGTTCTTTCGATATACTTTTTGATGATCATGGTCGTTACGAATGGAATAGGCACTTCCTCGACACCCAGGAGTCGGAAGAGGGCTTTGCGCTCTGGACTTGTCACATCCGGCGAAATCAAGCGAATACCAATATCAGGAGGTATGTCCAGCCCGCCAGTTTGTGCGAAGTAGATCGATCTGGGAGTTTTGGCCACTGGCTGAGCCCAGGTGCCATCATGCAAGGGCAGCAGCTTCATTGTGAGCATTTTCGTTCGTATTTTCCCAACGCAAATATGACTTAAGAACTTTGCAGCGAGGGTATGCCATCTCTCTGTGGTTGTGGGTGATTGCATCCGGCCGGCCAGCCCGCGACGAAGGTCCTCCTCAATAAAACCGAGGATATCTTCAGCATATGCATATCTCAGGCCGTACTCCTTGAGTATGCCGAGGTCACTTGTTTGATACTTGCGAGAAATGAATTTTTCAGGGTGGCTATCATCAAATAACGGCTCTCCGGCATCATCAAGATAATCTCCCGTAGGGCGCAAAAGGTCACGGATCGGCCGTCTTTCCGGTTGCTTTCGGCCGAGGAGCACGGCCGCTTCGTTTAGTTCGACAGAAATCCTCTCCACCAATGTGCACCACAGGTTGTCCCGGTTCTGCCCAGCTTCTTGCGGAAGATATCGCATCCACTGGTAAACGGAGCTGCTTGTATCAGAGGAGCCACTCATCTGCACGATGCCTTGGACAAAAGCTTTGGCGATGCCGTCGATTAGACCGATGTTTCGAGGAGAATCGGCCACCACGTCTTGCCGGCTGGCATCAGTGACAAAGTCGGCTTGGATAAGGAAGTTGAAGCCCACATGCCGCACCGGTAGAAAGACGAACAAATCCAGGGGCTTGACAATGGGGACACCAGAATCGGTCATTGGAAACGCGACGACCACCTCAGACGTCGCATACCGACTCTCAGAAATATCTTTATCTGAGTAAGACCGATTTTCGTTCTTGGCTAGGTTGGTCACCCGACGAGTGGCGATGCGGAAGTGAGAAGTCGTTTCTTTAGTAGAGCCATTGGCCATCCGGGTCTTTTGGAGAACGGTCTCTGTCGCCGTGGTCTATCGCATTATAATAGACAGCTCGCAGATGAAAAGATAAAAAAAGGACTGCGATCTGCGATTCACGAAACAATTACCAAAAGGAAGGGCAATAACAACCGCATCTAATTGCCGTTCGCTTTAAGCGCCAAGCTCTCGGCCGAGACGCATTTATGGCCGGTTTCAAAGGGTCAAGGGTATCTACATGTTGGTAGGCTGAGACGGATTTGATCTGCACTCATAAACACCCCTGAGAGAAATCTCGGTAGCCACTGAGACCAGGACTATCAGCCCGCGCCATCTCTTACGGCGGCAAATCCCTTTTCCATTTTGTTCACCTCCCGAAATAAACATAGGATTGGCGGGAGTGAAAATGACACGATTGGTTTGTTATCAGCTACTACATAATCTTAAAATTGATAGTTATAATATCCCCTTTAGTGCTTATAGTTAAGCCGGCCTAAAATGTTGGCATAAGATTAAACAATAAGCAACTTAAACAAATAGTGCAAGTAGTGAGAGCGGAGGTTGGGTAAGGCCTCAGCTCGAACCAACAACACACACTTACCAACACACGTACCTGTATACGTAAAAAGGTGCTGTGAGGCATCTCCCTTCATCACAAGCCGAGGTAGTGTATAATTGGCCCGAAAGGTAAGGAGGAAGGCCTTGCCGGCTCATCTTAGGATCCCGCGAGGGAAAGACAAGGCGAGCCCGCCCGGCGAAGTTGTGGGCGTAATGTGCTTGTTGCTTTGGGTGTTGATATACTTCACAAGCGCACTGCACATATGCGTGGGTAATTGCTTGATTCCTACGTGCGTGCCTGTCCTTCTCTTAAGGAGAGGGAAGAAGAGAGTGTCTTGTACTCATATAGGTGTGTAAGTGGTGACAGAAGGCATGAGTTGTTCCACATTTGATTGGTTAAGAAAAGTGGTACTGGTCATGTGACGCGTTAGCATCCCGCGAGGGGTCTTGACATGTCATCCTGTGCGGCCAGCATAGGCGGTCTTAGGGTGCACTTCTCTCATCACTCAGTACGGCTTGAATATTTGTGCCCAGTATTACTGCACCAAGAGCATTTTAAGGGTCTGGCTGACGGCCAGACGTATCGCAGGTATAAGCTGATAACAACAAAGGCAAAGCCGCGCAGTACAGCCTATGCGTTAGTTTCTTATAGTAGGGCTTCGCAGGATTCGTAAACGGCTTCTAAAGAGAGGCTGCCGTCGATTAAGGTCATTTTGTGCTGATTTGGTTGTTAGTGATGCTTTGACTACGTCGTACGTAGCGGTGTGCGAAATTACGACGTATTCGTACATCATGCCTTATGACAATTTCAGTATTCTACCTGTTTTGACTGCCTAAATAAGTCACGTGGTCTTGTTATCTAGAATTTTGACTCTTGTCTCTAGCACATCCCTTAAAGTATGAATACTTAACTGAGTAATTACGGAGTAATAAGTGACTGAAATAAAATAAATAGTAAAATAAGCCCCATTCCACACTAGCCAGACCATCTCATCACCTACAACTGGTCTCGCCGTAGTAGCACTAGTTTCTTCGACACTAGCCATTCCTTCTCTATCAAGTCCCTTCGGCTGTCCACGTCCCACACTTCCTTTCGGAACACTAGCAGAATCTTCAGACGACCCTTCGCCAGCTGTACTAGGTTCATCAGCAGCGTGATAACTCGCGACGTCTTATCCTCAGCGCACAGGTCCAGTCGGTCAATTAAGACAAAGACTGGCCGTGGCGGGCACTGGTCGAGAATAGCCAGTAGCAGCTGCGCTCGGCCTTCCAGGGTTGGGCTGTCCGCCAGAAAGGTGATGTGGTCGGCAGCGCTCCTGCGGCGCAGGACGCACCGTTGCTGCTCAATAATTTGATCCGCAATGGCTTCGAGGGCTTCCTCCGCGCCGATGTGCTTGTCACCGCGTTGACCAACGACGTGGGCGACGATGAAATTGTCCAAATCGTTCGTTTTGGCACCTGTGATGGCACTGTCGACACTCTGGCGGATGAGTTGCTGTGTGTATTCTACTCCTACTAGGGAGAGCCACGACTGGGGTGGGTGGGTGCATTCCGTGTTGTTGTTGCCATAGAGGATAAGCATGGAAGATTGGGCCGCGGACCAGTCACGATATTCCGGGGTGCTCTGGAGCTTGGCAACGGTCATGGTGGTAAACATGTTCCTATACTGATCAAAATTGTGTGCTAGTAGTCTGGCATGATTATCCAACTGTGTGTTCCGGGTGGACTTGGGCAAGGGTTCCGAGTGGCCACTGCGGAGCAGCTTTTTGCGGAGTTTGCGAGATTCATTCTCGTCATTTATGTCTAGACTGGAGTCAGCAAGACAAGGTGGGAGGCTGCCTGGATTAGATGAAGCATACTCTTGATCGTTTCTTCAAGATCTTGAACTCGTGCGGACAACTCTGTTAGGATGTTAATGCTTTATGTTTCTTTTTGGCATCTTTACTCGCAGTTATCTCCCATACTCACTTGTGTTACTCTGGGATAGCTCAGAAATTCTTTGCGAGACCAGAGCATTGCATCGGTAGCGAATGTCCTGGAAATTTCGCAGCATGCTTTGTTCCAAATCGGCATATACAGTGGGCTGGGTAAAACCCTTGACAACGCGACCTACAATGTGAGAGCGACTTGTTAGTTGATCCTGTTAACCAAATGATATAATTCGCTGGAACCGCCCACCTAGTCCTCGTCCTTGAAAGTAGTTGGTGGCCTTTTGCGCAAACAAAATGACGTCGACGTATGCCTTGGACAGCATCTTGGCTAGAATATCGTCCGCATAGACCTGGTAATAAATGTCTAGGTCTGGCAGCCGATGTGCCAACAGCTTCATGGAAGAGAGGATGGCCTTGTCGTTCAAAGCCTTGGCTTTGACAGTCTGGTTGGTCAATTTCCTGTCTGTCTCGTATGTGTAGGATGGAATGAACATACAGCGAACATAATAAACAGCACAGCAGACGCAGTTCCGCCGTACTGATTGTCAACCAGTTTCACAACCTCGACAATGCCAGAGAAGCCGGCGAGAAAAGAATCAAAGTCATCGACAAATTCCACTACTTTTTTGCTGATCTTTTTTGCGCCGTGCTGTCTGTTGGCTTTCCACTGCTCAACGCCCCCGTCAAGCCTGGGAATGTCACCCTTGACGTGTTCGCGAAGTTCTTCTAATGTCATGGAATTCAAGCTTTCTTGGACGTCAGTCCCATTTCTTGCTCCCTTTGTCCCTTTCATGGCTTGGAATTCCTGGGCGACAAAATCAGATACCCCTTCCATTATAACTCGTGGTCCTGTCTCTTTCAGAATTCTTTTGGCTTCTTGGCTATGCGCGCTGTTGTTAACCCAATCCTTCCAGGACTCCTTCCAGGATGCTAATTTCTTGGCGTCGTCCATTTTTGTTATGGCATCTGATGTGAATTATCACCATTGGAACTGCTCATCCTATGAATTTGTCCCTACGATGAGAGCAACTCTTCTTACATACTACCTGCCTCTATATACGGTTTGATTATTACCCCGACTCTCCATCTGTGCAGGTTTTATGACTGCCCACAGAGTTGTAAGCTTGGGTGCAGCAGCCGCAATCCCCCACAATTGATTACACTGTTGCAACGCTTAAATGTGCATTTGTTTGTTTTTGTAATTTATGAGTTATCGTAGTGGTGTGCACGCAAGGCTTAAATATCTTGTTCTGCTAAGTACTGATATATAGGCTGACCTGGCCGATCATTATCTGTATGCTAGACCCTATTAGGCGTAAGGCTGCATTGCTACGTGTGCTATCTACGAAGCATAATAGGAAATTTTTCCAGCGTAGACATACGAGAAAGGAATCGGATAAAACAGTCTCTGACATTTTTCTGATTACTCGCCTAACCGTTCGGGGTTTTTGGGGGTTTTTCTAACTGCTATTCGAACCCTTAATAACAGACATATTGTAGCTAAAAAACCCCAACCGTGCCACGTCCCACTTTAATTAGAACACGCAGAACGTGCACCAACTAAAGTGGGGCGTGGCACTGTTAATAGCTTGAGTATCACGGAGTATACGTGTGAGATAATACCACAGTGGTGCGACATACCCGTGTCAGCCGCATCCTTCTGGGTAGGTGCTACTGCAGTCAGCAGCTAAAAACGGGGGGTCTCGGAAGGGAGACTGGCTCCAAGATTTTAAACAAACTGACATGTCGTGGGACAACAGGGAACCAAAAAGGAAGGTGATAAATGCATTGCTTATACGAAGAAGAACAGTAATAGTGGAAAGGCACACATGGAAGGATTACACTCGATAGGACTAGTATAAAAAACCCAGAGTTTTCCTTCCTCTTAGAGAGCTATTACGTCCAGTGTACAGACTTTGAGAGGACTTGCTTGAGCTCAATTTAGCATATATTCACCATCACCGACACAAACCGCCATGGCTTCGGTAAGAACGTGCCCACGAGAAACATCGCTTCATTTTTGGGTTTATTTCTTGCTGGTTTTTTAACATTAGTATCTAGGAAAAGACAGACTCGCGCTTTTCTGTTCTGGAGCAGAAGTACATCGACCTCCTGGAAAGAAGAGTGCAAGACCTGGAGCGAAAACTTGCCGGTGCAGAAGTAAGGACAGACCATAATGATGTGAGAACGGAATGAATAGCTAACATGAACTAGGGATCTAAGCAGGTGAACGGAACGGCTTCGTCAAATTCCAAGAAGGCCGAAAAGTTAGAGAAGGAAGAAGATGAATCCTCCGATTCCGAATCCGTTTCCGAAGGAGAAACAAAAGATGACGAGGATAAGGAGAAAGACAAAGAGCCTGACGACGACAGGCGCTATCGTGTGGTCATCAGCGAGTACGACCCAAATACGGGCGAGTATGTCGAACGAGCCAACGAGAGTCTGGTGAAGCCAACAACCAAACCCAAGAATTCCAAGAGGGCCTTTACATTCCAGAAGAATCGGAGGCTGGGGGCCATAGCTGGTAATGAATCCCGTAACTCTGAGGTGGACATTGAGTCGTCACCGCTGCAGCAGTTGTTGGCCAGGGTGATGTCCAAGCTGGACGCTGGCAAGAGCAAGGTGGCCGACATGAGCTCCCCCTACCAAGATCTCATCTGGTGCTGGAAGGAAGCAGAAGAGATGGCGGCCACGTCCGCTGAGCTAGAGGAGGCCACCAAGACAGACTTCAAGGACGTTGGTGGTGAAGAGAAGCAGGCCAGGCTGGATCTGCGGGCTCTCTTGAACATCATCTCGACGTCATCGGGTGATGAGGCCCTCGACACCTACTTCAAAAGCAAGGACGATATGAAGGATAGCCGCACCATTTCATTTTCTGCGCTGTGGACGCTATTCCCTCCGGGCTCCTTCATCATTGCCCGTCCGTTCCTCAACCACGAGCAGGTCTTCTTGGTACAGTCCTGCGAGATCCCCGACACAAACGACAACGATGCCAAGCTCTCGGTGACTGCGTTCAGCTACGACTGGAATGGCAACAATTTCCACCGCGTGCCGTACCGCTTTATCATTGAGGAGTTTAAGGATAAGAAAACCATATCCCAGCTTGATTTCTACCCCCTAAAGTACTATAGCGAGGGGGACGAAGCCGGCAACGAGCCCCAAGAAAAGAGCGTAGAAAACATTACTAAAGACGTCGAAAAGCTCAAGGTGAAGCTGATTCAGCGGGGAAAGAAATTTGTCGAGTACTCGACGGCTGAAAAGGGAAAAAAGACGTTTAACTACGACGGCCGTGCCTTCTACACTAGCAATCATGGTCTCTTCCGTCCAATTTCGACTGCAGATCCAGGTGACTCGGATACGGCCAGCACGGCAGGAACGACAAACTATGCGTCTTCAGATAGTCAGACAGCAGGAACGACAAATCATGTAAGTTAGACAATCGCGTCTTTTTGCAACAGATTTCACTCGCCTATCACGCCTAAGCTAACACCCACGACAGATTAAGGGAACCGTTGTTGTCGACTTCAAGTCTTACCTTGAATACCAGCCCGAGTCCGCTGAGCGTCTCGGCTCCATGGCCCCGATAGGAAGCTCCGTCACTTGCTCCTGCGGCGAGTGTCGCGCCCGCTTTGAGGCTCTGTACCGCTACTCATGGGACAAGGCCAAAAAGGAAACCGCACTGTCGGACGACCAGTATATGATGCTGCCTCCGCGTGTCCTCGGCTATTCTCTCGAGCAGAAGCGATGGGTACACTTGGACATCGACAGATTGAAGCAGTTGGCCAAGGCCGACAGCAAGAATTTTGATGAGAAGCTGATGTTGCACGATGACAACAAGAAACTGATCAAAAATTCCGTGAAAGCGCATGGCAGCCAAAACGTGGTGGATTACACGCCGAACAAGGGCAAGGGACTGATCTTGCTGTTATGGGGCGTGCCGGGAGTGGGCAAGACGCTGACGGCGGAGAGTGTGGCCATGCTGGCAGGCAAGCCACTCTTTAGCATTGGCGTGTCGGACATTGGCACGGAGAGCAGCATGGTGGAGGCGAACCTGCAGCGGGTATTTTCCCTGGCAGGTTTGTGGGAGGCGGTTCTTTTGTTGTATGTGATGGCCAACCGACTATTTATCTTTGGTGCGACTACTAACGAAAAGAACAGTGATGAGGCAGACGTCTTCTTGGAAGACCGCAGTTCCCAGGGGTCCAACATCCACCGCAACACCATGGTCTCAGGTAAAGAATTCACCGTGTTGCCCGGCCTTTCTCGAAACGATTTGTTACCTAACCTCGTCTACCACACTGCGTAGTGCTCCTCCGCATCTTGGAATACTACGAGGGGATCCTCATTCTGACGACCAACCGCGTCAGGACCTTCGACATTGCCGTGCAAAGTCGAATTCGTGAGTTTCTCCATATATTAATAGCAATGCCCTCTCGGCTTGTGCTGACGAACAATTTAATATTCCCTAGATATCGCCATCGAGTACAAAGAACTCAGCGACGACCAGCGCGAGAACATCTTCATCGACTTCCTCAACCAGCTCGTAAGGATGGACATAGTCCAAGACTGGAACGCTATTAAAGAATGGGTCCATCAGGAAGGGCGTATCAAGCAATTCAACGGCCGGCAAATTCGCAACACGGTGTACACGGCCATGGGTATGGCCCACGCCGAGGCCCGCAAATTAGAGAGGGCGGATCTTGTCACGGTGGCACGCAACACAGAGGCATTCAAAAAGGTTTTGTCCGACAACGAGGCAGTGTACAGGAGCAGACAGATCTTTTGATTTAGGGCGGACACGAGAGGGAAATTAGCGAGTGTTATATTGAATTTAGTTTTTAAGGGCTGTATTAGATAGTTTACATATATATTGCCCGTATTATTCGAGAAACAAGATAAGAGACGGGTAATATGTCTACATCAGGAGGGGGGTATCATAGCATGCAACTCTCCCTCGAAAAGAAAAGAAAAGCTAGTTACGTTAGTGTTTTAGTGCTCCCACCACCATGTCACTAACAGCTGGCCCGTAGTACAAAAACCCTTACATTCAAGTCGTCATAAGCCTGGTTTCTTTAAAGTTGGCTAGCTTTTACGATGACACCGTTCGTCGACTTGATTTTCTTATTGCATACCTACTGGCGGCTTACTACGACAACGATTTCTTTGTCTTTTAATACATAAGGCTTTCTGTAAGAACGCTAGCTAGCCCGTTAACCTTCTCCCGCATAGGCATTGCTACGTTTAGACTGCAACTTTAGAATGGGGAACCTAAAAGAGGAATATACTAGGAATCTAGGCACACTATATAACAACCCAACATTCTATGCTAGGCGCTTACTTACCCGGAAGAGTAAGAATGCAGACCCGAACGGCAACAACCCCTTTTCAATTCGAATTTGCGGCTAGGTAGTTAGAGGGCGTCTTTTACGTGGGAGAAAAGGGGGATTGTCTATAGAATAAATTAAAGAACCATTTTAACACCTTTCGCCAAGAAGCCCTTATATATTTATGTCCACATAATGTTGTCATGCATTCTGCAGGCTCTACTGATCCACCTAGCAGGCAGCTCCAATTACTTTGTGAATTTCAGATTATAAAAGGTAGTAGGTTGCTTGATGCAGTGGCAAAACCAATACTTTTCAATACTTTTGGTTTGAATACAGTTACGGAGGCCTAAATTTGAGCCCTTGCTCAGACTAGGAAGGATCACCGCTAGACCAGAATGGCCACTCATGGCTCACCCTTGGCTCAGGATGATACTACCTTCGGTTTAGAGTGTACCACCGTCGGCTCAGGACGATCTGAGTCGGCCTAGTTATAAAAAAAATAGAAAGGGAGATTCTCGATGTCGTTTTTGGGATCGCGTAGTAGCTGTACTAAAAAAAAGAAGGCAAGAAACCGTAGCCTCGGCCCTAAACCTATTATATGTAGCGAAAATAAAGGCGAAACCCGAAGAACTAGAAATAACTGCGCATAGCATCCTGGAATCCAGGCCCACCCTTCAAGTCTCGATCAAACGACATCTGCACCTCAAGAACCTGCCGGATGTGACTCATCGACAAAGGCTCCCGTTTGTTCACAGCCAACGCCTGTGCTGTGCGCACCGTGTTCTTGATCTGTCGCCCGTTCAATTCATACCGCGCCAGAGCAGTAAAGTCTTCTTCAGTGAACGGCATCAGATCGATCTTTTCCAGCACGCGGACCCGTTCGATGAAGATCTTTAAGATGGCCTTCCTTGCACGATTGTCTAGGCTACCGTAGCGCAACGCAATATGTATCCGTGACTGAAACGCGTCGTCAAACGTCTTAATGTGTTAGCTATCATACCGGTGCTTTAAATCTCCTGGAATAGCACACATACCTCGACACGGTTCGTCGTCAGGAACAATATGCCCTGAAAGTACTCTAGTTGACGGAGAAAGATGCTGACCAACGCATTTCGGTGGATGTCGTGCATGTTGCGCTTTTCAAGGAAGACGTCGGCTTCGTCAAGTAGCAAAATTGCACCCCACGCGTGGCAAATGTCAAGTATCTTTTGCAGCTCCGTTTCGAGAAATCGGGAGTCAGTGCCCAGCTCACCTGCAGACACCATGTACAAGGGACACTTAAGCAGCTCAGAAATGCCCTCTGCCGTGAGTGTTTTGCCTGTTCCTGGTGGTCCATGGAGCACGGCTACAATCTGATGTTAGTATTCCATCCATGCTCAGGAGACAGGACGTGGAGGGAGACGCACCAACAAGGCCTTTGCCCTTGCCCTGAATCACGTCGTCGATGCTTTCTGCTGCATGGTATTTATGCGACTCAACAAGTGCCTACACCAGACATTTGGAGTTAGAGAGAGGAGAAGCTGGATAAAAAGGAAAAAAAAAGAAAGGCTGACCTTGACAATATCTTTTGTTTTCGGCTCTAGAACCAGTGAATCATACGCAGTATCGTTCCACTGGATCTCCTTGACGTTCGACACCGTAAATTCAAGCCAGAGTTTCTCGGCAAATGCAAAGCCCAATATAACCGACGAGGCCAGCAAGTACTCCTCGTCGCCAAATTCAGGAGGGGCCTTCTCAGCCTTCTCGTCGGTGTCGTCTGCAGTACTGCTTCCGCTACTCGGCCTAGCCGTATTGCTCTTCTTATCCGGCCCAATTTCGTCCGCTTTTGCTTCTTCGTTGCTGTCATCTGCCACAGACTTGGCCAAGATGGTGTTGCCTTTTTCATCTCGGAAGATCTCGAGGTGACGTTGCTCTCGGCCAGAGTCCGACTCTGATTTGGAGCCACAACCGCATCCGTCATCCAGTTCACTGCTGGAATCTTCGTCACCGGACGCCAGGTCATGGTCGCTGGGCCGAACCATCGAGATGGGGTAATTCGGATTGATCCGTCGATGAATGCTGGGATCGATCATGATACGTCCGGTGATGTTGACCTTGACAGCTGCTTTCTTCTTCTTGTAGTACGCCATGCCTTCATAGCTCTTGTACTGAACGCCACTCAGCGCCACAAATTTCTTGCCACGAGTAATAAGTCTTTCGCGAAGCTCTTTCTCATTCTTGTGGTACTGTAAAGGATACACCGGCAAGCTTGTGATTTTGCGGGCACCGCGGAACTCGCCAATTTCGTCTGCCATGCTTCCAAAGCCGAAGCGCTTACCGTCGTATTCAAAGTACTGTAGGATGTCCGAGTTGTCAGCAAAAGATCTTACAGAAGGAACACACGTTATTTCGAACAGATCGATAAACCTGCCTTTCCTTCGACGTAGTAAAAGTCGCCCTTCATGACGCTGAAATGCTTTTCAGCCATCTCAACCTTGAACACGCGAGGCTCGTCGGTTGAGCCATATGTAGTTGCATAAGCAAGGGTATTTGGCTTCCAAAGAGCCCACAGAAAGTCAAATGTGATCAAGCCATTTTCCAGAAGTGGATGAAGACTAAGAAAGTCAGCAACCGTGGATCTGAAGATGGACGCAGATCACTAGGCAACTGGTCTCTTACCTCTTCTTCACGGACTCATAGTCCCTTTCAAGATACTTGACAAGAACTTTCATTTGCTGTGTCTTCTTCTCAAGCGTCCTCCGCTCCTTCTTGGCAACCTTCTTCTTTCCATTTGGCTTTGTATTCTTGAAAACCTTTATATGCTTGCGCATATCCTCCAGGTATAAGAAAAGCAGATTGGGATCTAACTTTGGTACCTCCTCCACCAAGCTGACACCCTTGACGTCGCCTATCACCTCCTGGAGGCTGTCACGAAGCAGCTTGCTTTTAATGTCGACGACAGTCTGCTTGTATTTTCCTTCCCAGTCAAATGTGCGTCGCACATGGAACAAGTATCCTTCGTACTCCGGGTCCGTGATCCCCTCAGCAGTGTCTTGCAGCTTGTAGTTGTGAATAGTACTATCCCAAACCTGGTCAACACGCTTGAAATCAAGGCGTGATGTCTTGGATCGCCTATGTCTGGACGACTTCCGCTGATTGTCTGGTATGATGCCTGTCAGGTCATGCAGTCGGCCACGTCGAAGACCATTGTTGGTACCTGGTGGAGGTGGCCTAATTCCCAAGCCACGATCGTATCCGCCGAGAGGGCTCCCCAGATGTGGTGGCTGTGCGTAATTGGAAGTGAGGCCCAAGTGGACCCCGAGGGGATTTGAGGCCTGGTTCCCAAAAGGAGCCCCGTAATACGCTGGAGTCGCGTATTGCTGATATGGATCATACAGCTGTATCGGGGGTGGGAGCTGCTGTTGCTGCTGCTGCTGCTGCTGCAGGAGAAGGAGTCTCGTGAGGTCTTGCTGTTGCTGTTGCTGGGTCAGAAGATGCAGCTGACGTTTTTTGTGATTCTTCCTCGAGCCCCTGGTATTTTCCTTGCTGTCAGAGTTTGATGAGCCGGCAACACTCAAATCTGAATCAGAAGACTCGGGGTCGGAATCGGATTCAGAACTAGAGGTCTTCGGAATCGTGATGAGTTTCTTCGACCGCTTTGCTTTGACAGGCTTTTCCTTTTTTTTATTAGAGCCATGTCGCAGCTTCGACTTGGATTTCTTCTTTGGTTTCTCTTCAGAACTAGACGAATCAAAACCGTCCGTATTATCTGGGGACAAGTCCGTAGACGAAGTTGTATCGCTGTCAGAATCGGATGACTCCTCCTCGACGACATGGTTGGCAGATTGCTTTGTCTTATGGGGTTTTCTGTGTTTTTCCGGGGATTCGGCCGACTTATCCCTGGCCGCCTTCTTAACGGTCGCATCGGCGTAGTCCGTAGTCTTCTGATCTACTTCGGGCGTCTTTGTGGAGACGGCGTCGATGCCGGCCTTAGTGGAGTCCCCCAGCCTGGTTTTGGAGACGTCCAAGACAACCTGAGAATCCATAGTAGGATTGCGGGGAGAAGCGGGCTCGAAAACGTTTTAGGCGCAAATAATGTTAGGGAACGGCTGTATTAGCGCGATTGTAGCGTGACTGTAGCGTGACTGCAGTGCGGGTGCGACAAAGACGAGAAGACACAGAGGCAAATGACGTTGATTTAGGCCTTGGAGACGTTGCAGGAGCAAATACGCAAAAGAAAAAGCAGTAAAGTCTCGAGAGAACACAAAGTTGGACGCTGATCAAAATTTGTATGCTGACCTGGCTGTCGATAGCGGCCGGGACACGAAGCACTTCGAACAAAAAACAAGGCGGTCAGTCAGCCGACAAATATGAAGGGCAATCGAAAAACTGGATAGCGTGATCTATGATTCGGAGTTGTTAGCGGCACCGTTCTGCTCTCGATTTTTGCAAAGAGCCTGGCATTGCTGCGTGTGAAGAGGTGGGCCGGGTTGGGATCAAGTAAGAACAGCGACAGGAGCGAGCCAGCTGGCCAGGCCGAACCTATTTAGCAACTGACAGATGGGAGGTAATAGTGCACATGCAATCTGCCTGCGTGCGACGATGGCGGCAACAAACAGCAGCGTGCAAGAAGGATGCGTGGCCACACTGCGGGAAGAAGGCAGCAGAGTGGTGAAGAAAAGAGGGGGTGTACTGCCAACTCGGCAGAACCGGAGACTTACGTATCAGTCACACGCAAGCCTCAAAATTGATAGGAAGGCGAGGTACATATGCGTTCGAGAAGTCGGTGAGCAAGAACTGCCACGAGGGCGACTGTGGTTATCACTGGTATGTGGTTCGTGGCCTGGGGGACTAGAAAGGCCAGTGCATTGGTGCTCGCCTCAATTTCGTTTCTAGTGCTTGGCTCGGCGTTTTGCAAGGATTTGCAAGGTGTGATTTGTGCTCTGGAAGAGCAGTTGTGAAGCAGACCCAACGCTTCACAGCGACAGATAGAGAGTGCAGACGGGAAAATACGGATATATTGAGGTACGGGATAAAGTGTGAAGACGAGAATGAGAAAGCGGGAAGAAAGGTCAGCAAGACGGCAAAACCGAGTATAAGTATTGCCGTCTAGGAAGGCTGCGATGGAGATTATGCCGTTATGGAATAATACTCCGTATGCCAGGTGTTAGGCAGTATGACCTATGGCCCCACCGGCCATGGCTGCCTAGAGCTCCTGCTTCGGTGGGGAAGTAGTTTGGACCTTGGGGAAAGCTTGGGCCACGGCGGCCTGGGACGGTATATTAGTTGCTGATTGAGGCCTTCCTCGTGTTCGAAGGATCACAGACGACGCATCACAAAGATAAGCCCATGCAGCGGCGGTGAGTGGCTCGGCCCAGAACCGACGCCTGCAGCAGGAAGAAACGACAGGAAACGGCGGCTACCTGCCATTGGTTGGCTTCACAAGCCCTCTAGGCAGCAATAGGGCTGTGTGAAGACGACTGCAGGAATTTGTCTGGGCGCATACAAGTGTGAGAGTTAGAGTGCATCCGTCCTTCCAATAGCCTGGAGCGATGGTCGCTTTCTAATCACCACCACCAGACGGCGTTGCCGTGTTGGGCATAAAGCCAGCGCATGTAGCTGCCACGTCGGCTGCACCAAATGCACTTCGTTAAGAATGGACGATTAGCAAATCCAACTTTTTCAGCATTGTCGCAGAGCCTCTCAACCAGTGATGATTCGAGCCAAGAAGTGGGTATGAGAAAAAGAAAAGGACTGGAACACAATACGAGTATGCAAAGCACGCATTGAAAGCTCCTCTATGTTCTCGTCCGACATTTTCTTCCCGCGATCCCGTTTATTTGGCTACACTGCTCTGCGTGCTACAAATTCATCGTCATTACGGAGTACCATTGGGCCATTATCGGTGGGTGGGTCCCATTGCAACCGCTGAAAACACGAGTATCAGGATCCAAGACGCCCTCCCGCATGTGGCATCGCCTGCAGGCATCCTGGCCCATGTGCGGCGCAGTGATCCACTACCGTCAGAAATGGCACAGAGTCAGGACTCTATCTCACGATCATGATGGGGGCGTTCCAGCTGGCCCATGCTAGCCGAATAGGCCGTTAGCGTGCGTCTTCGCGCTCAGCTCTCCCCTGAAACGCCGCTGTGGTTGGACCGCCTGAACCCCACCTCAGATCGCGATATAGCGACAAGCCAGCCGACGTCATTTCGAGCTAACATCTGTCCACCGCGCGTGGGAGCCACAAAAATCTCGGCGAGCTTCCTGTGTTTCTGCTTTTTCCTTGTATTCGCCCCCTGTTTTCGCACACTAGCATGCTCCTGCAAGGGTGTTGTTTTAGCGGGCAACACAGCTGGCTGAGTAGGAAGAAAATGGAGGGAGTCCTACATTAATTGTCTCATTCCCGCATTTTCTTTGTCTTCTCTTCAGACTCTTCTTTTTCAACCGTTCGTCAATCGAGACCACAGCAGCGTCACCGACCCACGATAGCTGGCCCACGAAACGTTTCTGGTCCCAGCCCTTCCACCATGACTGGTCGAGGCGCGCGCCGCTCAGGCGGCTCTGTCTGGCGCAACCTTCTGGGCTGGAACAAGCACCCGTCCCACGAACGCCGGGGCCTCCTGGAAGACACACGCCGGCGTCGTGAGTGTCTCCAGTCCCCCGATGCGGGCAATTGCACATGCACAACAAAGTGCTGACCTGTTGTCTCTCCAGTACTTCCCGCATACGTCGAGGACAACATCGAATCGGCAATCCCGCCTGCCGAGGTTACCAAGATTGCCATCCGGCTCCACCACCTGGTCGAACAGTGCATCCCTTGCGAGATGGAGGAAGAGCTCGTAACACGCTCACACAGCAAGATCATCAACAAGGCAGTCATCAAAGCAGCGAAAGAAGCCGGCGGTGAGGAGTACAGGGGCTGTGTGGTGGGTTTCCCACATCCGGAAGAGGGAGCAGCTCAGAGGAGCGAGCAAGTCTGACATACGGCAGGTCTTCTGTCTACTCATCTGCAAACGTTGGTTCCGGCACCAGGCTCTTGCCGAGCTCTGGGACGCGAGCATGCACCAGGTGCGTGGCATTGCGTGCGAGGTGATTGCCAAGCAAATGTAGGTCCAGACTCTCTCTCGACCCCGGCTCTTGTCAGTGGGTAGGCACCTAATGCGGGCAGCATCGAGAACGAGGAAGATACCGAGTACCTGATGCACTCGGTCCTTTTAAAGCGCTACGCCATCCTGATCGACCAGGAGCCGACGCTGCCATCCAACGTGATTGAAAAGGCAGTAGACCTGCATGCGCTGCGTGTGATCGGGTCATCGGGTTACCAGAAGTGCATTGGGTACCTGTGGCGCGGCTGGTTGGTGCAGGATGAGGACGACCCGTCGAACTTTGTGGACTACAAAGGGCGCGACGACACGTCGTTTCTGTCGCACATGGATCCGGACCGGATGCGGGCGCCGATGTACCAGAACGCGGCGCAGATGCTGCTCTCGCTCATCTACCTTGGACTCTTCACGATTGCGATCAACACGATCAACCGGAGCGGCGACTTGGACTTTGTGGAGGTCGTGCTGTACCTCTTTACGTTTGGCTTTCTGTTTGACGAGATTTCCAAGATCTGGAAGGCAGGCTACTACATCCTCGGGTTCTGGGATGCGTTCAACGGGTTGCTGTACTCGCTGCTGCTTACCAGCCTGGCACTGCGGTTTGTGGCATTCAGCAAGCCGTCGACGGGCGATGTGAACTTCAAGGGCCCGCGCGAGCACTACAACGAGCTGAGCTACAACTTCCTGGCCTTCAGCGCGCCTATGTTCTGGATACGGCTGCTGCTGTACCTCGACAGCTTCCGGTTCTTCGGGGCGATGCTGGTGGTGCTCAAGGTGATGATGAAGGAATCAGTGATCTTCTTTGCGCTGCTGATCGTGATCCTGGTGGGTTTCCTTCAGTCGTTCATCGGGCTGGATATTGCAGAGGACCACGTGCTCGGTGACATTGGATTTATCGTGCAGGCGATGGCCAACGCAGTGATGCAGAGCCCCGACTTTGAGGGCTTTGAGCAGTTTGGCCATCCGTTCGGCATCATCCTGTACTACTGCTTCACGTTTATCGTGATGGTGGTGCTGCTCAACATTCTGATTGCGCTGTACAACTCAGCCTACGAGGACATTTACGAGAACGCGGACGACGAGTATCTAGCGCTGTTTGCGCAGAAGACGATGCAGTTTGTGCGGGCGCCGGACGAGAACGTGTTTATCCCGCCGCTGAACCTGATTGAGATTTTCTGTCTAGCGCTGCCGTTTGAGTGGTGGATGAGCAAGCGGACATACGAGAAGCTGAACGACTACGTGATGGCGGCGCTGTACTCGCCGCTGCTGGTGCTGGCGGCGTACTTTGAGACGCGGCAGGCACGCGAGATCCAGGTGAACCGGCTGCGCGGCGACGCGGACGACGACATTGTGGAGGAGTGGGAACAGCTGGGACTGGGGCTGGGCGGCGATGCGGCCGGCACGATGACGGTCGACTTTGAGGCTGACGGCTGGAACAAGACGGTCGAGCGGGTGCGGCCGAACGTGGAGGACGAGCTGGCGGTGTTGGAGGTGCGCGAGCTGCGGTCGGAGGTGGCGGAGCTGAAGCTGATGCTGACGGCCCTAACCAGATCGCTGGGGACGTCGGCCGTGCCGCAGCTGAAGGCTGGGGAGAGCTCCAAGACGGCCGAGACACTGGTGGATACAGAGTAGTCGCAGTCTGGTTTGGTGGCATTGCTTTGCTGCTCTGTTGGACCTGTCTGGGTCGTAATCATATCGTGTTACGTTATCTCTAGCCAAACTATTTCACCATGTGCTTTGATTGATATCAAACCCTATTCAATTCGTTTCAACTTACAACAGTATGATAACCGTTATAACTCTTCATACGTGTGATATGTCCATCTCTCTTAAACGGACGGCCATCCATTCGGCCAGCTAAGTACGTTCCAGCCAAACTGATATTGGCCATCCCCGAGACCAATGTTCGTATTCGCTGGTTGGGAAAGTTAGCGAATTGGCTTCCAAACCTTCACTGAAAGAAGACACTAACCATAATGATAATAGATCACAGTGCCACGCGTAGGGTCATCAAAGACACCCTGTCCACCAGGACCATAAACATAGTCGTGGCTGGAAAGCACAGTGGTACCGCCACCAGCTGTACAGCTCGTCCCGGCTTGGTCGACGAAATTACCAGTAGCAGAGGTACTGCGGCACACCTTAATAGCATATTCGTCACCCGGGGCCGGCTTGTTAGTGTCAAAGCCACAACAGGTTCCCGCGCTCCAGAAAAGGTAGTAGTAGCCTGAGTAATAATACATAAACGACCCTTCGGCAGCGTGCGACCCAGATGCGTTGTATGCTATTTGATAGGGAGCATCAGAAGATGCTGTAGTAGGATTGAGCATAGCAACCTGTTTTGAAATACTTTATCAGTATATATGAAGTATATCGCTTAAAGATATAGAAAAGGTAAAGAAACGGACCTGATAAATGTCGCCCCAAAATGAACCAAAGTTCATAAGGTAGGATGAACCGGCCTCGATCAGGTTAGGGTCGATTGCGTTATAGGGGCTGCCGGAAGACGACCTAACACCGGTACTACCATGATCGGTCCATGAGCCGACTTCCATTGTGGCCGAGGTAGCATATCCAATGTCAGAGTTTTGGGAGCCAAAGGTCGATACAGCATAGTACATATAGTATGTGTTGTCAATAAAGTGGACTTCCGGAGCCTGTTATATTTATATCATAGATCGAGTTAAACTTTGTTCTGTCTTTACAATCTGTTTTCTCACAGAAAATGTTTAACTTACCCACAAATCAGTATTACCAGGGAGGTTTATAGTGCTCCCTCCAGGAAGTGCACTACCCTCAGTTTCCCAAGGGCCTTCAAGGCTATCAGCCTTCAGAATGCCAATCTCGGAGCCAGTGTTAAAACGAAAGTAGACGCCATCAGAGGCGCGAACAATCAGCGCCGGATCATGGGCCCAGCAGTTGCCAGAGCAAGCACCCGGGTTAGAGTAGGCGAAAATTGCCTTAAACAGCGCAGCCAAAAGGCTTGCTGTAAGGAGGCGGGATAGCATATTTGTGTCTTTTTGGGGACGAGTTCGACGGTTTGAAAGACTGGGACAACCAGTTGATGATGAAGTGGGAGATTGTGTATGAAAACAAATGCAGAGAGGGGGGATCATGAGCCTCTTTATATAGGAAAACCATTGTTGCGGCAAGCCCATTACAACTTCTGTTATGCCCGTGTGGCATGTTGCTAAAGACCGGTTTTCTCCCGCAACCTTGAAACTATACGGACTGGCCGATGGATGGCTGACCCGCCTCGCTTAGCAGTTGAGGAAGTATTTAACCGAGTGAAACTATATTGAACGAGTTGCTGAGCTGTTCGGCATGTATTGGCTGTTTAGAACTCTGAAGGCGGAGCCGATCTTGACCGAAGTATCATCAAGAGATTTTAGAGGGACTGTAACATGATACTACCCTTACCCCGCCTCTACCTGTTACGTTAATTTTGAATCAGAGAATAAGAGCAAAGCCGGAATCCTTTCCTTCCCTGCCTTAGGCGGGCCGAGAATTATGGAAGCTAAACGGCTCTAGACTTGAAATAGGCCACCTCCCTTTTCGTCGTACCTCCTCTGTACTATTGTGTTTAACGTCAGGATGCTTTCCCGCTTTTGCACAGAAGCATCCCTTCCTCTAACAGGCTGCGGTGTGGCGAAGTTATGAACACGGCAACTTGATTGGCCGTAGGCCGCGCCTTAGTACCTGCAATTATAGTTTTCACTACAACATTGGAACAAAGATGAATCTGCTGTAGATGTTTAGGTATGTCCTGTCGTTCATCAACCATCCTATCCCGATCCTTGAACATTACAAACATGCTTTATTAGCCGGTAATTTCATTACGATATGCGGGGTAGGTTAAAAAAGGCGAAGGGCAAGAGGAGAACCACGTTCGGCAGTTTCTTCCGCTCGCGAATGAGACAAACAAAAATGAGATCTTGCAAGACGTTGTGTCTACGGCGTCTTCTTAAGTGGATCTATTCTCTTCCTTCATAGCGTAGGCAACCTATCCTTGTAGCACAACTCTGAAAAAGACCGAAAGTAAGGCAAAAGTAACGTTACTTCAATTTCATTGTCCAACGTATCCGAAAAAGCAATTATAGTCCTCTCGGAATTATAATTTACTCTGATCCATAAAACTTCTAACAGCGCCTCGTATTGCAAAGGTCGGAGAAAGCAAGCGTAGCGGGGGAATGTAAAAACCAACAGTGCTAATAAATACAAAGATCTCATAAGAAGTAGTACGTTGCCTTCCTCCTACTACGTGAAGGTTATCACAGCCTTGCTAGTTTGGTATAAACTGCCTACTAAGGCTAGGTCGATCGTAACTCTAGGAATAGTTCAAGTAGCGAAACTACGTTAATATAATCCATTGAGACATCGCAATCTATGATAGCATATAGACTGGCCATTGATACATCCAGTTGTGTGCTTTGCACTTCTTATTAGAGTTGAAGCAACGTTGGCTGGCTCCGCATCTCTAAAAAATATGACATCGACAGCAAGCCAGGCAATGCTGCAGTCGAAACGAGCTTGCAGACCTCAAACGTGATTGGAGTCCACATAAAAAAATATGCACTGGGTTTTCGCGAGTTGCAGCCGCGAGTTGCAGCGACTGTTACTTTGTCTTATAAGGAAACACCACAGAATTGCCATTCCCGCAAATTGTCCCCGCGCTGGCCCTTGGCAATGCACTAACGGGCAGCTTTACGACGGACAAAATCCGCCGGCCTGCTTCCAACGTAACCATCGTCCACGCGGCTTCGACCTGCTCCTGCACCATCTGCATGATGAAGCTCGCACCGTCGCTCAAGGCGCTCATCAACGCGCCGCATTCGCGGCCGGGCCCGACATCGGCGCCGGCACACATTGCCGAGGTATACCGGGCAGTGGCACGTGACGCGGCCAAGCACAACGTGGGCAACCAGCCATGGATCACGATTTCGGTGAGTATGTGGGAGGACGAGCTCGTTCCAGCACGACGCTGACCGCGGGCAGGCGGCGGCAACGATCACGCTGAACTCGCCGGCGTCGCTGTCGGTGCTGCACGGCGTGGCAACCGACGAGACGACGGCATCGGCGAGCGGCAGGTCTGAGAATCCCATCGCGGCGGCCGAGCTGATCCGCGAGGTCGGGCTCAAGTGCATCGGCTTCAACGGGATCCCGCGCACGATCAACGTGCTGGGGGCATTCCGGACGGCGCTGTCGGCGGACGTGGTGGCCGGACTGGCGACGCAGAGCACGCGGACGCCGACCCCTGAAACGCTGGCGGCCATCAGCGCGCGCGGGCTGACGCTCTGGCGATCCGTCTACGCTGGCGTCGACCAGAAGCTGCTCGACAAGCTGGCCGAGTCGCATCCGGACCTGCCGGTGCACATTCTCAACTCGCACTACGGCCCCCTCTTCACCGATCCGCCGCACCACGGCGACGGTGGCCTCGCCAACGTCGGACGCGCCCTCACAAGCCTCGTCGGTATCACGTGTCTGCGTGCTCAGCAGGGCGTTGGCCCCCAGGTGCTCTCGCACGTCTTCGGCCTCCGCAAGGCCATCGCTGACGGCTCCTGGAAGCCGGCCGGCACCGGCGCCGACGCCCTCGAGCAGGTCCGCGGTGTCGACTGGCTCGCCACCGACGACGGAAGCGAGTGGATTTTGCGCACCGTCGACACCATCGTCGATGCCCTCGGCGGCTCCAACTTTGCCGGTGCGAAACTGTAGGGCAGAACTGGGGTGATATATAGATTCGATGGTGCCTTAATGTGCTGTTCAATTCCAGCTCTGATTGCCGTGCATTCGCAAAAAGGAACAGATGAATGGGGTTGCGCCTCCATTGAAGCTCTATCTCCTGAACTGAACTGCGTCTGAAGAGCTGGACCACAGCAAGGATGCGCAATAAAAACAAAAACAAAAATGGACTTGCAGGGAATCGAACCCTGGACCACTCCCATGCTAAGGGAGTATTATACCACTAAACCACAAGCCCATTGGTTGATGGAAGGTTAGCTCGTAATAGCAAGAATATGCGCAGCTGTCACGTGCGGGTCGCATTTCAGCCAAGACAGCTTTTGGCGCAGACCGAGTTGCGATACGTTATAAGACCAGAACGTAAAATTTGCTGGGATAGAAAGTCTGGCTGAGAACCGTTATTTAGACCGTATATCCTTTCCGTCCGGCTGCTTCTTTTCATTCTCCCCTTTCAAGTCTTCTTGGACATTCAGGTATCGACCTGGGAGTTGTTGCCAAAGCGCTTGTGGTGTTATGTTCTAGGTTGGTTAATCAGAGTATCCAATATCCTTGCCTCGATCTGTCACCAGTCTCGAGTTTCGCTGACGTAAAAGAGGACATAATATTTGCTTGTGACGAGTCTTTGGTTGCCGTAAGTTTGTGTCAGTAAGCTTCAGAGCCAGGTTGATCCTGTCCAAGCACAATTCCTAGACTTTGTCTCATTTCGGCAGCATGTCAGACTCGTACGTACTTTTATTCGTTTACAACTCATCTACGTGATTGCTTATAACAACCGGCGGCACTGTGTAGAAACTTGTCGAAGATTCGAAGATTTTCGGTAATTTTATGTTCATGTGACTGTGCGTGGGCAAACCAGAAGAGCGGAGAGAGTGGCCGCTTACGAGGAAGGCGAAGAAGCTTCTTCAGACAACTGAAATTACAGCGTCTGCGTGTGACAGTAGCACACTGTGAGGCAAACGCACAGAATTAACTAAACCCAAACCTGTAAGCATCCAATTGCTGACTTGACTAGGCTTCTGGCAAACTTTTTCCCCATCGTAGCTCAGAGCCACTCCCTCTCGTCTCCCTCCTCAACGCTCCAGCTCTACCCAAAATGCTCTTGTCCTGGGTCTCAAAGTACATTCCGGCCATCGCGGCTATTGGCGCCTTTGCCAGTCCGTTCGTCCATGATCGCGGCTCTCTCCTCCCTGGTTCCCCCAACTGCACCTCGACCCAACACATCCTCGGCAAGTTCACTGCCGGACCTGTTTGCACCATCTGGACTGCCACCACCGCCACCACTGTCCACATTGACTGCAGCGGATGTCGCTTCCTTGCTACTGAGACCTTGGGCTACGGCCGTGGTCACGGCCCCGTCGTCCACTTCAGCACCACCACTGCTGCTGCCACGCCGCGCACGACTACCACCTACCTTTGCCGGCCGTACTCGTCTTAACCAGCTACACTTGCCTGTCCAGAACTGAAAAGAAGAAGTTGAAATTTGTAACTAAGAGACATAAACATTCGAGGATACACTAAAATAATATCCTACAAATAACAGTACTTTTGGTGGCACCTCTGTCCAGATAGACACAGCGCAACGAACAGAATTGCGAAAGCAAGCGTCTTTCTGTGACATGCCGCGAAGGAAAGATTGTAGACAGGCGTCAGTAGAACCAACCGTGCCCGTTAGCCGGCAGCTTAGATGGCTGGTATGAGCATGGTTTAGTCGTCAGAGAGACCCAGGCTTTCCAGCTCCTCCGTCGTCTCATTGTAGATCTGCTTGAAACCTTCGACAATTGCCTCGTTATCCGAGTCGGAATCGTCATCAAAGCCTGAGCTGTCGACAAAGGAGCCGCCGCCCAGCAGGTGCTTGATCTTTTCCATGATCTTTTCCATGACCTTTTTGAGGATCGACATGCCCGTGCCCTTAAGGTCGGTCCAGACGTTCTCCGATGCTCCGTACGTCGAAGAGGATCTGCCGTTCTGCCAGTCTACCACCTTGGTGTCGCCCGTGGTGTTCAGCGTGTCCGAGCCAGTAAGGACGTCGCCGTTTGCATCCACAGCGGGATACTCGACTGGGGCAGCAACCTCTGCGCGCGCGACCACTCTACCGCCGGCCGGGTTGCCGTGGTACTTCTTCCTGTTGCTGCCCTTGTTGTGTGGGTTGATGTCCAGCTTGCTCGGCGCTTCAAAGTCAAAGGACGATGCAACCTTGGTGACGGTGGCCGCCACCGCCTTGGAGCTTGCAGTGTGGGAAATATGGGCAGTGTGGGTTTGTCGGAGAGTGTGCGTGGTAATGACAATCCTGGGGTATGCGGAAACCTCAGGAAGTAGAGAGCCAACCATGAGAAGGCCGGCAACGAGGATAGAGCGCATGATGGAAGATGTTGGGGGAGTAGGTGGGAGTAAACGAATGTATTCTTGACAATTGGCTGCTCGACTGTTTGAGAGGCTGGAGAGGTCGAGAAGAAGAATTGGTTCGGATGGTGAGCAAGGAGAAAGATATTTTATACCCAGTAGCCCTTACCACTTTGCTGTACGGTTGAGTAAAGAGAGAGCGGGAGAGAGAGGAGAAAAGGATGTTGCCACAGACACAAACCGCAACTAACCGACACCTAACAAGACAGTAGGCATAGAGAGCATAGGTTACAGTCAGATTACGGGAAAGAAAGGATCCACGCTGCCTGTGTTGAACTTGAAGGTGAAATCCTGGTTCTGCATCTGCACCTCTTTATTAGTAAGCGTCCTAGCGCAGTGGCCGAACTTTGAGTCGCGACTTACCAGGTCTTCCCAAGCCCAACCGTCCCCGCCGATCGGCATGTTGGCATCTGTCAAGACAGACAGGTCGTTCATGCCCTGGCTGTCAAACATGCCCCCGCCAACGGCGGGCTCGGGCCCGAAGCTTGGTGACGTCGGTGCATCGTCTTTGCTGGCACCACTGCCGACAGTATGCCGTGCTGCAACCACTCGTAGCTGTTCGACACAGTGCTTCAGCCGTGCGTCGCAATCAGCCACAACGGTTTGCTCCATCTCCTCTTTATCAGCACCGCGCATGAGCGCCTGCGCCTGCGAAAGCACGGCGCATAGGAACAGTATGCCCTTCACGTTTGTCTCGCCGGCGGTAACGCGCTTCTCCGTAAAGAGGACGGCCTGCTCTACCGATTCTAGAAGCACAGATTGCGCCATGACGCCCGGCATGGCGAGAAACGTAGAGGCGCTGGGGTCCAGTTCGGCAGCTAACGAGGAGGCCGAAAAGGTGCCACGACCGCCGACGATACCCAGACTGAGCCGCGCAGAATGCTCTTCTTCCAACTGCCACATAAGCTCCATGCTGAGGGTGGCAAAACACTGCACGGGCACGGAGCGAAAGGCGCCCGATGCGGTGACACACAGTCGGTGGAAGTCGGTTGGTTCGTCTGCCATGTCGATGCCAGACGAAAACGGGAAGCCATGGTTCCGTAATCCGCGACTGCTCAATCCCGGTGATGTAGATACAGATGAGACAGAAGCACCACCGCCACCCGAGTCGCCATTGCTGTTGCTCGTCATTATTGCGCTCCAGTGGGAAGAGGGTGGTGGTGTGGTGCCCCTGTCTGGCACAAGAGATTTCGCGCCCGTAGATGTTGTCTGACAGCTGCCACAACCCTGAAACAGCTTCAGGGCGGTGTCAACGCTGACCTTGCGCGAGAAGTAGTACTTTGGATCGTTCTGGGACGCAGCTAGGAAGGCCTGGTTTAGCGACAGGAAACAGCGCTGGGTGAGATGCTCGACGAGGCGCAGGTGGAAGGTGGAGGGTCGCATCTTGCCCGTGCCTGAAGCGGTACAGAAGGACTGCATGGTGGCCGAGAGGGACTGGCAGCCGGAGCGCAGCTCCGAGTTGAGGCGAAGGGTTTCGTCGTAGGAGCCAGGGTTGCGAAAGTCGTTGACGTTGTGGGCGACGGCCAAGCGGGTGGGAAAGGACCTGAACAGGGCGATCTGGATGGACGTGTCGGTGAAGGTTGCAGGCGGGTAGGGAGGAGGCAATGCTCCTACTGTCGAGGCAGGCCCGGATTCGGGCACGGAGCCGGACGTGCAGTTCTTCTCGGCGAGCTGGTCGTCAAAGAAGTTGGCCGGCGGCAGCGAGTCAAAGTCGTCGAGATCAACGAGGGGTGGACCGCCAGAGCTGAAGCTGGACTGCAGGGAGAGCTCGAGCACGGTGACCCAGAGGCGGCGGCGGATCTCGGCGAGAAAACGCGGGATCTTGGGGATGCAGCTGGGGTCACGGTGCAGGCCCAGGTACATGGCAGAGCGGATGAGGCTGCCGGCCGAAACCCACAACAGGTCAGCGCCAACGCTGGAGGTCTCGCGAGCCAGATGCAGCAAGCACATTGTCTGCAAGCCGGCGACGGTCATGCGCGCCTTTTCGGACTGTGCGGGAGCCATCTGCCAGACTTGGGCTTCGTAGATCCACTGAGCGGCCAGATGGCGCAGCGAGCAGGTGTCGTCGTAGAAACAGACGCCAATGGCCATGCATAGCTGCATCTGGACGATAAAAACGGTGCTGGCAGCACTGGGCTTCTCCCAGTAGCGCTGGTAGGCCTGCATGAAGGTGGGGATGTGGAGGATGCGGTAGACGGACTCGAACGTGCGGAAGTAGCAGCTGACGAGCTCGTCGGCGAGCTGGCGTGCAGGCACGTGACGGCCGACGTCGAGTGTTTGCAGAAGCGATGGTGTGCGGTTGGCCTTGATGGTACGGCCAAGAGACTTGCACTTTTCGAGGCCATTCCTGGTCTCCGGTTTGCGCATGACTTGTTCGAATAGGGGTTTCTGGACAATTAGTGGGATGAACGGGAGATGAGAGGTGGGAGAATAGGAGGGGGGGAACGACAGAAGGATAGAGAAGATGATGGGATTGGAAGAGCAAAACAGGAAGGAGCGACACAAGTATCGAAACCCGAGAAGGGAGGAAGGAACTCACCATGAGCGTCAGCAGCGCGCCATTCATCCAGTGGCCCCGGCTGATGTACTGCGTCTTGTCGCGGTGGTACTGTTTCTCGCCCGTCCCGTCGAGGGTCTGATCCAGGGGGCCGCCCAGCCGGTAGCCGTTGGTCAGCAGCTGTGTCGGCGGCGGCAACACGGGCAGCGGCAGCGGCAGCGGCGTGGACGAGGGCGTGGGCGTGTGTGCGGGCGTAGAACCAGCAGCCCGGGGCGGACGGGGCGACAGAGGCGGCAGTATGGGGGCCGTGCGGGTGGTCTGTGCCGAGGGTGGTCGAGGCGGCAGGTCCTGGCCGGCGAGCACGGATGCCAGCCGGCTCTCAAGGCGGCGAACCTGATCCTTGAGGGCCGACACTTCAGATTCGCTGCCAGAAACGGACGAGAAGCCGGGCAGGAGGCCTCTGGACGGCGACAGGTAGCGGTGGTGGTCATGACGGCTATGATGGCCGTGACCGTGGTTGTGGCCGTGACTGTGGCTGTAGCCATGGTGGTTGCCATGGCTGTGACCGTGGTAGCGAGCCGGACTCGGCGATGCCGGCCATTCCGACTCCAGCGTGCCGGCCATGACACCGGCAGCCACTCCACTCAGGGCAGCCAGTCCGTGGAGCCCGGCTGATGGCTGTTGCTGGTGCGGCTGCTGCTGCTGCTGTGGCTGCTGTGGCTGCTGCTCATGTTCGGTCTGGCGCGGCGGCGGCGACCGTGCCGCCATGGGGTCGGGCTGGTAGAAGCAGTGCTCCGGCTTGTAAGCCTGCACGCAGTTGGTGCACGGCAGCTCGCGATCGCATCGGACTTTGCGGCGTCGGCACTGCGGTCGGGGCGGGCGTAGATGCTCATTGTCAGCGCGCGTCTGTCCGGTCTGTCCGGTCTATTCCGTCCGCTGGCTTGAGGTCCTTTTTTTGTCCTCCATCTTATCGCCCGTTTCTCGTCCTATCCCACTCCCCCCCCCCCCCGATGCTCACCTCTTCGCACGCCAGCGTTCTGCGCCGCCGCTTTCGCTTCAGAGGCATGCCCTGCTCCATCGTGGCCGCAGGATCGGCAGTGTCCGGCAGCTGATTGCGGCACGCAGCGGAAACATCGACCGCGCGTCAGTCGCCCCGAGTGTAAATAGATAGAAAACACACGTCTGCCCGGCGGAGTGAAGGTGGTGTTGCTTCCCCGTCGGACCTCTTCGCGCAGATGGCTGCTCGTCACCTATCATTCGGACTTTAGCCTGGACCCAGAGGGAGCGCACGGACCATCCAAGCCACGCGCTGAGGTCAGGCTGTCCCCATCGGCCTCCGCCGGCGGATTGGCCACTCCGCCCCACATAAGCTGCAGTTTTGCGTGAATGACTCATGGTCTCTTGCTATGTATCTGACATAGTACGATACAAATACAACCTTTTCTGGCAGAGAAGTGTCAAAGAACCAATATCAGAAAGAACGAATGCTCCGTGTCTATGTCTGACGAGATGAACAGCGTGGGATGACTATTAAACTACACATTCTTCCTATACCGGCTCGCCTGCTCTCTTGCACGTGTCATCGTCACCATTCGCTCGTGCTCTCGCTTACAGCAGCAGCTCGAGCGGGTTCTCGACCACCTGCTTCAGCTCGCGGATCCACTCGGCACCGACGGCCCCGTCGACGACCTTGTGGTCGAAGCTGGCCGTCACGTTGATCTGGTCGTCCCAGGCAATGCCCGTGGTTCCGTCCTCGTTCTCGGCCGGCACAGCCACCTTTTGCGTGGTACCAACGGCCAGGATGGCCGCCTGCGGCGGGTTGATCACGGCCGTGAACCGCTCGACCGCCGTGTTCATGCCCATGTTGGAGATGGAGATGCTGCCACCCTGGTACTCCTCCGGCTTGAGCTTGCCGTCGCGCGCACGGCCAGCCAGCTCCTTGACCGCGGCTGAGATCGCTGCCAGGCCCTTGCCCTCGACCGACCGCACAATCGGCGTGATCAGCCCGTTGGGCGTCGACACCGCCACCGACACGTCCACCGTGTTGAACTGCCGGATGAATCCGTCGCGCCACGACGAGTTGGCCTGCGGCACCTTGCGCGACGCCACCGCGATCGCCTTGATCAAAAAGTCATTCACGCTGAGCTTGTACTTGCCGTTGGCCGTGCTGTTGAGCGCCGTCCGCAGCTTCAGCAGCTTGCTAACTGATAGCGTCGCCGACACAAAGTAGTGCGGGTTCTCCGCCACCGACTCCTTGAGCCGGCTGGCAATCGTCTTGCGCATGTTGCTGATCGGAATGTCCTCGTAGGCCGCGCCTTCTGCTGCCGCCGCACCGCCGCTCGAAGCTGCCGATGCCGCCGAGCTGGCCGCTGCTGCCTTGCGCACATCCTCCTCCGTGATCTTGCCGCCAGGGCCGGTGCCCTTAAGCGTCGTCGCCTTGACGCCCAGCTCGATCGCGAGCCGCTTCGCCGGCGCACCGATGTTCGGCTCGCGGTCCAGGGCCGTCTGCAGCCGCACGATCGAGGAAGACGACTCCTCCGGCTCGGGTGCCGCAGTCGGCGTCGACGTCGGTGCAGCCGCGGAATCCTTGGCCGGCGCAGCCGCAGCTGCCGGTGCAGCCGCGCCACCAGCATCGGCCAGGGTGAAGTTTGCAAATGCTGCAACGTCGGCAGTGTTTTCGACAAAGACGGCGATCGGCTGTCACGGACACACTGTCAGTCCGGGGAGTGGGGAGCGGGGCGTGGGGTGTACTATGTAGTAGCAGGCAAGCCTGGAGGACAAAAAGAAAAGAAAAAAAAACGTACGTTGTTGACCGGAACATCCTTCTGGCCAGACGGCAGCAGAATCTGGGCCAGCACGCCTTCCTCCTGGTACTCAAAGTCCATCTGGGCCTTGTCGGTCTCAATCTCCACGAGCACGTCACCAGGCACAATCACATCGCCCGGCTTCTTCTGCCACACGCCAATGTTGCCGACCGTCATAGTGGGCGACAGTGCCGGCATGTTGATCAGGGTATGCGGCGGGAACGAAGCATACCATCTGGCGAGCGTCGAGGGGGCAGCATACCGCAGCACTGGGCGCTGCTGCAGCACGCGCCTTCGGAGAATAGGACCGAGCATGGCGGTGGTGATCTGAAGAATGCGAGAGACAAGAGAGGAAGCAATGCCAGAACAAGAGGAAAAGAGAAAAAGTGTGGCAGGTCGGATGATATCCCGATGGGCTCGTCCGGACTTGAGCTGGGGGGAAAAAAAAGTAGAGAGCTCCAAAGAGGGTAAGACGATGTGAATGCTCGATCTGCCACGAGAGAATTGATCCGGGAAGCAGAACGGCGGTGCTGGAGAGGTGTGTGGCCGGCGACTACGTTTGGGGTGGACGTTGGAGGGGGTTTTAGGAAAGAAACGGAACGGTCCAGCGAGAAAGACGAGGAAATCAGATCCGGGGTGCGGACAATGCTCAGGGCGCAGACAGCGAATTTTTCAATTATCCATTTTTTTCGTCCGCGCCTTCCTTCCAGAGAGCTGCTGCTACTGCTGCTGTTGCTGCTGCTGCTGCTGCTCTAGTGTGCCACAGCGCGCGCTGCTGCAGCCGGAGGAAAGCTCTGTCGCACCCTGGCTGCGAGTTACGGCGTATAATTGGCCGAGTCGCCGAAACCTGGCGGTAGCTCCTGCCCACACACGCCTGCTATTCGCAGCATATCTGCCCGTTATCGTGTCGGACCGTAAATATCGCAAAAATAGTTAATCGGGGCTTGCGAGAACGGCGTTGTGCCAGAGCATCTGACTGTGTCGCCCTGTGACGTTGCCGGCGCAGCCTCGGACATCGCGGAGACCACGGAGATCACGGAGCCGCGGTGCCCTGTCCGGCTTGCGACCACGCCGCTGCTACAGACATGGACAAAACAGCAAGATGGAAGACAGACTCGTCCACGGCCTTCCCCGGCGAGCCGTTGTGCTGTTCGTGCAGCTGGGCGCTTAGTCCTGCTAGCTCTGTACTTGGACGGCGTCTTGTGTTTCGTGCAGGCTGACATCATCCGAAAAGCGTGGCTGCCTCAGGCACCCGAGGCTCCATGAACATGTGGAGAACAAAGGCCATGCCCGCCTAGTTGCATACGCGGAATATGCCAATCGATGGTGTGGAATGGCCGGATTCGGGGACGTGTTCCTAGGCCCCGTCCCAGTCAGCTAACAAACCTGTCATCTATTATCTTACTTCGTCTCTCTGCATAAGACATCGCCAGCACTGCTGCCGACATACCAGCCATCGTCCGACTCTCCCCACGGCATGAACCCCCGCTGACCTCGGGCGTCTGTCCCTGTTTTTTCTCCTGTCCTTTTCTCCTTTTCTCCTGCTTTCCCCCGTTTCTCCCGGCCTTGGACGATCGGTGGTCTTCTTCGCGTCTTTTTGCACAATCTCCACCATTTCTTCCTGTCGGCATCCGTCTGAACGCAACCGCGTCCTCCGCCCGAGCCGATACACCCCGTCTCGCCCTCTGCCGACGAACGGCTGCGATCGGTCGGCCTTTTCCTTTTCCGCCGGCTCCCCTCCTTTGCGCATGGCTGGGCGTTCCAATCGCCCCTCCCGGCCACCATGAGCTCACTCTCGCTCAAATTCGTCTCCTCGTCCCTGGGCGTCATCGCCGCGTCCAAGGATGCCCACCACAATGCCGCCCTCGGTGATGCCGTCAAAAATGCACTCGACGCCATCAAGGCCGCCGATCCCGAGTTGCCCGACCCCGAGATCGTCTTCGCTCCGCTGCAGCTGGCCACGCGGTCCGGCAATATTGCTCTGGCCACCAGCGCGCTCGACTGCATCGGCAAACTCATCTCCTACTCGTGCTTCTCCATCCCACCACCTCCGTCGTCATCGTCCGAGCAGGGCTCGCAGGCCTCCGACCATCCGCCTCAGCCGCCCAAACCGCCAGCTGCTCCTTTGATCGAGCGCTCCATCGATACCATCTGCGACTGCTTCCAGGGCGAGACTACACCGGTCGAGATCCAGCTGCAGATTGTCAAGTCGCTGTTGGCTGCCGTCCTCAACGACAAGATCGTCGTGCACGGCGCCGGCCTGCTCAAGGCCATCCGCCAGGTCTACAACGTCTTCCTGCTGTCGCGCAACACGGCCAACCAGCACGTTGCCCAGGGCACCCTGACCCAGATGGTCGGCACCGTCTTTGAGCGCGTCAAGACCCGCCTGCACATGAAGGAGACCCGTCTGGGCCTGGCGAAGCTGAAGCAGAACGGCAGCAACGCCACCTTTGAGCAGGCCGAATTGTCCACCAACGGCGCCGGTACCGACAGCAGTCGCAGCGGTGCCGGCAGTGCGGACGGTGACGACAACGGCGAGGCTGATGGCGAGGACGATGACCATCGGCTTCCGCAGCTGCCGACGGCCGAAGTCGACGAGGCTAGCGATGCTGCGGCCAAGCTGACGCTCAAGGACCTCGAACACCGCAAGAGCTTCGACGACTCCAATCTGGGCGATGGACCGACCATGGTCACCCATCTGAAGCATCCACCAGTGCCGTCTGCCCGCTCTGTGTCTGAGCAGGCCGCACCCGACAGTCCCCACGGCGACTCGCCTGAGTCGCTCGACGCCGAGGACGAGGTCTACGTCCGCGACGCCTACCTCGTCTTCCGCTCTTTCTGCAACCTCTCGACAAAGGTGCTGCCACCCGATCAGCTGTACGATCTGCGCGGCCAGCCGATGCGGTCCAAGCTGATCTCGCTGCACCTGATCCACACGCTGCTCAACAACAACATCGCCGTCTTCATGTCGCCGCTCTGCACCATCACCAACACCAAGAACAATGAGCCGACTAGCTTCCTGCAGGCCGTCAAGTTCTATCTCTGCCTCAGCATCACACGCAACGGCGCCAGCTCTGTCGACCGCGTCTTCGAGGTCTGCTCCGAGATCTTCTGGCTGATGTTCAAGTTCATGCGGCCGCCCTTTAAGAAGGAGATTGAGGTGTTCCTCAACGAGATCTACCTCGCCCTGCTCGCGCGCAAGACCGCCCCGCCGTCGCGACGAAGCTGTATTTTGTCGGCATCCTTAACCGGCTCTGCGCCGATCCACGCGCCCTTGTCGAGACGTACCTCAACTACGACTGTGACCGCAACGTCGACAACATCTTCCAGACCATTGTCGAGTACCTGGCCAAGTTTGTCATCACGCCCGTGTACGTCGCGCCCGAGCTCGAGCGCGGCTACGAGGAGAAGCACGGCACGACCAGCGGCAGCGACTGGCAGCTCAAGACCACTATGCCGCCGCCGCTGACCGTCAACCAGATCGTGCCGCACCATGAGCCCGAGAGCGAGTTCCCCAAGGAGTACGTGCTGAAGCGCGTCGCGCTCGACTCGCTCGTCGAGTCGCTGCACTCCATGGTCAACTGGTCGCAGGCCGGCCGGCCTGACCGCAGCAGCGCCTCGGCGGCCGACGTCGAGAAGCGCTCGTCGACCGAGGACATGCGCGAGTCCATCGACCCATTGGCCAGCGACAGTGTCTCGCGCGTGGACGCGTCGCCCATCCCACCATCCACACCCGTTGTCGACGATGACCCGGAGCACTTGGAGAAGGAAAAGGCCCGCAAGACTGCCCTGGCTGCGGCTGTGCGGGCGTTCAACTTCAAGCCCAAGAAGGGTATCAAGATGCTGATCGAGCAGGGCTTCATCCCCAGCGACTCGCCCGCCGACATTGCCCGCTTTCTGATCCGCGACGAGCGCCTTGACAAGGCGCAGGTCGGCGAGTATCTCGGCGAGGGCGACGCCAAGAACATTGAGATCATGCACGCCTTTGTCGATACCATGGACTTTAGCAAGCGCCGCTTTGTTGAGTCGCTGCGCCAGTTCTTGCAGTCGTTCCGGCTGCCGGGCGAGGCCCAGAAGATCGATCGGTTCATGCTCAAATTTGCCGAGCGCTACAACGACGGCAACCCGAACGCATTTGCCAACGCGGACACGGCGTACGTGCTCGCATACTCGGTCATCCTGCTCAACACGGACCTGCACAGCAACAATGTGACTAAGCGGATGAGTAAGCCGGATTTTATTCGCAACAACCGCGGCATCAATGACAACGCCGACCTGCCGGAGGAGTACCTGCTGGGCATCTATGACGAGATCGCGTCCAACGAGATTGTGCTCAACAGTGAGCGGGCGACGGCGGCGGCAGCTGGCGCGCTGCCATCGCAGCCGACGGGCCTGGCAGCGGCCTTTTCCAACGTCGGCCGCGACCTGCAGCGCGAGGCGTATGTGCAACAGTCAGAGGAGATGGCGCTGCGGTCGGAGCAACTGTTCAAGAACCTGTACCGCAGCCAGCGGCGCAACACAGCCAAGACGGGCATCAAGTTCATGCCGGCGACGTCGTTTAAGCACATCGGTCCCATGTTTGACGTCACCTGGATGTCGTACTTCTCCGCCTTTTCGAGCCAGATGCAGAACGCGCACAACCTGGAGCTGAACCGGCTCTGCCTCGAAGGCATGAAGCTGGCGGTCAAGATTGCGTGTCTGTTTGAGCTGGCGACACCGCGCGAGGCCTTCATCTCGGCGCTTCGCAACGCGGCCAACCTGAACAACGTGCAGGAGATGTACGCCAAGAACGTCGAGGCGCTGCGGGTGCTGCTGGAGCTGGGCCACACCGAGGGCAACTACCTGCGCGAGTCGTGGAAGGACATCCTGATGTCGGTCAGCCAGCTGGAGCGGCTGCAGCTGATGGCCGGCGGCATCGACGGCAGTTCGGTGCCAGACGTGTCCAAGGCGCGCTTTGTGCCACCTTCGAGCGCAAGCGCTCGCGAGAGCAGCAGCACTACTAGCGGGATGGACCAGCAGCGGCGGTCGATGCAGCGGCGGTCGCGGGCGATGACCACGGGGCCCAGCGGGTTCTCGTCGGCGGACGTGGCGTTTGAGCTGACGTCGGACGAGACGCTCAAGAGCATGGACCGGATCTTCACCAACACGGCGAATCTGCACGGTGACGCTATCGTGCAGTTTGCCCGAGCACTGACCGAGGTCAGCTGGGATGAGATCAAGGTGTCGGGATCCAACGAAAATCCGCGCATGTACAGCCTGCAGAAGATTGTGGAGATCAGCTACTACAACATGACGCGGGTTCGTTTCGAGTGGACCAACATCTGGGACGTGCTGGCTGACCACTTCAACAAGGTGGGCTGCCACGGCAACGAGGCGATTGTGTTCTTCGCGCTGGATTCGCTGCGGCAGCTATCGATGCGCTTCATGGAGATCGAGGAGCTGCCGGGCTTCAAGTTCCAAAAGGACTTTCTGAAGCCATTTGAGCACGTCATGTCCAACTCGAGCAACATCCACGTCAAGGACATGGCGCTGCGCTGTCTGATCCAGATGATCCAGGCGCGCGGCGGCAATATCCGGTCGGGCTGGCGGACCATGTTTGGGGCCTTTACGGTGGCGGCACGGGATCCGGCAGAAAGCATCGTGAACATGGCATTTGAGAACGTGACGCAGGTGTACCGGACGCGCTTCGGCGTGGTGATCCAGCAGGGCGCGTTCACGGACCTGATCGTGTGTCTGACCGAGTTTTCCAAGAACATCCGGTTCCAGAAGAAGAGCCTGCAGGCGATGGAGACGCTCAAGTCAGTGATCCCGACGATGCTGAAAACGCCCGAGTGCCCACTGTCGCAGCAGAAGAAGAAGGCCAAGACGAACGGCAGCAGCAGCGGCAGCAACGGCACGACCGGACCGGCGGCTGGTAGCGAGGGGGTCGTTCCAACAGTGACGGTGGTGCAGAACCGGACATCGGTCGAGGAGGGCTACTGGTTCCCGGTGCTGTTTGCGTTCCACGACGTGCTGATGACAGGCGAAGACCTGGAGGTGCGGTCCAACGCGCTCAACTACTTCTTCGAGACGTTGCTGCGATACGGCGGCGGGTTCCCGCCCGACTTCTGGGACATCCTTTGGCGACAGCAGCTGTACCCCATCTTCATGGTGTTGCGGTCGCGGCCGGAGATGTCGAACGTGCTGAACCACGAGGAGCTGTCGGTGTGGCTGTCGACGACGATGATCCAGGCGCTGCGCAACATGATCACGCTCTTCACGCACTACTTTGACGCGCTGGAGTATATGTTGGACCGATTCCTAGAGCTGCTGGCGCTCTGCATCCTGCAGGAGAACGACACCATTGCGCGCATCGGCAGCAACTGTCTGCAGCAGCTGATCCTGCAGAACGTCGCCAAGTTCTCGCCGGCGCACTGGTCCAAGATCGTCGGTGCCTTCTGCGAGCTGTTTGAGCGCACGACGGCGTACCAACTCTTCTCGGCCACCACGGCGGCCGGCGCTGGTTCGGCGGCCGCTGCATCGGCATCGCTGTCGGCCGCGCCGGGTGCGCTAGAGCTAGGGTATCCGTTGAGTCCGGTGCCGCCAGGGGTGGCGTCCTCGTTTGGCGATGACAAGGGGCTGGGCCTCAACGGGGAAAGCAGTGTTGGCGGTGGGGGTCTATCGGCGAGAGCAGACTCAGACACGGCATCAATGTTATCGGTGGTGCCGACAGAGGCGACGACAGAAGAAGATGTGCAGCGGACACCGACGTCGGCCACGACGGCCACGACAGCCACGACAGCCACGACAGCCACGACAGCCACGACAGCCACAACAGCCACAACAGCAACAGCCCCGCTAGAGGACTACCGGCCATCGAGCAACCTGCAGCAGCAGCCGGTTGTGGTAACGGCGGCACGGCGGCGGTTTTTCAACCGGATCATCTCGCGTTGCGTGCTGCAGCTGTTGATGATCGAGACGGTCAACGAGCTGTTTGGAAACGAGGCGGTATACCGACAGATTCCGTCGGTGGAGCTGCTGCGGCTGATGGGGCTGCTGAAGAAGTCGTTTTTGTTCGCGCGGCGCTTCAACACGGACAAGGAGCTGCGGATGCGGCTGTGGCGCGAGGGCTTCATGAAGCAGCCGCCGAACCTGTTGAAGCAGGAGTCTGGCTCGGCGGCCACGTATGTGGCGATCCTGTTCAAGATGTATGCCGACGGGGCGCCAGAGCGACAAGCGACGCGGGCCGACGTGGAGAAGGCGCTGGTGCCGCTCTGCAAGGACATCATGCACGGCTACCTTGCGCTCGAGGACGAGAGCCAGCACCGGAACATCATGGCGTGGCGGCCGGTTGTCGTCGACGTGCTCGAGGGTTTTGCGCTGTTCCCCGAGCCGGCCTTCACGGCCCACACGCGCGACTTTTATCCAGCCGTGGTGGCGCTGCTGGCCAAGGAGCTGAGCGGTGAGCTGCGCGCGGCCATCATCCAGGTGCTTCGCCGTGTCGGAGAGGTTGGGCTCGGCATCGACGGCCTCGCGTCCGCGCCCGACGGCTTCTTTTTCGGTGGCCAGCGCCGCGACAGTTTGCTGAGCGCGGCCAGCGCCGAGGGCGGCGTCGGTGGCGGCGTTGGTGGCGGCAGCTCGGTCGACGACGAGGGCGGCGATGCCAGCACAAAACTGATGGGCCGGCGGATGCACTCGCCGCCTGTTTCGGGGGGGCTGAAGTAGGCTGACGTAATCCGAGCGAGACGACCGAGCAGACCAGACATTGACGGTGGACAGAACGTCCAGTGCAAAAGCGGCGAGGGTGTTTACAAGAGCAATGTGTTTTGATAGATTTCTGTATTTTTGTCCCGATTAAACCATCACCTTGTTGTGGTTGTTTGCATAGAGGTGCCTCTAGTGTTGCTCCAACTGCTCACGTGACGTCGGGCTTCCATTACCTACGGCCATCCAGTCACGCGCGGTGCGGCCGACGGGATCAACTGGGCCAGCCATTCGCGCAGCAGGACAGCCTCCTCGGGCACGGTGCGGTCGGGCAGACTTTGCAGGGCGTCGGCCAGCAAGGTGTCGTGAGCGGTGGCGCTGCGAAGAAGACCGCGCAGGACCTCGACGGCGTAGGCAGCATTAGCCGAGGCCGTGGTCGAGAGGACGGCAACACGCATAACGCTGACGAGCGTTTCGAAGAAGTCGACGAGGCTGAGGTGCATCAATCGGTCGGAGCGGTCGACCATGTGAAGGGCGACAAAGGAGAGGACGTCGGGAGAAGCAGAAGTAGAAGCGGCACCTTCGCTTGCCACTGCAGCCAGATTGAGCGAAGCCAGTCGTGGCACCACGCGCAACACGCGACCCTGGGCGATGGTGCGCTGCAGGCGGACGCGGGGGTCGTCTCCATACGCGGCCCGGCCGTCGTGATCACCACCACCACCACAAATGGCCGCGAGTCGGTCGTAGAAAAGACCGTCGCGGAAGAAGAGACGCCAGAGGACGCCGGGTCCGGGAGCAAGGCGAAGGGTCGGCAGCACGCCACCGCCACCCATGGGCTCCTCGACGGTGATGGTGCGCGTGCCGTTGATCATGGGAGTCGAAGCTGTTGTGTTTTCTGGTTGAGAAGGCGGTGCCAGCGGACAGTCGACGTCCAGCAGATCGCCGAGCACGCGGCCGCCCTTCTCGCCGACCTCGGCCGCCGGTGCAGCCAGCCAGCGCGTCAAAAAGGCCGTGATGAGGGCGTACATGCCGGTGAGACGTCGCAGATTGTCGGCCGTCTCAGCTCCATCTCCCACCACGGCCTTGTGCACCACCGTCATGGCCAGCACGTTCGTTGCCGGGGCCGCGTCTGCGCCCAGGGCCGCCACCAGATCGGCCTCGGACGCCAGCGCAAACACGTCGCCGAAGCGCACTGGTCCCAGCAGCTTCGTGGCCATGGACGAGAGGATGTCGGCCGCCCGGTCACCCTCGCCGCGATGGGCTGCCGGGTCGGCCGGCCAGAGCGACTGCTGCTGCAGGACAGCGACAATCTTGGGCAGCAGCCGCGGCGCCAGCACGGGGATGTTGGCGTCCGACAGCTGCAGCTCGACGCTGTCAAAGAGGCGGGCATCCACGAGCGGCCGGGTCTCGAGCACTGAGCCAATCGAGGCTGCTGTCGCTGCCAAGAGGCTATCCAGGTGCTGGTCTAGCTCGGCTAGGCCGGTGACTGGGACGAAGGATTCCATGGTGGTGTGTGCGAATGTCGTTTTTTTTATTTCAATGTAAGATATATTGCCTCGAATCTGGTTCTTCTAATGGCAAACGGCAAGCATCCCCAGAGAAGCCTCACGGCCAGAGGTGTAGCAAAAGGATGACGAGAAAAGACCGTCTGGCGTCGTCACTGCTTCTCTGCCTATACAGACGTCGTTGTTGCCTCTTTCGTAGCACACTTTGTATCTTACTTCGCACAGGCAAGCGGGGTGGGTGGCGCCTGCGGCTCAGGGAAAACACGCTAACGTGCCTGGGGAAAGAGGCAGGTGCAGCCCACTAACAGCCAGTGGGTGGATGCCTTTGTCGCGGCAGAAAAAAAAACATTGCAAAAAGCGTATGCTTGTTCAGGAACAAGCACGATTCAGCCAGTCGACAGAAGCAGCATCTTGGCATCCAAGCTCGCAACCCAATCCTGGTGCTCTCCGCTCTCTGCCAAATATGTCCAGAGGCGGCCGTGGTGGTGGTCGTGGCGGCAGACGTGGCGGCGGCCTGGGTCTGCCCTGGGGCGACGACCCGAGCATGAAGGCTGACAGCAAGCCGGTCGAGCTGTTTCCGGTGGGTTTTGGTCTTTTTGTTCTCTCTTCTCTGTCCTTTCTCTCTGCGCCTCTCACTGACCTGTCAGCCCTTTTCTGTTCCGACGGCGGCCCCCTTGGCCCCCCAGGAGCGCCAGGTGGTCGACCGCTTCCTCCTCATGCGCGAGCAGATCCACTCGAGCCCGCTCTATACGCAGACACGCATCCGGAAGGACGGCGACGGCGACGGCGATGGTTCCGGCAAGGCCTACGGCCAGGACCAGATCAACCGCCAGTACGGCATCCGCACCAAGGCCACCCTAGACCCTTTCACGGCCGTGCCGCTGTACTCGCACCGCTTCGAGAAGCAGGACCGCGTGCTGCCCGATCTGACCGGTCGGCCCTTTAGCAAGGAGCTCTTCCCGCCCGAGCTGTGGCCCACGCTCGACGGCATCGATGACGGTCGTCGTCTCGTGCGCGGCAGCCACACGCGGCGGTCCCTTGGCGGTGCACAGGCCGGTCGCCGCACTCTCGCCCTATCCGAGGTCACGACCCTGCGCACGGCCGAGGAGATCTTCCAGCGACGGAGCGCCGCCGGTGGTGATGACGACACGCGCAAGGCGCTCGAGCAGCTGGAAAAGTTCAAGAACGTCGGGCTCGACAACGAGGACAATGTCGAGTTCGAGCTGGTCGAGGACGAGGGCGACTACGATGAGGTCGAGGACGAGGCCTATGACGACGACGAGGAGGGCGACTACAACGCCGAAGCTGCCTTTGACAACGGCGACGACGACGACTACGGCGACGACTTTGGCGACGGCGGCGGTGGCGACGACGGCGTGTATTAGTGGTCGAACACCACCTTCTCCTGGAGTCTCGGCGTTTACTAGAGCAAGACGGAGGAAGCGTCTCCTTGTCCTTGCATTTTTATTAATACAACCAACTGTGTGTTGGCCGGAGCCGACGCATCAATAAAGCAGCGAAATTGCGCCAACTCCGACGGATGATCCTGTCTGCCGTCTATGTCTCCATGCCGCAACTTGTCTCTCTCTCCTCCTTCGCTCGTCCCCTATCCCTCAATGCCCAAGATACCGTCCCAGCTGCAGTGCCGTCACGTCCTCGCGCGCTGCTCCCACCACGCTCGCCGCCGTCAGGATGCTGTCCTCGAACTCGCGCAGCACGCCGGCCAGCTCGGCCACCTTCTCCTCGGCCGAGCTGCCGCTGCCGTTGTTGTTGTTGCTGCTGCTGCCTCCACCGTCCTGCGCCACCCGCTGCAGCTGCTCCAACAGGCCCGACTGCACCCCGTACATGTGCACCTCAATCTCGCCCAGGTTCTTCTCCAGCCGTCGGAGCTGTCCGCCGATCTCGTCGCCCGTCTGCGAGAAGTAGTTGATCAGGTCCGTCCCGCCCGACGATCCTTCACCGTCGATGCCGCCAAAGTCGTCGCCCGCTTTGTTGTGGTCGTCCGCATCGCCGCCACGGCCACCAACACCACCGCCAGCGCTGCCACGCCGAGTCCGCGTCCGGCTCCGGCTGCCATCCCGGTTTCTGCGGTTGGCCGCTCCACCACCGCCTCCTCCGCCGCCCGGTGCCGTCGACCACAGGCCCGACGTGTGAAACTGAGCCGGCAGCTTCTGGTTGTCCAGCGCCTTGAAGCTCAGCTGTGCATGCTCGGCATCCTGCTTCACCGTCTCACGCAGCACCTGGATCGCCTGCAGGTCGCTGCCCAGCGCACTCGACACCCCGTCGTACTTGCGCCCGACAAACCGCACGTCGTCCGGGATCGCCGCCAGGCTTTCGCCGTGTGCCGGCAGAAACGCCGCCACCTGGTTCTTCTGCTCCACATATGACTGGATCAGGCTGTCAAACGCCATAATGTCCTTCTGCAGGCTCTCGTGCAGGTCGTTGAAGCGCGTCGTGCCCTTGAGGTTGCTCACATCGATCCGCACCCCTGGCACGGTCTGCTGCTGTTGTTGTTGTTGTTGTTGTTGTTGCTGCAGCTGTGGTTGTGCCGGAGGCTGCATCATCCCCAGTTTGCTGCCGCCAAAGAGGCCGCCTCCACCGGCTGCCGTCGTGGCTGGTGCAGCTGTCCCGAAGAGACCGCCTCCGCTGGCCGGCGTTGTTGCCGGTGCCGCTGTCCCAAAGAGCCCTCCTGCAGGAGCTGCCGTCGTCGTCGACGCCCCAAACAGACCGCCACCGCCTGCTGCTGCTGTTGCTGCTGGCTGCGCCATGGCTGTACCGCCTCCGAAGAGCCCTCCTCCGGTCGCCGGTTTTGCTGCCGCCTGCCCAAAGAGTCCGCCGCTCGCGCTCGTGGTGCCGGTTCCGGCCGCCGCTTCGAACATGGATGGTGTGGCCGCTGCTGTCGTCGTTGCTGCTGCTGTTCCGGCTTGTGTGGTCGTGCTGCCAAAGAGTCCACCGGCTTGAGGCTGGCTGGTCGTGGTGCTGCCGCCGCTGGTCAAGGTGACAAAAAAAATTAGCAATCTTTGCTGGATGCAGGGCTCATGCTCCCGCTAGACAACGCAGACACGCTACGTACAAGAGGTTGGCAGAGCCTGTGTTGATGCTCAGACCGCCAGGCCCACTCGCCGATCGAGCCAACATTGCAAAGGGGAAAAAAAAGAAAGCAGAAAAGCGGCAGGCGTCTCTGCTGACTGGCTGTGTGCGTCGGTCTTTGGATGGCAGGGGAGCCAATTGCGTAAGAGGGGCAAGCGGAATGCTGGGCGACCGCCGTTGTCTCTCTTCGTTGTTGTCGTTTCCTTGTTTTGCTGGGGAAGCAAAACTCTGGCGCCTGTCAATTCTGCCACGACGCTGGGAGCTAGCCGACGCGCTGGAATGGACTCTTCCTCACCGCCTTCTAATCCAGGGTAGCACGGCACAGTCACGTGGTGCCGGCCCAACGTTGTCAAATCCTAGGCGGTGGCATAGCTTATTTGCGCTAAGCAACAGTTACGGGACTTGACACTAAATTCTGCCGCATCCTGACAAAACAAGAAACTCCATAATAAGATACAACAGACGGCGACGAGCTTGCTTTCCTCGAGCCCGTCTTGAACCGCTTTCGGCGTCTTATCTGTGCATCTTCCACCGCTACACACACAGTCAGCCAGAATGGACATTGACGAGGACGACGATTTCTACGCGCCAGAAGAGGCAGACATTGACACAGCAGCTCCGGCGCAATCGGCACCACCAGCCGCACCTCCGTCGACCTCCACTGCAGCAGTAGACCAGAGCGGCAGGGATGATTTGGAAGAGGGCGAGGAAGAGGACGAAGTCGGGGCTGTGGAGGACGAAGAGGAGGACTCGGTGAGCAGCGGCCACTGTTGAGACAGTTGCAGAAGGACACATCCTCTGACCAGATCGATGCAGGATATCGACATCATAATAGAGCGGAAAGACGGCTCCAAGGCCGCACCTCCTTCGTGCGTCACACTTCCTGTTCATAACGGTATACATTCAGGCAGACAGACTGACAGTGCCTTGCAGACAAGCCAGATACAGCGACATTCGCAATATACGTGACGGCAGCGGCAAGGCGACCGTGGGAGCGAAGAAGGACGACAGCACAGCCACAAGCGGTGGCGGCAGTGGTGGCGGCAACAGCGGGACAGCCACTGGCTCCAGTGCGACCGCTGGTGCCCGGGGTAACGAGTACCCTGCAGTGCCGACATCACTGATCGACGTGAACGCAGTGCCAGTGCACAAGGGCACGGGCAAGCGGATCACGCAGGTCAACATTGACGAGGACCTGCCGGAGAACGACAAGCCATGGCGCAAGCCGGGAACGGATCTGAGCGACTACTTCAACTACGGCTTCGACGAGTTCACCTGGGCCCTGTACGCCCAGAAGCAGGAGGCCCTGCGCGGCGAGTACAGCCAGGACGCCGTGGCCGAGAAGAACAAGAAGATGATGGAGGACATCAACAGCATGTTCATGATGGGCGGCATGCCGGGCGGTGGCATGCCGGGAGCCGGAATGCCAGGAGGAATGCCTGGTGGCATGTCAAGCATGGGCATGCCAGGTGGTGGGCCAGGGGGGCCTGGAGGGCCAGGAGGTCCAGGCGGGAGCGGCGTGCCGTCCGGGGGAGCAGTGTCTGGTGGTGCAGGCGCAGGCGGAGGACCGGGTGGTCCAGGGGTGGGGGCCATGGGTGGTGGTGTCGCTGCTGGAGGGCCTGCAGTGCCCGGTCTCGACGGCATGCCGCCGGAGATGCAGCAGATGATGCAGCAGATGCTCGCGTCCGGCATCGATCCCAGCCAGATGGATCCGGCCACCATGGCCAACATGATGGCGGCTGCTGGCGGCGGCGGTGGTGCTGGTGGTGGCGGTGGCGGCTACGGCAACCAGGGCTTCGGTGCTGGCCAGGGTCAAGGCTACGGCGGATACGATCCCAACATGGGTGCCGGGAATGGCGGCCGTGGCGGTGGCTTCGGACGGGGGCGCGGTGGCCGGCGAAACTGGTGAGCGATGGAGAGACAGAGGCTGCGTTTTCTGAACGGAATTTGGGTTTCCGGGTGCATATCATGTATAGTAGTGTGCACATTGCAAAAGTCCAATATGAGGCTGTTGATGCTCTGGTCGCTGCTTAGTCAGCATTAACAAGGCTTCCTATACAAACAGATGCAGCCTACCCAAGCGGGCTCTAATGGTATGCAATAGCGGTGAATACGATGTCATCTATCAATAGGGACAGCCACCTGACCTGTCAGTTCGCCTTGTACTCTCCGTCTTCGGCATCAGTTGGTGAGCTCCAGCGAAGGAAGTGGCCGATATCTTCGAGCGCCCCGGTTGCGTCGCTATAGTCGGCAATTGCGGCCAGCTCTGTGTCTGTGAGGCCGAGGTAGCCGGGGTCCAGCTCGAGCTCGAAGCTTGTGTCAGCCGCCACAGTCGCTGCCAGAGCCGGCCCCAACGGCTGTTGCGGCATCAGCTCGAGGTCGACGCCGTAGCCGAGAGTCTGCAGCTGGTGGAGGTCATGCCACGGCTCGGTCTCGGCATCGACAGCTGTGTCTGTGACATGGACGAGATTTTGCTGTTGCTGCTTCTGGTGCGGATCCTCACCTTGCGATGCCAGTCCGTCTTCGCCGGCTGATACTGGCAGTTGGGCTTCCTAAGCCGCCGCCGAGACATGTCGGGAAGATGGAGGGCCGTGTGCGAGGGTCGAGTGTGACGAAGAGGATGAGGCCGAAGAGGGACGAGCTGGTGGTGCCGTAGTCGAGGTGTTTGTGTCTGTGCCAAAGATGTATGGCTGGTCCAACAGCTGGGCGACGTGGCCGCCAAAGAAGCCGGGCGCGTCCACACAGGCGGTCTGCAGCCAGAGCGGGAAGCCAGCATCGGCCGGCAGGGGATGTTGCACGTGCGTCTGCCGGCCGACAGGCTCCTCGACCTTGAGGATGTCTGCCAGGTGATTGTCTGGGGTCGTCTGGGCTGCTGCTGCCAGGTTGCCGACGAGAGGCTTTGTCTCGCTGTCTGCGAGCCAGGCCGCCTGGAGCTGCGTGCTGTTGGCGGCCGGCGGTGCAGCCAGCAGTCTTTCTGTTCTGCCGGCCAAGCTGTCGATTCCGTCGGCACTCTCTGTCCGTCCTCGTCCCGTCTCCTCCTCTGCCCCCTCGCCGCTCTCGGCAATGCTCGCCAGGAAGCGGACGCGCTTGGCCTCGCGGCGGCTCGGATCAGCCAGGCGGCGGGTCTGCTCGATCAGGCCGCTGCAGTCGTGGGCGGCGGCGGCGACGACGTTGCCGTCACGGTCCTGCAGGTCGCCGGTCTGACGGTTCACCTGGACCTGCTGGGTCTCGATGGCGTGGCGGCCAACAAAAACCTGGGCGTTGCGCTCCGCGTTCTGCGACCGGTTGTTCTCCTTGCGCTTGTACTCACGGCGCGGGTGCGCCGCCAGCCGGGCCATCTTGTCCGACTCGAGCAGGCTGCAGACGGCAGCCTTGGACTGACGGAGCGTCTCGACGACGGCGTCAAAGCGCTGCCCGAACGAGACAAAGGAGCCCTCCCAGCACCAGTCATTCCGGCTCCACGGCTGGAAGGGCAGCCGACCACGGTGGATGTCGCGGACGGTAAACTGTTGCGTCAGCATGGATGAAGGAGGGGGGGTAAGAGCTGGGGGAAAGGAAAAGACAAAAAAAAGAAAGAAAAGAAAGAAAGAAAAAAAAGAAAAAAAAGAAAAAAGAAAGAAAAAAATACTCACTAACAGATCCCAGCACAACATCTCCACCTCGATCCGGCTCAGTCCCTTGACCTTCCGCACGCTGACCGACTCCTTGATCTGCGGTCTCCCAAGCTGCTGGCCCGCAACCTGATCGTCGTCCTCCTCCTCGTTCTGGTCATTGCCGTTTTCGTTCCTGTCCACACTCTCGCCGTTGCTGTTCCCCCCTCCCTCGCCCTCGCCGCCTTGCTTCCGCTTTTTCAGTGAGATCGGTCGCTTCTTCTCCAGGATGTTATCCATGCTCTTGATGGCATCGTACAGCTGGCCGACCAGCTTCCGCTGCTCCTCGATCGCCTGCGGAAACTGCGGCGACGCCTCGTGCCGGTCGCCCGTGACCTCCTTAAAGTTGAGACTGGCATACTCGGCCCGGAGCTCGCGCGCCTCGTACTGATTTCCGATCAGCGGCCCTGACCCGCTATAGTACGACGTTCCCTTGTCGGCCAGCCGCCGCTCCCACGTGTCGGACCGGCCGTCGCGCATCGTCGCTCCGCCCAGCGGCCGGTCGCTCATTCGTGCTCCCGTCGCTGCCGTCGATACCCGGTGGCTGGTCGCCTGGCCCGGCGGCAGGCTGAGGAAGAGCGGCTTCAGCGTCTCCACGGCCGCAAAGGCATCTCGCAGAACTGTCCCACCCTCCAGGCCCTGCACAAACTGCGTCACGCTCGACGTGATGTTCGTCTGGCCTGTCAGCTGCCCAAACGTCTCGGCCGACGGGACTCCTCGGCCGCGTATAGCGCTGTCTACAGCATATTCTGCCTCGTGTTCGTGGTCAGCATGTGTGCCACAGGCCGGCGATGCCACAAGGCCGGGATGCCTACCAAGACAGAAAAAATACACGCGTCTTCTCGTGTCGTCCAGCGAGCAGAGAAGATCGATGGGCGTCTGTGGAGGGACACTCGTGCGTGCTTCCATGTCTGTGTCAGTGAATGAGAGACGGGCTGTGTGACTTGGAACGGTTGAAGGAAGGGAAATAAGTCGGAGGGAAAGATGAGTGAAACTGACAGATTATGTGGTATTTATATTCCCTCTAGGCCGGCTGCAGACCGGAAAAGGTCATTCTCGAGTCTTTAGTGAACTCGGCATGCAGGAACAGGAACTGGCGCAGCAGGTTATCGCCTCAGTGGAGACTACGGAACCGTAGGCCAGATGGGCCGTTCCAGCTTCTTTTATTGGATCCGGTGAGACACACAAGTCGTCAAAGAGAGCAGCCTTCTTCTTTGACGGCTGGGTTGTGCTCGATGCCGGATGCAGTTCCCTAGGGGCCATCCCGAGTTGTGGACAAAGGGTCGTCAAGCCGCAGAGCCAAGGTTGTGAAGGCAGTCAGAAATCTGAACAAGACTTTTTGTCCGATTTGTCAAAATCCGTCGCGCATCTTTCACTATCCAAACTATCTTATGGACGTTTCAGGCCCCTCTGAAGACGTGTTGTGTCTGAGGACTCAACAGCTTATTCACTTTGACGAAGCCGTAGCATTGAAGTCACGTGAATGGTCCTATAAGCCAGCCTGGTAGAAGCTGTATAGTCTGATTATGTCTGATCCTTCGCTTAGAGCTCAACTAAAGGTTTTGGGTTCCATTCGGCAATGGGTATCAATTGTCATGTGTCTATTTCTAGTTGTTTAAAAGTAAAGCAAACGGACTACGTCTCAATCATTGCTCTGCCGTGGTTGATGCAAAATTCTCCTCACTATCGTATGGGTAGAGCTAATGCCAGAGACAATGAGACAGTACGCGTAGTTGTACGTCGGTGACCAGTTGACCTGCCACAGGATACAGACATCCCAGTCGCGGCCGAAGCATATTGTGAGGCTGTTAGTCAGTGGTCTTGCAGGCGAACCATCTAATAAGAGCATACACAGGACGACAAAGACAGTGTACTTGCGCCAGTCGAGCTTACATGTACGCTTACCTAAGTCCAGTTGATGATGCCGCTCAATATACTGCAGCTGTTGCGATAGCAGAGCCAGTAGAACAGGCACCGGCCGCATTTCCTGAGCTCCGGGTAGCCGATCATGATGGCGCTCTCGGCTACCCAGAAGAGGTCGGTCATAATTCCGCAAGCGTCCGAGCCAAGATACATGAACCACTCGGTCTGGTACCGGCTGTTTTGTTGAGCGCGGCAGAGTAGAGCATCTATCCAGTGCCGCCAAGTATCAGCGTGTTCTTGAAGCCGATGCAGAACCAGCTGTACTTCTCCCCAGGGATGGCCCAAAACAAAAACAAAAAAACAATCATTGAGAGTAGTCCACTCATAGCAGGGTTCTGATTTGACTCCCGCCGGTTTCTGCCATTGCTGAGCGCCGATATGCGACGAGTTCTCGTAAGTGAGCCGCTGGTTCGATATAAGCTTCCGCGCTAGTCCATTTTCGGCCTGTTTCTGCCTGTCACCACTGCACATCAACGTATCACAGCATGGCGACTTCATGATCCCGGGTCTTCGGGACCCGGCGCCGGACTGTGCGTGCTGCATACTCAGTATCAAGTTTGGGAAGCTTGGCCGTATCCGCAGTCATGGCTTCGCCCATCTCGTTTGCCGACTTCTCGTTTGCCGGCCAGCTGAACACCTAGTAAATCTCAGCTTTGACTGGGACGGCGTTTCCACCGGTTGACCTTTTCGGCCCTGGTCACGCCAGAGTCGGGTGGTGAGACGCCCGTCAACTCCAGCATCGGCCTGGCCGCTTTTCACGACAAGCTGCTGCGCAACGGCGTCCGCTATGCGTACCGCTACGGCACCACCGTCGTGGTCTCCAACGCGGGCACAAGCGTCTACGGCGCCTATAATCAGGCCGTTCTGCCGACTTACGACGCTGCCACTGCCCTCCAGAAGATCGAGGCCGAGGTGCGACGCCACAGTGACGAGTTTGTTTGGAACGACGACGTCAGCCCGACCGTCACCCACACAGTTCCTCGTATGTTTATTTTCTGCTGTTCTGTTGATATTGTTTCCCATTTTTGCCCTTTCGTCTTTCGTCTTTCTTCTTGTTTCCACGTTGTAATCTCCCTCATCTCCCTCTCCCTCTCCACACCATCAGTCATCCGAAAACACACTCCCACCAGCCTCGCTTTCTGGTTTGGCAACCTCATCAGCGCCTGGGCTCGCAGCGTCTACCACAGTGCAACCGAAGCTCCCTTCCGCAGCGACGACGGCTCCTACCACCCGTCGCCCATCTACGGTGACGGCGAGCAGATCGAAGCTAAGTACCTCAACCTCGCTATCGCTAACGCCGAGTCCACCCAGGTTCTGGTCCGCTGGCGGCAGGGCGACTTCATCCTGCTCGACAAATACAATTTTATGCACTCGCGATCACCGTAGAAGGGCCAGTGCCAGGCGCTTGCGCTCTATGGGACCAGGGTAGCCTTGTCGACGACTATAAATAAGACAAGGAGATTCTCGAAAGCTGGCCCCAGGCTCATTGCTACGTGGCAGAGACCCAAGTTTTCCTGCTTTTGAGAGCATGTGAGACAAAACGTTGTTTTATAATGAATATATATGTGTGTATCACTGAGGCCAAGTATATCCTTCTCATCACCTCGATGTCGTAGTCATTCAAAAGGCCAACCTCTGTATCGAAAAGCGCTCCGTGCTGATTGGGTCCTGCACCAATGGCGGTCGGATGTACTCCGATACCCACCGACCTAGTTTATGCTTGCCTTGGGCTGCTTCCGAGCTTTTTGATTTGCTGTGTGCGGAACACCGGTCAGACACAGTGCTACTGCAGTTCTGCCGGCCGCTCGACCGTGTTGGTGGCGCGCTCCAGCCGCTGGTGCCACTGCGCATCGACGGCGACGAACGCGGCGAGGACTGGCCGCTGATGGTGGCTGCAGCAGTAGCATCGCTCTGTCTGCGGCCAGGATAACCGTGGCGCCACTCGTACGCCTGACTTTGCCGATAAGTAATCGGCATCGGCAAGCTGCCAAAGTCAGAGGCTGCGTGTGTGGGCACATATGCGCTCTTCTTTGGATGCACCACAACATCCGTCGTCTCCTCTGCAGCTGTCCGACTGCTTCGAAAACACAGTCCGAATCGCCGTGTCTTTTTCTTAGTGTGTGTGCTGGAGGAATTCCCAATGGTCAGTCTGACCACATGCGACCCGAGGAACGGCTTCTCTGAAAGACCACCGACATAAGGTGTGCCTTCTCTGTCGTTACAAAGCTGAACGGCACCATCCTTGTTGGGCTTCTGCGCCAGGAAGTGGAAGACGAACTTTTCCATTTTTGAATATAAAATATGGGCAGATATGAAGAGGTAACCGTTGAAGTGATGGTTTTGACGGACGTGTAAAGGGAAGTAGTCTCAGTGATCCGTTTGAGGTCACGGTGCTGGTATTATTAAGGATGAGATAATTCAAGAGAGGTGCGTATTAGTAGCAGTACAGTAAAGTTAGGAAGAAAGGCAAGACTTATAACACTGGGTAGAGAAGAATGAACAGAAAGAATGAAAAAAGAGCAGCCCCTCGATAGCAGCTTATCATACCAGGGAGTGGTCGCTCTGCTCTATCCTACAGTCGCCCTATAGACTGCTTTCTAGCACCAACAAACATGACATACCAACGTGGCTGTCATCCTCTGAATAAGACGGTCCGAATTGTCTTCTTTCACAGATCGGTCTAGCTAGATCGCGGTCTGCTCGCCAATCTGTCACTTCCTCCGTTAGCGCCCTGACTATAGTAGAAATGAGCACAAGGCAGACGCAAGGAGAGAAAGAGGAGAAACTAGTATGGTGCCTAGACATAGTCATTGTCAACCTTTTTGCCGACCAACTGACATCTGCTGCCATTTATTGACTTATGTGCCAGAAATCAAAACGGCTCCTAGAATGTCGCCACCTCACTATCTTCTAAACCTCGCATGATCGTCATTGTTTGTAACGAAAACCGGCTCACACTCCTCCTCACCATTAGCCGATGCAGATTCCCGGCGTCGGCCGCTCCAGCATTCAAAAGGCCTCATCCTCTCTGCTGGCCAAGTTGCCTCTTTTCCCCCGCACATCCTCTATCCCGCACAACCGCTATAACATAGCCAGCCGCTGCAACAGAGACAACACCTGTACACAGACAAAGAAAAAGAGCGAACCATGCTAGCTGAGGCGAGGGAGAATGCCACGAATAGTAGACAAAGACGTGGACTAGGCGATCCTATCTCGTTCGGGCGATCCGGCTCACGGACCATGTCTAAACCTGGGAAGCCTGACCAGCATGATTTACGGAGTATTCTTATTCTGGTTTGGCGGCAAGAACACGAGACGTCAAGACAAAGAGGCGAAGAGAAGAAGATAAGTAGCAAATTGGCGTAATCTCATGTAAAACATCACGTGATCGAGGGCCAACGCGAGTGGCCGAGCACGGAAGGCGGTGAGAGCTGTCGGGTGGGTGGGTTTATGCCAGATGCCAAGTCAGCAAGGCCACTATCCAACCATTGCCTAGCCTTGACAGCCTGCGAGCAAACAAGCCACATTGACGGCTGCAGCAGTGACCGCGTCTCTGGAGATGTTTTTTCGGGTCAAAAGGGGCTCTCTAGTTATTGCATAATGGTATGTTCTCCGCCAGTAGGCCTCGTACCTTGCGCGCGCTCAGCAGTGGCTGCAGATGTCCTCCTAACCGCCTTCTAAACGCGACAGAACACTGCATTTAACGGCGCGCTCAAGCAGAGCACAGCCATCCGGAAGGACCTGTCCTCGCTGTCAGCAGTGCTGTCCAACCCGTCCGCAGACGATGGAGCTCTGGTCCGCATGCCAGCAGCCTTCGGCCAGCTCTCTGCCAGCCTGACGACGTTCTCGCGAACCGTCGACGAATACAACAGCCTAGCGAAGCAGGAGCTAAATCCGGCAAAACAGGAAAAGGCCTTTGACCGCATCCGGAACTTTCGCACCGAGCTGGGCGAGTACCGCACACAGCTGGAGAGCCTCAAATCATCACGAGACGATGCCGTACAAGCACAGAGCCGCGCCGAGCTGCTAGGGCGCCGGCCGTACGTCACAGCAACGCCCGAGAATCCATACGCGTCCGCGGCAACAGCAGCAGCAGCATCAGCAGGCGGGGGCGGGCCAGCGTCGTCGAGCATAGCAGGGGCCGCGGGGCTCTTTGGACACGCGCGGACGATGAGCGCGAGCGAGCGGGCAGAAATCACGCGCGAAACACATGCGCTGCGGGAGCAGAATTTCTTTTCGAATACCAACACGGCACTGGACGAATACATTGCCCGGGGACAGGCTGTGCTCGGAGACCTGGGCAGTCAGCGGGACATGCTGAAGAACACGCAGAAGCGCATGTACACAGTGGCGAACACGCTGGGCATCAGCGGCGACACGATCCGCATGATCGAGCGGCGGGCGCGGGAGGACAAATGGATTTTCTGGACCGGTGTCGTCATCTTTGTGCTCTTCTGCTGGTTGTGCCTCCATTATTTGAGGTGACGACCGGCGGAGTGAAAAGGGAACGCGAGAAGAGGAACGATACGAGCTTGTGTCCAAGCTGCCAGAGGCATGGCGGCTCTCATATATCAACAGCGCGGCGTTACTGGTCATGCAGGTGCTTCAAGAGTGTTTAAATTGACGTGTTCGAAAAGTCACCATTTTGCGTGGGCCCGCAACTCCATTCGCCTCAGCGCCGTAGTGTCGGAATCATCACGTGTCTTTCAATGCAACGGTAAAGACCACCGGCCGGTTTGTCTCGACCTCGACCGTACGCGTATCCGGCAGGATGTGGTTGCTCGTCGACACAAGGCCGCCAAACTGGGTGTTCCAATCCGTCACATCCCACTCGAGTCCCTTTGTGGATATGATGCTGGGCCCTTGCATCGGAAGGATGCCCACGTACTTGGCAAAGACGTCAGCCGTGGCAGGCCCAGACTCTTCCCGGACATGGATGCAGTGCCGGCCAGTTGGCAGCAAAAATGTGATGCTCTCGCTCGAAAGGAGGTACATCCGGCGGTCGATGCCGTCCTTGCCGCTGCTGCCATCGTCCTGGAAGAGGAAGAGATGGTGCAGCTGGCTCACGCCTTGGTCAACCCGTCCGCCCAGGCCGCCAATGGCGATTATGTGCATTTGTGGGTGCTGCGCCCAGATGTACTTGACAGCCTTGCCGAAATCAGTCGAGTACTGGTCCGGATCATGCACAACAGCACTGCCGAGAGACGTAAAGTATGCGCGTGTTTCATCCCTTAACGAGTCGAGGTCCCCGATAATGACATTGAGGTTTTCCTGTGCACTGTGTGAGCTGCTGTGTTGCCATCCGGACTTCCCTCATCGGCCGCCGGTATACCAACAAATGATTCGCCTGCCGCCTCGCGAGAATCGTGCAGCCGGTTTGCACCTCCATCCGCGGCCACGCGATACGATGCTACGTAGAGTCAGAAACAGGAGCGTGCTCGCATACTTGTGGTGGATGGGGCAACGTACCCCGCGCCCAGACATGCTTAATTGAACGCAGGTTCCGTAGAGGTTGGTTGAGGACGATCACTGCGTAAGGCTCAGATAGTGGACCGTCCCGGAAAAGACTTGCCGGGCGCCACTCAAAGACGGCATCTTCAGTGTGGGAGGCCATGATCCCGCGATCAATGCAGGAAACGTGGTTTAGTGAGGGAAGTTGGGGGGTTGAGCACGTTAATCAAGGATTTTGTACTTTGTATTCCTTGTGCTTTGTACTTTCGAACCCTTCCTTCAAACTTGATCTTTCATACACAAACGAGAAGCCTTAGTACAATAGCAGTTATTACGTGTACGAGATCGACTTGCTGCCTTCCCGAAAAGGAAAACATGCACATTGGGCTGTTTTAACGGCGAGGTGGTGACACCGTACGGAGCACTGTTCTGCTATTCAGCCGGCACTTCGGTGGGCGTTCACCATGTTCTATCGGCCAATCATATCGTCGCAGCTTTCGGAGCGTATTTTCACTTTTTTATGATTACCAATTGATCGGGCTATCACGGCTTCTGGACCTCATATTCGTTCCTTCTCACTTCTCAATTGCTGCTCAGCCCTTGTGTTTTCCTGTTCGCCTTCACGTTCTCTAATATATCCTTTAATTGTTGCCCTTGATGTATCGCGCCGCGCTCCGCACGTCCACCTCCAGCATCGCCCGGGCAGCTCGCCAACCGGCTCTTGCCGGGGCTGCGAGGCGCATGCTCACGACCGCTCCTGCAAGTGGCAAGTCCACCTGGAAGGGTTCGTTTGCGCGATGGGGCGTTGCCATCGGCGCCCTTTACTGGTACAACACCAGCCCCATATTCGCCGATGAGGCTACCAGTATGTCCATTCTGCGCTGTTTTCTGGTGTATCGTTAACGAACTCAAACTGACACCACTTGCCAAGACCAAATCATTTCTGCAGCGCCTGAAGTCCCCGAAACCGAGATCCGGAGCATTGATGCTGTCCTCGAAGAGAAGCGCAGACAAGAGGCCGAAAAGGCGGAGAAGCTGGCGAGAGAATTGAAGAAGAGCGAACCGGTCACAGAAGATGGCGCTGCGGCTCCTTCTGATGCCGGCGAGATTGTCGGCTCCCAGTCACCCGAAGCCCTGGAGGAAGAGGCTGGCCAGCAGGGTGCCTTTAACCCGGAGACGGGCGAAATCAACTGGGACTGCCCGTGCCTCGGTGGCATGGCTCACGGGCCGTGTGGAGAGGATTTCAAGGCGGCTTTCAGCTGCTTTGTGTACTCGGAGCAAGAACCTAAGGGCATGGACTGCATTGACAAGTTCCAGTAGGTTTTATCTACTTTTTTTGCGCTCCCATCGGTTGACGTCCTCCGGCTAACGTGGCATCTCTAGGCACATGCAGGACTGCTTCAGACAACACCCCGATATCTACGGCGCAGAGATAGCAGATGATAAGCAGGAGGTTGATGCGCAGACACCGGTGCCTGCTGAAGAAGGCGCTGTGGCCGCTATCGAGACGAGCGAGCCGGTGCCTGCGGTCGCGAGTAACACAACACCGGCGGCACCAGCGACCCCGACGGCCACCGAGAAGGTGAAGAGCGCGGCACCGGCAGAAGCAGCAGCAGAAAAAGCGCCAGAGACTCCTGCTGTCGTGGCGACAGTGCCGGAGACTGTCAAGCCCAGCGCCAGCAAGCCGGTCCAGAGTGCCTCCCCGGCAGCATCAAAGGCAGCGCCAAAGAAGGTCGCACAGAAAAAGCCAGAGGATACCTTTGTTGAAGACCCTCATGTTCCACAGGCTGCATTTGATGCGACAGCGGCCAACAAATAGGCAGTGGTTCTGTATCGGACAGCGTTATGAAAAGAAACGGCCGAAGGAAGGCTGTTACGCCGGACTCTCTTTTCTGCCTTGATGTATAAATATGTAAAACGCATGGGGAACATGAAGCTTGTAAATCTGTACATAGACGATCTCCATCAATCTAGACTTGCGCTGAAGAATCCCAAACCCCATCCGCAGTTCGGCACGCGATCAATGGCGTGCGCGCAGGACAGCCGGTTACACGATTGTCACACGGCTCTGCATGGAAAACTCGTTGCGTAGGCCTATAGATGAGTGACCACGCATTCTAGAGAGCCGGCCAGAACACTCGGTGCTCTGTATCACATGCGGCTCTGGCTCTGGAAAGCATTGCCCTGCGAGGTGTTAGCTGGTGGCAGCTGGCCCAAGCTGCAGCTGTACGGCTTCTCATTGGCCAACAGCTGCCGGGGCTTCCTCTGATGCCTTTGATTTCAGGCACACAATTCCCCTCTTCTGACCATCCCATAGCCAAAGCGCGCCCTGGTGAGAGGGATCCAAACCTAATTGGCAGCAACCGCAAGGCCTGCGTCTACCTCCACGTCCGCCCCAAAAACTGTAAAAAAAACCATCTACCCAAACAAACTTTCCATCATTACCTCTCTTTTCTCCATCGCCGCCTTACGATTGCCGACAAGCAGCGCTCTTTCACCGCATCTCTGGTAACTGTCCATCTGCACACTTGGCCGCTGTTCTTTTCGCTTCCCCTCCTCCGAAAAGCTGTTCGCCACGATCCCGAGCTAATTCTGTGACAAGAACCATACCTGTCGTCCGCCGTGAGTCGCTTCCGGCCGAGTCGCTTTTTTCTATCGCCCTCACGACCGCCTCCTGCTCCGCCACCTCGTCCGAGACTGACGTATCCTCCCGTTCCAGGTCCCTGCCTGTCTCGTGTCCCGCCCACCTGCTTCCCGGTCTCTGCACTGTCGCGGCTTTTCGGCCCCCCCTCCCTTGAACTCGTCCCTCGTCTCTGCTCTGCCAACATCACTGCATACGGCCAACACTGTCCATGTCCGGCGGCTTACCATTAGCGCCTCTGTGTCCATCGCTGGTCTCTCTTCCCTCCCCCCTTTCTCTCTTCTCTTCCATTGGGTGAGGAAGTGGCTCCTGTCCGGTTTCTGGATAGAAGCAGCACCTTCTCTTATCCCCCCCATCAGCCCTCCTCCATGGTCCCACCACCCAGAGCAGGAACGTTTTCTCCGAACCCTGCCCAATCCCTACAAACGGGCGGCAGTCATTCACCTCATCCCTCACAGACCGCAGGCTTGAGCGCGAGCCCAATCACCGGCAGCCCTACCGGTACGACGTCCGTCTCCAAGATCGTCATCGCCCAGGTGTTTGTTCTTCTGAGCAGCATCAAGGAGGAAAAGGACGACTCTTCAAAGTGGGAACAACTCAGAAAGGTCAGTCACGTTCTTGCCTTTAGGAATTCCACGCAGGCAATGCGAACTTCCTCTCGTTGTTGCCTGTCAAGTCGCAGCATTTCCTTCGGCTTGGCGCTACCCTCCCTGTCCTTGCACTACCTCCCAGGAAGCTTCATGTGCTTGCTTACGTTTCCAATGTTTGCTATATCTGTTTCTGTTACACCTCCTGCTCAGCTTCGTCCGGGGCTCACATTCTCACAAAATTTCCCTGTCGCTGGCCCTCGGCCGCGGGGCCCTCGGTGCTAACCGTTGTTCTGCAGCTTATCGATGAGTCCGGCATGGAAGTGTTCACAAAGTACTTCGCTCGTCTCGTAGCTAGTAGTGCTTCCCAAATATTCCCTGGCCTTAACAGGCCAGGGGGTACTCCGGGAACCTACCAGCTCTTGACAGCTGAAATGCAGAAGATATCACACGAACCTGAGCAGGCCCGCAGGATCGCCGAATCTATCGAGGCTGGTACTGAGGATATCTTCCGGGACTTCGATCTGTCGACTTTTATGGAGTATTTCAAACTAGATGCTTTAGAGAAGACCATACTAGCTCTGGCCTTCAAGCTGGGCCCCCGCTCTGACCTGAAGACCAAGGGTGAGTTCCTCGGCATATGCCGTGGCTTTCTCTTGTGTGTGTCTCGCTAACCGGCACTCTGATAATAGCGGATGCCATCCTTTCCAGAAATTTTTCCGCTTTTGTCAACATCCTGGCCAAACCAGATGGTGATCATGAAGACCTTGGACCAGAGTTTGTCTCTGTCATTGTCGACCGCTTCATACAGCTACATCCTCCCAATTTCAACGGCGCCGCCAAGTCAGAGCTTATGTTCAAAGTCACCCAGCGCTACGAACGTGTCGACCTCGGACCTCCGCCTGAGGCCCTGGCTGCTCTGGATCTGATGCGTGTTTTGGTCGATAAGCCGGCCAACATTCTAGCCCTCCATATGCACAAGACCGGAGCAGACTTCGCCCGAGACGAGGACACGTGCGTATCGTATTTGCAGAACCGGGCGCTTGCTGGCATTGGCGAAGAGGCGGTATCGGTTGCCTTGACATACTCGGCTGTCAGCCAATCCCCGACATACAACCCATCCGTTCTGGTAGCTGCCTTGCGACGCATCCTACCGTCTTCCTTCCGATGGCAAAATGTGATCACCTACTTTGACCAGCGCACAGCTCGGGTGTCTCCATCACAGTTCCTCCGGCTTTACAATGCACTCGCTCCGATCGCGAGAGACGATTCCCGGGCGCTTGATATCCAGCATCTCTGGGGAGGCAATTGGGAGAACCCTGATGCGCAACTTTCCTTCATTTGCGCATTCACGTCCCTATCGGCCGATCGGCTCGATGCCACCACGATTCCAGGTCTTCAACCGACCCTCTCTCTGGACGACTATGCACAGGCTCCGCCCGAAGTGAAAGAACGTGCCGCCGAAGCAGTGAAGCACCCTCTTGTCTCTCTGGCCGCCATCTCTGCCATCTTTCACGTCGCCCTCCCCTCCCAGCATGCCTCCACAAATGTTGAAGCCAGACGGTTGTTCCAAAAGGTTGTAATTCCTAATCTAGACATCTTTGTTGTCTCTGCCTTTGGTGTACCGAAGCCGTGGCCAGCAACTGCTGTTGAAACGCTAAACTCTCTGTTCGAAAACTTCCTCTACAAACGCCAACCAAACTGGGATTTCGTCTTCGACAGTCTGTGGAGAAAGGACAAAGAATGGGTTATGGAGAGGCTTATCGAGGCACACGCAGCCGAGCCTGGAGAGCTACCCCTCATATTTGAGTATGCCGTGAAGCACGGTTGGCTCAATGAACTAATCTACCTGCCAAACGGATTCGGGCTCGATCTGGTGGCCTATGCACACGGCCAGGGCTACGTCGACTTGGCGGAATGGGCTAAGAACAATGCTGATCGCAGTACCGAGATCGCAAGACCGCTGATGCAGTTTCTTCTAATAAAGTCTGAGCTGGAATCTCAGCGCGGCGATGGCCAGCCCACTCCGACCAAAACAAATGTCCCGCTAAAAGTGCGAACGGTATCGGCCCTGCTCAATATTCTTGAAGATTTTCTGCCAAAGACTCCAATTCCCGAGCTTGTCATGCTCCAGCGCCAGTGCATCGCCATCTATCCTCGCCTGATCAACTATGGCGAAGGTTTTGACGAAATTATCGAAGCTAGCGAGAAAGACAGCCACAATCTACCGCAGGAAGCGAACTCGAAAATGGAGGAACACTTCAAGAAAATGTACAGCAACGAGATCGAAGTCCGAGAGGTCGTTGGTATAATGGACCACTATAAGCACTCACAGGATCCTCTGGAGCAGGATGTGTTCGCCTGCATGATTAACAGTCTGTTCGAAGAGTACAGCCACTTTGGCGATTACCCGCTTGAGGCTCTTGCCACGACCGCGGTTCTTTTTGGCGGCCTCATCTCGCATAAGCTTATCTCGGACTTACCTCTCAAGGTTGGCCTGGGTATGATTCTCGAAGCAGTCAAGGAGCACAAGCAGGATCACCCCATGTTCAAGTTTGGCATGCAAGCCCTCATGCAGCTCTACTCTCGGTTCAGAGAGTGGCCGGGGTTCTGTAGCCAACTTTTGCAGTGTGCAAGCTTGCGGGGGACCGAAGCCTGGAAAAAAGCCGATGAGATCATCCGGGAGACGGACGAGGGCGCAGGGATTGCCGGAATTCAGGGGGCGCCTGCTTCTGGCGAGCATTTGACCAATGGAAGTGGCGACGAACCGTCTGTCGCAGAGCCACAGTATCTGCCATTCGCTTCTGTTGTGGTCGACCCGCCTCCCCCAAATGCCGTTTTTGAGGATCCGAGTAACGACGTTCAGGGCAAGGTTCAGTTTGTGCTCAACAATATCACTGCGAGCACTCTGCAGGCCATGTTTCTGGAGATTCGCCCGATGCTCGAATTCAAGCATCAGCAGTGGTTTGCCAGCCACCTTGTTGAAGAGCGGGCAAAGATGCAGCCGAACTATCACAAAGTCTACTTGCAGCTCGTCAGCCACTTTGAAGACAAGTCGTTGTGGGCAGAGATTCTCCGGGAGACCTACATCAGCGTTGCGCGCATGCTGAACTCAGAGTCAACTTTGCAGAATTCCTCGGACAGGGCACATCTGAAAAACTTGGGCGGCTGGCTAGGTCTTCTGACTCTTGCGCGCGACAAGCCTATCCGGCAGAGAAATATCGCTTTCAAGCAGTTGCTGATCGAAGCGCACGATACAAAGCGGTTGATTGTGGCGATTCCATTCGTTTGCAAAGTGCTCAGTCAAGGCGAGCACTCCAACGTATTCAAGCCACCCAATCCTTGGCTGATGGAAATTGTCCACTTTTTAATCGATTTGTACCACAATGCCGAACTCAAGCTGAATCTGAAGTTTGAGATTGAAGTACTCTGCCAGACTCTCAACATCGACCACAAGAGCATCGAACCATCTGGCGAAATTCTGGCTCGGGTAGCTGAAGCCTCAGAACTTCCTCCAGACTCGATGGAGGCCTTTGACAATCTTTCGCTGAACGGTCTCGTACCTGGTGGCGTCGGCGCCGGCATGTCTTCACACGGCTTGGGCCCGAACGTGGTCTCGAATGCGATGCTGGAAATGATTCCCGATCTCATCACGAAAGTGAATGTGCCCTCCGTCAGCGACATGGTTATCGCGGCTTCACGTCTGGAGGAGATTGTCAAGGACGCCCTCATCCGGGCACTGCAGGACATTATCCAACCAGTTGTCGACCGTTCTGTTGCCATCGCTGCGATTGCCACGCAACAGATGATTCGCAAAGATTTCGCTACAGAGCCGGATGAGAACCGTGTCCGGACATCGGCGATCAACATGGTCAAAGCGACAGCTGGCAGCCTTGCGTTGGTAACCTCGAAAGAGCCTCTCCGAGCCAACTTCACCAATTATATGCGCTCTCTCTCGAGCGACAATCCCCAGGGTCTTCCCGAGGGCACAATCATCATGTGTGTGAACTCGAATCTGGACCTGGCATCGGGCGTGATTGAGAAAGCGACAGAGGACCGTGCGGTCATTGAGATCCAGGAGATGATCGAACCCGAACTGGAGATGCGGCGTCGTCACCGTATTCAGCGTCCCAACGATCCGTACGTGGACTCTTCTCTGAGCCGGTGGGCCATGACGATTCCCAACCCTTTCAAGCTCAGCCCCAACCTGAACGGCTTGAACAGCGAGCAGATGGCTATCTACGACGACTTTGCTCGCCATCCGCGGCCAACGACAGCGGGTGTTGCTTCCGCTTCGCACGTGCAATCGGCTTCGGACGCCACTCGGTCGCTGGCAAATGAGGTGCTCCAAGACCAATATGGGTCCCTGACGAACGTGCCCACTCCGGTCGAGACACCCTCAGCTGTGTCGTTGGGCTCGCAGATGCAGCAATATCCGCATGTGCATAATGGCGTGGGAGGTGCCGGTGTTGCAGGAGCCATGGTGAACGGGCGACAATCGGTACCAACGGTCGATGTGCGGCTTCTTACAGACCGCATCTCCAAGTTGGTAGTCGAGCTGCAGCGGGCCGCTACCGAGGCCACGGAAGAACATTTCTCGGACCTGCCTCGACCGCACCCGGTTCTGGATGTGGTGGATGCTCTGGTGCAGACAATCATCAAGGCACAGCAGTCAGCGGAGGATTTTGTGTTTTATGCTGCCGAGCAGGTGTGCCAGGCGCTGGTTTCCCAGCTCGAGGACAGCCTAGCTCTGGAAAGTCTCGTCCATGTGCTGGAAACGCTTCGCAAGATCGCCACCAGCCCGTCGCTGAGCAACCGCGTCATCCAGTTCTTTCACTCGCAACCAGCACACGTCTTTCTGAACCTGCCGCTTGTCTCAGCCCTGCGTGGTACCGATCTGCTGGACTGGCCAAACATCGACGCAGCCATGGCCGCAGCTCTGAAGCAGAGGAAGGAGGGGTCGATCATGTTCTTGATGCGGCTTTTGGACCTTGCGCTCATCGGTGAGACTCCACTGGCTCTGTATGCCGACTTTGTGTACAGTCTGGCAGAAGCCTGGGCTTGGGTCAACGATGAGTCCGACGTGCCCGGTGGCCAGGACTTCAAGGCCAAAGTTCTTGCGCCTGTTTCGCAGCCCCCATCGCCGGACCCGTCACAGGGAGCGATCAGCTCTTACCGCAAAGACCAGATCGAGTACGTCTTTGATGAATGGGTTCACCTCTGCCAGAAGCCACATGTGCCCGACAGCATCCCCTTCATCTTCGTTGAGCAGATGAGGGCAAAGCGCATCGTGTCAGGCCGCGAGGACCTGTTTTGCTTCCTGAGAGTCGCCGTCGACAAGTCTGTGGAGAGATTTGAGCTCGTCTCGCAGGCAGGCGGTACCATGTTAGAGGCATATGCTGCCATCGACTCGATCCCGAAGCTTATTGCCGTCTACTTGCAGGCCTCTGCCGATGCTGAGGGTTCTTCAGGCTCGGCTCGCGCCGAATTGACCGACTCGATTCTGGCCCTGGCCGTCATGATGGTGAATCATCACTATGTGAAGCACGGCGACGCCTTCAACCAGCGTGTCTTTTTCCGTCTCTTTTCCATGCTGCTCTTCACCATCGATCATATCTCGGATCGCCTCTCGGACGCGGATCTGAACGAGATTTTTCTGAGGTTTGCAACGCGCTTCAACGATCTTGGGCCGGCTACCTTTCCCTTCTTCGTCTTTGCCTGGACGGAGCTCATCAAGCACAGAGAATTCATGCCGGCATTGCTACGGATACCGAACAACGCTGGATGGGCCGCGTTCACAAAGATCCTCAAGCAGATGCTGGTCTTCATTGGCGAGCAACTCAAGACATCGGAAGTGCCCGCGGCCATTAAGGATTTGCACCGCGCGGCGGTGAAGCTTCTCCTGATTCTGTACCACGACTTCCCCGAGTACCTTGCTGCCAACCACGTTGTGCTTTGCCAGGGCCTCCAACCGTACCTAGGACAGCTTCTGAACATCATTCTCTTCTCCACGCCTAACAACATCACGAAGCTTCCCGATCCACAACAGCCGGGAGTGCGTCTTGACAGCTTAGAGGATGTGAACATTGCATCCCCGGTCATCTCTTACGACCCAGTACCAGTTCTTTCTCATATTGGACTGACGGCACTGCTTGACCAGGCATTGGAGACGGGGCCGACAGAGGAGATTGTGGCTCACATCAAGCATGCCATCTGCAAGACGGATAGAAAACAGGCCATGTGGGGGAACACTCCGCTCAACACCAACATCTCCGTCGTGGACGCAGTGGTGCTCTACATTGGCAACCACGCGGTAGCACGGGCACAGGGCGGCGGTCCGGTCTTCCAAGCGGACGCACCAGACATGGCCACGGTGTCGATGGTGCTCCATGAGCTCCCGGCGGAGAGCCGCTATTTCTTCGTGTTCAGCATGGTGAACCAGCTGCGGTATCCCAATGCCCACACAAGCTTCTTTGGTCAGGCGCTTTTTGAGCTGTTCGGACACAACTTGACAGAGCCAGAGGAGACAGAGATTCGCGAGCAGATATGCCGGGTCCTCTTTGAACGAATTGTTAACTACTGGCCGCAGCCTTGGGGGTTGCTGGTCGTCATCATCGAGCTTGTGAAGAACGAGAGATATTTCTTCTTTGACATACCGTCTCTCAAGCTGGCGCCTGAGGTAAGGCGCAACATTCCTTCTTTTACCTGCTTACGGCCATTACTAACGGGCTCACAGGTATCAGAGCGCTTTGCGTCGCTTGTCACTCGCTCATAGACCAGTGCACTCGGCAGTTGCGCACCATTCGAACCAATTGTGAAAGCCAAACTTTTCAGTCGCCGGGGCCGGGTTCCGAGCTTTTGGCTTTTGATTTTGTCAGCGACAATTACCACCACCTAATTGTGTCGGGGGGGTATGGGATGTGGAACCAGAGGAAATGGCGTTATCAGAGACTGGAGGCTGCAGTGGAATTCTACTTGCAACAAAAACAGAAGGCGTCTTCGAGGGAAAACGACACCGTATGGATAGACGGTCAAGTCTCGACAAGGCAGGCTATGCATGGTGCTCTTCTCAGAGGGACGATGAGAGCCAGGTGTTTGATACTGTAACAATAGATAATATCGGCCATTACGGTCGTTGTGTATATAATCCCTGAGAGGTATCCGAGCTGTGCTAGTATCAAACGTATGCGAGCCTGCATCCGGGTTACAGTATCGTAGTGAGGACGGTACGATGGAGCTGGGTTCAGTTTGTGCGGTGATTGAAGGTGTTGCATTCTTAAGCTGGCCTTAGAAGCACATCACGACGTTTTAGGGATGAGCAGTATGTCGCCACAGTGCCGATAATACACAGAATAGAAGCTGCTGTCGAATATTAACAAATCTGAGCCTTGACGAGATGAATTAAGCGTGACAGCATAAGAGCTGCACGATGTTGCCACCACAACCGGACAATGTCCTAGCTGGAACAACATTGTGCCAAACGTAGAGGAGAATGTGATGACAAATAAAACCTCTTATCGTCCTCCTCATCTTCATTGTCAGAAACGTATGGATCCTGCGCAATCTGGCTGACTGTCGTGCTGGCTACAATTGCCAATGTCGTTGCCTGGTCGTCACTTTCTGCCGATAGAAACACCGCAGAACCGGTCAGCCTCCTCGCATGTGAGACAGCTGATTTACCGTGCAAACTGGTACAGAACAGATCATTTCATTTACGGCCCGGGCGACGCCCAGAGACTTGGTAGAGTCGGGCAAGTTTTGAAGATCATCAAGATGCCCGGGCACCTCCTGTCGGTGCTGGCGGAGCAATGACATGGCAAACTTGATGTAAAAGTACTTTTTAGAAGGGCGAAACTTTTATTGAAAACAAGCCGCCGTCTAAGCAGCGTGTCGCCCTATCATCAACCATCGGGCGACCGATGTCTGTTGTGGGAAGAAAGAAAAGAAATGGGGACTCTGTCTCATCGGGTGAGTCTGTAAAAGGAAGAATCACCGCTTTAGCAGAATCAAGTAAGCCATCACCAAACAAATCCTGTGCTGTCGTCTCTCCCAAATTGGTATAAACATGTGGGCTGCGATGACGACTCCATCGAACGATTTCCATCTTTTGGAGGACTGGACACTAGATTCTCGCACTTGGCTATGAAGCAGTAGCTATCAGGCTGGAGGTGTGTGTGCTGGAAAGGTCCCGTGCTAGGGGTTCTTCTCATGAGGTTGCATTGGCCGAGAGAGGCTGCTCTGTCGTAAGACGAGAGCATAGCCCAATCTTTAAACGCCTCAATAACCTTCTCCACGTCTGCTGGAATCTGGCACCTATAGAGCAAGTGCACTGGGCCGCCATGCACACGGACGAGGGAACGAGAACGATATACTAAGTTCCATCTTTTCCGTACTTTTTACAAGCTGGCACAGTGCCATAGTCTTGCGTGCTTTCAGATTGAAACCCGCATAGACATTCACCACCAACGTAAGCCCGCCCGATATAGTCTCTCGATATCATATATCTTCTCTAAATAAATATGACTCATTCAAAAGTCTGAGCAGACTGGCATGCCATATTTTTTTTTTATGGAAATGATATCGCCTACGTCGATTGTTTAGACCAGGCATCTAAAACTACAATTTTCATAATACAGTCGTGGTAGCCAAACAAGTTGAGCAACACACCCACGCCCACTATTTAACAAACAAGATCATCAATCGGCTTCCTTGACTGTGTGTTACTTGTAGTGTGACATGTTTGAGCATATGCCGGGTTTTGACAAAAAGAGGGATCAGAAGGAAAGGAAGTTGTTACGAGCTTATAATGCTTTCAGGTCCTCCGTGCCCATGCTGCTTCTTTCAGAGCACTGCTACGCACCATTTTAGCATTGGAGCCTTGTGTAGGCTTTTTTCACTCTGTACATAGCAACTTTATATTGATTTTGTTAGTCTGGACTTTCACAATATGCTTTTTAAATATAGTTCTTATTTTGACGAAAACCTCGTTTCTTGCTTTTATTTCAACGTAGTAGATGTCTCTCTCGTAACCGCAAAGTGGAGTATCCTAGAAAGTAGAAGCCATAAAGTAACGACCGAGTATCACCAATAACTCCGGGAACAAACAACGCAGTTGGCTGTTGCTAGAGGTACTCTGGTAAAAGCACTATCAGAACGGGGAACCTGGAAGATGAAAACGCTCGTAACAATCGCCCTTAGCAACGGCTTTCGGGGGGGTTATTCTTTAAAAAATAATGAAAATACTGGGAATATTGCAGTTATTGAGTTACGGCTACCTGATCATCCGTTTTGCGGGAAAGTTATTGCTGCGCATGATGAAGCAACGAACGAGGTTATCGCTTTATTTCTAAACTAATGAAAGAGCATGAAGGTACTGTTGTTGAACCCCCTACTACCGCCCATATTCAAACGTGTCAAAACAGAGCGTAAAGGAAAAAAGAAACATAATCAAGGCATGAAACGTAGTACTGAGGGAAGAGATCGGGTAGGCCTTAGCTCAACTAACCAAACCACGCAAACCTACCAACCACCCTCTCATTTGTGCTTGAAGACCTCCCTTGGTCGGGAGGGTCGGTGACAGACGGCTAGTCTGAGGGAGAGGAAAAAGCCTTGCGGGCTCACCTTAGAATCCCGCACGGGATAACAAAATAAGCTCTCGTGAAAGCGTAGGCGACTTTCTTATTTCTCTAAGAAGATTATTCCATACCCTTTTCTCTCACTACGAAATGACAGAAGAGGGTGCTCTATATACATGTGTGTAAGTGAGGGCAAAAGGCAGGAATTGTTCCACCCTGATTGGTGTCTTTAAAGTGGATATTGTCACGTGAACCGGCAACATCCCACTTAGACTTGCCTTCTCGCGGCAGAGGATTTTGGTGCTTCTTTTGGAGTGCGCACCACCGATTTCTCAGTACGTGAGAGGCATCGTATCGTAGAAGGCGTAGCCGACGTCAGTACGGAGTAATGGAGTGCGAAGTAGAGATATAGTATTAGCGTAATGGTGTATTGACTTTCTGCGTGCACGACTCACCGCCTATTTGCTTTATCATTTTCTACGTCACATACGACGTATACATACTCCGTACCAACTTATGATGTAAACATCCTAGTTGCTCCTCAGGTGGGGGCTATGTTTCTTCGCCGAATGAAAGAGAGCAAAAAAACGGGGTGAAAAAGAAATTAGTGGGAATAAATCAAAGACGGCATTCAAAATTTGGCTCCAGGTTCTCCTCGTGGCAACAAAGCGTGGAAAGAGATATTCACGAGGGATAGATCTGACGGAGGACGCGAATCAGCAAGTACGAAACCTCTCAAGTCTTTCGTAAGATACGCTGTATGCAATGCGCTGATCTTTTTCTCATGATGTCTGCGAGCTGCCTGATGGGGATAAAATGTGATTTCAGCGTAGATAAACGCTCCTTCGGGCGACGGACGCTGGGATAATATAAAAAACCAAAGACAAGACAAAGAAAAGAAAACAAAGGGGGTGAGAAAACAGAACTTCTGTCCTGTTAAGCTTTCGTTCCGACAGCAAGTTGTACTCACGTAATGCAGCATCCTAGAATCTGCCTGCGCGAGCTAACGTTTTTTGTGTGCTTTGGTTGGCTGAGGTTATTCGAGAAATGCCTGTTTTGAACAAAGTGCGCAGCGCGACTGCCGCAGAGATCTAGCACTGTGCATGCTAGTTAGGGATGGCAGGTCCGGAGAAAATAGGCAGTCGTGAGAGGCGCAATGACATAAGTCTCCCCACCCGATCCCAGCCGTCTGCCATTTCTTCTAATCGCCTCCAACCGCCAGAAAAAGGAGGATGGCAGATGCAATCTGTCTCCACGATTGACGCCGTCCGTATCGTGGCACTGTGGAGCTTGCGGCTAGGCATATGTGCGACACATTCAGTTGTTTGTATCTTATGTACTCTGCGTATTATCTGATGCGCTTAGGCTGTACAGCGCAGGCTTGCATGGTGCTGCATGCATATTCCATCCTCTTATTCCTGCAACGAGTATATACCACGAATCTATATACACGACTACTGCGGACCCTTAGTCCAGGCTTCCACCTTCCTTTCCAATACGACCTCTGTTCTACTTTGTAACCAATTGTTCTGCACAGCCCGCCCACCTTTTCGCTGGCTAAGCCTTTGACTACACGAACTTGTTACTATGTATCGGCTCGTGCTGCACTTCTTCCACCTGCGCCCGCTAAGCAACACAAACCATTGGTCGAAGCAAGGGAGGACGAGTCTCAAGCCCGTCCCGTCAAGGGGGCTGCCTTCGTTACAGCGCTCGTACCACCAACTGGTCCCATGCGACTGCAGCCCCTCCCAGAGGTTTGCAACGAGATTAGGTGGTCGTAATATTCCGTGAGCACTGTTTATTCTAACCCGGGACATTCCATGCGTCAACTAGGAAGGAGAATAGTGGAAGACCGAGAAAAAAAAACGACCCGCTAGTCGTCTTCGTGCTCATTTCGACCTCGCATTGCAAAGGACGTATGTACATAGGGTACATAATACATAATTCGTAAGCTACTCTGTACTACTGTGTATAATCATACAGGAGGGCGAAAAAAAAAGAAGAAATCCCCACTTCCTCCCCCAAATGGGAAAATTTTGGCCTAGGCCGAGAGCGAAAAACTTTCCCACCCCCTGTCGCCCAAGGCCCCGTAAAAAAAAGCTACAGCTCTGCCCCCGTAGATTCTGTACCGTACGGAGTACAGGAAGAAAAAAACTCTGAGAGAAAAAAAAAACAGGAGACCTCGGAAGGGTCTGGAGAAAGGTTTCCATTTTCATTATTACTTCAAACGCAATTGATTCGCTGGCTTCCCATTCTACGAGTTCCCGGGGCCCACTATCACTGTGCTGTATTGGACAGTGAGTTATTGGTGCTTCGTACTCCGTACTGTGACTGATGTGCCAGAAATTCCCGCCCCCTTCCTCCCTTCTCAGCTTCCACAGTGCCACCCGTTCCTTCCTCCGTACACCCCCTGTCTCGCCCTGCCTGCACCCTGCAGGCTTAGTTACCACCGCGGCCGCGCCGCGACAACCAACGGTGACGCCTGGCCCTTTATTTTTTTATTTTATTTTTTTGGTTACCCCTTCTGCCTGCAACCTCTCGCCGCCGCCACCGCCCATCACCATACGACATACCACATTTCACCGTCTCATCCCCTCCCCCCCCCTTTCCCTTCCTTTCCTTACACATCGAGACCCAAGAGCGACTTCGCACTTGACAAACACTTGACAAATTAGGAAGGGACGTTGTGTTCGAGAGCCAAACGCTGCGCCTGCCTATTCCATCCACATCGCTTTAGCAGAACAGGAAAGAGAGACCTGGGAGCCAGACAGACAGGAGTTTTTGATAAAAGCATCTTCCCACGGTCCCCAACAGTTTCCCCCAACAGTGAAGCCTTTTTTGCCTCCCTTAAGCCATCACGAACGCCTTACCCGACATCTCCGTTCTCCGTCCAACGCGAAGTCCGAGGCGCATAGACACGAACAGACCACTGACCGTTTCTGTTACTGTCTCCTCTTTTTTGCCTCTTCTTCATCTCTTCTCTCTCCTTTTGTCTACCAACTTTTACTTGTTTTCTTTTTCTTTTTTTTTTCTCGCCCTGCATCCTCCCGCCCTCTTTTCCCCTCCTTTCTGCTACTTCCTTGTACGGAGTAATGAGTCTGCCCACCATGCCGTACAATACTCGTCGCAAGTCGTTGTCGTTGCCGTCATTGGGCATCCATGTGCCCATTACGCACGCTGCCCGCTCTGCGCACCGTCCGTCGGCAAGCCAGGGTCACAACAACACCCGCGGCACTGCATCGCCGGCACTGTCCTCCACACACCGCCATCCCTCCCCTCCTTCCTCAGCCATCCACGAGGCTCCATCCGACGCTTCGCATCGCCACCCAAACAAAAAAGTCAAGCGCTCGCACGGCTCTAGCTCCATATCCTCTTTGGCTTCTACGGCAACCGCTGTCGGCGCAAATGTCCCGGCGTCCACTCCGCCGCCTTCGCCCAAACACAGCCGCCGTCTCTCCGTAGAGATGGATGACTCGGATGCGCTGGCGACCGAGACTGAAATCGACATCGATGCCATCAACGACGATATTGTCGAAGCTGTCATTCTCCAGCTTCTGGCCACCGGCAATCGGCCTCACCTGATCAAGGAGCTCTCGGCTATCTTGATGCAGCATCTCCGATCTGTTCAGCAGTATGTGTCCACCTTTTTTGCCCTTCATTTCCCTCATTTCGTATTTCCCATGTTCATTTCCCCTGCTGTGCCGCTCACCGTCATATCATCTGCATGGTGCTAACGGATCTGCCCCAACAGGTCAGCAAATCCGTGCGCCATCATCTCCTCCCGCTTGGCAACTTTTATGAAACGGCCGACCTGGTCAGCTTCCATGCGCTGTCCCCTGGCGAAGGAGCTCGAGACCATCCACCCGCGGCGGACATACTATTTTCTCACGACCTGTGCCCACCTCCCTCTTCCCGATGCTTCGTCGCCTGCCTTTATTGTTCCGCGCACCAGCATCATCACGCCGCCGCTGTCGAGTGCCGCATCGGGGTCAGAGTCGGCCGAAGAGGAGCGTCGGCGAGAGCTGAGCCCGTCGCCCGAGGTGGATCTGTCGTCGCCAGAATTCGATGATGTCGACGATGACATTCCGATGCCCGGCACTCCCATCGGCTCGTCATCTCTCCGCTTTTCCCACGCGTCACACCGCGGCTATGTGCCACGCAACCAGCGCGGTGCATCGCCACCGCTGGAGAAGGATGAGAAGGAGTTTACACAGACGGCGGAGGGCTTGCAGAAACGCAAGCTTGCCGGCCATGCACTGCTGATGCCGTCGGCATCACCAAATGTGGTCTCGCCGTCGGCAACCGACGCACTTCATTCTAGCCAAAACACTGAGATGGACGATGCGGCACGCGACGAGTCGGTGCTGTTTGGCTTTGAGTCGCGGCACATGTCTGTGAACAGCGTCAATGGCTTATCGGGCACGACCAGTCCGGCAATGCGGCCTACCTTTGTGCTGGGCCAAAAGAAAGAGTCCGAGTCTGATGGCTGGGCCAAGCTCGACTCGTTGCTCGACTGGGACCGCAGTCCGGAAAACATTGAGCTCGATGAGCTCGACGGCCTCCTCGACGACTTTTAATCTATCACTCGTTCATCGATTGGACGCTGTGTTTTTCCGTGTGTGCGTTCTGCACGATCGGTGTTGGAGGACCTCTGTTGATCAGAGCAAGACGTGGGCAAGATAACGCCCCGTCGGTTGTAATGACTGCGCTGTCGCACATGAGACGGCACCGATTTTGGCGAAGAAGATTGCGATCTGCTTATTTGGGAGAGGTTCTATTGTCATTTTGGGTTGAGGCGTTTTATGGCGAACGGGGGACATCTCCCGACTTTGTTTCTGTTTTTCTGTCTTTTCCGGTCTGCTCCACATGCATCACTCATCTCCCTCGTCTCTTACCTCGACTCTG